>NC_136067.1:520931365-521531365 GCF_964261635.1 Lissotriton helveticus | reverse complement strand
CCAAGCAGGACACAACCTGTGTCCAACTATCACATATGAGAAACCATATGACATACATAAAAAGGCAAAGAAGGGCAGTCTGTAAATGTTTCACAGTTATAACAGACAATAATGTAAAGAATACACTTTTTGTGATCTTTTCAATACAGTATATCAATCATCAAGTGTAAATTGTCGACGACGTTTCGATCCTTATCAAAATTTGGGATAATCATCAGGACTTATAGATGCATGCCTCGATGTTTAAGCAAAGGGACAGGATTGTCTAAAGTAACACAAGTATGGCCCAGAAGCTTATTTCATATATATGGACCAATTCACCGTTCCGAATTAGGGGAACAGGTCCCATATTCCGGTCAGTGGCCGGTCATAGTCAATGAAGTTACCGGCAGTATAACAGATGTCAGCCGCAATGGGGGTCTGTAAGGCGATCGAGTCAATACTCGTTTCAGTTACTGAGGGCCTATGCCTTGAAGAGCCTTGAAAACTGTATACAGGGCTTTAAAGCGCACCCGTTTCCTGACTGGCAGCCAGTGAAGTTTTTTTATTTCCTTTGAGATGGACACAAATTTCGGAATGCCCGAAAGCAACCTCGCTGCTGTGTTTTGCAGCAGTTGGAGTTTGTTCATGAAGCATTCCTGTAGGCTCAGATAGAGGCCATTACAATAATCAAGTCTATACAGGATAAGCGACGTGACCACTGTCAACTGGCTATCAGCCGGTAGAAAGGGGAGAATTCTTTTGATCATCCTAAGCACATGGAATGTGGCAGATGACATTGTATTAATCTGATCACCAAAATTAACTTTGTCATCAACCATGATGCCTACGTTTATTACCTTCCTTGAAGGTATAGGGAGAGTGCCCAGTGTTGTTGGCCACAGGTTAGAGGTCCAAAAACTGGCATCATTCTCAAAAAGGAGGACTTCTATCTTGCCTGAATTTAATTTTAGGCAGTTCTGTGTCATCCACCTCTCCACAGCTTCTATTCAGTCGTGGAACTGATTAACTAGTTCAGATCCCTCACCAGGCCGCAGCGACACAACAATCTGTGTGTCATCAGCGTAGGACGTCAGATTAAAACAAAGGAGCTGATCAGTGAGGCAAGGGATGAAACGTACACATTAAAAAGTAAGGGGCTAAGCGAAGACCCCTGCGGCACTCCGCTAGGCAAGGTAAAAGGTTGAGAGTGAAATTTATCCAGTGGCACTATTTGTGAACACCCAGATAAAAAAGCTTCCATACTTTACCTTGAACCCTGCAAGCCAACAAACGGTCTATCAGTAGATCATGATGGACCGTATCAAAGGCTGCCGACAGGTCGAGCAGGACCAGAGCGGCCTTGCCTCTTTTGTCCAGGGCTTCCCTAATCTCTTCTGTGGATTTAATTAATGCAGACTCTGTACTGTGACCTTCTCTAAAACCGTATTGTGTAGGGTCCAACACTTGGTTTTCACGTAGGAAGGATCGGAGTTTCATATTCATTGCCTTTGCACTCATTTTCGCAGGTAGCGGAAGGCGGGATATCGGTCGAAAGTTATTTGGATCCTTGGGATCAAGGCTCGGCTTCTTTAGCAGGGGTAGGACCAAAGCAAATTTCCACAGTTTTGGGAAATGCCCGGTTTCAAAAATTGCAATAAAAAGGGAGATGAGTGCAGGGCTATGGGATTCGGGCGCGTTTCATCACAGAGACCGGGCAGGGATCAAAGGGGAGCCTGATCTCGCTGCCATGAGGAGTTTCTTCGTATCCGTTAATGATAAATCAGTAAATTTGTTAAAGACAAGGGGAGGGTCCTTAGTTGGTCTTATTCTTTACAGCAGAACCTCAGGCTCTGCGGAGCTTGAGAGGTTAAATGCTGAAAAAATATTAGCTCAATAGCAGTTTCGGACCATGTTCCTGTAACAGCTGATCTGAACGCTTCACATTGGTCGTATGCACCAATCTCTGTTTGGAGGCCCAATTTTCAAAGAAGAAATAGAAAGACAGAATCAGGAATAGTTCTTCCTAAATTAAAGCGCAAAGGTGCCCCCCCCCCTCCTCCCGCCACCCTCTTCCTATCACTCAAATTTGGAATGCCTTTAAGGCAGTGACAGGTTTCTCCATAAGCTGCAATACTTAGAACATCAGATATTAGAGAATTAAAAGAGCTGGGGAAGGAATACAGAGACTGATTTGACTCCATACGTTTTTCAATGATTTAAACAGATTTATATTGCACTGAATAAAAGTGCCATGTTGTTAGTTACAGTCATTTTATATGGCTATGTTATATTAAGGCCTACACCGTGCTTGTGATGTATTCAACCTCCTTGCAAAGTGTTACTTGCAAGCAAGGATTCACAAATGACTAGCTCAGCATCTGAATATTTATATTTCAAAGGTTTTCTCTATAAAAGGTGAAGTCTAAACAATTTTATTTCTTTGTTGCTATGTGGGCTTGTTAAACAGTTTTATAAGTGGTGCATCAGTCTTCCGGGTAGGAGACAACTGGTCTGAAATGGTTGTGTAGATAGAAGGGGGGGGAGGGAACAGCTGTGTGTGTATTCCACATCACAGAGTGAGCGGGCTCTAGAAAGGTGTGTAAAGGGGAATAGAGGCAGGAAAGCCAGTACTCTATAACAGGCCCTCTAAGCCTAAGGATAAAAAAGGCACACTGATCCAGTCCCAACTTCTCTGCTAGCCCAATGGACCAACTGAAGACCAGATTAATTCGGGAGGGGGGCGTCTGAGAAAGACTCCCTCCCTCCTCAAGAATCCAAGGTAAAGGAAGAGCCCCTGGCAAAAGGTACATGCTATGTATGGCCAGTCTGGAGAAAACATGTGCTAGTGTTTAAAAAAAGTAGGCGAGACTCACTAATGAGGACAGAAAGAAAAACTTTCCAAAAGGAGGGAACTTTGATTGAGAGCGCCTACCTAATTTAAAGAAGTGGCTAAGGAAACCTAACACTAAAAGATTTATAACAATAGCCAGAGTTTCTTAATTGGTATGATGAAAACGACAAGTCTACGGATGAATTGCAATTCTGCAGGATGAAGCAGACTCAAAGAAACTCCAACATCAAATCAGTCATTTGAGGGACATGTTTAGGGCAATCACCTACAAGATGATAAAAGGGTGTCCGAGTCCCTTCAGGGTTATAATTATGATGTGCAAGTTTGGTAATCAGGTTGAGAAACAACACATTTAATAATGTGTTTAGGTACACAGAGCTACTTCTCTCAGCTAGGGTGAGTTGCACTAGTCCAATGACCGCACACAAAAGATCCCCATTCCGTATTTAAAAAGATAGTGCGATGTTCTTACGGTGGCATAGGACATGAGTCATGGGTTGTGTATAAGAAAGACTGCTCAAGAACTAGTTTGTTCAGAGAGTGGGTATCAGACACAGGGTTTCGTAGAATAAAGTGAATACAGGACCACATCTCTTGGCAGAAAGAAAAAAGCCAGAAAAAAAGATTCCTGCTTAGAACATGGGAATGGTTGTACTTGCCGAAACTAGGTCTCAGCAGCAATTTGCAAAGGCAAATGGATGCCTGCTTGTAGCTTCTATATAGAGCCCCATAGATGGCAATGTAATCAGCATGGCATAGCCAGTGTAAGAGCTACATCCACAGTAACAGCGGCTATCCAGGTAGTAAACTGGCAGAGCACAAGACTCAGTGATTGAGTACGACTAGCTGGATGTTTGTGTGGGTGTGATCAACAGTTAAACTGAGTCTTCAGAGGGTAGTTCTGGTTCGTAGGTACTAAGGGCAACTCTGTACAGACCCAGAGGGATTTCCTGGTCAGGCCCAAAATAGAGGATGGATCCAGCATGAAATGCACAGGCCACTGGTAGGACAGGAAGGTTCTAGGCTTGGTCTGAGTCATTGGATGTTGGGGCATTCACAATGCTTTTGACCAGCACCATTCTACAGAAGAAAGGATGACCCTGCTAGCAGAGAGGCAGCACCTTGTACCAGGATAAGCCATGACAAAAGGGCTCATACAGTCCCAACCTAACTGAAGTCCATGAGAGGGGTAGGAATGTGCAGGTTGTCTCCGGCAAAGTCCACAAGTCAATTGCATAAAACTCAATTACCATCCCTTAAGGCTTCCTAGGTACCCTTAGTTGCCAGCAACAACATAAAACAGTACTTGATCGGCCACGTTAGTCCATTCTCATTATAAAAAGGCACACTGTTTAAGTGCCACATACCACGAGGTAGCAGCCCCAAGTGAACGCCAGACATTTGAAAATACATGCTCTAGGTGTATCGCCTGTGGAAGGCAATCGAAGATTTATTAACAACTAAAGAAAAAAAATCTATATCAAGGAATTTATTTGCAGTCTCATTTAGCACTTTATAGACAAACATAGAAACACTAAAGACAAATAATATGTACAACTGAGCTGCATGTGCAAAACCTTTATGTGCTTGTGTCGGCCACTGGCAGACACCTGGGAGGTTTATAAAGGCCTCTCGGGTGCTGTGCACCAGAGAGAGTCTTTCATTATTATTATTATTTAGATCAGGCTGCCAGGGAAGATTTTCCCGAGCAATTCGATTGTCATTACAGTAAATAAAACAAAGAAATGAAGAAAAGAAAATAATCAAATCAGTGCGCAGATGTCATTGCAGTAAAGTGAAAGCAAAATGAGCCATTGAGCTGGTTCTGCTTTCAATGAATCAGTGCTCAGGGGTCTGATGGATCAAGGTGGAAACAAAAATGTTTGTATACCCCTTGTGAAAATAACTTTTCATAACAGTAATATGTACTAAACGTGTGGTTTTGAAATTAACCAACATAGAATAGAATGCACACACACAAATACATGTGGGGTATTAATTTGCATGAAATTGCCAAGCATAATTTACTAATTTGTCATGTATCATGTTATAAAAGGTACACATTTGTCATAATCTAATTGGAAATTGCATGAACGTACTTTTTGTCCGTTTATTTGTGGCATAAATCATGAAGATTGGTAAGTAAATTCACGCATATGCGTTGCTTAAAGCTAGGTAAATACTAACTGGGATATTATAAGAAGGGGAGGTAAACAGAAGGGTTTTATTTCATAAATTTACGTTTAATTGTGTTTGTTTCTATAATAGTTCCTAAATTGAGGCCTATGTGACCAAAAGAAAATGGAAGCGGACTGTGACTCCATGGTGGCGGTCTAAGTAAGCATGCGCCGACTGGAAGCGCGAGCTGCCTGTGCAGTATAGGTCAAGGACAGCGTGGCCTGCAGCATGAAGCAGATGCCAAATTTGATGAAAGTCAGCAAGATGATCCGTGGGAATGGGGCATGGAATAACAATTTAAAGGACACTTCAAAGGAAGTAAAACATGAACAATGGCACCACTATTTTTTTAATCATAATGTTGACTCTGCATAAATTGAACAGTAAGGCGATGAGGTGATGCTCATCCACCTCTAAAGTGACCAATCACAGACACTCTAGGACAGAAGAGTTACGAATTTAGATAGATAAGTTAGTGAAAAAGGGTAAAAAGAGGACATTTGGGACACTGAAAAAAGGCTTACTTTTCGACTTAATCTTTGCACCCCGAAATACTGTCGGTCTGCGCAATTTTTCAATGGTGCAAGGCTTTGACATTTTTCTGAACTTTAACTTTTGAATGGGTGCGAAGTCCTATGAGAGGGGAACATTGAGAGAGATAGAGATAGAGAGGTGTTTCTTTGGGAACTATTTTGTTCTATGCTGATGTCTGCGTCCACATCTTGGTAATATGTTTTGACTTATTTTCCTAAACTGTCATGCTAATAAATTAATGTTTTAAAATTGTAATCTTCCTTCCAGGATTATAATGCATAACTGATTTTTTCTTTCATGTAAAATATAGGGATCATGCTAGGAGATTAAATCTCTAAATAAAAATTAAATAAATGGAGAATTAAGCAGATCTTGTTGTCCTTTAGTTAACTTTTAGTAGCTGATCCATCGAAAAATGAATAGTGGGATTTTTTAAATCTTTCCTTTAGAAAAAACCATGGTATTTAGAATTAAAACTGCAGATGTAAGTAATGTATACAAACTAAGTTTAGGCACTCCGCTACAGCCCTGCGGCTCTCCTTTGGTCTTCACTGAATCCTCGGAGCAGAAAAAAACGTGTGAATGAATGAATTGTAGAAGTTATGGGCACATTTGTGAGAAATTAGTGAATAGCTCCTTGGGTTAAGGTGATGGTTTATGAAGAATTTTTGGAGCCGCGCTGCGCCAGTAATACTTGGTAGCAGAGCATTGGTTGCTATAGGTTGACTAGGATATATGATGTGTAGGGTAGAATATATAGAATGTGATGGACAGAATTTTTAGACTAACATCTGTTGAGTTTGTATTACGTTATATGTAGTCTGGAAAAGGCTTCCGGAAAGTGTGGGAAGCTGGTCACTCTGTCTGCAGGCAGAGGACATGTGGCAAGTGAAGTCGCACATCACATAGTCTGTTTCAAAATAGTGACATTGTCGTATGTTACAAGTTTAGGGACCTTTACGTGTAAAAGTGGTGAATGTATAGCTAGGGCAACCTGTGAAATCTTGGGTCTGAGCAGACGGATCATTGCGTATTCTGGCTAAAACTCTACCCGGAGAGAGTAATAAAGTTTAACCTAAGCTTGAGAGAAGGGTAAGGTAGAGTGAAGTGCTACTTTCCGCGAAACTAAAATTCTGTGGTAGAGAAGAGGTAAGCGCTGTTGACTGGAAATACAGAATACTTGTGTGATTGAGAAAACTATCACTTTGGTTTTAGCGAAACAGACGAATGGATTTGTTTTATGTAGTTACTAACTGATTTTGCTGTATAAAAGTGTAAATACATTGTGGTGATAAATTTTGTAAAGGAGGGGTCCGTCGAAGCTGCAGAAGCCGGAGCAGGGCTGACGTCAAAGGTGTTGCACAGGGATTGGTCTGTGTGACCAAGACAGAGTAAGGGCTGATTGGTGCATCAGCGAAAGCAGCGAAATAATTGGTTGAGCACTAATGAAACATATCTTGTTCTAATTGGTGCGTTAGTGTGAACCGCGCTGCGATAAGCTGGTGTTACGAAGCAGTTTACGTAAGAGTGTGCGATCTTTTGAAAAGACAGAAGATTAATAGCAAAATGGAATTTTATTACGGAATGGAGAAAGAAAAATCTTTATGGTTTCAAAAAAAAAAAAAAAATGTGTTTAAAAAGGATAAAGTAATTGAAACAAGGGAGGGAAAATTAATTCCTCCGCCGAAAACGCCTGCATCATACATGATGACGAAATATGGTTACCATACATGTATATGGTTAGAATATTGGGCAAGGTATACCAAAAATGATGGTGCATTAGCTTTCCCAGAAGTAGGATCTTTCAGTCTTGCAGTTCTGAGGAATCTAAGAGAAAAGATGATGAGGCTTGAACTAAGACCTAGACCGACTCAGTTTGAAGCTTTAGCTGAGTGGGAAGATGAAATGCATGATTTAGAGCAAGAAAGGTTTGGAGATTTCATGGGGCCAAGGAATAGAGGTCGTGGATTTTGGAGAGTGACACATGAGAGTAGAATGCGAAGGTGGAGAAATGCTAACATGTGTGATGGAATGTATCCGGTTAGATTGGTTGATGAGGAAAAAGGGCGAAAATGTACAGAAAGGAGGAATAATATAGAAACAGGAAGAAGAAGTTATGAGGATTGTGGGTCCGAGGATGCAGTGCTGGAGGAGATCCTAAATAGGAGACCACCGCCATACCAAGCAAATTCTATGGGTACAACTCCAAGTGCTCCACAGTCAGAGGATAGACTAGCAGAAACTCCAAAATGAATTTCAAACTTTAGAAATATCCCGGAGAGAGTATAAATGAGATATGATCCGGATGTTCTATTAATGGGAACCAGATACACTGGGACACCTAAACAAAGGGATGAAACAGAGAAAATTGGCAATAGGGTAGAACAAGAAATTGAAGCACAACAGAGGACTTCTGAATATATACGTTCAACAAATGAATTGGCTGAAAAGATACAGGAGCTTACTAAAATTATAGAAGCCGTAACTGTTCCAAAAACAATAGGTCCTGAAATCCCAGTGTTTGAAAACCAGAAAATAAAAGAACCATCTTTAACTATTCCTTTATATCAGAGTTTACATAAAGTAAAGGAAGGGTTTACCCAGACTAGTCAGTAATTAAAGGTACTAATCAAATAACACTGCTAGATTTGACTTTTAATCAGAGTCTCCCGTATAAATTTCCAACAGGCGCGGAGTCTGGTTCTATAACTCCTGAGAAAAGTGTGGAGAAAATTGATTTAACACAAACTCCAGTAGGGTCAACAGAGCAGGAATTAAGTGATTGGATTAAACCTGTAAAACTGAAAGAAACAGAACCAAAATTGTTAGATGTGGTGAGACTAAAAAGTGATATGGAGGAACTAATAATTGGAACTATTGGTACAGATAGATTAAAAAAATTATCAGGACGATGAAATATCTTTTATGTGTAAAAGTATTACGTGGAAAACCCAAAGCATACATGATCGGTTTGAAGGGTTGGCAAGTGAAATGGATTTGGATTTTTCAAAATATAAAGTATTACAGAAACCTTCTTGAATGGATTTTACGGACAAAGCTATAGAAAACATGAATACAGCAGGAAGAATTACTCAAATAAAAGAGTTGATTGTGTTATTGAGAAAATGGGGAGACATTGATATGGACAAAGAAAAAAGAGGAAAGCAGTGACAAATCCACATTAGCGTTCCCAGTAAGAGAAAAGGAAGAAGTGGTAAAAGAGTTTCCTATGAGAGAAATACCAGGAGGAGGATATGTGCATGTACCTTGGAGTAGACAAGATATTTTATCATTCACCAATGATTTTCCCAGATTAAGAGAAAAACCAGTAGAGTGGTATAGGCAAGTAGATCGATTTGTGAAAGTTTCAAAAGTTTTGTGGGAAGACTTAGATGGGTTATTTGACATAATAGTACCAGCAGATCTATGGTCAGAGTGTAAGTTTACGGTGGACTGGCCAAAAGCTGAATGTCCACGAGATAAAGTGACAGGTGCTCCAAGACCTGAAGTAATGCGAAAATATGAGCAAGTGATAATGTTTCTGAAAATTCCACTAAAAGAGACAAATTGGGTAAAAATAGACAGGACAATACAAGAAGCCAAAGAGTCAGTTCATGCATTTTATGAGAGACTGTTATTAGTGTTTAAACAGTATAGTGGATATGAGGAACTGAATGAAAAGGATACGAGTCATTTCGTATATCGCTTTGTGTTCGGATTGAGACCAGAAATAGGGGATATGATTAAGCATAATTTAATGGGATGACAGTCATGTTCTGTGGCCGAAGTCTTGAGACATGCAAAATACTGTAGTGATGAAATTGAAGTAAAACAAAGGAAACTTAAGGAGAAAGCAATGTGGGCACAATTAAAGGTTGCAGAGCATCAAGTAGCTCAACTAGAAAATAAAACTACAGAAGGGAACCAAAATAGAGTAAAGGGAAATTTTAATAAACCACAATTAACTGGAAATATAGAAGAATTAAAGAAGAAATATCCATGTCATAATTGCGGTAGGATGGGGCATTGGAGGAAAGAGTGTAAGTTTCCACCGAAAGTAAATTCAGAAAATACATAATTGAATCCGCAGGTGCAGAATGAGGTAATTCAACAGCCATCGCCGCAGCAACAGGTAGTTAATGCACAGTGTCAGGTACCACAACCTCCACTTCCTCACAATGTAAACCTACAGAGATGCAATACAGAGACAGGATTCTGCGAAGGAGATCAGGTAACAAGAAATCTTAGAGTGCATGTGAGTCCGCAATATTGGCTGAAAGAAGACGAAAGTGAGTCGGATGACAGTTTCTGACGTTGCCTGAGAGAGGGAGAAGAGTGCGTACTTGGCACTACTCTAGAGGTAGATCAGTCTGGCCCATATGTGAATGGGAAGGTGAATGATGTAGATGTGAATTTCCTAGTGGACACAGGTACTACCCGTTCTACTGTTAGATCAGTGGAAATTGAAAATCTTCCTCTCTCGGGTGAACACATTCAAGTTGTATGTGTAGCTAATCAGCAGATTAAAACGTCTTTAACAAAACCAATTGAAATAGAAATTGGAAATTTCAAAGACATGCATTGATTTGTGGGGTGAGACAGTAGTCCTGTTAATCTTCTTGGAAGGGATATCTGTGCAAAATGAACTGTGCCATTTACTGTTCACCAGATGGCATTGAGCTTCAAACTCCAGACGAGGATAATTTGTATAAAATGACATGTCACTAATAGAAACAGAAAAGAATAGTATGTTTCCTGTGTTTGATCGAGAGAAAATACCTGATTAATTGAAAGAGGTAGTAAAAGAACAGGTGTGGGATTTCACAGGAGAAGATATTGGCTTGATGAAAAATGTAGATCCTGTGAAAGTTTCTGTGAGAGATGGATTAAGTTATCCGAATATTCCCCAATACAAAATGACAGCTAAAACAATTGAAGGAATAACAAAAGTGATAAATAAAATGATTGAGCACTGAGAAATAGAAAGCAGTGCTTGTAATTCGCCTATAATGGGATTGGAAAAGCCTAACGGAACATTCAGAATATTACAGGATTTGGAAGGGTAAATAAGATAGTTGTTCCATGTTGTCCAATAGTGCCAAATCCAGCAATAATTCTATTGCAAATTCCACATGATGCAGAATGGTATACAGTCATTGATCCATGTAATGCGTTCTTCACTGTTCCATTACACCCTGAAAGCCAGCCAATATTTGCGTTCCGATTCAGAGACCGTATTTTGACATGGTTCCGAAGTCCGCAGGGGTATACTGAAAATCCCTCTATCTTTAATCAATTGTTAAAGAAATCATTAGAAAGTTTAAGTTTACCTGGAGTGTCAGTTCTAGTACAGTACATTAACGATTTGTTGGTGGCATCAAAAACAAAAGATGCATGTGTTTCAGACACTGTTGCACTGTTAAATCACCTGGCAGAAGAAGGACATAAAGTGTCACCATCAAAGCTACAATTTTGTCAGAAAGAGGTACAATATTTGGGCCTCAAGATTGCTAAAGGAATTAGACAAGTCACAATAGAAAGAATTAAAATGATACAAGGAATGAAATCTCCAAAAACACAGAGACAGGTGAGAATGTTTCTTGGAATGGTTGGATACTATCGACAATGGATTAGTGGATTTTCACTAATAGCTAAACCATTACAAAGATTGACAAAAGCAGATGTAAAAGATCCAATAATACTGAATAAAGCAGAAGTGGAAGCTTTTGAGCAGCTTAAAACAAGTCTCTGTGAAGCACCAGCATTGGGAATGCCAGATTATGAAAAAGAATTTGAATTATAGTGCAGTGAGAGAGAAGGATGTGCATTGTCAGTTCTAATACAGAGGCATGGAAAACTGAGAAAGCCAATTGCATAGTTTTCTGCTGTTTTAGATCCCGTTGCAAGGGCGTTGCCGGAATACTTAAAAGCAGTAGCTGCTACAAATATGAGTCTTGAACAAAGTGAAGGTAATAAATAAATAAAATAGTGATGGGGTTTCCTTTGAGAGTGTATGTACCTCATTCGGTGGAGATTCTCCCCACTAGAACCAAGACACAGTACCTTACCAATAATAGAATGACAAAATATGAGAAAACGATTCTAGGTGCAGACAACGTAACAATTTCAAGATGTGTAAATGTGAATCCATCTACATTATTACCTGATGTCATGAATATGGTTGTTAGAGATTAAGTGGATCACAAATGTTTGGATATTCTAGAATACTGCACTAAACCAAGGCCTGATACCAAATATGTACCTTTACCTGAATCTGATTATGTGATGTTTGTTGATGGATCATGTTTGAGAACAGATGAAGGTGTACTGAGCATGCTGTTTGTACAGTAGCAGATGTCCTGGAAGCATCTTGTCTGAAAGGAATCCGTTCAACTCAAATTGCTGAATTGATTGCTTTGATTCGAGCATGTGAGTTGGGAAAAGAAACAAGGATCACCATAGTGACTGACAGTCAGTATGGATTTTGGGTTGTCCATGATTATGGTCAACTGTGGTCTCAAAGAGGTTATATGACTTCAGCAGGATCCCCCATTAGAAATGCTGAATTTGTGAAAATGTTAATTGATGCCATTCAATTACCAGACAAGATAGCTGTTGTAAAATGCGCAGCTCATAAAAAAGGAGATGATTACATTACTCGTGGTAATAAATATGTAGATTTAATTGCAAAATACTGTGCCAAACATCTTGCATCCATAAATCGGGATACGCAAACTGAACATGTTTTGATGCTAACCACAGTAGTTGAGACATGTCAGGAGGTAAAACAAATGCAGGAAGAACTAGTGAAGAAGAAAAAGATAATTGGTTAAAAGCAGGACGTAGACAAAGAAAAGAAGATGAAATCTGGGTTTATAAAGATGAAAGACCAGTAATGCCTGATAACGATCTCAAATATGGCCCGAATGTATCATGGTCAAGCACACATTGGAAGAGATGCTATGATCAGGATGTTTAGACAGACATGGTACAATCCTAAGTTTAGGATGATTGCCGAAAGTCTCTATCAGAGGTGTCTCGTATGTCAGCAATTGAACCAAAAACGGAAAACTGTTGTGAGTTTGGGAACCATAGGACGGGAGGGAGGTCCATTCGCAAGAATGCAGTTAGATTTTATTGAACTACTACCATGTAACAGACTTAGGTATGTACTTGTGATCATTTGTCTATTTTCACGATGGGTTAAAGCATTCCATACTAGGAGGAATGATGGAATGACTGATGCCAAACTCCTGTTACGTGAGATAATACCACGCTACGGTTTCCCAGTAACAATTGAAACAGATCGTGGAACTTATTTTCATAATGAACTAATGCAAATGATTTGTGAAGCACTGGACATTCGTCAAAAGTTACACTGTGCTTACAGAGCAGAAGCGTCAGGGGTGGTTGAGCAAGTAAATGGAACAATAAAAAACAGAATTGCAAAAATGTGTTTGGCCACAGGACTAAAATGGCCGATGCACTGCCACGTGTTCTAATGACCCTGAGGAGTACTCCTGACAAAAGAACAGGATTAAGTCCCCATGAGATTTTGATGGGAAGAGTAATGAGACAAGCATTTGTACCAGTTGCTAAACTGTTGAGCATAAATGATGATATCATACTGGATTACTGCAAATAATCTGTCTGACATAGTAACTTCTGTGTTCCATCAGGTGTGAACTGAGGCACAAACGAAAGAGAAACATCCAGCTCATGATCTAGTCCCTGGAGATTGGGTTTGGATAAAGGTTCACCAGAGAAGAAACTGTTGAGTGCCTCGCTGGCAAAAACCTCAACAAGTTATTCTGGTTAGTACCACTGTAGTAAAAATGTGCCGGAGCCTGAAAATCTGCAGGAGGAGAGTGAAAGCACCACTGACTCAGACACTGAGGGTGAACCAGAAAGAGATCCAAATACTGAAGCTCGACCTGTTCGTCGACATCTGGAGATATCAGATACTAGCTCTGCATCAGAAGGAGAAAATGAAATTGTTGAAATACCAAATTTTGAAGATCGACCTGTAAGTCGAGATTTGGTAGAGACTGACACCAGTAAGGACACTGGGCTAAGTGAAAATAAAACTGGTAATTCAGGAGATAATGAAGGACAGTCTGAAAGCTCTGAAAGCAGGAACCGAAATCTCGAAACTGGTGAAAGGGAAGTAACTCACGATGAGGATGAGCTTCCAAGTACCAGCTGTGGAGAAGTTCCTAACAGAGTGAAAGAACTGACCGAAGAGAATTTGAGCTCCAAAAAAGAATCAGATCCTGTAAAATTCATTATAAATGAAACAGAGACAGAGGACAGTGATGATGACACTCAATTAAGGAGAAGTTCAAGAAAAAGAACTTGGAGATTGGAGCGAAACACTACTGAACCTGAAATAAAAAGAGTTCTAAAAGGAGATAATTGGCCTAAAGAAATTGATGGGCTGAAAATTAAACTGGTTAATAAAGCAAAAGTACAATAAGATCAAGTAAATGAAATAACCAGTCAAAAGGAGTTGTTGGGAAAGAAAATAGAGGTTGTGTAAGGCCAAAAAGAGTGAGAACACCAAATCAAAAATATAAATCACCTGAGTGGACCTACATGGTGCTGCCTCCAATAAGAGAAGTAAACAGCAGCCAGGAGAACTTGCATTGTCCAGGTGTTGAAAAAGAAAGTGAGTAAACTGTGACACAAAGAAAGAAAAAGGATTTTCAAGAGATTTGGAGTAACTGTGAAAAGAAAGGGTATATATCTAAACAAAAGCTGTAATTGAACTTGAAGGGAACATTGTAAGTGAAAACAATGTTAAAAAAAAAAGAGAACATTTAAGGGTGAAAAAAAGATTGTGAAAATTGCTGTGTAAAAAGAACATGGCTACAAATGAAATGATTAAATCTAAGTGTTCTATTTTTAGAAAATGGTGTAGAATGTGGTTACTTTGCACTGGAATATTAATGTTAGTATCGTTAATTCTTGCTATTATTATTCCTTTTAGACCTGATTTTGAAAAACTGAAAGCAAATGAGAGTTTGAAAGATAAAAATGGTGATTAGAAAAATGAAAAATTACATGTTATAGGCCTGAAATTCATCAAGATAAGTCGCTCAGCGACTTTTAAAAAATACTTGTTCGAGATTATTATCTGAATATGTAAGAACAATGGATGCCAGTGACTTATGTATGTGTGAAATTACCAGCATCTGTTTCTGAGGGTGTGACTTACCATCATTTACCATTAACATATGGAGTAACCTGTAGTGTAATAAGTACATATGGAGTAACCTGTAGTGTAATAACACGTTTATTTTATAGAACTGGAAAATTAGAATATTATTCTGATTCTGATGATGTATTTGCAAAATTGAAAATTGTTGCAGAACTAAATCCGATTAAGCCTGCAAAAATTGTTGGCGAATATTTCTTAGAAACACAAAAATTAACACATTATTATGCCTTTAAACATAATTTGACTTGTAAAATGAGAAATGAAGAGAAAGTTTTCCTGAATATGGTTGAGGAAAGAAGACAACAATATAAGCGACGGGAAAAAGTGAAACAGACTAAATCCACAAAGTGGGCATTTTTAGACGATAATATTGAGGGACATAATGTAAATGTAGCTATACATTTAGACACACCATTATTAGGGAAATTATGTATTCAAAGAGAACACCGTGTATGACAATTATTTTGTGGGTGCAAGTCAATGTGAAGATACTTAGATTATCAAAGGGGGATGGGGATTTAAAGGTGGAAATTACCAAGTTTTTCTGGGAATATACTTTTTGTGTGGGAACAAAGCTTATTACAGATTAGCAGATCACTGGTATGGGTTGTGTTATATTGGCTTGGTCTTTCCTATAATCTTTCATGGAGATAGAGGTACTAGTGGAATTCATGAAATAGGTAAACTATTAAGTCGAAGGAGAAGAGAAAGTGTAATTGAAATAATAGGGGATGTCTTTAGACCACTAATACCAGCAGTAGGCATATCATTTAATGCAAACCGAATTAGAAAATTGTCAACAATAGTAGACCGATTGTCAACAGACACAGCTGGAGGATTTTTAATGGTTAACACAGAAATGTTTGCTATGAGAAGTATGGTAATGCAAAATCGGCTTGGTTTAGATATAATTTTGGCAAAAGAAGGAGGAGTTTGTGGAATGCTAAAGATGCAACACTGCTGTACCTACATTCCTGATAAAAGTCAGAACATCGAGAGATATATTACAAATATTACACAATTGCATAAAGAAATAGAACCACTGGAAGCTGAAGGTTTTCTTGATAAACTTGGTAGAAGTTTATCAGCCGTTAAAAATTGGTTTTATAAGTAGACCTATTATAGGGAAAATACTAATACCAGAGACTATAATAATAATAGTAATCCTAATTGAGATTAAGTTGTCAATGTAGACAGAGAAGAAATGTCAAAAGGTCTTTGAAGAAGGTGATTGAAGAAAAACAAGACAGGGAAAGAGAAAAAAGGAGATATTGAGATGGAAGAGTTTAAAAAGAAACTTTATAAAGATAGAAAGAAATTAAAAGAAACAGAACTATAACACATACTAATTAAAATAATTTGAAACATGTTGAGATAACATTTTCTAAATTTTTGGGAGATATTTGGTGATAAAATCACCAAAGGGGGAAGTTGATGGAGCAAGGTGGAAACAAAACTTTTTGTACACCCCTTGTGAAAATAACTTTCCATAACAGTAATATGTACTAAACGTGTGGTTTTGCAATTAACCAACATAGAATAGAATGCACACACACAAATACACGTGGGATATTAATTTGCATGAAATTGCCAAGCATAATTTACTAATTTGTCATGTATCACGTCATAAAAGGTATGCATTTGTCATAATCTAATTGGAAATTGCATGAATGTGCTTTTTTGGTCCGTTTATTTGTGGCATAAATCATGAAGATTGGTAAGTAAGTTCACGCATATGCGTTGCTTAAAGCTAGGTAAATACTAACTGGGATATTATTAGAAGGGGGGAGGTAAACAGAAGGGTTTTATTTCATAAATTTACGTTTAATTGTGTTTGTTTCTATAATAGTTCCTAAATTGAGGCCTATGTGACCAAAAGAAAATGGAAGCGGACTGTGACTCCATGGTGGCGGTCTAAGTAAGCATGCGCCGACTGGAAGCGCGAGCTGCCTGTGCAGTATAGGTCAAGGACAGCGTGGCCTGCAGCATGAAGCAGATGCCAAATTTGATGAAAGTCAGCAAGATGATCCGTGGGAATGGGGCATGGAATAACAATTTAAAGGACACTTCAAAGGAAGTAAAACATGAACAATGGCACCACTATTTTTTTAATCATAATGTTGACTCCGCATAAATTGAACAGTAAGGCGATGAGGTGATGCTCATCCACCTCTAAAGTGACCAATCACAGACACTCTAGGACAGAAGAGTTACGAATTTAGATAGATAAGTTAGTGAAAAAGGGTAAAAAGAGGACATTTGGGACACTGAAAAAAGGCTTACTTTTCGACTTAATCTTTGCACCCCGAAATACTGTCGGTCTGCGCAATTTTTCAATGGTGCAAGGCTTTGACATTTTTCTGAACTTTAACTTTTGAATGGGTGCGAAGTCCTATGAGAGGGGAACATTGAGAGAGATAGAGATAGAGAGGTGTTTCTTTGGGAACTATTTTGTTCTATGCTGATGTCTGCGTCCACATCTTGGTAATATGTTTTGACTTATTTTCCTAAACTGTCATGCTAATAAATTAATGTTTTAAAATTGTAATCTTCCTTCCAGGATTATAATGCATAACTGATTTTTTCTTTCATGTAAAATATAGGGATCATGCTAGGAGATTAAATCTCTAAATAAAAATTAAATAAATGGAGAATTAAGCAGATCTTGTTGTCCTTTAGTTAACTTTTAGTAGCTGATCCATCGAAAAATGAATAGTGGGATTTTTTAAATCTTTCCTTTAGAAAAAACCATGGTATTTAGAATTAAAACTGCAGATGTAAGTAATGTATACAAACTAAGTTTAGGCACTCCGCTACAGCCCTGCGGCTCTCCTTTGGTCTTCACTGAATCCTCGGAGCAGAAAAAACGTGTGAATGAATGAATTGTAGAAGTTATGGGCACATTTGTGAGAAATTAGTGAATAGCTCCTTGGGTTAAGGTGATGGTTTATGAAGAACATGAACAATGGCACCACTATTTTTTTAATCATAATGTTGACTCCGCATAAATTGAACAGTAAGGCGATGAGGTGATGCTCATCCACCTATAAATTGACCAATCACAGACACTCTAGGACATAAGAGTTACGAATTTAGATAGAGAAGTTAGTGAAAAAGGATATAAAAGAGGACATTTGGGACAGTTAAAAAAGGCTTACTTTTCGACTTAATCTTTGCACCCCGAGATACTGTCGGTCTGCGCAATTTTTCTATGGCGCAAGGACTTTGACATTGTTTCTGAACTTTAACTTTTGAATGGGTGCGAAGTCCTATGAGAGGGGAACATTAAGAGAGATAGAGAGGTGTTTCTTTGGGAACTATTTTGTTCTATGCTCATGTCTGAGTCTCTACATCATGGTAATATTTTTTTGACTTATTTTCCTAAACTGTTATGCTAATTAATGAAGGTTTTAAAATTTTAATCTTTCTTTCATGATTATTAATGCATAACTGAATTTTTCTTTCAAGTAAAACGTAGAGATCATGCTAGGAAATTAAATCTAAATAAAAATTGAATAAATGGAGAATTAAGCAGGTCTTGTTGTCCTTTAGTTAACTTTTACTGAATAGTGGGGTGTTTTAAATCTTTCCTTTAGAAAAAACCATGGCATTTAGAATTAAAACTGCAGATGTAAATAATGTATAAAAACTAAGTTTAGGCAATCCGCTACAGCCCCGCGGCTCTCCTTTGGTCTTCACTGAATCCTCGGAGCAGAATAAATGTGTGAATAAATGAATTGTAGAAGTTATGGGCACATTTATGACAAATTAGTGAATAGCTCCTTGGGTTAAGGTGATTGTTTATGAAGAATTTTTGGAGCCGCGCTGCGCCAGGTCATATCTCAGCCCCGGAGCATGGAATGATCTGAGAGGTATTGTTGGAAAGGAAATATTCTCCCCTTTCCAACAGTACTTCTGCCAAGTGGGTCCCTACAGGAGTGCGATCCCAAGTACGGACCCACCCACTAGGCACCAGGGATTGGGGGAGCGAGCCCTTAGACAAGGGCTTGTGCTCCCCCCAGCATAATTAAATATTTCAATCTGACCACCTGGGGGATGGGAGGGGCGAAGAAGGGTACTTAACCCCCAATCTACCCCTGGGGGATTTTATTTTTTAGGTGGGGGGGATGTCCACCATGGACATGACAATGCTCCCACCTCATTTAATGGGTTATCCGTCTTTCTGCGCCCCCCCCCCCATGGGGATGGCTTAGGGTAATCACCCCAGATCTATCCCCCTCCCCGGGAGGAGGGTCAGAAAGCCCACTAGACGCCAGGGAAAGCTTTTAGATACAGGTAGGATCTATCTGCATACAATGTATGGTGTTTTACTTCTGTTTAGCTTTCTAAAGTTTACTCTTGCCTATGCCCTAATCCAGCAGTTCTTAACCCTTTGACTACTGAGGACCCCCAGTTAATCATAACTGGAATTCGGGGACCCCCAATGAGTTATTATTGGATGCCGGGAACCCCCACCCTAAGCAATTTCTATCATTTGAATGCACCAAACAATGCTCAAATATTGAAATATTTTGTTTAATGCACCCACCCAATAGGCCTCACGGAACTCCAAGGGTTTGGGACTACAGGTTAAGAACCGCTGCCCTGATAAGTATGCACATGTCTTGTGTACTAGTGAAGTCCAACTAAAGATCTATAGATACAAAATTGTGTGCATACTAACTTGAAAGCTTATGAAGAGAAGCTTATCACTAATTCCATGCTGTGCCTCTGGCACGACTGATGGAATGTTTTTATAAGGACACAGTCTATGTCACAGCCTGTGGTAGAGCAAGTGGGGCACCTAGCGGTTTCCTCTGGTCCACATTGCCTGGGAGGCTAGAACAGCGGACCACAAGAGATCTATTGAATGTATATAATCTCACCTAAAGCCCAAAGGTCGTGGAATATCCAAGGAGAAGGAAAAACAAATACATTGGAAAATGTACCCGATTGATTCAGTTGTACGAGTGAATTATATATAGAGAATACATAATGGGTAATCTTCTAATATGGTCTTATATTGTCATCAAGGGCTTCTGGTGACACCAAACAATAAAGCTAAAGGCACTGTGATGTCTAAATGTCACATAACCCCAGATACAGCATTACAGAGCACATTACACATTACCCAATATGTGTTTTGTGTATTACATTTTGAATTCTATGGCAGGACCGGAGGCGAGGCTTATACTAGTCTTTCTTTACTTTATTCACAGCAGCCATTCAAAGATAAACAGATACAAAAAAACACTATTCCTATGAACCATAGGGAATAAAACACAGGAACAATAGAGAGTGTCCATGTATAGATAATCCTCCTTTAATGCACCAATCACAGGGCTCCTGGGAGTATGTAGTCCTCTGTTACTCTCCAGTCCTCCTCTTTCTTTACTGCTGGCGGCCCGATAAGTGCATCTTGTTTTTCCTCCTCATGATTATAGGCCTTTGTGCTTGGATGTCGTTTTCACATATATACTTTGTGCTTGCATGTTATTTTCGCCTGTGGCATTGAATTGGGCTGCCCGCGGCGCTTCCTGCGCTCCGCTTGGTAATTGTCTTGTCAGTTTCACTTGTTGCGGTTGAGCTGCCTCCGCTCTGTCAATTTCACCAGAGTGGGAGGCGCGGCCGCTTCGGGACTTGTTTTCGTGTGCCCGATCTCGATCCTTTCGTCTGACTGTTTTGCATGCGCAGTAACCGCTACTCTGTTTCCCGCGCTGAGCCGTGGGACCACTTTCATTCCCTAACGGCTCTTGTTGTGGTGCGGGCTCGCGGCGCTCCTCCCGCCGCCAGAGGGTGCGTGTGCGTCTCTTTCGCCCGGCATGCTTCTCTCTGCATTCCGCGCGTTCCTCCGCCTGAGAAGCATCGCTCAGCCCGGTCTGCCGCGTGACACCCAAGTGGTCTGTTCTGACGCGAGGCAGTGTTCTTGTGCTTTTACGCCCCCGCGAACGCTCGCGTTGTACCGAGAGTCTGTCCCGGCCATTAGGCACAGTGCTTCCATGAGTTTTTACCGCATCGGGGGTCCATTTTGTACCCAGGCCTACTTCACGCTCTCCTTTGGGGAGTCTGTATTGGGACTTTACTTACCGGCAGGCTGCCCATTAATTCCACTGCTAAACAAAAAAAGGCGAAATTCTCATGGGAAGGTCAGAGAGTTCACAATGACTACTTTCAAACCTTATATTCAACAACACTCACCATCTGTACATGCTCAATCAAACAAAACCCCAGGACCCCACTAGGCAATTATACAATCCACATATAACTACAGGGAAGTGCCTTAAAAATAATTTTTTATTATTATTAAAAAAAGATTTTGACCAAAATGTCACTTTCTGGACCTTAATATCAAGGATGTGGGGGGGAAGTTGGGAGTTGAACTTTTTTGCAAACCCACTGATAAGAACACTCTGTTGCATTACTCCAGCTTCCACCCCAAGGTCCCAGAAATATAATATCCCCTTTGGATAGTTCCTGCACCTTCGCAGGAACTGCTCAACACTGGAGGACTTTTACAAACACTCCGAAAACCTCAAAACCAAAATTAAAAGATAGAGGTTACGCCCAAAAATGTATTTCTAATTCATTTAAGAGAGCTAGGTTCTATAATAGGGACAGTATGCTTGCCCAGAAAGAAGTAGGAATAACATAGAGAAATACAGATGAAAGTAATAGAATAGTCTTCATTAGTCAGTACTCCAATCTTAGTAACCTCGGTGTCAGTCTGTATCACTCTCCGACCGACATCTTCGATGGTAATCATCGTAGAACACTAGCTAGCCTCCGCCCGATTGTTGCCTTCTGGACCAAGCTCCCGCTCGCCCCGATAGGGCGGATAGCCCTGGCTAAAATGGTAATGTTACCCCGGATCCTCTATCATTTTACCAACCTACCAGTGGTGCCACCTGGGTCCTTCTTCCGGGACCTCAACTCTCTCTTGGGCACCCTTGTTTGGGGCTCGAGTAGACACAGAGTGGCTCTGAAAACCCTCCAACTCCCCACGACACAGGGCGGGCTGGGAGCTCCCTCCTTTGAGTCCTACTTCCTGGCGGCGCAGCTCCAATGGCTGTCGTACTGGTCGGCGGACCGATATACCCAGGAAACCGGCACCCCGACCGGTAGAATTACGAACCCGGAGCTGATCCGTCTTCTCCTCCCGGGCACTAAACCACGCCGAACTTATCCCCTCCAAGTCGCGATAGCGCGTCGATGCATAATACGGATCCACCGGATATCCCCCGGGAGGATTCCGTACTCCCCGTCACTACCGCTGGTTGGCTGCCCCAGACGGGAACTCTATTTCTCGGCTCCTATGCTGGTGGAATGGACGCACTGCGACATCACGGACATGGAGACACTCTGAGGAGGGTCAACTGAAGTCGTTCGACCGACTGGTCGCTGAGTTCGAACTCCCCCCGGGTCAATTCCTCAGATACCGACAGCTGCTTGAGGGTTTCCGCCCTTATCATAATCTTCAGGCTGGCGAACCAGACACGCATCCAGTTATACACACTATCTTGCGCATGGGTGTGGGATGCCATTTAGTCACCTGGCTCTATAAATCGATCAGAGAACTCTCGTACTCCCCCCCTGACGGCCCTGCGGGCCACATGGGAGGAAGACATCGGACGCGCATTACACGATTCGGAATGGACCAAGGCGCTTGAGGCCCCGAAACGAGTCTCCAGGAACGCCCGTTTCAAAAACATCCAATATTACATACTACACAGGGCTTACCTCACACCGGTGCGACTGCAACAGTTTTACCCCACAACACAATTCCTATGCCCCAGATGTCATTCCCCCGACGCAGACTTCCGCCACATGTTTTGGAGCTGCCCCGGCCTCCAGTCCCTGTGGCGGACGGTACACGACACGCTGACAGATCTCACGGGCCTCACAAATCTAGCCTCTTGGGAATCCAGCGCACTGGGTATTTTTCACATATCCAAACGGGCCCCAACGCACAAACGCTTTGTGTCCTTGGCGCTGCTATTAGCGAAAAGATGTATAGCTATGCATTGGCGATCCCCGGAAGGTCCCCCCATAGCGGCATGGACAGGGGCAGTCTGTAAATGGGCAGCGGCCGAAGAGGATGCCCTCCGGGAAGAGGAGGCCAAGGGAGCGCGTAAACATCCCATTTCTATGGAATGGGCCATACTCCTCCACAGCTTCCGGCAGTCCATGCGCGCGGATGTCCCGCCTACGCCTACCCCCCCTTCCCGCCCACTCGAGTGACCCCATAATCCCTGACTGCCACTGCTACCCTCTTTGCCTGTACCGATCCCGGTACTCCATGCCCCTCGTCGACACAGCCCCCCCCCCCACGCCGACCGTCCCGCTGCCCCTATACACGAGACGATTCCACCCTCTAACCGCTCTACTCCACTGCGAGTGAATACTGCGGACCCCCCTGCCACCCATGGCCCAACAGCTGTCTCCTCCTGCTATGCTCTTGGTACCGCCTCCATGCCCCCCCACAGTTCTGTCCCCCCAGTTACCTGGCACCACCACTTTGCGAACCGTACAGACCCCGATCCGACGACCCCCATGGCGGAGACTCGCATGTCTGCTGTTCATTTCCTTCTCCTGTGCGGAGTTTATTTCCTGTATCCTAGCCTGAATAATTGTTTGAAAGGTCTTGTTTGAAAGGTCTGTGATGTTCGGTGGATGAAATGCCATATTGACTAGGTTTATACGCAGAAAAGTTGCGCGAATTGCTGACCGCGGCTGAACGTTGACGCCACGCCAGCTGATGGTTCATTCTCTTTTCATGCTTGATGATGCAACAATAAAAAACAAGTTTAAAAAAAAAATGTTAATGAATAACAATACATGAAGGAAATATGGGTATCTGTTTTGGCAAAGCAATGGCACACTTTCTGAGAGTGTATCTCACACAAAGGGTCACAGGGAAGCATGCACTACCCAATCCATACTGTACTACTTCCAAAATCACTAAACTCACACAGTGTACAGGATAACAAAAATAGTCTGGGGAAAGGTGGGGCACTACATGTGCTTGGATGAGAACCCTCACTCACCCTAGGGTGACATGCTTCATCATAGGGTCCCCTCTACACAGTGGGACCGCAAGGTAACCAGTGTGGGCTACGACGTTCCTGTAGTAAAGGAGCAGGGATGTTCTATAGCACAAGAAAGTACTAATAAATTCGGTACAGAGTGCGGGACAGACTGCTGAAGAAAAAAAGTGGTTTAAAACGATCTCAATAGGAGCCAACAACTGTATATCCTAAGGGCTAGAGATTAAAAGCATTGTTAAACAGGGCTATAGATGCTTACCCTGTATTATGTCAACTTGTTTCGGCTGTAGATGACTGAAATGGTCAAGCCATTCTTCAGGACCAAGGTATTTAGTCACTCTGCTATATGTGAAACGTGTCAAAGACAATATATAATATCACTAAAGTATGATACTTTTTCTATACTTAGACCATGACTCTTGACCAGCTGTGCAAAGCAGCAACAGATTCTTGAGCAGGTCTGCTGGCACCAAATGCTATGGATAAGATCTGACTTATAACAACAAACAAATAAATGGAGGGTCCTAGGGAATATTTACCGACCACACAGTTACAGCCCCCTTAACCAAATATACAATACAAAAAAGAGTAACTGTGGGTCAACTATGTGTCGTAATGTGTCTGGATGACTAGAATGTGTGCTTTGGAGATGTTAGGAAAGCACACAACAAGATATCGCTCTGTATCTTGTTGTGTGCTTTCCTAACATCTCCAAAGCACACATTCTAGTCATCCAGACACATTCCGACACATAGTTGACCCACAGTTACTCTTTTTTGTATTGTATATTTGGTTAAGGGGGCTGTAACTGTGTGGTCGGTAAATATTCCCTAGGACCCTCCATTTATTTGTTTGTTATTGGTCTGGTGCAGCCTTGGCTGCGGGTCCGGATATAAAAAAAGTTCCATTGTGAACTCTATCTTCACAACCTAGTTGATTGTGGAGGAGAGAGATATGTAGAGCCGTGGAAGACCTCGCTTGAGGGCCTTTTATTGACAGCATCTCCTGAGATACACAACTTAGAATTTGTCCTGTTGGTTTCACCATACTAGAACCAGTTATCATTTAGAATAGGTCCACCATGGCAACTAATCTAGGCCTGGCTTATGATGAGGCTGAAATACAATCAATCCTGGATGATAATCCGAGCATGCTGGACCTTATGCCTAAACCACAAGACTCTGGGGATGAAGGATGGTCTAAAATACTAATTCTAAAAAAGAGCCATTCTCGCATTTGTATCCATGGTATTACTATGGCTGAGTACTTGAGAGGTAATGGTGCCCCCACGGGCTTAATAGTGAATAATGCCCCTAGACTATTTTTAGATGATAAAGAATTCATCAGAGATTGGTACTTAATTGCATGGAAGTGCACGCGCGATTGGCTAGTTTTAATCATCAAAACTGCCAAGAAAGCCGCAGATAAAATCATGATCGAGATTCAGACTCTAGAAGGCCAGATAAAAACCACACTCTCATCCAAACTCTTTACCAAACAACAGGATGAGAACAATAAGGCAAATAAAGACTTCAAAGATTCGGTCCTATTCTCTAAACTAGAGAAATGCAAAAAAGATCTAGCCAGGTTTTCAAAAGAGAAAATGTATCCCTACACGAGTGCCACATACACACCGACACCGTATAATAGAAATGGGAGGAGAGGTGGTTCGACTTACGGTACTTCCACGTCAAAAGACCTTTCTAGTGACTCTGATTCCTCTAATCAGGGAACTCACATGAACCCTAATCGGGGGAGGGGTAACAGAAGACAGAGAAGAGGTAATACCTTTAATCAAGGGCAATTCAATCCATGGTGGACTCCAAACCATGGACTTCAGGTCAATTCCCTTTTGCTCATCAGGTAGGACCTTATGGCCCAGCACCATTCCCACCAGGCCAGAATATGCCTCCTTTTTTAGGGTTTGGCCAAGGGAGATCACGTGGCAGGAGACGAGCACAACAGAGTCAAGTACAGTGGAATCTGCCCCCACAGTCGATGGACCTGAGGAGTGGGAAAAAAATTCTACAGGACCAGGCGGGCACGAGCGCGAGCACGGAGAAGGGCTCATAGTTAATCTCAGTTCACGAACATTGACACAATAGAAGAGAAACTACTCAATCGAGGTCTTGGTTTTGTGGCGACAAACTCAGGGGATGCCTTTCAAACCCAGGTAGAGATCTCTAAATTCTTCCGAAAAATACGGCTACATTTTTTCTTCTCGAAAAACAATGAGCAAACAGTGAATGAGAGAAACACTGGTTTGAAGAATCCATCAACTTTCACACCTCTCGGCACCACTATACCTGCGAAAGTCACGACTTTCGAAGAAGCTGTTCAACATGACGTACAAAACCTTTTCAGAGAAAGACAAAAACCGTTTGTCAATATCACCAAAGTTGAACAGCAGGCACTCCAAGAACTATCAAAAGACCCTTCAATTACGATCAAACCGGCAGATAAGGGCGGGGCAACAGTCCTCCTGGATACTACAACTTACAGGACAGAATGTCTTAAACAACTGAGCGATAACCGTTCATACCGCCTTCTACAGGAAGATCCAACATCTAGATTGATGACACAGATTGGCCATCTTGTGGAAGAAGCCCTCTCGTAAGGTTGGATAACCCCGAATGAAGGCAGCTACCTACGCAGAACAAATCCCACCATGCCATATTTTTACATCTTACCGAAGATGCATAAAAAACAGCGGCCACCCCCGGGCCGCCCGATAATCTCGGGAATCGGCTCACTAATGGAACCACTGTCATCCTTTGTAGATGTATTTCTGAGACCGTTGGTACGTGTCATGCCGTCTTATTTACAAGATACTAAAGACGTGCTTAGGCTACTACCAGAGATTGAATTCGACTCCACATCGGATATACTGGTGTCCTTTGATGTGGAGTCGCTTTACACCTCCATTCCACAAGATGAGACGCTAGAGGTGATCGAACAACTTCTGAATGCGAGTGACTTGGACTCCATCACGCCGGTCTCTCTGATCATGGATCTTGCATCCATAGCGATGAAAGAGAACTTCTTTCAGTATGAGGACAGTTACTATCTACAGACGTCGGGCACCAGCATGGGTAGCGTTTTCGCGCCGAGCCTGGCGAATCTCTATATGTACAAATTTGAACAGGATTATGCACTGAACAACACAAACCCGTATCTACCATCTGTACGGGTTTGGAAAAGATATATAGATGATATCTTGGTGATATGGCGAGGCAATGTACCTGACCTTATGAACTTCCATGCTTGGTTGAACAATTGTAACAATTTCCTACGGTTCACCATAGAATACAATCACCAATCTCTTGCTTTCCTAGACCTGTTAATAACGGTATCTCCAGAAGGACTGAGATCTGAGTTGTACAAGAAGCCTATGGCTCGTAAACTCACTCCTAGAATATGGAAGTTGTCATCCCAAATCCCTCCGGGACAATCTCCCATTCGGTCAATTTTTACGTGTTCAACGTAACTGTTCAACGAAGGAGACCTTCAAGAAACACGCTCAGGATCTGGAAGTAAAGTTACTTGAGATACATTATCCTAAGAAACTGATTCGAACATCTAAGAAGAGGGCTTCAAACAATAATCGGGATGCTTTATTGGAACCGGTCCCCCAAAAGGAACAGAATGAGAGGATAACGTGTGTGAACACGTTCAGTACCAGATCCAATGCCATTCAATAGATTATCCGAAAACATTGGAAGATCTTGAATACTGGCCCTGATAACTTGGAACAACCACTGTTTGCCTTTAAGAGAGGCACCAGTATCAGAGACCAGTTGATACACACTAGACCACGAACAGGTACCACTCACCAGGTTGGGACACTCTGGGACATGCCAGCAGTGAAAGGACACCACCCTTGTGGGAATTGCGCAGCGTGCCCACAAACCAAGAAATCGACAAGCATTGATATCGGGACTAACAGAGCTTGGGAACAAAGGCGCTTTACGACTTGTAATAGCAGCAATCTAATTTATCTAATCACCTGCCCCTGCTCCCTGAGATATGTCGGCATGACAACCAGGAAGGTTAGAACTAGGATTTCAGAGCATAAAAGTACAATTCGGTGCAAGAAACAGGCGACCCGACTAACAAACCACTTTTTGGAAGTGAACCACAAACCTACAGACTTCCAATGGACAGTACTCGAACAACCACTGATTCCCCCTCATATTACAGATGTGTCTAAACACCTTTTCAAAATAGAACAGAAATGGGTGTACAAGCTTAACACTGATAAAGCAGGTTTAAATGAAGACATCCCATGGATGTCACTATAACACATCCTGTAAGATTTACAACTTGACTGTACCATGATAGCAAGTCTGATATCAAAATATCAAGATATCAAAAATAAGTGTGACAAAAACTAATAAAGTCCTGCACTTCCATCTCTGACGTAATAAAATAGGCTCTTGACATGAAAGACCTAGATGCATGTAGTGTATCTAAATACCCTGATCCCTCCTGTGAAACACGACACTTTCCTCTCTGCCAGACTATTTTTAGCTTACTGTTCTTAAAAAATTCATAGCAATATATATCATCATTTAATAAAACCTAATAGTTTCTTTCATCACATTACGACAACCGTTTAATAGATCAGTTTGTCGTATACAACATACGAGGGACCCATCTATCCCCAACTGGTTTCCTTGAGTGTCTCCAGCTGGCTTTATAGTAATACACTGTAGAGATGTGGGTTGGGCGGGCCGGAATAACAGGCTGGGAGGCCGGAGGTAGTGAGCTATGGTTTAGGATTTTATTCACAGGTAAAGCACACAGTAGTGTTCCACAGAGATATAGGGGAGGTAGTCCGGAGAGAACGTCGTGGCGGGTGGGTTCTGTTGTAGGGTTGATGTCTTGTTCCGGGTCCTCGGTGGTTTGTTGTCATCAGATGTCGGTCGAGTGATGGGTCTCCTCGGAGATATATAAGAGAGAGAACAAAGTGGGGTTAGTCCAGTCCGACAAGGACTACCGAGTACTGTCACCTTCACCAGGAGTGAGTGGCCAGGAAAGGAAACGTGTGGGAGGGGGAAGGGCAGAGGAGGGGTAAGGTCGACTGAGCAAGCGGGAGGGGTACGGTGCCTGGGGTGTCGGGGTCAGTGCGAGGAGGGTGAGATATATATACAAGGTGCTCGTGACACTTCCTTTATCTATGGGGACAGTGCAGGGTGCTCGTGACGCTCTATATACAGGTCTTACAGGTATGTACACTATAATTACAAAGGGACACGGAGAAAGGATAGAGGGTACTCACGTGCCCCGCCGCAACTCTCATCCGAGTTGCGGCCGCTCTCCAGCCACCTCCGGAGGTCGCCACCAGTCCTCCGACCACAGGTCCTCTTCGTCCTCCTCCTCTCCGCTTTCCGTCTTCTCTACGATCTCCTCTCGTCTTCCGCTCTCCGTCGGGGGTTCCGCGCCGTTCGCTTTCTCCTGCCACGAGTCCGCTGGGCTGAACCCTGTCTTGACTGCTCTCCCGACTTTTCTATGTTCCGGGTGGAGCGTAGTTGACGCACTTCCGCTTCCGGATGGTTCGGGTTCCGGGTCACTAGTAGGGACTTCACTTCCGGTTTCCGGTTTGTCAGTTTCCGGGTCGTCGTCGGTTAGCGGATCCTGTGGGTGAAGAGAGGAAGTCCGATGACCTAGGGATGCTGTTCGTGCCGGCGTGGGGGCAAGAGACCCCTGTCTGCTCCGCCCTTCAGATGAGGTAGGGACCCCTGATTCTCCACATACACTTAAGGAGTTATTTATTCCATCTCTCTTAAAATATATTACTTGGTCACATGCACTCAATACATATTATCCACAATACCGATCCTTGCTGTGTGACACACGCCATAGTTTTATTAACCATCCTGAAACGATCATATAGAGCACCGGCATGTAAGCGCTGAACGTACTACACCTCCCGGCATACTCCGTCGCGGAAGAGTGACGTCATTTTCTACCAATCGCGCTTGGTGCACTAAATAACAAGTAACGCGAGCATACGCTGCCCGGCACCTCCCCATACAGCCCAGTTGGCTGTTGAGTGTACCGACGGACAGGTAAGCCCGGCTACCCCGTATAAGTAGGTATACGATTGAATGTGGGGTTTGACCGAACCGCGTACTAAGAGTGCATATAAAGGGAGCGGTTACCCGATGTGGGTGTTACGATTGGGCACACTGCGAATCATAGCACTTTTGGTTTTCTTCTTTCATATGTGAGACGTAGCACGAGCAGATATGGCTATGTCAAAAGGGCACACAAGAGGAGCGCATACAAGAGGAGCGTTCACCTGATGTGGGAGCTGCGATTGGGCACACTGCCAACCATAGCCCTACTGATTGTCTTCTTTCGTATGTGAGCCATAGCACGAGCAGATATGGCTGTTAGAATGGGTCGACACTCATACATTGACCTTTTTTACTACATTTATCACTATTGAAGTTGAAATAAGAGTTTATTCTCTCGAACTGAAATATAGTATGATGATAGAGCAGGAGTAAGCAAACAATAAAACAGAGAGGTATGGGGATGTTTAATGTGAAGGGATAAGATACACACATGGTGTAAACATGGACAACAGTATCTCGTATAGATTTTTTGGAGTGCTTTCATGCCTGGCTCTCGCTTTGTTTTTTATTTATGACTCTACATATCACTTTTTCTACATCATAGAGCGGTGCACTATCTTCCTGAGCTGTTGCCAGGCGAGGAGTGGCACGTTCCTCTTACCCTATAGGTGAGCAAGAGGAGTCAAGTGACACAGTGATTATCAGCTGGTCATTTAGGATTGCCATACAATCAGTTGACAATATGAGATGACTTACACTAACTTTGGTAATGTCGTTTTTATCTTTGTGTGTGTCTTTTATTTATGTTGTCTGTGTCTTGATGACGTCTTTCCTGGGACATCCCCTGCACAAATTAGGAGGACTACCAGGTTTGAACAGGTGATATCTGTATCAAAAAATCCCTTGTTTTATATTACATCGTCGAGCAGTAGCAAATGTTATAGGTCCTGAAGAAGCGGGAGATACTTATTGATCTTTAAACTACCGCAGAAACATGTCGACCATCACATCGGGTCAGTGACTATTAGGGTTAATCACTGACAACTTTGCACTGAATTGATTTTAGCTTTGGAAATGAACGGCACCAGAATAAAGTTATTATGCGTTCATTATTCAATTTTATCATAGAGCACATTCTTTCCTTTTTGGTATTCACAACTCTTTTTTTGCACTGCTCCTCAGTTACCACACAGCACTTCCCTTTAAGCCTTTAACCTCATCACAACAGCCTTTCCCACAGAAGGTGGCAACAACTAAGATTCTCCACTTTGGGAAGTGGTTCAAATGATGAAAGGGCGGCAAAGGGCGAGTAACTGATGGATATCTTCCCATACAGAGCGATATCTTGTTGTGTGCTTTCCTAACATCTCCAAAGCACACATTCTAGTCATCCAGACACATTCCGACACATAGTTGACCCACAGTTACTCTTTTTTGTATTGTAAGATCTGACTTAACCATCAACAGTCTCTTCACACATAGAGCTCTTACGTGTGACATTTCCTGCTTAAAAGAACACTTAAGATCCCCATACCACACTTTCTAAGGGAACACACGAACCCTAGTCATAGCTGCCAAGTTTTCACATTACTTATTTGTGACATTTTGCTGGAGTGAATTTATAAGTGGCATTCTATGCTAAATGTGCGACACTTTGAGTGGCACTTTTTCGCAAGTAAAACCAAGCAAACGAGCTTGTGACAGGATGCCCTGCCACCAATGACCACCTGCATTATTGATTAGCCACCCAAATATGTGATCCTGAGTTAATCATGACCTTCAACTCATCAGTTGAGCTCTAATTTCCCCGTGTTGAACGGACTCACCTGTGCCAAGAGTCAAGTGCTGCCCAGAGACTGTCTGGCTGGTTAAGCCAGGGCGTCTCAAAACCAGTCAAGGGTGCCACCATGAGGTGCAGATTATAGGCTGAGGTGTAGAAGCTGGGCCTCCCAGGATTGGCTTCGTACAGTGCTCCAGTAGTAGTTACAGCTGACAGCTAGTGCTCTAGCTTGATGAAAACCATTAACTGTGAAACTATCACACTTTATCCATCACACTGTAACTGAACCTCAGTGGTTATCACTTTTCCCACATAAGTGAACTCAGCATCACAGTTTCCATATACCAAAGAAAGAGACTAATTGCATTTCCGAATCCCTGAAATATAACCTGCGACAGAAACGTTTAAAGTGCTCATAAAATGTATTGGGTAAGGAATTGCAGGCACTCTACACAGTTGGGGGGTGAGCAATTTTAAGTCCATGCTGCATGGAGGGGGGGTGAAGTGGGTAGTAACATAAGGGTTAGTTATGAAGTTGTTGAGAGTTTTTAGTGGATAATGAAGGAGAAAAATTGTAATGCATGTGCAATGCTAGATTTATGGACAGGACGAATAATAACACAGATTGTTAGCTGGACAGTCGCGATCCAGACAAATGCTCTGAGGAGTGGGAGGACCCAGGCACAGATCCGCAGTTCCCTATACCCGCAGAGAGAACACACAGAAAGGGCGAGATGCATACAGATTTGACGCTGCCTCCACCCAGCGGATTTTAGATAATCTTGTGGAATTTGAATTGGCTGGGGGATAGAATTAAACGGGGGTGGTATTGCAATATCTAAAGCGGCAAGTGCCAGGCGTGGTACTGTTGCAAGAGACCCACATACAGGGAACCTCCTACTGTGCGTTGAATAGATGGGGGTATAAGCTGGATGCCCATGCAGGATACACTAGGGGATCAACATAGGTGGGTATTCTTTTGCATAGGTCATTCCCCGTTAAAATACGAGCAGTTAAACAGGATGCATTGGGCAGATTTGTGACTTTATCTGGATGTTGGGAGGGTAAACTGATTAACATTACCTCTCTCTATGTACCACCAAGACTACACTCCCCCACTCTCGCCGATTTGGGGTAGCATGTATTCAATCTGCCAGAGGGAGATCTACTAATAAGAGGGGACTGTAACGCAGCTATCAACAGGGACCGGGATAGAATCCCAACCAAACCAGGGGAGGCCTCAGGGAAAGCCTTATAAGAATTTTTAAGAGCAATGGGCTTAATAGATGTCTGGAGAACCCAAAATCCCTAAGCTCTCCAGTATACTTTCCACTCCGGGGTCCACAGAAGTCTCTCCCATATAGATTACATGTTCAGAGGGCTGAGCAGCTCCAGATGTTTACTGAAGTGGGGCACCTCCCAAGGGGAATCTCAGATCACTCTCCGATATTCATGCGTTACGGGGGAAGGTCGTCCTTTCAAAATTTTGGGATGATACTCAACCCATTGTATCTTAAAATACAGAGTATAAGAGACCGCCTGATCGAGGCGACCACTGACTACTTCCAAGATAATGAGGGGTCTGTATTCAGCCCAGACGACGTGGGAAGCATACAAGATGGTGATTAGAGGAAAGGGAATCTCTACAATAAGTGGTCATAAGAAGGAAAAAAAGCAGCAGCTACTCGAAGTAGAGAAAGAAATTAGTACGCTAGAACATGAGCTGATATCGCTGGATTCCCCAAACACAGATTGCAGATCAAACAAAGAGAGGATAGGAACATTGCGGAGGAGGCGGCCAGAGCCCACTATCGAGCGTATGAGGTTGGAGATAAGGTGAGTAAACTATCAGCATGGCTGGATAAGCGAGAAATGGCCACTAGATGGTTGTTTGGGATTAAGACAAATGATGAGATCCTACTTCGAGATACACAAGAAATAGCGGAAGCTTTTGCGAGGTATTTTAAACAGGTATACACCCCATCAGGGATGTCGACCCTACTTGGTGCATGGGAATTGTTGGCTACCCTCGGTTTGCCCACTTTGCAAAACATAGATAGAGAAGGGTTGGAATCAGATCTCACCGAGCAAGCTACCACTTGAAATATAGAAGTTAAACGCATCAACAATTGCCCCTTATTTGGTGAAAATGTACGATGAGAGAGAAGCCAAAAGGTATTCTCCCAGTTAGCCAAAGACTAACAAATATCTTAGTCATACATAAAAGTGGAAAACCCCCTGAAAAACTGTGTTCGCATCGACCTATATCCCTGTTAAATCCAGCGATTAAGATTCTAGCCAACATTTTAGTTTCTAGTCCAGGGAAGACATGCCTTGGCAGTTCGGGCTGGACCATTTCCATGAGGCACAGGGTCAAAGCTAATTTGCATATAGCTGTGTCTGAACTGGGGTGGCGAAGTGAGCTTAAGAACGAAGATGGACTGAACCGAGTTCTGTGACAGGGGGCGAGTGTCAGAAAAGTTTCAGCACTCCGTCCAACATCTCCTTGTGTTTGCTATACTCGAAACTGTATAAATGCACTGCATAATAACAGTCATATGTTTCTGTTCGGCAATTATTCTCGAATACGTTTTTTTAGTAAAACAAAAAGTTCTCATAAAATTACACTGCATTAATTAGCTTTTTTAGTTCAATCAAAGAGTGGATAAATAGAGAGTTACATAATCGTAAACTCATTTTACAGTCAGGTATTTTAAAACCCTGAATAATTTTTAAAAAGTTGGAGGAACAACTCACTACAAATGTGTAATCTGTGTCTGGCATTTGGTACTCGCTGATTATACATGTCTGTAGGTGCACGCAGATTGCATTTCGTTACAAAATAGTTCAGAAATGCACACCTCTTAGCACTTCCTGGTGACAAAAGCGTTAACTGCCCCATTACATTTGGTGTTATTCATAGTAAAACAAAGTTGCTGACCTTACCTCATTGTTATGAAACATATATATATTATACACACACCCACCAATATATATATATATATATATATACATACACACACACACACATATACATACACACACATACATACCAATTCCTTTCGGAGTTTTGAAAAACGCACTCGCAGGCTTTTTCGTTTCCCAAGCTTTTTATTTCAGTCACATCAAGGTTGAGGAGACAAACTGACGTGTTTCGCTATGCCCGATAGCTTGATCACGGTTCAAGTGGGTTACATTCAATTCAACCAATAAAAACATTTTACTAAAGTCATGTGACATATGATAATCATCATTACATACAGGTGTTTTGTGAGAGGTGTAGTGTACTTTGTTACCACATTACATTCATATTAAACGGTTTTAAAAAAATAAAAAAAAATACTATTTACACCTATGTGACTTTTACAAATTGTAACCCCTGTTCGTTTTAATCATAATAATGGTGCTTCATATTCCATCCAAATTACTAATGTAGCGCATTTTCTGGCACCCGCGATCACTTATAGACATCGAGTTTTAGGATTGGCTTAGACCGATTTCAGATTTAATCAGAATGGTTGTTTATTTAATATCGGAGTACCACTTATTTTGTCAAATGTCGTTCTTTAGAGGTGCCCAGTAAATGCCCCTTTTTGCAACTCTCACAATGCAGCTCTGTGGCGCTTAGTGGAGGTACCTGGTGGGCTAGTTGGATGCCAGGGACCGTCAGGTTTCAAGGAGACTTATCCCCCAACCTAAAACACGCCACGGGGCGTGTTTGCACAGTGGTAAAGGGAGGGAGCGGGGCCTGAGGTGACATATGTGCAAACACGCCCTGTGGCGCGTTTTAGGTTGGGGAATTAAATCCCCTTCAATTCTGAGGGCCCCTGGGGGCCAACTAGCCCACCAGGTACCTCCAGTAAGCGCCACAGACCTGAGAGGTGGTCCAGGCCGTGCCCCTATTTACACCTCTCTGCAACGCAGCTCTGTGGTGCTTACTGGAGGTACCTGGTGGGCTAGTTGGCCCCCAGGGATGCACCAGGGAGCACGTTTGTAGAGTGGGGAGCAAAGTGGGCAAGGACTGGTACGAGTACTTACCAATGCTGCTGTGTGGGACTAACTGGAGGTAATAGTTAGGCAAGTTGGATGTTCTTGGGGGCCAACTACCCCTCGTTACCTCCAGTAGGTCCCACACAGTGGGATTGCTAAGACTTCTTCGGAGGCCATGGCCCCCTTTCTCTACCACTCTGCAAACGTGCCGCGTGGCAGACTAAGGGATGTGGAGATGAAGTCCAATATAGTCCTGAGGGAGTTTGGGGCCAAGAATCCCTCCTGGTACCTCCTGTAAGTCCTATGAAGTGGAATTCCTGAGTGTTGGTTGGACGCCCAGCACCCTTTCTCCACCACTCTGCAAATGCGACTACTAGTTAAAGTAGCATATTTCTGCACCTCTGATTTATAGGTAGCTTTAATTCCCCTTCCCCATTATGTACTAGCGCCTTACAGAGGAAGTCATGTTAATCACAGGGGTACCCCAACGCATAGTGTTTCCTAGTGTATGTAGGCGTTTTCACTGTATTCTAAGTGTCTTTTAGCACAGCACTAGCTCTAGGCCTGGTTAGTCAGAGTCAGTTACCACCAGTACCAGTCTGAAAAAGTTGTGGGAACAGAATGATTTTGCAACACGGCCTCTTTCTGCTCCTCTGTTGGTTCTTTCTGCACATGTCTTGCTTCTTCCTACACTTTTTTTTGTCTTTGTGGACTTCTGTTGCTTCTACCTGCATTTCTTTTGCTTCTTTCTGTGGGTTTCTTCTTATTTCTTCACGTCCTACCTCTGTAGGTATAGTTAGAAACTAGCATTCAAAAAACCTTGGAAATTCACTGAAAAAAACATAGGTTTCAGGGGCGTTATAGTTAGTTGGACATTTCACTCGAACAAAACCAGTGAAATTTCCCCGTTCTAGTTAGTTCAGCTAACTATAACTCGCGCCCCCGCAATGCACTGCTGATGACATCACACATTACATCATTCATGACATGGTCAGTGACATCACTGTTGACATTACTGATGACATCTCAAATGACATCACTGATTACATTACTGATGACATCATCCATGTGATAATTTCATGCATCTTCTCACACCCTAATATAACTTTTGAAACACCCACTCTAAATTACAGACTGCCATTCTCAAAACCATAGACACTCCAACACCAATAACTACATACCCACTCACTGATTCTTAGGTCTACACACACATCCTCTCACTCACCCGTACAATCACTCATACTTACAGTCACTCAGTACAGGACTATCATATGCACTCATACACCTATATAAACACTCACACACCGCCACTCATCCATAGAGGTACTCCCACACCTAGTCAGTCATGCAAAAAATTAATCACACTCCCATTTACTCACCTATATAGTTATACACACACCAGCTCACTTACTCATACAAATACGAGCACAATCACTGATACAAGCACACACTCATCCGTACAGCCACTCTAACAATCACACACTCTCACTTATAGCCATTTAAATACTCTAACACACATTATATATATACTGCCTTTCATATGTATGTATGACGTTACAATGCAGGCTATTACAACGCCTGCCTTTACAACGCGGTTTTTACATCGCAATCCATTACAACGCATAGTGCTTTTGGGTGTTGGATAGTGAATAGTTTAATTTACTATTGCAACTCCAGTCCCCGTGGACACTAGGGAAGGTTATTGGATAGTAAATTAACCTATTCCCTATCCTAGAGCGCCCCCCAGCGCAATGCGTTGTAATGGTTTGCGTTGTAATGACCGCGTTGTAATGGTAGTGCGTTGTAAAAGTTTTGTTGTAAAGGTTGTTTACCCTTTCATATATGTAGTCACTCACACATGTACCACTGAGATATACATTCACTCACTAACACACCCATACACACTCACTCACCCATAGTCCATCACAGATGCACTCTTGAAACCATGCACCAAGTGATTCACCCACTCACACATCTATGCACAGTCACACACACCTCACCCACAAAAACACTCAGGCACCCATACAGATACTCAGAAACCCAATCTATAACTCATATAGACACTCATGAAGCTATTCACAAACCCATGCAGCCGCTTACACACCAACAGACAGACCGATACAGACATTCACACAGTTTAGTCTCCAACCCATGCTTTCAGTAAGATACCTTTAATCACTCATTTATAGACTCAGTCACGCACCTACTAAATCATCTTTTCAGACACTTATACACCCACTCATTCTTCAATACGCCTTCTTCAATACCAATAGCTTTTGGTGTGACTGCCTCGCGTGCATGGAATGAGTTACCTCTGGACCTCAGACAGGCCAACTCCTTGACTTGTTTCAGGAAGAGCCTGAAAAAGTGGCTATTTCCCAAAGGCGGTCTTTAGACTGTCTGATTGACAATTGATTCTGCTGTGTGGTGTCTACCCGATAATCCAAGCGCCAGGATACCCAAAGGGTGGCAGTCGCGCTATATAAGTGCTTAATTCAATTCAATATTAAACATATTTAAACTTTACAGAAACACACAGTCACTGGATGATGTCATCAGTGATGTCATCAGTGATGTCACTGATCAGGTCATGAGTAATGTAATATGTGACGTCATCAGCAGAGCATTGCCGGGGCGCGAGTTATAGTAAGCTAAACTAACTATAACGGGGGAATTTCACTGGTTTCGTACGAGTGAAATGTCCAACGAACTATAACTCCCCTGAAACCTATGGTTTTTTCAGTGAATATAACATCAGGATTATTAGGTGAGAAGTAAACTTATTCACCACAGAGAGGCCCGCAAGTGTATCCGCAGCAGCAATGTCTTGGGAAAGGCATCTGGGAGGCTGAAGAAGCGGGGGACGTGGCCTGCCCGCAGGACTCCAGACGCAAGCAGAGGACGGGTTGCCAGGCCCTGAAAGGCAACGTCCTGCAGCCAGCACAATACGAGCACCACTGAGGGGGTCATGCACCAGTTCTCTGCGCAGGGGCAACTCATTAATTGGCAACTTGTTTGCAAGTAAAAAAACAAAGCTGCACCCAGCTACCTCTGTGTCTGCCTGTTGGGATACTCGTCTCCTGCGTGCAGTCACTTGTGTTGGTGAGCTGCAGCACCAGAAAACAAAAAGGAAACACGCTTCTCAGATGCACATATGCTGCAGTCTGTCTAGCAACTGAGTGTGCTGTTTATGTTTCACTCCGCTGAGAGACCACGTGGTCCAGGTCCACCCATTACACACAGAGGCAGATTCCAGCAAGACCTGAAGCGCAGGACAGAAAGCTACGACAGTAAACACAGACTGACCGCGGCCAGTAAATGAACATTTGTGACACATGAGCCAATTCATTTGGCAAAGAACAGGCTGCAGGGCAAGCCAGTGTTAACACCTTTGCCGCGGTGCGGGCGTTCTAAAGGGTGGGCAGGGCTGCGTCGGCCGTTGGTCGTGCGCAGCACTGGGGAGGGAGTGCTCCCGTCGGCCAACGGGAGCACGGAAGGAGTTAACACACTGGCAGGCTGTAATTTTGCAGCCAAGGTTCAGCTCTGGAATTAACTAGCCTCATGGTGGGTCATCCTTGGGTTACTCTAATGCGTGACTAATGCATTTTAGTTTGGTGATGCGGACACCAGCACTAAAATGTGTTAGTCTAACATCGAAAGCATGATACTTGGTGATGCAGGAGGGAAAAATAGGATACATTATATCCAAACACACAGAGTTGAGGCCTGAAACTCCCATGCAAAGGTTTCAAATTAAAACCAGTTTTAGGCCCCAGGCCTCTACAAGAAATGGTTCAAAAATATCATGCCTTCTGGACATGGCTTCGAGGGGCGGTTTGGGATAAAGAGAGGGGGTGGGGGGGATGATCTGGACAAAGCTCTACTGTCCTAATGTTATAAATACGAAGATGCGATTCCGCAATTGCGGATACTGTCACTGGCTAAGACTGCACTTGATTTTTATGTTACTTGACGAAATAAAATAAAAATTGTTTAATATATATATATATATATATATATATATATATATATATATATATATATATATATATATATATATATATATATATATATATATATATATATAGAGAGAGAGATCTATATATCATGCCACAAAAGACAATGTGTTTAGCTGAATATCAGGTCACACAGTTCGTTGAAATGTCAGGAAGTAGCCTGCAAGGTCAGGAAATTGCTTGCGGTTTGCAAATTGAGCTTTTGCATGAGGAGTAGATCATTTCTTCCGTCGAACTTAAGACAACAATAGCGCTTTAGCGTAGAAATTGCAAAAATAGGTCACCACAAGTTCCATCGGCCAAAATGCACCAATCACATAAGAACCTGCTTCCTTATAAGCACTGCAGTTTCTTATCCCTTTAAGCTTGAACACGTACCTAGGAAGAAACACCAGGTGCACATCCTGCATTAGTACATACTGATGCACATGTGTACGCTTGTGCCAAGATCACACCTACAGGTCAGAAAGCTGCTCACTTGCTTCTGCAGAAAGCACAGCTTTACACCTAACCGGCTAGATGGCTTGATAGAAGAAATCAAATACAAAAGGTCAGATAACTTGGCCAATAGAAGTTGAGCAGTACATAACCACACACTGTGCAGTTAAATAAAGATATATTTTCTCCGCTTAGATTCCGAGAGCCGAAACCCACAGAGGGGTTTCCACACATCATGTGAGGCTCGGCCCATCTGCATGCGTTTCAGTTTCCAAGAAATTGCTACATCTACTGATGCCATCTTGTACGTTTGGTGTGAACATTGCTTCCAAACCACAGAGGAAAAGGTCAACTTGTGACCTTTTCCTCTCTGGTTTGAAAGAATAAATAGAGCGGATTCGGAGCTAAAATGAGAGACATCAAGTTGTATCTCCTTTGAGGTGACCTGATCTCTCTTATAGCGACTGATCCTCACTTCAGTAAGGTAATAAATCCATATTGTATGGTCAACTTGCTGTTCTTGGTGTTTGTTCACTAAATTTCCCTCCAACATTGGCAGGGCTGCCTAGTGATTCTTTTGGGAGGATTATGAGGGAGAAGGTAGTCTTATTTATTTCATGGATGGACTGGAAGTACTGTATGTGGCAAGGATTGTATGTTGCATACAAATGAAGCGTAAATGTATGACAAACATGAGGCACACTAACTCTTTAGAGTGTGTGTGCAACGATGGGGACATCCAATACAGACTGTGAAATTGCTATATTTTAGCAGTTGGTTGACATTCGTCGCACTAACAAAAACAAGGAGGACAGGAATTCTCCATTCTGCTGTCCAGAACATTATGTGTAGAGATTACTAAAGCAAGGCCTTGAGCAAAACAAATCTAGATGAAAAAATAAGATTTGGTTACATTTGCTTGCCTTTGAACGCAGCTCTGACAAAGATATTATTATGTACACTGCAGATAAGAAAAACTGCAGAGCAACTCCTGCTATGTAGATAAGCATTTCAGAGATGGGTATATCTCTGACACCTGGGAATTTGGGAGGGGCACACTCGAAGACTAGTTGCTTTAGGGGAGATGGCAGCGAGCCATTACTTGCCTGCAGGTCAACAGCTTTCTGCGGTAAGCGGGATAAGTACACAGCATGGCATTAAATTGTTAGTGTATTGGGTAAATGCTTAGTAATTTCACTAACAAACCATGAGGCTATATTAATAATTATATATACACACACACACACACACACACACACACACACACACACACAAGGTAGGAATTGGACTAATTTATTACAGGCTGTAGGCATGTGTAATATAGAAGGCTTTGGGTTTTTTCCAATGCTTATTTTATTCTATATAACGACTGCTGAGATTATCAGAATAGATAGCATTGTTTTGATATACAAGGTTAATATGGTGATTATGCACAATAAATGTTGGTGCTTTGTAAGAACAAGTTACCAAAAGGCCCATTAGCAGGGTCGGTGCCATTTCAGCCAAAAGGAAGAGGGTAAAAGTCAAATAACAGAAACCGCCACATGACACGATTCAAAGTTCAAACCCAGAAGGTTTGTTTAATATTAGGAATAATTACATAAAGTAAAGAGGGCAATTGCTTAGTCAAATCGATCTATATTATGAATCAATGGAAAACGTCTAAGCACAGGGTCAAATAACAGACCATCGGAGCCTCATCAGTATGAAAGCAAGAGAAAGTCTTTAAAACTTGTCCATGTACAAAATCTGCAAGACGGTTGACAAAGTCTGCTCCTGAGGAAACAAGCATAAGGTCTGACAAGTACTAATATTATAAGTACAGACTAAAATAGCAAACTAACATGGGCACTGCTCAACTCAAAATTAAAGAAAGGTCTAGCACACAACCCTGAAAAGAGACTTTTTAAAGGTTTCAAACAGTGAAAGGTTTGCTTATGACATGGTGTGAAATGAACCAATAACAACAACCAATAGATGTTTACAATCACAAGATACATTAACTACAATACTACTAGAGTAGTCTTCAGAAAGCATGATTAATGCGGACCCATAAGCAAAAAAACGAGAATGACATTACATTTTTGCACATATTAAATAGAATGGACTCTTCAAAGCCTCTCTGCAAGAACAAGAAAAGTACTTGACTTGTTACAAATGTGGGTATAGTTAGAACACAGCTTCAGAGTGTTGGACCCGGCCTCGTGGCGTGGTCCTACCCTTCCCGCAAGGCGGGTCCTGGACGACATCTGCTCTCCATTGACCCGCTGTCGCCCCCCGGACACCACCCTCAACGAACTCTCGACAAGAGCAGCCCCCCCTGGCAACCCCCGGCTCTCCCCCCTGGAACCCGGCTCGCCCCAACTCTGCAGGTCCGGTCACCACCCCGGGCCACCATTTCAGGCCCGACTCCATCTTGGGCCCATCACGTCCCGAGCACGCGGCCACGGCCCGACCCCGGCCGCGTCCCCAGCGAAGCCCCGACATCGAGGCACCAAGATCAGCCCAGGTGGTAGAGCCGCCACTTGACGGATCAAGGACGAAGGGAGTTTCGATGGCCCCCCCAGCCGTCCCCGGACGCCTGGTATCGATCGCCCCCCGGCCTCCCTGGGCGCTGGCTCCACCTCCCTGCTGGGTGTCTGGACACCTTCATCCCGGCCCCTCTGCCCCCCAGGCGCGAGGGTCCGGACATCAAAGGATTCCAGTCCTATATCTGGGTCAGCCCTGGATCAGGACGCCAGTTGTATCCTGAAGTCGAAGCCCTGCTGACCTCGTCGCGGCTGATCCTGAGAAGAACTCTTGAACCTGGAACCTCTGAGCCCTGCTGTCGCGGCTCGACCAAGCTGAACCACCTTCGGAGCCCTGCTGACGCTGTCGCGGCTCGACCAAGCTGAACCACCTTCGGAGCCCTGCTGTCGCGGCTCGACCAAGTTGAACCACCTTCGGAGCCCTGCTGTCACGGCTCGACCAAGCTGAACCACCTTCGGAGCCCTGCTGACGCTGTCGCGGCTCGACCAAGCTGAACCACCTTCGGAGCCCTGCTGTCGCGGCTCGACCAAGTTGAACCACCTTCGGAGCCCTGCTGTCACGGCTCGACCAAGCTGAACCACCTTCGGAGCCCTGCTGACGCTGTCGCGGCTCGACCAAGTTGAACCACCTTCGGAGCCCTGCTGACGCTGTCGCGGCCCGACCAAGCTGAACCACCTTCGGAGCCCTGCTGACGCTGTCGCGGCTCGACATCGCGGAACCATCCTCAGAGCCCTGCTGACGACGTCGCGGCTCCTTGCACCCCCCAGCTCGAGGATTGAGAGCTGTGCGCAGGGTATCCAAGTACCAGTTGGTACCAAGACTGTCCCGCTACACCCTTCCCCCTGATACTGAGACTTTTGAGGACCCCCCCGATCCCTCTGTACCTATTGCTGTAAGAAGTTGCCTTTATTCTTTATATAAAGACTCTTAAATCTACTCTCGTGTGGTATCCCTCTGTAGTGGTGTGATTGCTCAGCTGTTACGATTGTAGGAAAGGAGCCCCGCCAAGGAGGCCTCTCGACAGCGCTCGGCCTATTCCATAAAGAGAGGTGGGGTCTCGGGGTGGTCAGTCAGACATCTTCTGTCTCCCCTGGGATCGCCTTTCTAACACAGAGGAAGCTACAAACGAAATTACATTTTATTTCAACACAGCACCACAAAACAGATCAAACTTCGACTGCTGTATTAAAATAAAGTTTTTGTGAATGAAAAACCATGGTTGCAGAAAACTTTCCATGGCACTTTTAAAAAAGTCACACTGTCTTTAGCTGTAAATGCAGAACGAGAAAGGCTTAGTAGATTTATTTTTGCTGTCTGGTTGTGCTAACTTAAACGCACACAAAGGAAAGTTTAACTTTTAATTAATAATCTTCTCAGCCATAAATAACCATTTATCATAAAGTACCAGCAGCTATGTCTAATTCCGGGGGCAGTGATGAGGGGTATTGTATCTACAAATAAACCATGCGAATAGAAGTTTGTATGGTAGAGTTATCTGACTCGAAACACGCTGAATCTGGAGGAGGCTAATTAATCATAGGGTAGAGGATGAGACAACTGTTTTCGGATTCTGTTTTCGGATTCTCCAAAGGGGTTGCGACACGTGAGGTCTAGCTGGGTGTACCCCATCAAACAGGAACGCTTATGACATAATGCCTTTTTAAAAAGGCTTATATTCATGGCTATAGTAGGCCTTCCCTATGTTCTAGTTTCACCCCAGCCATAGGTTCAAGGAAGGACAACTCCGTGGATTAGAATCCTAATGGTTCAGGGAGATTAAATGGGATATGGTAAAAAGCACATGTGAAAGGGCATGACATCATCCTTTCACCCAGAGAAGCTAACAAACAGGCAGAACTTATGAAGATGTTGGTCAAGGAATTATATGCAATTTGGAACAATACTGAAGAGCATGATTATAATCTTGTAAAAAACACCAACACGTTTTGGTTCAGTAAAAACTATTTGAAGTATTGAGCGTAATGACTGTATTCAATGTGGTACAAAAAGAAAAAAAATCAAAACGGGAAAAAGGAGGGTGGCTGGAGTAGAGGTGTAGAAGGGAAAGCTGAAGGAACACAAGAGGAAAGGTAAGCCTATGTAGATAGGACAATAAGTTACATGAATGTAAATGGTTGATGTAGACTGGCTACGAGTGACAACACCGAATTTTACCTAAAAGGAGAAAAGAAATGGACAGAGCACAGGAAGGAGATAGCTACATTGGCTAATGGGTAGAATTGCACAATGCAGGGCATGCAATCTGGTAAGGAGGCAGATGCAAGTTAGCGCAGTCAGTGGTGTGAAAGTATTCGGAGGGAAGATGGAATTTTGTATGATGGTTCTAGAGAATGCAACAAGTAGGGAATCATGGTCAAGATGGCAAGTGCTGAGGTTGTGAAAAATTTAAGTGGGTAGCTGATCCAGTTCTAGAAATTAATAAAATACATTATGTAGAATAGAAACAATTAACTATTTATCGGAAAATCTTGCTTGATAATACATACCTATGGCCAGTGTTATTCCACTAAGGTGTTTTTTTACTAAATTTTGGATTTCAGTTTAAGGATTGTGCTAGTTCATAAGAAAAGAGTAAAGTCCTTGCAGTATAAGGGAGAAGCATGGAATCTCCAGGAGCGTGTTATAGTGTGCTTATAGTCAGTAAGAAGGAACAGGAGGTATGAGGGTTTGGGGGTCATATGAGGATGCTTTAAAATGGAGATAAAAGGAGTAAGCAAGAGCTGGCTCTTTATTTAGCCTGCTGTAAATGTGGTCGTTCTTGATTATGTCAACAGAACCCAGCAACTGGATCGGGGTAACGGAGCACCTGGAGTCTAGGGGAAAAGAAATAGTGTGATCATTTTCCTGTCAACAATATCGGTCTTTGGTAAAGGATCAAAGTGATATTTAATAACAAACCTTTTTAATGAACACGGGAGACAGTTTCCTTTCTAATAATTTTTTTAAAAAATCACAGAAATAATCCACACATTTCCCCATGTAAAGAACTAACGGATGAACAAGCAACTCACGTTTAAGTCTTTCAATTGCAAATAATTCAAAATCAGCCAACGAAATGTTCTCAGTCGGGGGCTGCAGGTAGAACTGGAGACTGTGAGGGTAGAGATCTCCTCGCCTGTCACCAGACAGCTTGGCGTGCACTATCTTCCTGCGATTTTTGCGAAATTCCATGTTTTTTTGTATCACAGTAAACTACAGAAAGAAAGCAATAAATGTGTCATTTTATTTTAGGGAGTACCCAAAGCATGTTTAAAATAGCAGTCTGTAAACAAGGTCTCACCCAGCGTGGTATGCTCATAGGATGCAAGTCTGTGAAGGCTTCCTTCAAATTACAAAAGGACCATCTGAAGTACTCTGGGTACAGCAGAGGTAAACTCAGTACAGGCTTTGCGCTGTTTTTCCATCTACACAAAGCACAAACATACTACACTTGATAATTTATCATTGCCTTAACATTGAGAATGTGATTATTTTCTCTACTCACTGAAAGGAACACATCAAAACAGTCAAATGTATACATAGGGAACCTACTTTAACTGCACATCGACACCTACTTCCTGTTGGTGTGGGCCTTTAGACACACTAGTCTACCATCTGCGTTGCGCACTCCATGTAGTCATACCAGACAACAGACGGAAAGGCCAGATGATATAGCGTGTATAGAACTATCCTTGGAAATAATCATATAACCATCATAGTAGGATGGATGTCAGTGTGAAGGAACAGAGAATGAGCTCAAGTTGGATTAGAAGTATGTTTAGTTACAGTAATAGAGCCGAAACTGCTGATTCTTTCAAGGTGAGTACGAGGTTATCGTGTCTCTTGGTAAAGCAGGTGCCCTAACAAATGGAAGGGACTACTTCTCTTTTTTATTTTTTATTTTTAAAATGCATTCATACTAACTGTTCCTTGGAGGGGGTTGCAAACAAGTAAAGTTGGTTCAGTTATGCCTAGCCATGGAGTTAAGCTTAACCTGTAAAGTTTATCCATCTTGCCCATCGGCACTACCCTATAATCAGTGTATCTGCATAACACATCACTTAAGAAGGGATAAACAGACATTAGAAATAGCAACGGAATATCACATTTTGCCTCACCGAGAGACAGTGAAGCACTCTTTATTTACAAAGATGTAGGGTGGATGCTCCAATACAAAGGATTAAAGCTAAATAAAATAAAAAAATAAAAAAGTTTTAAAAAAATGTTTTAAAACAAAAGTACTCCTAGATGACAAAAACTGCTCAAATGTGAATTAAAAATGCAGTATCAGAACACCTGTATGCGGTTAGTTGTATGGCATGTGTACATTTAAAAAAAAACAAATTAAAAATCATGAGCATAACAGCTGCAAGAGCCTGTATTTAGGCTAAATATGCAAGTAATGTCAATCAGTTCAGTTGTACGGAATGTACACAGTTTTGTATAGAATGATGCATGCATAAAGATGTGTGAGCTGAGTTTGAATTTAAAAAAAAAACCATAGAGAACAGATTTCCATTGCTAGGTCACAACTCAAGAACTCAACAGTCACTAGGCTATAAAGTTTATTGAACAACGCAGAAGCAGTGGCACCTGCAATCCAGCAGCTACTCAAGGGCAAGTTGTGGGTGCAGTAGTAGGTGTCAATGTGCAGTCAAAGTGTGAGTCAAGCCCTAAATTGACGGCATTATCCAACTCAGCCCCTCCACACCGTGATGTAGCTACATTCAGTGTCAAGGTGCAATTACCGGCTGGAATTGCCCCGATGGGTACACCCTTGGTGTAGACCCCAGTAACGCCCATCCAAAGGCCTCACCACCACCCACACGGCGGAGGGTGACTAAGCCTTCTGGTCCACGGTTGCCCATCCACCCCTTGCCCTGGTCCTGAGGAAGCCCGCATGGCAGAGGCTTAAACGACCCTTGAGCCTTAAGTCGGGTCGAAACGTTGACGCCCCTGAAAAGGCCTTGACAACGCATATACCCCTATCGTGCCACATGGGAATTTATTTCTGCAACTGTTGCAAATTTCATGAATTGAGCCCGTGTACTATAAATGTGGCTAGGCCAACTAGGACGGTGATTAACAACCTGTCCCTCTATGTAAAATATATAAAATAGCCCTTTTCTTTCTTCTATGTCACCAACTAGTTCTTCTCACAACATCACACCAGAGCACCACACTCTCTATGCACGTTCCCCCCTGGAGCAACCTCTTTCGTAAATACTGTACAATCATTGATTACCGTTGTTTTCTCTCACCAGTAAAAAAAATAGCAAATAAAGTGTAAGGTCAATGACGTTTATGGTCTGTTGCATTTTATCGGATTGATGTATGAACAATGTACTAAGATTTGCGAGCTCAGCAAATAATTTCCTTTTCATAGCTCGTGTTAACTACTAGCGGCATATACCTAAAAGGTGAATTGATTGATTTCTTATTCTAATAAGGTCTGGGACCATTGTTTTTTGTACCACATTACGCCAAGGTCCAGGACCATAATTTGGTAACCCCATTTTTTGAAATGGCACCCTAATAATGAAGGCGTTCAATTAATGAACCATAAATTGAAGTTTGAACTGCATTAACATATGAACAAAAATATTACATCAACTGCAAACAGTACCCTTCCCTGATCCATAATGTGGTACTGCAAACGGGCAGCCAAAGGGTTTGTGCTGCAGGTGGTTGGGCCTACTTGTCACAAGGACAAAATACACAGGAAAACCTGTTGCCCTTGACCCCAAACTATCCCCTGTCCGCCCAGTTGCCGCCATGTGGCAGAGCATTACATACCGTCAGTGGTATTTCAGGGGCATATGGGCGCACTATTTGTGCTCGCCTATGACTCCTGTTCCAGCAGAGCTTAAACGTCCCCATCTCGCGAGTCACGGAAGAGATTGGGAGTGGCAGCTGTAGAAGAAGTTTGGAAATAGTCTGCCTCATCGTTGAGATCCCACTCTATCCCCACCACCGCGGCACTCACGTATCACCGCCTGAGTAGGCCATTGCAGTGGCGCGGCCAGATGATGAGATTCGAAATCAGGAACTGCCAGCCCCTCCTCCGATCGCTGTCTCATTAGAGCAGGGGTACTCATAGTACGGCCCGGCAAGCCTTCCCTGGCGGCCCACGGACCTTGCACACATCATACCAGTGTTTAATTTTTTTTTTTTTAATTTTTTTTTTTTTTAATGAGTGTCTGCAAACTAAGTTACAGCAGTGCGACTCCGAGACTCTGCTGCTCTGTGGGGGCCGGCCGGGGGATTCCTGCCATAGTTGGAGTAGAGCTGCAGGGGCGCTAAGAGGTGAACAATACAGCCTCATTAACATGCTAATGGTCTTTTAAAGACCTGTTAATGTGCTCAGTGCGGCTATGTGTGTGTGCTCCGAAGCTGTCTCAGCCCGGGCTGACACAGAGGCAGGGTGAGATGACAGAGGGAGAGGGAGGGTGAGGGAAAGAAAAGGAGACTAAGTGAGGAAGGGAAAGGGAGAACAGGTGAGGGAGTAAGAGAGGGAAGGAGGGAAAGGGAGGGTGGAAGCAGGGCTCAAGTCGAGGTACCACGCGGGTGGACGTCGTCCCCTCACTTATTTTACCGGGAGCTCGATAACTGGAGCAAATGGAGCAGCACATTCACTATTTGGCCTCTCTGGGGTGAGATTGGAGCTCATTCAGAACGCTGCTCATGCGCTGGCTTCTCTGATGCAATCGCATCTAAGGGGTGAGCGAGAGGAGGCAATGAATCTAATGGTGCAAGCCACCTTTCGTGACATCACTTCCTGTTGTGACGTCAGCGTCCCCCCACTTCTTTTTTTAGGACTTGTGCCCTGGGTGGAAGGGAAAGGGAGGGAAAGGGAGGGAAAGGGAGGGAAAGGGATATCGGGTGAGGGAGAGAGAGGGAAAGGGTAGGAGGGAAAGGGAGGGAGGAAGGGAAAGGGAGGGAGGAAGGGAAAGGGAGGGAGGAAGGGAAAGGGAGGGGGAGGGAGGGAAAGGGAGTGACAGTGAGGGAGTGAGGGAGGGAAAGGGAGACCGGGTGAGGGAGGGAAAGAGAGACCAGAGTGAGGGAGGGAAAGGGAGACAGGGAGAGGGACAGAGTGAGGGGGACAGAGTAAGGGAGAGTGAGAGAGGGAGGGAGAGGGAGGGAGGGAGGGAGACAGAGAGAAAGAGAGCGAGCGAGAGAGATGTGTGTATGCCGGGTCTGGTGGCTCAGTGGATGAAGGTGTCCGCTGCAGGGACCAGTGATCAACCTCATGGTCAGTTTTTTTTGTTGCTCTAGCCCCGCCCCCTCCCCCACTGACCCCGCCCCCACTGGTGCGGCCCTCGGACACACACCACAGTGTAAATTTGGCCCCCGAGAGAAAGTTTGTGAGTACCCATGCATTAGAGTATTAAAGGCTACTCTCCGACGTCCTCCAGCCCAAAGACACCCAACCACCATTGACTTAAGCAGCTTCAAAACCGACGCTGGAACCCAAACTGGTAGTGTTCTAAAACAATACAACAGCCTGGGTAGTTCTACCATTTTGAGGATGGCCACTCGTCCAGCCACCGAGAGAGGGAGCGTACCCCAAAACTCCATACAACCCTTAAGCGACCTAATGACTCTGCCCACATTACCCTCCAATAGGTGAGCTTGTGTGTGATAAATACGAGTGCCACGATACGTCAGACACGGTCGCTCCCATTGTACCTCCTGTGTATATTATCATCCCCCAGCTTGTTTCAGCGCCAGAAATAAACAAGTCTTCATGCAATTTATCCTCAAACCGGCAATCTTGCTAAGGTCGTCCAGCAACATCTTCACAGCCCGGAGGGCACCCTCTGCGTCCGCCAAAAATAAAAGACCATCAGCATACAATGCGATATGATGGATTTTCACTTGTACTTTTAACCCTGTATAATGCAAACCCGTCCTAGCCTGTGCCGCAAGCGGCTCCATGGCCAGGGCAAACAACAGAGGAGAAAGAGGGCAACCCTGTCTCGTCCCACGACCTACTGGACAAGTATCTGAAATCACCACCCCCGTCCTTAGCCTCGCTGTAGCCTGCTTATATAACAGTGTTGTCCATTCCACAAAACCATCACCCAACCCAAAGCGCCTCATGACGTAAAACAAATATGGACATTCTAAGCTGTCAAAAGCCTTTTCAATAACCTATCGCCAGTATGGCAGCAGTATCCTTACAATATGTGCCATCTTCCTGGACATTAATAAGGTGTCTAACATTCTGAGCCATATTTTGTTTGGGTATAAAACCCGATTGGTCGGCCAGGGACATAAGACAAATGTAACGGACACAGGTATCCACTTGGGGTAAACAAAAGCATTGGACTGCAAACCAACATAACTCGTTTCTGACATAAATGCTGGTTATTAGAGGTCTTCCGCACACACAACACATAGGCTCTGCCCAGGGGGAGATATATCCAGAGGCCGCTTCTCTACTATTGGCACATAGATGATGTAATGATTGTAGATGTTCGCTGATTACCAAATGTAGTAATATCGGTATACAATGAAGATGCCAAAGTATGTTACCTGCATGTAAGAAAACAAATTTTACGTGTACTGTTACACTGAAAAAGCCAATAAAACGGTTTTTAAAAAAAACCCGATTGGTCCGTATGTATTAAGTGGACCATAAATGGGAGCAGGCGAGTCGCTAGGATGCGGATCAAAATCTTATAATCTGTGGCCAGCACTTACAACGGGCGATAGGCTGTTCTATCGTGGGGAGGTTTATCTGGTTTAAGCAACGGTATAATTAACGCCTCTCTAGTAGTGGCAGGCAAAAGGTGCTCCTTATTGGCAGTATTATATAATGTCACCACCCTAGGAGCCAAGGGGTATACATACGCACTATATAACTCCACCGGTAGGCCATCCACACCAGGGGCTTTCTTCCGAGCAACATGTTTAATCACGCCCCGGACCTCTCCTAAGGTGATGTCCTGACCCAACTGCTCCGCCCGGTCATGATCAAAGACAGGGAGAGTCGCCCCCTCCAAAAACTCCTGAATAACCGCTTCATCTGGGGCCACTTTGCTTTGATATAAAGCATTATAGTAACCGAAAAACATGTCATTTATCTCCTTCTGCGTATAACAGGCTTCCCCATCAGGTTCCCGAAGTTCCAGTATGACCGTCCCTCTATGTGCTGGGTTGGCTAGCCACGCCAACAACGCCCCAGATTTATCACGCTCCATATGCACTCTTACTGCATACTTTTTGTAATCAAAGCAGCACAACCGCTCTACTTGCACCCCAACCTCTTCCCTCGCTGCTACCATTTTGCGCTGGCGATCCGGTGGCTCAGGCCTCTCCCTCTCAGCCTCCTGTAGCCTCCGGTCCGCCCTCTCCAACTCCTGCAGTAATTCTCTGCACACTCCCAACTTATACGCTATGCACTGTCCCCGAATTACACTCTTAAAGGCATCCCATTCCATCATTAGCAATGAGGCAGTGCCCGTGTTGTTGTGAAAATAATCAGTAATGCCAGTGCCCACCATGTCACAGAATGCGTGACCTTCCAGCAATTCAGGGTTCAATCTCGATGTCGGAATTTTGGGGCGTTTGGGCAATAGATTCACACGTATTAACAGCGGATTGTGGTCTGATAACATTCGAGTTAGGTACTCACTATGCTGTACCACAGCATGTATGTCAGGAGAGCAAAGTATTGCATCAAGGCTGACATGGAGGTCATGCAAGGCAGAAAAGAAAGAATAATCACGGATAGTCGGGTGCAATACTCTCTAGGGATCTATCAGCCCCCACCTAAGCTGCCAGCCCTAGCTAACCCTTGAGAGCGCATGAGTAGGCGCCTCGGAGAGGGGAGGACGGGATTTATCCAATTGGACATCCGTGACCAAATTAAAATCCCCGCCCAGGAGCACCGACCCAGTTAAAAACAAAGCAGGTTTCCCCAGACATTTGTGCGAAGAATGCCGCTTGCTCTATATTTGGTGCATATATGCTGCCTAGTACTACGTCCCTACCATTTAACATTCCTGCAATCAGCACATACCGGCCCTCAGGATCCCGGAGCTGACAAAGGGGCTGAAAGAGAACTCTCGCCCGTACCCATATTAAAACCCCTCGTGCAAAGGCGGAATATGTTGTGCAGAAAATCTGTCCTCTCCACCTACACTGCAATACCACTTCTTCCTTTGGCGCTATATGTGTTTCTTGTAGAAAAGCCAGGGGGGACCCCCCTCCGAACTAAAGTAGTATGTATTTTATGTCTCCGTACCATAGTGTGCATACCCCTGACATTCCAAGACAAACACTTCAAGTCAGAAACCGAACCCATGGCATCGATCCACACAGACTCCACATAGCTAATCTCAAAGGGTTACGCCATTCCCCCCCCCCCGCACCCCACCCCCCCATCATTCCCACATCACAAGAAAAACAAACCCAACAACCCCACCCCAGGAAAGGCACTAGAACATTAGTCCCTATCCAAACTAAGCCAAACTAGTTTCCCTCTGACAACTACAGAGGAATCGTGGGGGACAGTGGTTATAGTCCTTCAAGTATCAGCGATTAGCACACAACGCAATAACCCCCAAGCACGCCCGTCAGTACACGTACCACACCTGCCCTCGAGAGGCACCACATCTATATAAACACTTAACTTCCCATCAAATCCCAGCCCGCAATCCCCGCCACATCAAAAATCCGACTTTTTAATATACCAATACCATATGGCCCATAGGTCGATTAACAACCTGCAAAGCAATAAAACAGAGTGAGAACTTTAACACCATATCATCTGCAGTTCCTGGTGTAACATACGGCATCTGCAGACTACTAGCCTGGGTGTCGTCAGTGTCCGTGTCTGCAGCCGAGACATTCGTGTCTGTGCCAGCCACCGAGTCGTTTGCAGGGTCTCGGAGCAAGTCAAAGACCGCCTTTAGGGCCTCTTGTCTGTCCCTCAGTCTGGGAAGCACGTGGAACCTCCAAGGGAGCAGTACGCGATCACGGCCTCCGCCGGCGCGGTTTATAGCTCTTTCGGCGGTAAAGCAGGTCCATCCTTCCCAGCCAGGTTCCTGCCTGTCCTATAAGTTTCCAGCAAATCCCGTGCCTCCGACAGATCTCCGCAAAAGTGGGTAGCTTCAGCCAGGATAATTCGCAAGTGGGCCGGGAACATCAGTAAATACTGTAGCCCCTCGTCACGCACATCACGTTTGACAGCCAGGAAAGATACACTGTGGCGCTGAACCTCCAGTGTGTAATCCGGAAAGATCGAGACCTTACTGTTTCCCACTGTATACGGTCCCGCCGTGCAGAGGAGACTGGCCTCCACCAGTCGGAGGACGACCTGGCGCCAGAGGGCAGGCCGGGACTCTTTATGCGCTTGCTCCAGCTTGTAGAACTGAGTCAACCCTTCCGGCGCCACTGTATCACGGAGCCAGTCCTCCAAGTACTGGACCATATTGGATCCTTCACCCCCTCCGCAAGATCAAAGACTCGGATGTTATTCCTCCTATTTCTTCCCTCTGCATTCTCAGCTCTTTTCTCCAACACCAGCAGTCTACGATTAACGTCACCCACCTGTTCAGCAATGGACTTCTGCGCTGGTTCCAGGATAGCCAAGGAGGATTCAGTCTGCTCCACTCTGTCCGACAATTTGGAAAGTTCTGCTCTCGGCAACCCCAAGCCCACGGAAACTTTCTCAATATCCTGATGCAGGGCCTCCTGCGTGTCTGTGATGGCCTGAAGCATTCGGGCCAACTGCTGCTGCACACCTGCGTCATCAGGCCCCTCAGGAGAAGGTGGGCACTTCTCTTCCTGACTTGCATCCCCTGGCTCTGGCTGCACCGCCTGTACCTTTCCCCTAGGCTTCCCCATGATGCTGCTGCAAACCAGGTGCGCCTCCTCAAAGCTGTGTATTTCTTCCCCACCCTAACGCCTCCTCCACTAGAAGCGCACGCCACTGTCCGATCGATGTGGCAGGAAACTCTATGGGAGTCCACACTCACTGAGCCATCAGAACCGCCCAGGCTCGCACTCCAGTAAAAAGCCAGCGGGATCCCCACCCTGCAGGACCAACCAAGTACGTGTCAGATTTAAAATCGGGAGGAAGTCCAGTCGTCCCAGGAGTTAGTCGGTATCCTGTGGTGCGTTCAGGCCACCCCAGAGTTCACTCCCCACAAGCCGGCACTAAGACCCAAGGATCCTAAACAACATCCGAGTCAAGAAGGTCCCTTAAGCATTAAATGTGTAGGCTCATAGCATCAAAGTGCAGGTCGCGCAGGCCGCCCGTGCAATCCACCATCCACTGGCGCCTCCAATGCAATGCAGCCCCCTATTTAAGGGCCTGCTCCGTCCCACGGCAAAAGGGCCAGCTCCAAGGTATTCCAAGAGCCACAGCCGCTAATATAACCTCCTCCTCCATAGCGCTCACTCAGGAAATGCACTTCACTGGGCAGTGACCCGTAGTATCAAACTGGCAACAACTGTAGGCCGCCCGCCATTCCAGTCGGCACAGGCACTGAAACACCCGGCTGCTGCCTCTCCACGTATGCGGGATATGACAATGGAAGCACACACTCTCTAGCACCATGCAGGCAGCAGCCCCGCTTCACCCGACAGTAGGCCGCCTGATTCAGCCCGCATCCATGAAAATCGCAGGCAAGCACTCACCTTCAAAAAGCGTGCAGGGCTCCACGTTACCCCCTCCAAAGCACCACCGTAGTGCCAGGACGGTCTCTGCGATCCTCCATTATTCTCAGCGAGGGGTCCCAGCGGGTCCTGCGCTTGTACAGCAAGCAGGGCAGTCCGTTCAAGCCTTAGCACACGGCAGTCACAGCCGCCGTCTTTCAGCCCGGGCAGCCCCGCCTCCTTCAGCTAGTGCGACCAGGACTCACCTAGATCAGCTGTAAACTCCGTGTTTACGTCGGAAAACATCCTTTACATCGCGGTGATTACACCGCGATGCATTTAGAACGCTGGCATTACAACGCAAGCGTTACATCGCATTCCACTGCAGGGCGCTATAACCTAAGGAATAGTAAGATTTACTATTCCAATTCCTTCCCGACTGTATGTAGAATGGTGTTGGAATAATTCCAAGTCCAGAGCCCTCCAGCGCAAGTCGTAACGACTTGCGTTGTAAAAACTGCGGTTACATACCGAGATAATTTTGATCGCGTTGTAACATCACCAATTCGTTTACGTCACCTCAGCCCGCAGCTCATGAAGCCCTGGGACAAGCGCAATCCCTCGCCTCTCCGCAGGCAGGTCACACACTCAGCCGTAGCAGGTCATGGGATCAGCCGTATTCCTTCCACCCTCAGGCCAGCACCATCCTTCCCTCCCACGGCCGGCCGCCATCTCCAGTCTCCATTGCAGTCGCACAGCCCAGCGCGGTCCAGGGAGGGTCACAAGCTGCTCCACGAAGCCCCCCGGGGACAGGAAGGCAGCGAGGTCGGATAAATCACAGGGCCAGCTCAGAGCTCACGCGTCTGCCTCCATCAAGCTGCAAACCACGCCCCCGAGGTCTAGTAACTTGATGTGAACTTAAGCAAAGATCCAGTGCCAGACTAGAACAGGTTTGGGATGTATTTTATTTCCTTATACACACGTCACTTCCGAAAAGCCAGAATTCAATAGTAGGATAATGAATCTTATCCTGCCTTCAATCTTGGATTTCCTGATAAGTCTTCTCAGTTTTCCTCCGCCTTCTATGCCCCAGGTTTCTTGCTCTCTCAAAACAAAAATAGAGAAGGAGTGGTGGGGTAAGTGCTAGGCTAGGGCTCTCGCCAGAGGGAATGGAGTGAAGGATCACCCAGTGATTTGAACGAGTCTAGTGACGTGAGGTAGTGCAGGGAGCGGGGTTGAAGGCAGGCAGGAGACGTGGTGATTTTGTCCCTACTCGTCGGCCGTCCCCCCTCCTCCCGACCCACCCTGAAAATCACGCCTATATCTGAGTGAGCCACGCTCCTCCAGGAGCATGGCTGGGCACAGCACGAGATCGTTGGGCTCCTGGCTCACGCGGTTTTCCTGCTTCCGCAGTTCTCACTGGTCGGAGCGGTATTCCCTCTTCTGGCGTCTTCCTCGGGGCTGTTTCTACTCCAAATCTTGTGGGTTTTGGGCTCTTGCTCTCATCATCCGGACTGCTCCGTTCTCCCATTGGCTCCGGGGTAGTGATGGCAACTCCAGGGGCGGCATCTTCGGCGGGCATATCCCAGTTAAAGGGATCTTAGTGAGAGAAAGGGGGTTTCCCGGTATAAGTGTGGCTTTGTGCTTCAGTCCAGGTCCGATAGTTCCTCCGACTGCAACGAGAGGAGAGGATCTGTTTCATGACGTACCTGCCACCAGTCCGCCGTACCGTCACTTCCCTCCCGGGGTTCACTGGAATCTAACTAATGTACTTAACGCATGAACTGGTCTCATCCCAATTGTCACACAGTTCACTTTACAAAATCTTCTAACTTTAGTCACAGAAAGAAAAGTAAATGTAGAAAGACAAACTGACTTTTGACCTCTGAAAGCGGATAAATGAGACAAGATTTAAAGGCATCTTTATTGCTCATTCACTCTGTAAGCAAGCAGAACACCCGTATTCAGCTCGCAAGAACGGCCGAGTAGGCCCTGATTAAATCTGGCTCACTATTACGAGTGTATGTTGAGAGCCCCGATGTGTAGACGGAAGAACAGGAGGGAAAAAGTTCAGTGTCTGTCTTATTCTGAGAAAGAGTCAACGACTGAAGAGGATCAGTCTGGGGTGGATGACTGTATCCCAATAATTAATGATGTTGTTTTGGATGTAGACATATGTTCTAGGAGTAAACCAAAATGTGAGGTGGTCATGGCAGGTATTCCGGTAGTCTTAGTGGCTGATTCGTGATCACCTTTCACGATCATTAATCTGGACATGTGGAAAAGAAAGTTTGAAGAGGCCATTGGAAAAGTGTTTTACAAATAATCAGATATATGACCAGAGAGCTTCACAGGGGAAGCTATTACTAGGGTGGGGTATAGAGGCATCATTCAAGTACAAGGGTTGTTCTGCAAATTGGTGTGTATGAGGAGGAATTTGGCCCTTGCGCATTGGCGTGAAGAGACCAGAGGAGTTTGGATATTATTCTGAATCCCAATAGCATTGGATTGTTAATGGATGAGAATGCCAATGTGGGGGAAACGGTTTACAAAGATTTTCCAGAGGTGCTCTAAGGGACCACTATATAGGTTCAAACACCGGATTGTGCTTAAAGAGAATGGAGTTCCAAAGAATTATAGAGTGAGGAAGGTACCATTAGTGGTCAGAAATTACATGGAAAAGGAGTTAAGACTGGAGGAGACAGGGATCATTTAACGCATCAAATCTTCAGAGTGGATGTCGCCGGTATTGTTTGCCCGGAAATCTAATGGCAAGATTAATTTATGTATTGACCTCAGAGAAGTGAGCAAGCAGATTCAGATTGACAAATATCCGTTGCAGAGGATCAATAAGTTATTTTTTTTTAAAACAATATGAAGTGCTTCTTGGCGGTGGGTCTCGCATCTGCGTACCACCAAGTGCTTTGACATGAGTAGAGCAGGAAGATTACAGCATTTGTAACTCCATTCGGGTGTTTTCAGTTTAATAGAATGACTTTTGCACTGGCATCTGCCACATGCATCAGTTTCTCAAAGATTGATGAAAGATCTTGAAAGGAATCGATGGGGTTCTGTATTTTTAGGATGATGTTTTAATAATGGGGAGGAATAGACATTATCATGATGAAAGGTTGAGAAAGTTGCAGTCCAAAGGGTTACAATATAATACCCAAAATGTAATTTTGCAAGAGCTCAGAACAAATATTTGGGACCTGTCATTGGTGGAAATGAAATTTCCCCGTCCAACTCTTCTTTTTTTTTTTTGGGATGGTATAGACGAAGGAAACCCCGGCACAAGTAAAGATGAGCTACGCTCGTTCTTGGGTCTCACAGAGTATTTTTTGTAAAACATTTTGCAGAAAAAAACGTATACTTTGAGACAATTGCTGAAAACTAGAAATACATTTGTATGGAATGAGGAATGAGAAAAACAGTTAGGAAATATAAAGAATGAGTAGTGCACAGCAATACCAATTCATGGTTTTGATCCAGCTTTGCGTGGTAGGAGAACGGTGGAGGCCAGTAAAAAGGGTTTAGGGGCGGTACTTACATAAAGGGTTGTGCATGGCAAGGAATGGGTAGTTTGTTTCAACTCCCGAAGTCTTACACCTATGGAGGAAGCATATTCGGCAATTGAGAAGGAAATACTTGCTTTTGTACGGAGCATTTGAGATCATTTGTGTGGGGCACGGAATTTGAAGTAAGAATGATCCATAAACAGTTGGTTAATTTGTTGACCACTAAAGGTTTTGTGAAGGCATCTGCAAGAATTGCGAGATTTTCTATGAGGCTTCAGGATTTCAACCATCAGAAAGTACGTACCTGACGTGCAGAATGAATTGGCGCACTGTTTGAGTCGCAAACTGTTACCCATTACAGAGCTTCTGTGGAGTGAGTGGGTTGCGCATGGTCAAGGCAAGAATTCTATTGGGAAGGAGAATTAGACGGAGGCTTATGAAAAAGATGAAGTTTTGTACAAGGGAAACAATGTATTCAGGATGGATGCGGGGGCAGGAAGATGTCCTCAGAGGAGATAAAGGGGTTCTGGGAATTTAGAAATTAGCTGGCAGTGGAATCAGACTTTGTGATGAGATGTGGAAAAATGGTTTCCCCACAAAGTTTGAAAAGAAGAATAATGGATTGTTTTCATTAAGGTCAAGGACAAAGAGGAGAGTGAAATCTTTAGACTGGTGGCCAGGAATGGATTTGGAAATAGTGAGAACTGTAACAGATGATTTGCAGTGTGCAAACTCCAATAGAAGTCTGAAGACATTAAGACTGACATTATGTACCATGAAATGTCTTAAAATGGTTTGGGAAATATTGGTGATAGACTTGGTAGGTCCTGTTCAAAACGAGTTTGCGGACAGTAAGTACAGCATTGTATTGATAGATTATTTCAGTAAATGGGTGGAACTGAATTTTGTACAGAAGGCAGATAGAGAAACTGTGGTGAGATTTTTAGATACGGTATTCAGGAGAGAGGGTTTACTGAGAAAATTGTTGAGAGATAATGGTCCACAGTTTAAGTCAACAGTGGTTGATGAGTTCCTTCAAAAAATGGAATGAAACCTGTAGTTACTTCAGTTTATCATCCTACTGTAAATGGAGCGCTTTAACCACGTGATTAAAGGTACAATTCAGATTGCTACCTATAATGGGGAAAAAATGTTAGGTTGAAGTAAAAAAAAATATGCTATGGACATATAGGTTAACACCTTCGCTCACAGGCTTTAGTCCTTCTGTATTGATGCGTGGAAGAGCCATATATGAAAAAGAATCTAGGATGAATGAATAGTGCACGAAAAGTAGAATGGTCACTGAAGATGGTAAAGGACAACATCTTGAAGGCTCAGTGAGTATAAGAAGTACGTTGATGCCAAGAACAGTATGAAGGAAGAGAGGTTGGAGGTAGGCGAGTGGGTGAAAGTCAGGAAGGTGGACAAGGTCCCCTAAAGGGAAGAGTATGTTTTCAGGACCACTCAAAGTAGTAGAGTGTTCGAACAGTTCGGCTAGGCTCATCGACAATCGTATATGGCACAAGTCAAATAGTAAGATGTAAGGAGATGGAGCGAAGGGAGGAAAGACATGAAGAAGAGGATGGTATGTTGGACGGTGGTTGGTTGTGGGGAAAAGAGTTACGGTGGAGCAGGAAAATGGAGAGTATAAATGAAAAAACAGAAGAGGTTCTGCGAGGGGAGGAGGGTGTGACATGCCACTTTCAGAGTCACAGTTTCTCGGCCCCTGGAAGACACCCAAGCACAATCACTGGAAATCCTACTCTTAGTTCCTCTACTACAATTCTGCACACATACTAATGGTTCTAGTTTTTTCTTTTTGCACATAGACTCAAGCTAGCTACCTCTATCTCGGTTCCAGGATGCTTGCTTCCGGTCCAGGGAGGACCTGGCTCGGTAGTTCGGACTGGACTGTTCCCATGAGGCACAGGGTCAAGACTGATTTGCATGAGGCTGGGTCTATACTGGGGTGGCATGGTGAGCAAAAGAACAATAGATTTACCCCAGATCTCTTGCCTAGTGTGAATGTTTGCTTTGTTCTGCATTCCGTCCATCATCTATGTGTCTTACTTTTAGAAAGTAGGCATTTTTTTGTTTAACCATTCGGTGTGCCTCTGCCCATTTGTGTATTGACTATCTGGTTTTGGAGTGACGGGTCCTGTGGATGTGCAGTCTGTGTAGACAGCCACCGGGGTTGGAGGTGTGCCTGGCCCTACCTAGATGACTCGGAGCTGAGCTGAATAGACCATGGCTGAATTTAGAGTAGTGGGAGGAGTTTTCCTTGCACCTGAATAGGGCCTGTCTCCCTTGTATAGGATCAAACTGGTTTGGACTGGGCTCAGAGACCCTTGCACAAAGAAAACAAAAGACATTTTGAGTTAGGAGAATTCCACCTGAAACCCCAGAACTTTAGATTACTTCGTGACTCAAGAGGAACCTTTGCCCAGGTGAAGAGCTGTGAGGAGATACTGCCCCTTTGCTGTGTGCAGTGTGAGGCTGTCCTGCAGTTGCTGTTTCTGCCAAGGAAAGGACCTTTTACTGCTGTTGTTACACAGTATGTGTTATTTACAGCCTGTGAGCACTATTTTCTATAATGAGCTTGTCCTACTGCAGGCATGACATGTTTTCCTGCAATGGCACCTGCTTTGCTTGCACCACTGGCAGGGTGGTGCTGCTTTCACAAATTCGGACGCATCTTATTATCTCTGTGAATTAATACCAGCAGCTAGCACACTCTGCTGAATTCGGTAACTATGCTCTCAGCAGGCTGGAATTATTTTGTCCAGAAGTGTCTGTCTTTTGTTTCTTAGCACTTATATCCAGGAAGAGTCGGGGTTTCTGTTGCTAACATTCAATTAGACAATCCACCACCATTCTTTCGATCAAAGAGCAGGGAACTTACAATTCTGAAAATAATTGCTGCCTCATAGACAAAAACCTGTCAGTTGTTTGGTTGCATAAAACCTGGGCTATACTTAGGTTAATCAAAATTTTTTACAAAAACACAACTGAAAGTAGTGCATATATTTCTTTTTTTTTTTTATTAATGCATGTTGGACGTCAATATACACAACAATTATAATTCACAGTCAGCGGGAGGTAGAGAAAGAAAAAGAGCAAAAAAAAATCAAAGTTATGCATTGCTTTTTACATATTTTTCTCCCCTTGGGCCCCACCAGATTAAACTGGGGGACCCCTCACCCACCAAGCCCACCCCTGAGGTAGGCAACGAACGACCTGTTTTCCTCAGTTTAGATTCGGTCTTCATTCCCTTTTAATGATTTACCCATTTTCCTCAATCCATCTAGTCAGAGGTACCAAGATTTTTAGACCCTTTATTCGAGAGCATAGTCCCCTTCTTGCATATATAGCTTTTTCAAGATTATAATTTGCTAAAAAACGAGATAGCCATTGCTGAAACGAGGGAGGGTTAGGATCATGCCATGCGGATGCGAGACATAAACGGAGTATCGCCAAGCTAATAAACACCTGCTCTCCTCCAAACTTCCCCTGAGTATTCTGGTCTACCCCGAGTCCTATCAAGGTTGAAGAGAGGACACAGTTGACGCCTAGGGATACCTTAAAAAAGTTAGTGATGTCTTGCTAAACTTTACGGAGGGCATCGCTAGAGGCAAAGATATGCATCAAATCTGCCTGGAATAAGGCACACCGAGGGCAGAAGGTTCCTCTCCCCGTCCCCAGTTTCGCAATCCTTTTAGGTGTGTAGTTGAGCGAGAAGCAAGTTTTGTAGTATTGGGCCTGGAGTTGGGCCGGAATCAAGGTATTCTGTGCTAGTTTGACAGAGTGAAAAAATAGGTTTTCAGAGGCCCCAGTTTCCACTCCCCACTTTATCGCCCGAGTACCCATATCATCTGTCATTAGTGAGTTTAAAAAAATTGTAAACTACACGAATAGATGGGTCTGTGTTCCTTCTCAAACGGTCGATTAAATCATTACTAGCGAAGCCGATTGGCCCTCCACCTTTCTTATCTAAAAAATCTCTAATTTGGAGGTATTTATAAAAATCTCTCCGATCTAGCGCATACCATTCTTTAAGATTATCGAAGGAATCCAGTCAAAATAAGAAAAGAAAAAAAAGCTTCCAGCTTGGTCAGCCCTGTGTTGCACCATTTTTGGATGATTGGTCCTTTAAAAATCTAGGGTAAGATAGCGGCCGTCAAGATGACAATTCTGCCCAGTCTGTCCGCCACCCACAACGCTGGCTCAAATGCAGCAACTTATCAACTGCTTCATTTGGGGGGAAAGAAACTGCACATGGCTCGTCACCTCACGTACCTGCGGCAGGACGAGGGAGGCCTCGGTGTTCCGCATCTCGGGCACTACTACGAAGCGGCGCAATTGCAAAGGATGATTGAATGGTATCAACTAGAATCGGAAATACATTGGTATTTTATGGATAGGGGTGTGGCAGGGATCCACATCTGGAAGGTTCCCTGGCTCCCTAGACGCCATACCTCTCCCTAGACGCCATACCTCTCCCTGGTCCTGCAAACCACTATGCAGGTGTGTGACAGGGTCCAGGAGAAGTGTCAGCTGTACTCGACTAGCTCACTCTTGACCCCTTTTATCATGAACCCAGATTTTTCCTCGGCCCTCGTGGGGAACAACTACTTGAAATGGCAAGAAGCCAACAGTAAACAAATTGGTGACCTATTTGATGAACGGGGACTCCTGTTCTGGCGGCTCATTATGGGATCCCCAAGAAGGCGTATTGGCAGTACTTGGCGCTGCGTCACTGGGTCACATAGCCTCAGGTCCGTCTGCATGCAGGTCGACTCCTCACAAAATTTGAGATTTGGTACATTACTCGCACCTCCAACAAACGCCTTCTGTCAGATATATATGGCTTTCTCAACAAAAGCCATAACTCAGTCCAAATCCCCAGCGCAGCTGATTTGTTGAGAGTTCTCACCCAAAGTCCAGTCGAGAGTTCTCACCCAAAGATTGGGCAGATATTATCCACAGGGCCCGGGCATCATCGTGCAGTACCTCAGGGAAAGAAATGCTCCTAAAAATTGCACATTATTGGTATTACACCCCGGTGAGGGTTGCCCAATGGAAGACCCGCAGCAGCGATCTCTGTTGGTGCCACTGTAGACAGCCGGGTACACTGTCCCATATCCTCTGGCAATGCCCTAAGGTTCAGGCGTTTTGGGAGACTATACTGCCCGTAGTTGATCAGATATATCAGACGGAACTCCCCAGATTTCCTAGCTATATAATCCTGGGGCTACCCAATCCTCTCACATATCCTCTCGGGTCCTGTAGGGGCAGGGCGATCACTCTAGCACTAGGGGCAGCCAAGCAGGTTCTCCTGGCGAAGTTAGGCACGACTGACATCCCAACTAAGTTAGATTGGCTTTACAAATTGTAGGAGGTTTTAGGGATGGAAAGGATCACAGCAGGGCTCAATCACACTTTACCTCAATTCGATAAGACCTGGGGGTCCATGGTTGCATACTTATCTTCAGATTTTATAGAGCTTACCTGCCCTCGTTATCTCAGAGTACTGCGATTCCCCGCGACCCCCCCAAACGGACCCGCCACACCCTGGAAATCAACGCTAGCTCCCTACTGAGTCATACCGTACGCTGTGTGTGGATACCTGTCCTATATCTTTTCTGTTTCTCTCAGTTTCTTCTCTGCTTTCCTTCACTCCCTCTTTGCTTCCTCCTCTCTCTCTCTTTAATAAAGTTGGATTTTGAATAAGTCTTTCCCCGCCGGCCATTGGTTGTAGGTGGGTGCAATGTCACCGATTGCAACCTATTCAATTAAAAAAAAAGACAAACCATAAAAATCTCAGGTAAAATGGGATTATTGCAAAGTGGTTTATGGTGATTGGGCCGGCCCAATCTGATCAATTTACGTTCTAATTTCCAGATGTTATGCCCCCCTTGCAGGGTTTTGAAACAGACTTTCTTATAGTGGCTGGCGTTTAAAAATCGCCAAGCCGCCACTGCAGTTTCCCCTAGGCCCCGGTATATGAATATGTGGGAAGGGATCCTCCAACAGGGCATCTCGGACGCAGAGTGGACTCACCTATGGTCCGACATTGCCAAGTTTAATCACTCAGTGGAGCTTAGGGAGACAATGATGGACTGGTACCTACACCCGCCAAGCTGAAACTGATTTTCCCGGGCACCTCCGATAGATGTTGGAGGGGATGTGGGCTCTTAGGGGACTTCTAGCACATCTGGTGGGACTGCCCCATTATCCGGCCGTTCTGGGAGGAAATTCTAGCCCAAATTAAGGAAATGTTGGGATACCCTATTCCTACCTCGATGGCTTCCACTCTGTTGGGTCTCCGTGATCCTGGTCTCGAACACCAGACTAGGGCGGACAAGAGGATCATGTGGCTCAGCATTGGCGCAGCCAAAATTACTCTGGCTGCAGCGTGGAAGAAGAAAGAGGCTCCGGCCATCTCTCTCTGGCACTCGAGGCTTTGGAAGATGCTCAGTATGGAAAGGATGGCGGATATCTTTCTAGATGATTTTAAGAATTTTGAATTTCGCTGGGGCCGCTGGTCGCATTCCTCTCCAGGGGCCTGCCATTCGCGGTCTGTCCACCTAGCGTTCGAGCTCTCACCTGTTCCAACTCTGAATCCCTGCCGCTACACATCAGGTCCCCTGTCCTGTGCTTATTGCTACCACCACTGGGGAGCTGGGTGGGTTTTGTTCGTTCTTCTTTGTTCGTTAGGACATCTCTCTTAATGCTCCATTATAGAAATGCATGCCAAGCCACGAGCCAGCAGAAGGATCTATTAGCACTACGGCAAGCTGTTTGTGAACAATTTTCCGGGAGGATTAGCCATTTGAACGCATTGTTATGACTCTGTACAATCGAGACTCTTAGCTGGCCTCTTCCTCCATTGCATACCGAATGGTGGTTTACATATTGGTTGTGCGGCACTTCCTGGGTCACTACGCAATGAGTACGAGGCTTGATCACAGGGACCCTTCCCCAGTCTTCCATGTGGTCTTCAGGCGATTGCTTTGGCTACCCCCTGTGTGGGATGAAGTGCGGGATTGTCGCATGCCTATTTCTACTATTTTTTTCTATTAAACTGTCAATAAAAATAATTTTGACAAAAAAAAAAAAATTTAAAATCGCCAAGCCCAGCCCCATGCTTCCACACCCATTATGAGTTTGAGGGGAGTTCATCTTTGGGCTTCTCTTGTATTACGGCTAAATTATTTAGTAGTTTTGTAGCCCAATAATAGTCTTATATTAGGAAGAGCCAAAACTCCCCTCACCCTAGGCAAATGCTCTTCTTGGCTTGGTATATGCCCAGATAAAGCAGGAAAATAAATCTTCAATTTTTTTAGACAATCCGTGGAGAATTCCAGTGGGATTGCACGAATAAGAAATAAAAATTTTGGGAAAAAATAGCATTTTGATGATGTTGCATCTGCCGATAATAGGCAGATGTAGGTTATGGATTCTCATCAGGGCTGGTTTCGTTTTAGCAATTAATGGGTCTATGTTATCTTTAACAATTTTATCTAATTTAGCAGAGATTTCAATGCCAAGATATATTGCATGTTTGACTGCACGAGTGTCATCGATTGTCAAGTTCTCATTACCAACGATTTGCTTTTGGAACGATTAAGGGAGTGCCCGGAGAGTGTCCCATATCACGCTGCTTCTCCCTCAATTTCGACCATAGCAGTTTTCGGGGTTGGGAGTCACAAGGGCGATATCGTCAGCATACGCCAGAACTTTGGTTTCCCAGCCTTGGGTGACAATGGGCCTAATAATTTCATTGGTTACTAATTGGCGTAAAAAAGGGTTGATGGAAATTGAAAATAAGAGCGGGGAGCTTGGGCATCCCTGGCGGGGACCTCATTATTTTAAAAGTATCTGTGAGTGCGCCGTTAACAAAGAGGCGTGCAGTAGGGTTAAAAAACAGCATTTTAAAAACTTGCGAATGTCCTTTTCCCATTCCAACCCTCGCCCGGGTCTCCCATAGAAAAAGCCAGGAGACCCTGTTGAAGACCTTTTCTGCATCTAATAAAATTAATGCCATTGGAGAGATCAGTGTCAAGCTCTTTTATTTGGGGGTGGTGTTTGGAGCTCTACAGTCCTAGGCCTTCGTAACTTTTTATTCCCCACAAAAGGATCACGGACAAATTTGGGTCCGTTTTTCCAACATCTTGGAGATACTACATGTATCCATGGTTAGACGATTCCCCTGGAGGAAACTGAAAAAATAGCCAAAATATATTGGTTTTTGTTGCAACAAAAACAAAAAGTGATAAAACAGCTTTGCAAATATATATTTCCCCCTCTCAATAAAAATGGCATGAACAATAGGTTTGCTGTGCTAAACTCACCATCTTCCAGGAATATGCAGATATTTTTGTAGTTCAAGGTGGAAGCAGGTGTGAAACCCAATGGTGAACCCAGAGAGTTATACATTTCTTAAAACTAGACAGAACTCTGGATTCAGCATTGGATCATTTGTGGAGATTGCTCATTGAAATAAAAAATAAGGAGGGGAAAAGTAACAATATTTTCATCTGCAATTTTTTGCCACAATGGCCGATTTTCAAAAGCAACATTTAATTACATCTGTCAGACTCTTTTGATCGCAGGGATATTTAGCATTTGTTGGTTGTCCAAAAACATCCAATACCCAGAGCCAATAACTAAATTGCAGCTTATAATACTGTTCCATTGTGTACAGACAATGCAGCAATTCACATGATTAAACCTTATGAATAAAAATGGGTATTAAGGAAATCTATGCATTTCTGAAATATACACAAGATACTGAGTTAGGTAAAAGTGGGTATTTAAAACCCTCTGTATTTGGGGTTACCCATTCTATCAAGTGATTCAGAGGCCAATTTTCAAAATGTTATCTTTTTGTACACTGGCTTACATTTGGAAGCCTATAATGGAGAGAAATTCAATTGATAATATCAAATGTTATATTATTCTGTGTTCCCACACGTCTCTCAAGAGAAAAACTCTACCCCACTTGTGTGGCTCGGCCTAGCACCCACAACACAAAATGCAACATGGACACACCAACATTTACTGACACATAAATGGGCTGTTTTGTCCCAGAGGCAGCTGTAGTGTTTTGGCCCAGGATCAGCCATGAAAACCTACCAGTCAGACATTTTTTAAAACTAGAAACCCGGGTGAGGGTATATATATATATATATATATATATATATATATATATATATATATATATATATATATATATATATATATATATATACACATACATACACATGTTGAATGGTTGTCACTCACGCATGAATGCCTGTTCCTGCAGTTGGCCATTGTCACCGTTGGCTTGCTGCTGGTCAGACGCTTCGTGAACGGGTGGAGTTTCATATGATCATTAAACTGGATTTATATCAATTAAAAGGATCTTTCTTTATTGCTACATTTGGCGACGATCGGGGAAACAACTCCACCTGTACCCACACAAGAATTTGGACAGATTACTTCGTAATTGAAATCTTTGAATTTACCTTCTGATCCGTGGTGGGAAGTACGTCCTATATTCTTTATTATGGAAGCGTCATAGTTTGAGACCTGATTGGTAAGCCACAAAATTCTTATTGGCTTGTTGGCTTTAAGAGGCGTGTCTGGAGTTTATTACTGTTTCACACGGATGTGACTGGACGACGTTCTCGTTTTTATCCAAAGCCTTTGCTGATTGACACCAACCAATCAACTGGATTTAACCCTGGCGATTACTAGTGGCTGTGTTACTACCACTGCACGTCTCTACAGCGATGTGCACGCTTATTGAAGTATGAAAAAATTGACATATTTGTACCGTTTTCTAAGGTGACTATTTATTTTAGCGTTTCAGCGCATGCAGTTATTTATACTAAAATGATTTAATAAGCGTATTTGTACTGCGATACGCACGCTGTCTCTAAAGTGATTTTTAGAAGCGTATTCATACAGCGATACGAACGCTTACTCAGAAGAGCATTTTTTCAACGATACGCACGTTTACTCAAAAGAGAATTTAAAAGCGTATTTCTACAGCGATACGCACGCTTGCTTATGAGTGACTTATTTTATTCTTTTTATGTGTACAATACATGGCTTTTATTTATTTGGACATTTTAATGGTGTTGGTAATTTTTATTTGATATGTTCTTTTAAAATCTTATGTAAAGCATTATTCTATATGATCTAAGTTTTTATTTTATATAATTGTATTCATTATATTATTTGGAGGTATGGCAAATAACCAATGGCATCAGATCACTCAGCCACCCCCATTTTTGAGTAAACCAGGATCTCCAGATATCATATGGACTGAATGGTTTGGTTTATTCGAAAATCATCTAATTGCAATTGATGCTTCTGAATATTCTGCTCAACGCAAATTTGCGATTCTTTTTGGATGTCTTGGTCAGGCTGCTCAGAGAATTTTTAAAAGCATTACTCCTATAGCTCCTCCTGTTTCTTCAGATGAAAGTGGAGATAATCCTTGGAACATTTATATTGAAGCCATTGCTAGACTAAAAAACTGTTTTGTGATGAACCTAATATTATGCTGGAACGTCACAATTTTTATGCAAGGAAACAAAAAGAGGAGGAGAAAGTGGAAGAATATATTTCTGCTCTTAGAGTTCTAGCCATTACATGCGATTTTGAACCTTCACCAGATAAATTCATACGTGATCAATTTGTGTTCAACTGCGCCTCAAGGAAAATTAAACAAAGGATTCTTGGATGTAAAAACCCATCTTTAAGCAAGGTAATTGATCTTGCTTCAAGTATTGAGCGATCTACTTTGACTAGTAAAGTCGTGATGGAACCAGTCAAACAAGGGTTAAATGTGGTTGAGTTTTCTGATTCTGATCAGGAAGGAACTGTTTGTGCAATCAACCCTAAAAGGTAAAACACAGTTTGTTTCTAAACCTTTTCAGAAGAAACAGGTTGTATTCTGTTATAGATGTGGTTCTAAAGACCACATAGCCAACGCTCCGAACTGTCCAGCACTTAAGAAACGTTGCACTGTTTGTAAACGGATTGGACATTTTCAAGGAGTATGCAGATTTGCAAAGAAACTTCCAAATGTAAACTTTATCGAGTATGATGTTGATTCTTGTTCAAATACTTTCAAGAATATTGTTGTAACTTTAGATTGTAATGGAGATGTAGATTCTATCAAGGGTCCTTTATGTTCTGCAATCATAGATAACGTTCCACTACAGGTTAAGGCAGATTCCGGTTCTCCATTCACAATTCTAAGAGACTCAACATTCTTTGAACAAGCACTGGTGTTGCCAATAGGTCTCGCAGTAGGAAAGTTGGAGCTATTGGTTTTGTAAATGACATTTTATATTTATATATTGTTATTGACAATGCCAATAACGATATATAAATATAAAATGTCATTTACAAAACCAATAGCTCCAACTTTCAAAAAGCGAAACCTATTGGCAACGCCAGTGCTTGTTTTAAAATGTTTAGGAAGAAAGGCTGGCTGCGAGGGGTGTTGTCCCACTTAGGACTGAGATTCGGCGAGTCCGGCTTCGTCTGTCTTGTTGTCCGTCTGCACTTCTACCTAGTGTAGGCGTTTGTCTGTGGGCCTGCAGTCTGACCTCTTAGGGTGAGTGTTCCGAGTGAGCATGCTTCATCATCCAGCTTTGCTAGTAGTATCAGTGAGGGACCCCGGGTCCCACTCTGAGAACATGAGAACTCCCCTCTGAAGCGGAAGAGTAGGGACAGTACACACTGGACCCGCAATTCTTATCCACAGTGTTGTGTTTTAATGACTTTTCAGCCTTTGTCTGTTTTTTCAAAATTAACTCATTGTAACTCATGTAAATGTGTAATTGCTTCACCCATTTAACTACAAAAGTGTATGATGTATTTTATGTGCTATCGACAACAATAATTTGAATCTTGATGCACGTGCTGGTGGAAACTCCAAGTTGTATTGTTATTTGTATCCCTCTTCCCTTACCCCGTTGCGAGGCGTGAATCCTTTATACATGTGCTGAGCAGCTGGGATTTATTCAAAAGTCGAACTAAGTAACTAGCTCCTGGTACTTCTAAAACACATGTATCTTTGTATCCATTTATGTAAAAAATGTCTGGAAGTTGGAATGCTGAATTGTGTGCTTGTAAATGTTATTGCTAGCAGGAGTGCTATGTTATCGGCCCCTGTATAGCGCTTTCTATTGGTATTCTGGTGCTGTGGCGCTTTCTTTATCTGGGCTCACTTTCATACAGTCTCAGAACGCCATCAGTCGGTTGTATAGGTTTGGCAGTGTGCGCTTAGAGGACAGATGTAGAACGTCTATTTCAAAGGAGATTCGTGTCTGTTAATATGAAAGTAAAATGCTTCATGTAGAGCCTCGTGGGAATTCATGAGTGTGGCGAAGCATTTTGCCCCTTTTCTGCTTACCGCGCATGTAACTGTGTCATTGCATATGGCGAATGGTATGTCACTGTGATCTATGCGCCCATGTCTGGACTTCATTTAGGGCTTTGCATTTAATACATCGCATGCATATGGAAACAAGCATTTGCAATGCAATAGGTCTCGCAGCATTAAAGTTTGAGTTATTGGCATTGTATATGACAATGGGTTGCATTAAATTTTTAGCTAAGTCTGTATTGGTGTTACTAAAGGTTCAAGACGACAAGGCTTAGTACCTCCCATCGACAAGCAGCCATCTTTTTTTCAAAGCCACACTTGCAGCTTAATGCACTGCCTTTAGTTTCCCAAAACATAATGGGTGGGTTATTTTGTGTGAATGTGTGTGTGCTGTATGTCTAAATGATAGGAGAGTGTATGCGTGTGTGTGTGTGGACTGTGAGTGTGTGTAAGTGATAGGAGTGTGTGTGTGTGTGCTGTATGTATAAGTGAAAGGAGTGTGTTATATGATAGATCCTTTTTGGGCAAAGAGCGAGTCTCCGCGTCTCCACTCAGCTAAGTTTGCATACCCAACGATCGGGTATCTTTCTTTCCCATGTTTAGCTGAGGAACATACTAACAATTTAACAACAAAAAACATGACCGTGTCCTTGTGTACTGTAACTGGTGCTCATGTAAATCGCCCCAATACCTTCGGGTCGCGTTCTCCTACATAAAACGGCAAACAAATATATATATATAGCAGCTGGCGCCTATCATCTCTAAAGAAATCCGCGGCCATATATCAATCAGGCACAATCATCGTGCACGAATTAGGCATAGATCTGGTCAGGGGACATTGTACAGCCAGGCAGAATACTGGTTTTGAACTGTAGTAGTGACGAGTTTGCCGTGTTGGGGGTACTTTGGGGAGATAAACTTCCTGTTCGCTTTCGATGTGCCGACCTAGAATGTATTAGTTAAGAGCGAGTACCCACGATACAAGTATTATGGAAATAAAGAAAGGACTAAGGTGACTGCCTGCCGCTGCCTAAACTATTTATTAGGCAAGTGAATAACATACGGCTCTTCATCTAGGATAGGGAAAACCAGTCCACTACTATATCAGCTTCCTTACAGGAAGTGCATATGCGGGAGGTGACAAACTATTTTGTGCCTAAATATTTTCTACTGTAAATTAGATTTAGGGCTTAACTAAAATGTGCTGTTCATTTTTCCTGCTGAGGCGAAGTGTTGAGCTCCGTGTGTGCCCTGCAAGGGGTTAACTGCAAACAGATCTCATGAGGGGCGGACCTTCGAGTCCGTGACGGCGCCCTCGAGCACACACTAAACAGTACCTGGGTCCGGGATGCCGCGGACAATGCGGGGAACAGCTGTGGACCGGCAGGGCTCAGCAGAGGCCCGGAGGTAGGTCCGGCTCGTGGCAGCGTTGAAGAGATGCGGCGCTGGAGCGGGGCCTCCGAGGGGCTCTGCGGGCCGTCGGGGGTGCTGTCTGTTGTCCGGGCGTAGGCAGGGCTCCTGGGGCAATCTGGCGGCTCTCCTCCGGTGGGGCTCTGTCCGGCCCGTGAAGGCGTCTCTAGCTGAGGCGTTACGGGCGGGGCGCCCACGTGTGTGTGTCTGTGTGCGAGGGGGGTGGGGGGGCAGCACTCGTGTGTCTGTGTGCGTGCGCGTGTGTATGTGTGTGGGAGGGGGAATCTCTGTATGTATGTGGCCGCTTGTGTGTGTATGCGCATGCGTGTGTGCTTCCCAGGAGCCAGCGCCTGGCCGCAGCGCTCGTTCGCGTGCGCGTGTCACTTTCAAATCGCCTCCATGCGCGCGGCCAGGACTGTCTCCTGGGAAGCACACATGCCGACAATAGGGGCTCGGCGGAGACGCGCTTCGCGCGGCTAGCCGAGACCTAAAAAAGGAGGAGGGAGAGAAAGATAGACCCGTGACACCGAGAGAAGCAGAGGTGAAAAAGAACCTACAAGAGTCAGATAAAGAGGCAGGAAGTGTCTAGCGGTGGATTGAAGAGGCGTGAGATGGAGTCAAGATGAGGCAGGCTTGATATTTTATCCAATCTGTGGCGGCGGCGCGGGGGAGATGTGTGTGGGGGGGGGGGGGGGGAAGTCTCTCCTAAGAAGAGCATGGGGTCACTGTCACTCACTCATCTTTGTACTAAGGAAGCGCTGCACAGAAGCACGCGCGGGAGTTCAGTGGTCGTTTCCTCAAGGAAGCGCTGCACAGAAGCACGCGCGGGAGTTCAGTGGCCGTTTCCTCACACCCCTCTATCTGGTGTCCCTGATGCACAAGGTTTAGCTATAATAACTACAGTAGTTGCACCGGGGGATAGGGGGTGGGGAAAGGGGCGTGGGGAGGGGGGCGATTGTGCCCCAACTAGAGCTGATGGAAGGGGACAATTTTCCTATCTTGTGGGTTGGTCATGGCACCCTGGCTACGCCTCTGTGGATGAAAACTACTTATCGTGCAACGTAGGCTGCGTCTAGCGATAGCTCTGCTGTCTGGGGCCTGCGATTCAAGATGAGTGCAGTGGGGAGATTTTGTGCTGCGTGACCCTGTCAGCTCGGGATAGCGCTGCGGTCTGATACCGGAGCCTCTAGGATCGAGTGCAGTGTCGACATGTGGATATAGCGTCTTCAGTCGTGCTCCTAAAACTGGACCCACATTTCACCCACACAGGGAGAAGGATGTTTCGATCTCGGTGTGTCAGCTGACTCTACAAGATGATTGTGCCAACAAATACCCAGCACTTTCCTCACAGGGGGTGATGCCTTTGTAAGACAAGCTGAGAATGAGAAACAAAATGTTACAATGCATGCCATTTTTAAAATGCTGCTCGCGCTTCCTCAACAGCTGTACAACGATGCACAATTGGTTTCAGTGAATGCATAAAATGGGGCTGTTGGACTTCAGCAGAACACGGCAGAAACAAGAGAAAAAAAGGGAGAGAGAAGGAGGGGGTGAAAGAAGCAGAGGGACTGAGCAGAGGTACTGTGCAAGGGCGACGTGTAGGAGACGGATAGAGAAAGAAGCGACAGAGGCTGAGACTGCAGAAAGAAAAAGAGTAGGTGGGAGCAAGAGAGAGAAGGGGGGTGTGAAGTAAGACAGACAGAGCAGAGGGGATAAATAGTGACACAGAGGGAAAATCAAACGGGTAAGGGGGATTGCAGCATGAAAGTACGGCCGGCCTGCGGCCGGCCATGAATAATTAGGGGAGGAGAAGCCCTTTGATGTGCTGGGCTGGCCGTGAATGCGCGTGCTTGTTTGCTCACGTGATTCACGTGAACTTCAAGAAAACCGCAGGAACGAAGCCCTTGGTTTGACGATGATTTTGGCCACTTGAATTCTCGTTCCCTCAATGCGCTTGCGCGCATTGTAGGTCACGAGACCTAAAAATGGGTTAGAAGAATTGAGCTAATTAAATCAGATGTCAATCCCAAGGCGTTTGGTGAGAAGGATATCAACATGATTGGTTACTTTGTAAGTTTGGTGCAATGCCTTGGGAGGGAAACAGTAACTAAGATTTATGTTGCTGAAAAAGGAAAGAATATTGTGGGGTGGAAAGATCTTGCTCGAATGGGTCTTTATCTGGTCCCTGGGGATTATGACCCTATTAAGGTGGGTGAATTGCCTAAGTTTAACAATGATTTACCCGTTTCCGTAGTGGTTTGTGCTGATACAAATGTTTTAGCTGTTCAAGATATCCTCACTGAGTTCACACCTGTTTTTAAAGAAGTAGTTGGAAGTGTAAAGGGGCTTGAACACAAAATCAGATTGATTCCTGGGTCCCAACCTATTGCACATAAGGTGCGGTTCCCTTAAGTGTTAGATCGGAATAAAAAAAAAATGCTAAATGATTTATGTGATCAGGGCATGATAGCACCTATTAATTCATCACAATGGGTGGCTCTGATCGTGGTCGCTCACAAAAAGACAGGTGAAATTAGGCTATGTGCAGATTTGCGCTCCCTCAATAAGAATATTATCGTAGATTGCCATCTACTTCCTAGGATCCATGAGCTTCTGGCAAACATAGGGGAGGCTAGATGGTTCTCGCTGATCGACCTGAGATCAGCGTATCATCAGGTTTCATTGTCTAAAGAGTCTCAAGAACTTACATCTTTTATCACCCCTTTTGGTGCTTTCAAATTTCTACGACTTCCCTTCGGATTGGCTTCGGCCGGTAGTGTGTTTCAGAAGCTAATGGATTAGTTATTTCAAGGGTTGTCCGGAGTGCATGCATATCTTGATGATATTCTAATTTTTGCTAAGTCCTTAGATGAGCATAATAGGATTTTGAGGAAGGTACTTTCAATTTTAATGTCCAGGAATATGACAGTTCGCAGTGATAAATGTAAATTTGCTGTCAACAAGATTGATTATTTGGGTCATACAGTTTCTGACCGGGGTATCACTCCCAAGTTCTCAGTTATCAGGGCTATTGAGGATGCGAAACCTCCGTCTGATAAGGACGCGTTAGGATCTTTTCTCACATTTAGCTGAGTACTATGCTAGATTTGTCCAATCTTATTCTCAATTGGTTGAACCTTTGAGATTTCTCTTGAGGAAGGGTTCTAGTTTTGTTTGGACTGACGAATTGAATAGAATTTTTTGTGAGGTGAAAAAAATGATTGTTTCAGCTAAAGCCATACATGCTTTTAGGGAGGATGCTGGGTCTATAATTACAGTGGACGCTAGCATTTCTGATCTGGGTGCTGTTCTCACTCAGAGAGTTAACGGTCAGGAACAAACTGTAGCGTTCGCTTCTAGAGCCCTCGAGGATTTTGAGCAAAGATACAGCACAATAGAGAGAGAGGCTCTGGCATGTGCATGGGCGGTTCACAAATTCAAGATGTATATTTGGGGAAGGAAATTTGAGTTAGTTACTGACCACAAGCCTTTGGTTTATATTTTTAATAAATCTAATTCAGCTTCCATGTCAGCGAGACTCATGAGATTGGTGTCAAAGTTGCAAGAGTTCAATTTTACGGTCAAGCATATTTTGGGAGGCAAGAATTTTCGTGCTGATTGTTTATCCAGGATGGCTATGACTAAGGATGATGAGGAGGATTTTCTGGTGGAAGATGTGGAGTGTGTTACTGTGGTGGATGCAGTGAATGAGTTGTGTGATGTTATTTCTGAGAGTGACTGGAAGGAGGCTGCTTTATTAGACAATGTACTTCTAAAAGTCATTGACTACACTACTCATTGTTGGCCAGAACCTAGGGGTTTGAGTGGAGATTTGCGCAGGTTTGCACAAGTTGCGGAGGAACTCTCGGTGGAGAACGGTATAATTCGAAGAGGGGAAAAATTTGTTCCACCTTTCAGACTGCATGAGTCAATTATCAATAAGGCACATCAGGGTAATTTGGGTGTGACGAAAACGGTTATGCGTATCAAACAGCATTATTGGTGGCCTTCAATTGATATTCAGGTCAGAAATTTGATTGATTCCTGCCCCGAATGTTTAATGTCTGACAAACATTGGCGTACCTTGAAGGTTCCTTTGCAGCCTACTGATTTTCCAAACTCGGCTTGGGAAAAAGTCGGGGTTGATTTTTCAGGTCCGTATTCTATTTTGAAGCAGGAGAATAAGTATGTGATTCTGTTGGTTGATTATTTTTCCAAGTGGATGTATTTCGATTTTGTGAAGTCTCCGGATTCGGATTCAACTATATCTTTTCTTAAAAAGATTTTTGATTTGCATGGGACTCCTAAATTAATTGTCACCGACAATGGGACACATTTTGTCTCTGACAAAATGTGTACGTTTTTGAAGGAGTTGGATATTAAACAGTTGAAAGTGGCATTATATTCTCCAGCTTCCAATGGTTTAGTTGAGAGGGGGAATAAGGTAATTAAAGAAGGCATTCAGACCGCTGTGTCATGTAATTACAAGGTGGAGGATTTCGTCAAACAAAAGGTGTGGCATTATAATACGTCCCCTCATTGTGTTACAGGAGTATCCCCTTTTTCTCTTTTGAGAGGGAGGGAAAATCGTTCTCTTTTATTCCCTTCTTGGTTGAGTCAGAATGATATCAAGAAAGTTGCAGATTTAGATTCGGTTAGGAAGTTTGTTCAGGACAAGCAAAACCAAATGAAGCTACACTTTGATGGAAGGATGGATGGTAAAGTTGTAGATATCTTTGCAGGTGATTGGGTGCTAATTAAGAATCCAGGGAGAATTGCCAAAGGTCGTTCGAAATTTTTTGCACCACTTCAGGTTGTGAGAGTTAGCAAAGGAGCAGCATTTTTGGGAAAAAAGGGTTGGTGGAATAAACGCCAGTTAGTAAAAGTGACGGAACAACAGGCTGAGATCATTGGGGGTAGACAAGAGAAAGATCATTCCGATGGTTTGGATTGGAGTTTTTGGTTGAGTGTCCCTAATGTTGGTAAAGAACCTGTTTATTCTGAACCTTTGCCTTTTCAAAATAATAGTCAGCAATGTACTAGGAATGTTGTTAGCCCTCAAAATGTTACTATTGATCAAGTTTGTTTGTTTATTATGTTTTGGAACTCCAAAGAGGTCCACATAAAATAAAAAAAGGAAATACATGATACAAAAATGCTCGTACAGATGCAACAAACATTAACAAGTTTTTGCCAAACAACTAAATAATCAGCACAACACAGTTAAATAAAACCCTCTAATAGATATACAAGAAACATTTTAAAAAATTAAAAATGCTAAAGCAGAACATTTCATTTGGAGGATTATATAAAGCACATAAGAAAGAATTGGCTGTAAGGATATTCAATTTCAAACAAATTTGTCTTAACCACTTGCGACGAAATAAACGAAGTGCAGGACATATAAAAAGAACATGTACGAAGTCCTGGGTAGACAAATTACAAAGATTGCAAATTGCAGAGCAACCATACCACTTAGCCATAAGCTTATTAAGAGGGAGTAGATCCTGCCTCAAGAGAAGCCAGAAACGCTGTATGCCATGGGATAGGTTCCAGGCGATATAGGGTTGCATGCGTTTTAATACGCACGTATCAGTGAGAGGGGATACTTTCTTCTTTGCAAGAATAGATTCCCTGTCCAGCCTAAAGCTGAGATCCCACGAGGCCTGTTTCAATAGTGATTTTAACTGTACGGCAGACAGAGTGAAAAGAGTGCTCTCCTCCAATTGCAGAAGTACAACAGCTTTCCTGAAATTCTTTACAATAGAGGAGAACTCCCTTAAAGTGCCCAATAATTCCGACTTCATTAAGTGTCTCAGGGTACCCACATCCCCTCTGGCCAGACTGGCTACCCAACGCACTAGCCCTGCCAAACCCTGCACCCAGCTACTACGGATGCCAAACTCAAGTCTCAGGGATAACACTGTGCAGGCAGTGTTAATAGAGGCTAAAAAACGTAGGGTTTTTTCCTTCTGCAACATGTAAAAAACCCCAATGCCCTATATCAATTATTTCAGTTCCGTACAGAAGGGATGACGGGATTTTTGCCCTAAAAACCTCTAGCATGTGAGGGAAATGTCTTCTCCCATTGGCAGAGTACAATGCACTCAAACTTTTACCCTGAGACAGGGCCTTCCGGGCGTTATTATCAATATGGGGCTTGTCACTTAGGTTATCAGATATTATTTTCCCCAGGAAGACATAAGACTTAACCACCTCCAGTTTATGACCTCCTACGGACCAACCAAAATTCTCATATTTTCTTTTTTTCCTCCCTGAAATACTCATAATTTGACTTTTGGCCGTATTTATCTTTAAATAGTGAAGTTCTGCAAAAAGGTGTAGGGCGTGCAGGCGATTATTTAACCCTTTGGGCGTAAGGTCCAATATAAGGATATCGTCCGCATATAACAAACAGGAAATTGGGGATCCCCCTAATGACGGAGCAATACCTTCACAAGCAGATAAAGACATAGGAAGATCAGGGATGTATAGGGAAAAGAGCAGAGGCGCCAAAAGACACCCCTGCTTTAATCCATTGATAGTAGGAATGATTTGTGATAACCCCCTTTCCCCTCCTTGAAGGACTTGGCACCAAGTATCTGAGTGAAGGGCCTTAACCAAATCTAACAGGAGAGGAGGCATGCCTAGAGCAGCAAGTTTTCTCCACAGCAACGGCCGATCCACTTTGTCGAATGCTGTGGAGAAATCTATAAATGCAGCATATACTCTTCCTCCTCGAACCCTTACATATTTATCAGAAATTATCTGAAGTGCGGTAAGGTTGTCCAATGTACCATGACCCTTGCGAAAACCTGTCTGTTCTAGAGGTAAAATGTGATTCCTCTCCACCCAGTCATTTATAGTATATAGGAGGCATTTGGAGAAGGCTTTACCAATTGCGTCGAGAAGGGCGATTTGCCGATAATTCTTAGGATCGTTCCTATCTCCCTTCTTGAACAATGGCACCAAAATGCTCCCTTTCCAGGACGAGGGGACAGATTTATTCAGGAAGCAAAATCTAAATAAGAAGAACAAAATTTTGCTCCAGGAAACTGGGTCCTGCTTCAGGGCAGATATAGGGAGCTCATCGGGCCCCATTGCACCTGAAAGGCGGAGTTCTTTTATGGCCGATTCAATGGTTTTTTCGGACGGGAAATCTATTAGAAGATCACTATTATTGCAAAAACTCCCATTCTCGGCCGCAGGCCCATTACTGGCATATAGATTAACAATATAATTAACCCAGATTTGCTCAGATATGTGGATAGGGCAGGGACTAACTCTTGTTCCACAACCCTCCCCGATTATAGACCAGAACAATCTAGCGTGCCCGTTTACTGCCACCTCACGCAGATTGATCCAGAAAGAGTCCTCTTTTTCTTTTTTTATTTTAATCTTGGCCCTTCGTCTTCTTCTATTTAAGAGGGCTATTTTACGGTATCTTTCGGGGGATCTGAACAAGTATTGTTCCCTCACCAATTTATTTATTTCCTTATTTAAGGAAATGACCGAACTGGGGAGTATGGACTTTTTTATAATTGAATTGGGTTTCCTTGCAGCCAGAGTAACCTCCTTCATAAAAACCTCAAAAGACATTAATTCGGCCCCTAGCCAATCATGGAGATCTTTGAGTGTTTTATCTAGAATATGTTCCAGGACCTTCATGGCTTTTGAGTTCCAAAAACATCTTCCAGATTTAGCACCAAAATTAACCAGATCACCATTAAGAGTCCAAGGGTCAGCAGGAGGCAGTGTTATAGAAAGAGTTAAAGTAATTACCTTATGGTCACTAAATGAAGTCTGTGAGACCACTAGGTCTTTTAGTAGATAGAAAAAGCAATATTCCACGATTATATAGTCCAATATCGACTCACTGTGATTTGATTTATGCGTAAAAAGTGCAGGTGTGTCGGAGGGAAGCCTTCCATTAGCTATAATACCCTCGGTTTCGGACAATTTTTTTAGGAGCAATTTCCCGCTCTTATTCGTTCTAATTTTAACTGGAAAAAAAGCTTGAGGAATCTGGAAATATTCCTCTTTAAGCTGGTTTCTAAATAGATCCAAGCTTAAATTAGAGACTTTACAGTTAAGATCGCCTAGTAAAATTACATGGGGGGGAGGGAACTGTATCCTTAATTTGTTTAATAAAATCAAAAACTTGTTTTAACACTCCATTGAAACAGTCATCGGGGGGATATATGCATTTAGTGATACCAGGGGGTGTTTCTTTTCCACATTGTCAAAACTAAATAATGTCACAGCCTGAAAGAGGTTACTGGGATCTAAGTGGTGTGAATATTTCCACTTTATCCGGTTTGATAACAGGCATGCGATACCCCCGTTAGCGTGTCCCCTCTTAGAGGCGACAGCCCCTCCTTCTAGGACAATGTAATCCCTTCCCACGATTATTTTGTCCGCACACCACGTCTCTTGAATACAAATCACATTAGCCTTCAAGGAGTAAAGATACAGCATCTTTTCAGGGCTGTTCTTGATTCCAGCGGCATTCCAAGAGATAATTTTTACGCTATTGCTAAAGATGAGAAAATAATTTGGGATTGTCCGTAGATTTACCTGATAAAACGCCAGGTAACCAGTTCCATTGCTGACCGTCTTCTACTCTATTTCCATTTAGGGATAAAGAGGGAGGAATTACATGTGTTACTAGACGTTTAGATTTAGAAAGGCAGATCTTTAAATCCTCAAAAGGAAAAGAAGGACCGGCTTGTCTCGAGCCAGAGGGCCTTTTATCAAAGGAATCAACTCTACAGATGGGGTAGAAAGGCATTACGTCGATCCCACGACTCTGAAGACTCTCACCTGCTTCAAAATGTGGTTCACAATGAGATTGGAATAGAACCTTACCCTAGTGCAAGAACCTGCCTCAACATTCAAAATTGAGACCAGATCAATGTCACTAGTTTGGATTAACTTCAAACTATCCATCTCCTTGAAACACCTAAGAAGCCAAGATCTATTCATTATTAAATCAGTATCAAAGAGAGGGAGGAAATCCAACGTCAGCGTATCTATACTATCCTCTATTGGGGTTCCAGAGGATTTATTGGAGCAAACTGCATCTTCTATCGAGGCAAAAAAGGGGGGAGCAGTAGGATTGAGGGCCAATACCAATCCAGGAGCAGATTTTATCATCTTCACTATCGGAAAAGGGTTCGTTGACCTTCCCGATCCGATAGTGGAGCTACCTAGATTGGGATTCGTACAACTGGAAAAGATATCGTTGTACTCAACAAGGGGAACTGGAGCCTCATGTCTTTGCATATTGGTGCCCTGCTTCGGGCTTCCATCTTCAGACCCAATAATAGCCGGCAAGGACAATTTATCATCACTCTTGCCATGCTGGTCTAAAACATCATCAAAAATTATTTGTCTCTGCCTCTTTTTTTTTTTTAATTCTGCGAATAGGTTTCCTCTTTTTTCCTCTACACCCATTTGGCTTTTCCATTTTTTCTTTTTCCCCCTTCTCCTTAGTCTCTTGGGCAAAGATAGGAAAAAACTCTAACAGAATTTAAATCAACTCCTTCGCCAGTATCTTCTGCAATTTCAAGAGCCAAGTCCGTAATACAATTGTATGCAGAAGATTTAGGGACTGACAAGAGCTCGGTTGGTATAAGCTTGTTTCCGACGGAAACAGGCGAGATGTTCTGGGCTGAATTAAGAGGGGAGTCCAAGGGCCCAGATCCTGGCGAAACATCACCACCGGATCTAGGCCCTTGCAAACCACCTCGAGGATCTATACTGGGTATCTTATCCCAAGAATTATTTAAAAGGACCTTCAATATCTGGGTAACTGTTTCCAGAACACAATCATTACTACCCACAAATTTACCCAATAGCAGTAATATAGAGGACAGCAGATGTTCTAAAGCAATCAGGGACTCAGAGATAGGTTTATCAAGACTCTCTGGGCGGGGAAAGACAGTTGGGTGAATGCCCGATATATTCAGCTCGGGACTATTTGAGATGTTAGACAGGGGGGTAATGTCTTGGGATTTAATAGAAGGGGTGCTACTATAGAGTCAGAGACCCGGGGGAATGGAACCAAGCGGAGTTTTAGTGGCCTCAAATAACTTCAGAGATCCATCTACTAGGTAGCGCCCACAGAGATCCAGATCAATATCCAACATTTGAGAGTCCTCATTTCCTACTTCCCTTTGGTTGGAACCAACTGCAAGATCTTGAATCAGGTTGACCCCGGACATTGTAAGAGTATTATGCTGCAACATACACTCAGCTCTAGGGGCGGGCAATTTAGTAGAAAGGGAAGCAGTAGGTTGTGTCGAATTAATTTCCTCACAAATCAGTGAGCTCATGGCTGGTATATTTTCCATATGTGGGCCCTCCAATGACGACTTAGGAGACCCCACAAGGGAACCAACTACACCCATATCCGTAGGCATATTCTTATCTTTGGGCTTCTCCCATAATTGGAATAATTGACACTGGCCCTATAGTTGCAGGTTTTGGACCTCCTTGTTTCTAAGAGGGTTAGATTTGGTTTTTGCACAGGACCTTCCTACCAAAAGTCTCCCTGAACGAAGCTTTTTAGCTGTCATGATTATATGTAAAAGAGGGAGATAACAGATGCAGTCCTTTATGCAAATTAAATTAAAAAAAAATGTCTAAAAAGAATTATACAGGATAAACTGTGTGTAGCTGAAAGTACTCAACAAGAAACAATAACTGATAAAAATAAGAATAGAGGGACAGTATAATAAAAAAAAAATTTAAAAAAAATGAGTGGGCCCAGCCCAGCCTACTTCGGCCTAAGAGGGCCTAAGAGGGCCTAAGAGGGCCTAAGAGGGCCTAAGAGGGCCTAAGAGGGCCCGCCCTTTGCCCGGGCTTCTCCCGGCGCGCTCCCGCGCAGCGGATAAGGAGGGTTGTAGATATAGGAAGATTAGTTAGAGGGGCGGAGCGAGCAGGGAGAGCGGCACAGGTGACAAGGGTTTAGTCCAGCAAGGGTTCCTGGGAACTGGAGTCCCGTACCCGCCGCTCGCAGCCCTGCTCCACAGAACTCAACCACAGCAGCCTCCGAGGTGACCCCCCTCTTCAAGATCAGAGACCGGGGTAACAATTGCAGCGATGCGGGACCCGCGAGGTGTGGCAAAAGGGCAGGAGACCACAAACAGCAACTAAAGTTTTCCGCAGGTACAAAGAGTTTATAGCAGCCTATTGATCAAACTTTTTCTTCCTTTGGCAGACCTATTAGAGCACCAGAGAGATATAATGAATTTATTAGATTTTGAATGTTTGTTTATTTTTTTGTTGTTGTAAGGGGGAAGGTGATGTAGTAGTATAATAATTATGTCATACACCGCGCGATGTATGTTCTCACAGCAGCGCGTGTGTAAACATGTTTATAGTTGAATGGTTGTCACTCACGCATGAATGCCTGTTCCTGCAGTTGGCCATTGTCACCGTTGGCTTGCTGCTGGTCAGACGCTTCGTGAACGGGTGGAGTTTCATATGATCATTAAACTGGATTTATATCAATTAAAAGGATCTTTCTTTATTGCTACACTCACCTAGTCTGCTGGGATCCGCAAAATCCCAACACTTCAACCAATATAAACACTACTTTCACCAGAAAAAAATTATTTTCCCGTCTGTTGGACAAGAAGTCTACCACACAGTTATGGTAGTGTGGTGGTCAACAGGTCGCACACTCCACTACAGTAGTTAGGGTATAGCTACAATGCAGCTACAATGCAGCTCAATTATGTCCCGTCCAAATACTTGATAAGTAAGAAACAGTCTGAATGAATACATTCAGGGCCGGACTGGGAACCACAACCGGCCCTGGGAAAGGGCTCGGCCGGCCCCCCTCCCCACTCGGGGGGAGGGGGGAGGGGGTATGGAGGTGCCGCCGAGCTCTTTGCCGGGCCGGATTTCGGCCGATTTTGGTACAGGGCGATTTAGATCCTAGAAGCGGCCCCCACCCGTGCGGCGCACCGGGGGATTGCCCGGTGCCCGCTATGGCCAGTCCAGCCCTGAATACATTGCTTCTTGCCCTCCCTTTCAGCATCTGCTATACACTTGTTCAGAGGAGTAAAAAGGGAATTCACACCCCATTTTATTCTGTCCTTTGCCCGTGTTGTTTAAACTACCATGAAGAGAACAATCCCTCTTTATATAAATAACTATACAACCGTGACATGCAAAACATCTGGCTGCTCATACCGTCGAAGTAGATTTGTAAATGCATGTTAGGCACACTCAAAACAATTATCGCATTGTTAAAAAAGGAACTAGTGGAGTTTTATACCAATAGTAAGTAGTTACAAATGAATAAAGTTGATAATCAGAAGTACAATTTAACTGAGTTACAACTTAACCCCGTGAACGCAATCTTCAGCTTCCTTTAGATGGTCTAAATAATTGACAAATACAAGGAAAATGCCTAGCTTAGGAGTGGAAGGGTTTCAGTTCAGAGGGGAGCTACTGATGGTACTGTCTGAGCGCCGCTGGACCAGAAGTCGGTCCTGCAGTGTGTGACCCAATTCCCAGAAGCAACAGCAGCGAGTTAAAGACACATGGTAAACACAACCCTCAAAACGAAAGCGAAACCGCTCTAATACACTACAATGCACTCCGATACGCTGACAGTGCAGCTCTAAACGAGCTAGCAGGGCAGCTCAGGGCAGCATGGTCACATTGTCCACATGAAACAGCCATGCTTGGTAAACTCACCGATCTCGAAGCGGGCGCTGGGGAAGCACTGCAAGGCGCCGATCTGTCGGTCAGAGTCCCCTACACTCAGGCTTGAAAGAGTCACAGTATTTTGTACGGAACGGGGACGTAACGTCTTTGGAAGAAGGTCGTTGACAAGAAACAGAGCGGTACAGAAACTGCTGCGAGGCCGCGTTACTGGCTGGCCAAACTGAATGCACGCCAAAAGGGTAAACTCGCAAGTTCAGCTACCACTGCGATTCTCAAGCACTGGCGCCGGCTCATTGACAGGGAGACCACTGCGCCAATGAACAGTTGGCAAGAGTTTTCTGAGCCAATCACAATCCATTGTACAATCTCCGGTGCTCAACAGCCAATGAATAATAAGAACTCACTGAGCAAGACTTGATGTAAACAATTGCCTAAACCAATGTAAAGTCATCAGGTTTTCCCGCCACTAGCAGTGTCTGTTTCTTCCTAAGTGGTTAGATTGGAGCAGGTTGGTATCAAAAGGTACGACTGTGCTAGGAATATGCACGCTGTCGTCAGAAATACTTATTTTTTTTACACTAAGGGATAGTATAACTGTATATATCTTTTATGTTATTCATGTACTCTGAAGTCCTTTAGTAATGTAACTGGTTCTATTGTAAAGCGCTCTGGCACCTTTGGGTAAAGTTCGCGCTACATAAAAACCCATAAATAATAAAGGGCCGTCAACCGTTCGGCTTGCTTACGTGTGACAAACAAAACTATTTTTTTTATGTACTTCTTTGGATGGGAAGACAGCAGAAAGGAGTGTCACGAGAAGCGGCATCTGTGTCATCTTATGCCGTCTTATTTACAAGCCCTTTACGCCGCCGGTGCGTCACTTTTAATATGGGGAAAAAGTAACGTACCGGTGGCGCAAGGGGCTTGTAAATAAACCCCTATGTTTTTACAAAACTAGGCCTTAACAGAAACTGGCAGCGTTAAATAGTGTGGCAGTAAAGCTGTCTTGGTTTAACTTTGTGATTGCGACTTCACTTTGATCATTGGGACCTGTTCTATGTGTAATTTAGCACGTTTTAGGTGCACTGATAACAAACCCAGGTGGTTAATACACCTGCTGGTGAGTTCAGTGTTTTATCTCTGGTCACAGATTTGAATGTTCTAAAGCAACTCTGACAAGTTTTTATTTTGTAATGGAGACATGTTCATGTTTGCAGTGCTCTTAGGTGTGGCAATTCATTGCTTTATGTATAACACTTTACTGCAAGTAGAGCAAAGCCATTATGCCCATCTAATGAGATATGGTATAGAAAGTATCCCCTTTGTACAATGTAGCTGTATAGAAACAGCGTTAAACAGTTGAAATACTAAAATAGGGGTTATAAATGGTTGCTAAATTACTTACCTATTCCTGCATGCTCACCCAAGAATTTCCACCAACACAACTTCAGCTAAGAGTAATGCTGGCAGTATTGAAAACCATTTACATGTATACCCCCCATGCGGCACAAAAAGCCATGGACCTACTGTGCTACTTTGGAAAAATGCAAGGTTCTTTCCAAATCCGGCCTAGTTTAATATTCAAATAGACTGGTTTCTAAAGTTTACAGTTCCCACTGTACAACAAGATTTATGGGATGTAGTCAAAGGAATAAACATATCAGGACTCCCAGTTATGGGATCCGGTAGCGTTCGTCAATGTTATTCAAGCAACATTTATATTGTGGTTTAATTTTTCAGGCTTTACACCCAATTTGGCGTTTTGATGCTCTGCTGCTCTGTGCCACAATATAAATGCCACTTTTGGCATTTTCAAAATAGCCGAAGTCTACACCCACACAAAACTTGGGATCTGAGGGATGGGTGTGTGTGTGTGGTCTACTATGATAGTAGTAGTGTCCACCCTCATCGAACACTAAAATCCAGTATTAGGAAGTCCCTGTACCCCCAACAAACTCAGAGATAGGTGTCAGGTAGGGCAAAAACGGAGCTTTCAGCAACTAGACAGTGGATACATACAAATTGTTTTGACATTCTGTTTCCCTCCTTTTAGGTGCGCCACAAATGTCATAAGAAAAAAACAATTGCCCATTCAAGTCAACCTATTTGATCCTGGGAGCAAGCTCACACCTCATTCACACACATGGAAATGTTAATTTCTGGCTGGCAGAGGGAAAGAGCAGAAGGCAGATTTGGCTTCCGGAGGTATCCTGCAGGGCAAAAAGTTACTTTTGTGTAATATTCAGAACAAATCTGACTTCACCATTAAAGTAGATATTTAACAACTATCAAAAATATTTATTTAATTATTTTTATAGCTAGTACTGAGCTCCTGAGATACAGGATTAGGAATTAATACTGCACCATCATTGTTTTCCTATGGAGCAACCAAACCTACTACTGTGAAAATACGTTTGAGGGCATTTTTACTGTAAGGACATGTTTAACATTATACTTTTACAAGTCCTACTTTTAAATACCATGTATCCTTCCTTTAATGGCGATATGGCCTACTTAGAGTGACTTGTAAATATTCAAAAGTAAGGTTTAGGCCTGCCAAAGGGATCATATTTGACAGTTTGAATTTGCAGTCAGAACCTGCACAGCCAGGCTACTGGTAGCAAGTCTGCAGTCATGTTTACATTGTCACTGTAGCAGTTGGCCCAATGGGTGTTGCAGTCCATTGGCAACATTTAACTTCGAGGCCCTGGGTACATCTTGCTACCATATACTCCGGGCTTATAGGTAAGTTAAATATGCCCGTCAGGAGTATACCAATTTTAAAATGTTGAAATGTGTAGCAGATTTTCACTCAGATTGAGCTAGAAAATCTAACAAAAAGAAAGATTTCCTTTATTGAGTCCCCTCACTCACCAGGGTTTCTCCACGGTGACCTGCTTCATCATAGGGGCCATCTCAACCTGCTGCAGGTTGAGGCGTGCTACGACTTGCGATGAGACGTAGGAGCACTATATAGTGAGGAGCTATGTGTAGTGCAGTGGTGTGGTGGAGTGGAGTGTATTAAAAAGTACCTAACTAGTGGGCAGAAAAAACTTTATTCGGGCTCCTAGTTGGTCTATTAAAAATGGAGTGAGCCTCTAGTGGGCCTATCTAAATGCGTTAGGAGTCCCTAGCAGATGTCAACATGTTTCGAGCTTTCCCAGAGCTCTTCTTCAGGACAACACAGGGTCTCGCCCTGTGTGTACCACTCCAAGGTGACCTACAGTAAGATAAGATGAAAAACTAAACAGATACGCTGCAAGATAAGCAGACGTTAGTAATACATACTATGCAAATTAGTCACTGTTGGAAAGGCGACCCCAGGGGAGACAGAAGGTGTCTGACTGTCCGCCCCGAGTCCCACCTCTCTCTGGGGAATAGGCCGAGCGCCGTAGGGAGGCCTCCTTGGCGAGGCTCCGCTCCTACAATCGTACCAGCAGAGCAATCACACTACTTACAGATAGACACCACACAGGAAGGATATTCACACGAATCTTTATATAAGTAATCAAAGCAAGTTCTTGGCAGGGTAGCGGCAAGGATCGAGGGATCCGTAATGTCGTGGTCTCGGGGAAAGGGGTAGCGGGACAGTCTTGGCACCCACTGGTGCGTGGATAGTTCAAGGGTTCAGGCCGCGACAGCGTCAGCAGGGCCTCGGAGATAGTTTAGCTTGGTCAGGCCGCGACAGCGTCAGCAGGGCCTCGAAGGTGGTTCAGCTTGGTCAGGCCGCGACAGCGTCAGCAGGGCCTCGAAGGTGGTTCAGCTTGGTCAGGCCGCGACAGCGTCAGCAGGGCGTGGTTCAGCTTGGTCAGGCCGCGACAGCGTCAGCAGGGCCTCGAAGGTGGTTCAGCTTGGTCAGGCCGCGACAGCGTCAGCAGGGCCTCGAAGATAGTTCCAGGTGCAAGAGTTCGGATCAGGATCAGCCGCGACGAGGTCAGCAGGGCTTCGACTCCAGATACAACTGCCGTCTTGATCCGGGCTGGCCCAGATATAGGACTGGAGGGCTTTGATGTCCGGACCCTCGCGCCTGGGGGTCAGAGGGGCCGGGATGAAGGTGTCCAGACACCCAGCAGGGGGGCGGAGCCAGCGCCCAGGGAGCCGGGGGAGCGATCGATACCAGGCGTCCGGGGGCGGTGGAAGGCCCATCGAGACTCTCCTCCTCCGGGATCTGGTCGAGTGGCCACTTTACCACCTAGGAGGATCCTGGTGCCTCAATGTCTGGGCTTCGCTGGGGCCGGGCCCGGGATGGCTGCGGCCACGTGTTCGGGGCGTGAGGGTCCCAAGATGGAGTCGGGCCGGAAAGGGTGGCCTGGTCAGGGTGCCAGGCTGGCAGCGTTGGCGAGCAGGTTCTGCCGGGGTACCAGGGAGGGGGAGAGCTGTAGGTGGCCGGGGAGGCTGCTCGCGCCGATGGTTCGTGAATGTGCGTGTCAGGGGGGTCGATAGTAGGTAAATGGAGGGCCGATGTCGTCCTGGGCCCTCCATGCGGACGGGGTCGGACCACGCCACGAGGCCGTGTCCAACACACGTCCCCTCCAGCTGAAGGCGGGGAGAGTCACCCATCTTCCTGGGGGCTCTCTTCGTCGAGGTGGAAAAACCGGGACAGGCCGTCCGCGTTGGCGTGGTCACTGCCAGGGCGATGCTCCACAGTGAAATCCATGCCTTGGAGGGAGATGGACCATCGCAGCAGTTTGGGATTTTCGCCACGCATGTGCATCAGCCACCTTAGGGGCCGGTGGTCAGTCTGCACCCGGAAGTGGGTGCCGAAGAGGTAGGGCCTGAGTTTCTTGAGGGCCCACACGACAGCGAAGGCTTCTCTCTCGATGGTGCTCCAGCGCTGTTCTCGGGCCAGCAGCCGCCGGCTGATGAAGGCCACAGGATGGTCAGTTCCCGCGGAGTCCAATTGCGATAGGACCGCCCCGATGCCGTGTTCCGAGGCGTCGGTCTGGACCACAAACTCTCGGCTGTAGTCGGGGGCCTGGAGCACAGGGGCGGTACACATGGCTGCTTTCAAGGTCTCGAAGGCCACCTGACACGAGGGTGTCCACTGCACTTTCTGTGGCCGGTTCTTCGAGGTCAGTTCCGTGAGGGGCCCCACAATGCTCCCATAGTTCTTGATAAAACGCCGATAGTACCCCGTGAGCCCCAGGAAGGCTCGGACGGCGGTCTGGTTGACCGGAGGTTCCCAGGCTAGGATGGCGTCGATCTTGGGTTGGAGGGGAGCCACTTGGCCGCTCCCCACTTGGTGTCCCAGATAGGTCACGGACCCTTGGCCTATCTGGCATTTGCTGGCCTTCACAGTTAGCCCGGCGGAGGGCTGTCAGGACTTCCCAGAGGTGTTTCAGGTGCTCAGCCCAGTGGAGGCTGTAGACCGCAATGTCGTCTAGGTAGGCGGCACTGAACTCTTCTAGCCCCGCCAGTACTTTGTTTACTAGTCTCTGGAAGGTGGCCGGGGCGTTTTTCATGCCGAAGGGCATCACCTTGAACTGGAAGTGGCCGTCGGGCGTGGAGAAGGCTGAGCGCTCCTGGGCGCCAGGGTTGAGGCCGATCTGCCAATACCCGGCGGTGAGGTCGAAGGTACTGAGGTACTTGGCGGCCCCCAGGCGGTCGATCAGTTCATCGGCCCGGGGGATGGGATGTGCGTCGGTTCTCGTAACAGCATTCAGCCCCCGGTAGTCGACGCAAAACCGGAGTTCTGGCGGGGTGCCAGGCGCGGCAGCCTTGGGGACCAGGACCACTGGGCTGGCCCAGGGACTGTCGGAGGGTTCGACTACCCCCAGGGCCAGCATCTTGGTGACTTCCGTCTGGATGCAGGCCCGAACTCGGTCGGGGACCCGGTAGGCCCGGTGTCGTACTGGCTGACTGTCCCCGGTGTCGACATCGTGGACACACCATTGGGTAACCCCGGGGGTGAGGGAGAACAGATCTGTGAATTGTCCCAACAGTTCTTGACAGTCTCGGCACTGGGCGGGGGTCAGGTCGGGGGAGAGAGAGATCCCTTCGACGGAGCCGTCCTTCTCAGTGCACTTTAGGAGGTCGGGCAAGGGCTCGGAGTCGTCTTCGGACCCATCGTCGGTAGCGAGTAGCAGGCTCAGTTCGGTGCGGGCAAAATGAGGTTTGAGCCGGTTGGCGTGCAGAACCCGGAGGGGGTTCCGGGGAGACTCCATATCCACGAGGTAAGTGACGGGGCTCTTGCGCTCGATCACCTTGAAGGGCCCCGACCATTTGTCCTGGAGGGCACATGGTTCGACCGGGGACATGACCCAGACCCGCTGGCCCGGCTCGAACTCGATGGAGGAGGAGTGCTGGTCGTACCAGCGTTTCATGTCCTCCTGACTGGCCTCCAGGTTGGCCTCTGCAAGGGCCCGGAACTTCCGAGTCTGGTTTCGGAGGGTCAGGAGGTACCGGTAGACATCCGGTGGTGCGCCTTGGACGGTAGTTTCCCAGCCTTCTTTGACTAGGCTGAGCGGACCTCGGACAGGGTGTCCGTACAAGAGTTCAGAGGGGCTGAACCCCAGGGATTTCTGTGGTACCTCCCGATAGGCAAACAGGAGGCAGGGCAGCAGGACATCCCATTTGCGTCGTAGTGGCTCTTCTAGGCCCTGGATCATTCCCTTGAGTGTCCGGTTGAACCGCTCCACAAGTCCATTCCCTTGGGGATGATACGGGGTGGTGAACTTGTATGTGACCCCGCACTGTTGCCACATGGACCGCATATACTTAGATATAAAGTTCGTGCCCCGATCGCTCACGACCTCCCGGGGGAATCCTACTCGGGAGAAGATCCCCATCAAGGCTCGCCCCACCACGGGAGCGGTGATGGTTCTGAGGGGGATGGCCTCAGGATAGCGGGTGGCGTGGTCCACCAGGACAAGTATGAAGCGATACCCTTGTGAGGTTTGAGGGTCCAGGGGCCCCACAATGTCTATTCCCACTCGCTCGAAGGGGGTGGTCACTACTGGAAAAGGTTGGAGCGGGGCCTTCACCTTCCCCCCGCTCTTTCCGCTGGCTTGGCATGTCGGGCAGGTGCGGCAGTGGTTATGTACATCAGTGCGCATTTTGGGCCAGTAGAAATGGGTCACCAGGCGGCTGTAAGTTTTGTCCTGCCCCAGGTGCCCTGCGAGGGGCACATCGTGCGCCAGGTTCAAAAGGAAGTCTCTGAACCGCAGGGGAACCACTAGCACTCGGCTGGCCCCCAGCTCGGTAATTTTCTGTTCACTATATAGGAGGTCGTGGTCCCAGTAGACCCAGTGGGACCCTGAGGTGTCCCCGGTAGCTTGGGCAGCGGCTTGTTGGCGGGTCCCCTCGAGGGAAGGGCAGGTCTTCTGTTCCTGCCGAAACTGTTCTCGGGTGGGACCACCCTCTTGGCGCCATTGGGCGAGTTCGGGGATGTCGCTGAGCTCGTGGTGGTTTCCGGGCTCCGAGGGCCTTGTCTCGGAGTCGCATTCTTCATGGATGGCAGAGGGTGGTGGCTCGGGCCACTCCGGCTCTTCGGTCGGGGCGGCCTCGGTCGCTGCCGGGGCTCGGGCCGCCATAGATCGGGTCGTCGCACAGACCCACTCTGGTAATCCCATCATTCCTAGGTGCTCTCTCCGCTCGACTTGGGCCCAGGGAGAGCTCTCGAGGTCGTTCCCAAGGAGGCAGTCCACGGGGGCGTCGTCCCGGACGGTCACCTTGAGGGTGCCCGACACTCCCCCCCCATTCGAAGGGAATTCGGGCCATCTGGCATAGAGTTTCGGAGTTGTCGGCGGCCCTCACGTGGCAGCGTACGTTCGGGATGATCTGTTCGGGGGTCACCAAGTGGCAGCGGACGGCCGTCACACTGGCTCCCGTGTCTCGGAGGGCTTCGGTCCGTCGTCCATTGATGTGGACCCACTGACGGTATTTACGAGTGTTGCTCGGTAGCGGGGCCTGGGGGACCAGGTCTCTACTGCCCAGGCAGGCTAGGGCCATGGCGGCCGGTTCATACTCGATTTGATCTTCCTCGTAGACCTCTACGTCTTCTTCTCCCTCTTCTCCCAGAGCTGCAGCAGCGAACTGGCGGGTCGGAGGCCCAGTGGTGCCGGGACGCTGGTTCATGGGGCAGAGGGGGTCACTGGCATAGTGATCGGTCCGCTGGCATCTGTGGCAAGTAATGTTCGGGTGGGGCCCCGGCCGTGCTGGGGGGTCCCTCTTCAGGGACGGCGAAGTGTTACTCGGGGGGGACCCTGGAGGGGGGCCCCGACCCGAGGCCGGCGGGAAGCTTCGGCTCTGGTTCTGTCCTCCTCCGCCTCCCCGCTGGCGGGGGTGCCCCCGGCCGCCCTGACCGGTTTCTCCTATCGGTGTTCGGGGGACCCGGGTGTTCACCCATCGATCCGCCTCGACGGCGAGTTTCCGGGGCTCGGTTAGCTTGCTGTCGAGTAGATGCTGTCTGAGCTCGACAAAGCAGTTGTTGGAGAGGTGCTCCCAAACGATGAGGTCGAACAGCTGCTCGTAGGTGGACACTTTGCTGCCCTTTATCCATCCCTCCAGGGCCCTGCTATAAAAGTTCACGTACTCGACCCACGTGGTTTTCTTGCAATCTCTGAATCTCTGCCGGTACATCTCGGGGGTGAGGCCATACCGGACAAGCAGGGCGTCCTTCATGTGGTCATAGGAGGACATTACGTCGTCGGCCAGCTCCAGCAGGGTGTCCCTTCCTTCGCTGACGAATCTCCCCCATAAGCCGGCACCCCAGTCCTTTCGCGGAATGCGGTGCGCGGTCATGGCAACTTTGTACGCCTTGAACCATTGCTGGATATCGTCATTCTTGTAGTACTCCTTGACGATATCCTTCGGGATGTGGACCTTTGGGTCGGCAGGAGGTGGGGGGTTCCGGGCTACCGTGGCGCCAGCCTCTTCGAGTTTGGCTTTGATTTCGAGTTCTTTGAGGCCACGCTCGTGTTCGTATGCTAGTTTTTTTTCTTCTAATTCTCTTTGCCGCCGCCTCTCTTCCAGATCTCCCTCTAATCGCAGTTGTTCAAGGGCCATTTTCTTTTCTGCTAATTGGAGTTCTCCGTCCAGCCGGAGTCGGGCGAGCTCTAGTTCATGGAGCCGACTTCTCTCTCGCTCCCGGGCGTCTTCGTGGGAGAGGCCCGGGTCCCTGTTGGCGGTTCTTTCCTCTATGGGGGCTATGACGGTACTTACGGGTACTTCTAGGACAATGTCATCGTTCGTTTGGGGTGGGGTCTCTCTGGTCTCCACCCAGGTTTGCAGCGCTTCTTTGAAATCGTCCTTTGTGCTTAGTCCGGTGGTAGCGATACCCAAGTCTTTGCAAAATTGTTTAAGTTCTTTATGGGTATACTCCTCTAACAGGTCTTTCTGGAATTCTGCAGTCGTTCCGGCTTCCTTAGCAGTCATCGTGGCTGTGGGTCGCTGTCAGTAGTGACGTGTTACTCGCTGTACGATTTGCGTGGGCTCGGATCCCGTCGCTTGCCACCAATGTTGGAAAGGCGACCCCAGGGGAGACAGAAGGTGTCTGACTGTCCGCCCCGAGTCCCACCTCTCTCTGGGGAATAGGCCGAGCGCCGTAGGGAGGCCTCCTTGGCGTGGCTCCGCTCCTACAATCGTACCAGCAGAGCAATCACACTACTTACAGATAGACACCACACAGGAAGGATATTCACACGAATCTTTATATAAGTAATCAAAGCAAGTTCTTGGCAGGGTAGCGGCAAGGATCGAGGGATCCGTAATGTCGTGGTCTCGGGGAAAGGGGGTAGCGGGACAGTCTTGGCACCCACTGGTGCGTGGATAGTTCAAGGGTTCAGGCCGCGACAGCGTCAGCAGGGCCTCGGAGATAGTTTAGCTTGGTCAGGCCGCGACAGCGTCAGCAGGGCCTCGAAGGTGGTTCAGCTTGGTCAGGCCGCGACAGCGTCAGCAGGGCCTCGAAGGTGGTTCAGCTTGGTCAGGCCGCGACAGCGTCAGCAGGGCCTCAAAGGTGGTTCAGCTTGGTCAGGCCGCGACAGCGTCAGCAGGGCCTCGAAGATAGTTCCAGGTGCAAGAGTTCGGATCAGGATCAGCCGCGACGAGGTCAGCAGGGCTTCGACTCCAGATACAACTGCCGTCTTGATCCGGGCTGGCCCAGATATAGGACTGGAGGGCTTTGATGTCCGGACCCTCGCGCCTGGGGGTCAGAGGGGCCGGGATGAAGGTGTCCAGACACCCAGCAGGGGGGCGGAGCCAGCGCCCAGGGAGCCGGGGGAGCGATCGATACCAGGCGTCCGGGGGCGGTGGAAGGCCCATCGAGACTCTCCTCCTCCAGGATCTGGTCGAGTGGCCACTTTACCACCTAGGAGGATCCTGGTGCCTCAATGTCTGGGCTTCGCTGGGGCCGGGCCCGTGATGGCTGCGGCCACGTGTTCGGGGCAAGAGGGTCCCAAGATGGAGTCGGGCCGGAAAGGTTGGCCTGGTCAGGGTGCCAGGCTGGCAGCGTTGGCGAGCAGGTTCTGCCGGGGTCCCAGGGAGGGGGAGAGCTGTAGGTGGCCGGGGAGGCTGCTCGCGCCGATGGTTCGTGAATGTGCGTGTCAGGGGGGTCGATAGTAGGTAAATGGAGGGCCGATGTCGTCCTGGGCCCTCCATGCGGACGGGGTCGGACCACGCCACGAGGCCGTGTCCAACAGTCACGTAGTATGGTACTTAATAGTCACTTGGGGCCCGATGTAGGTAGGCAAATACCGGTCGGAAACGGACGAAAATACCGATTTTCGGCCGTTTCGGACCGGTATGTGGATATTGAGATGTAGGGGCATGTAAAATTACAGAATCGGTAATTTTACCGATTCTGTAATTTTACCGATTCGGTAAAATACCGAATTGGTAAAATTACCGAATCTGTAATTTTAGATGTAGGTAGCACTGTTTTCAGTGCTACAAGGGTTTAAGAATTCGTTATTTACCACCAACTAGAAGTTGGTGGTAAATAATGAAAACCCTTCAAAAAGCATTTTTTTTTGCTTTAAAAATGTGCCATGTTGCAGACATACATGCCCTAAGGGCATGTATGTCAGCAACATGTGCACCCATGCACAGTTATGGGGTGCAACAGGGTGTCAAAGTGACACCCTGCCACCCTTCAATGTTTCCCCCAATTACCGAATCGGTATTTACCGATTCGGCAATTGACATTGATTCCTATGGGCCTCAAGGCCCATAGGAATCAATGGCAATTACAGAATCGGTAAATACCGATTCATTAATTACCGAATCATACCGATTCGGTAATTAATTCGGTAAATATACCTACATCCCGATTGCCAGTTCTTAAATACCGAATCGGTATGATTCGGTATTTAAGAATCGGTAATCTGGGATTACCTACATCGGGCCCTTAGTATTATTTTAGAAGCAATAATGTGCCAATATTGTGTCTGCTAGGGACTCCTAACGCATTTGGATAGGCCCACTAGAGACTGACCCCGTTTTTAATAGACCAACTAGGAGCCTGAATAAAGTTTTTTCTGCCCACTAGTTAGGTGATTTTTAATACACTCCACCACACCACTGCACTACACATAGCTCCTCACTATATAGTGCTCCTATGTCTCATCGCAAGTCATAGCACGCCTCAATCCGCAGCAGGTTGAGATGGCCCCTATGATGAAGCATGTCACCGTGGGGAAACCCTGGTGAGTGAAGGGACTAAAGAAAGGAAATCTTACCTTCCTTTTAGATGTTCTAGCTCAATCTGAGTGAAAATCCATATCCCAGCTAGGTCGCTATCCGGTCTTACCCGATTTTGTAGGTTCAATATTGCATCAGGAGGGTGGACCTAGCTTATTCCCTCTTCCTCCCCCTTACTTTTTGATTTGAAATGTGTAGCAGAACCATTTGACCCATGGTTAGCATAGTTAAAGTGCACAGAGTTCCATAGCCTTCAAAAATAGGGTTCGGCAAAAAGGCAAAACAAAAGTAAATCAGGATGACACTGTAGAAAGGGCACATTTTAAACATGAATGCATTGTGTGAATGAGTGAACCAGGGCAATGGAGGCCTGTGAGATCCAGTTTGGATACCCCAGATGTTTCCTGTGCACAGGATGAAGGAGAGATTGCTTTCCCGGGCAGTTGAAATGTACTGCTGACATTCCTGAAGGAAGATGGAGGAGATTTAGACGCTGAAGTGGGGAGAAAGGAGGCCATGCTCCTTTAGAAAATCGATTAGGGCTTTTTTATGGGGGACCTGCTGTTTAGTCTCCTTTAGAACTTCCATTTGGTAGGGGGTGGGGATAAAGTATGGGACTGCAGTCTCTGTTGTCCAAAGTGAAAGGAACCTTTCAGGTAAATCCCTCCTTTTGCTCTGACCACTATTCACTGTGGCTGATGACAGCCAGGTGTGGTAAGTTCACACCTCTTTCTGCCTTTATTGTGGGTACTGCAACCTGGAGACTATCCTGTCTGTGAGGTGCATGCACTCTGCTGGAGAGCAGATGGGAAAATATACCTGAAAGAACCACCCCAACCAAGCAGGTTCTTAAAATGCAGACAGTGGATCAACATCTGTCTGAACGTGGGAGCCACAGACACACTTGTTGTTCCAGTTACAAATTCTCTTTGAAGAAGAGAGTGCTCCACAAATTTCTGTGGTACTGAAAATTCTGGACTCGTGTAATAAACTTTGTCGTAGCATGACGATTTTTATATCTAAAGACCGAGAATGGCTAGTACACTATGTACAAGCATTTTCGTCATATTCCAGTAACAATTTCACCTCGAAATCGTCATTTTCGTTCTGAAACCCTTGGCTTCCATTTTGTGTACACCAGCCATTTTGTGTGTTGCCCTTTACATAGGCTATAATACAGCTAAATTCGATTCCAAAGGCCACGTACACCTTGATTGACTTTTCTCTGACCTGGACAAGTTGGAACCATTGCCCAGGCCGAACCAGTTTGGTCAGTTCCTCTCCCAGTGGCCGAGCAAGATAGCATCATGCCATAAACCTTTTCATCGCACACACACCCTGCCCTATCTTACTTCCATCTGTTCCTGCTCCTGCCTCCACGAGCTATTTATGACATGGGCTGTGACCTTACCGTTTTGGGTTTATCCGGCCTTGTCAGCTAGAGAATGTATGCATTATGTGGACATTGTTTATGGCCTGGACTTATCTTGAAAGTGGGTTTTGCATCTGTGTGCACGTTCTGGGAATGTACTTCAAAGAGAAAATGTGTGCCTAGGGCATAATAAATGATATAAAGGGTCTGTGCTCAGACCATTCAGGAGGCTACCTCATTCAGTTGCTTTAGGTGTGACTGAGCGACGTAGCCTCACAATTAATTGTAGTAAAGATGTCTTTTTCATATTTTTAGAGTCTGTGCCAAGTTCTTATTATATTAGTAAGTATTCCCTGAGAGCAAAAACTGCCAGTTCTACATTACTCTGAGTACTTCTGTGCAACCAGAACTAGTGGGGGTAGTCTCTCCATCATTGTTGTTTCGGACCAGAATCACAGATTTTTGTCTGAACTCATTTCTGTGTCAAGGTGTGCGACTGTCGTAGATATCGCTGTTGTGCCAATAAGTGTGATTGTGGCCGACCTTGTTCTTGTGCCAAGAAATATGTCTGCACCGAACCTTGCTACTGTGACCAAGTTGTGTGCCCAGAGTGGTCCTTGACATCATGATTAAGAAGTGCATGTCGCTGTGACCCCTCCCCCCTCTTCAGGTGGTGTGGCCTCCTGTACCGTATCACCAAAAGACCTCAACTTGGGTGTAGAGAGGGACCTTGCAACTCCAAGTAACTGTGCATGTGTAGGATGATCGCTAATGACAGCCCCCGCTGTCGTCTCTTGCCACGACCTGCTTTGACTGTTAGAAGCTGCTCTGCAAATAGTGTCAAAAAAGGAGGGGTTTGGCCCAAAGGATTAGAGGGTAGGTAGGGCCAATTATACTACATAAGAAAAAAATTACCTATGCCTCTAGTGACTTCACAACTCTTATTCATATGAAGTAAGATGAACGCAAACTAATACGTTTACCTTAGCAGTAATTTCTGCCTTTTATTTCATTATTTTTTTTAATTAATATCTTTGATTACAAAAAGAACACATAGTCAACTAAACGAAATACCACATTAGTACTTACACAGTGAAAATGAACAACGTGAAAATGTGTTTTGACATAAAATTACAAATAAACTCATAATAATCAAACATCAATACAAACGAATGAAATGTCACAAAGAACAATCAATATATACACAATACGAAATACAAAGTTGTCATACAAAATGATAAATTGCCGCCCATTTTCCTGGTGTCTGCAGACAAAGGAACTCAACTCCTTGGTTAAATATTGCAAATACACCCCCTTATGTCCCTGATATTTCAGAGGAATTGATTTATCCTAAATATAAGGGTGCTAGTTGTCTAATTTATCATTTTGTATGACAACTTTGTATTTCGTATTGTGTATATATTGATTGTTCTTTGTGACATTTCATTAGTTTGTATTGATGTTTGATTATTATGAGTTTATTTGTAATTATATGTCAAAACACATTTTCACGTTGTTCCTTTTCACTGTGTAAGTACTAATGTGGTATTTCGTTTAGTTGACTATGTGTTCTTTTTGTGATCCAAGATATTAATTAAAAAAAATAATGAAATAAAAGGCAGAAATTACTGCTAGGGTAAACGTTTTAGTTTGCGTTCATCAAGAAACCAACAGCGGACCCCACCGACCTCAAGAACTACCGCCCCATCTCGCTCCTCCCGTTTCCAGCCAAAGTCATCGAGAAGACCGTCAACAAACAGCTGGCCGCCTTCCTCGAGACCAACGGATCCCTCGACCCCTCACAGTCCGGCTTCCGAGCCAACCACAGCACCGAGACCGCCCTCATCGCCGCCACCGATGACATCCGAGCCCTGATGGACAATGGAGAGACAGCGGCCCTCATCCTCCTGGACCTCTCCGCGGCATTCGACACTGTCTGCCACCGCACCCTAGTACAGCGCCTCAGCAACGTCGGAATCCAGGACAAGGCGCTGGAATGGATCATCTCCTTCCTCGACGGAAGAACACAGAGAGTCCGCCTACCACCGTACAAGTCAGAGGCCTCCGAAGTCATCTGCGGCGTCCCCCAAGGATCATCTCTGAGTCCCACCCTCTTCAACGTCTACATGAGCCCCCTCGCGGCCATCGTACGCAAACACAACCTCAGCATAATCTCCTACGCCGACGACACCCAGCTGATCCTCTCCCTGACCAACGACCCCGCCGCCGCCAGAGCCAACCTGCACGACGGGATGAAAGAGGTAGCCGAGTGGATGACGATCAGCCGCCTGAAACTGAACTCGGACAAGACGGAGATCCTCATCCTGGGCTCCTCACCCTCCGCCTGGGACGACTCCTGGTGGCCTCCCGCCCTGGGCACCGCACCCAAACCGACAGACCACGCACGCAACCTGGGCTTCATCCTGGACTCCTCCCTCTCCATGACCAGGCAAGTTAACAAAGTCTCCTCGACGTGCTTCAACATCCTACGCATGCTACGGAAGATCTTCTGGTGGATCCCCACCGAGACCAGGAAGACCGTCACCCAGGCCCTCGTCACCAGCCGTCTGGACTACGGCAACGCCCTCTACGCCGGTACCACCGCCAAGCTCCAGAAGAGACTCCAGCGGATCCAGAACGCCTCAGCCAGACTCATCCTCGACATCCCACGAACCAGCCACATCTCCGGACCTCTGAGAGACCTTCACTGGCTCCCCGTCAACAAAAGAATCACCTTCCGCCTCCTCACCCACGCACACAAAGCTCTACACGACCGAGGCCCGAGTTACCTCAACAGCCGAATCAACTTCTACGCTCCCAAACGCCACCTCCGCTCAGCCAACCACGCCCTCGCCGCCGTCCCCCGCATCCGAAGAGCGACTACAGGAGGAAGGTCCTTCTCCTACCTGGCCGCCAAGACCTGGAACTCCCTCCCCCCCGACCTGCGCCTGACCCAAGACCACCTCTCCTTCAGGAAGAAGCTGAAGACCTGGCTGTTCGAGCAGTAGCGGCACCCCCCCCCCCCCCCCCCCCCCCCCAGCGCCTTGAGACCCTACGGGTATGTAGCGCGCTCTACAAGTGTCATTGATTGATTGATTGATCTTACTTCATATGAATAAGTGTTGTGAAGTCACTAGAGGCATAGGTAATTTTTTTCTTATGTAGCTTCTGCAAATAGAGCATCTCCTCCCAGAAGCAGGTACGAATGAGGCATGTATTGCCAGCCACAGTTTGAACTCCTAGACCTGCCATTCTGAACAAAGGTAATCTTGCACCTCTTAATTTGGGCTGCATAACACTCTAACTCTATGGGCTAGGAGGGATACCCAAGTAAAGAGGAGGGGTGGACCGTATCCTAAGGTGCAGTAGCCAAAGCGTCACTTCCTGTAGTTATGGCTGCAAGTATTCCGTTTTAAGAGAATGTAATAACGTACTTTTCATTTCTGAAGTAAAGTGCTGGGTTGGACAATATGCTATTGCTCTGCTGGGTGATTGTTGCGTACTGAGTTTGTACACCCCAGCGCATGTCGATATTGTGGTCATTGATCTTCTGTCCTCGATATTCCGGTATATTCTGGAGTCAATATTAAGGTAAAATACTACTATTGTTTATAGCATTCCATTGCTGGCTTCTTGGGCCATCAGAAAATAGCCAACTGAGTGATGGGCAGACTGCCTGTCTGTGTAATGCACCTGCTGTTGACTTTTGTCCTGATCTTTGAGTGCCAGTCCATCCATTTGTATTACAGCACTACCTCATTGACTTTCCTATCTTTGAATTGCAGCCCACATAGTTCAGTGGGATTTTCATCTATTGATCAGAAATTAACATTTACTCTCTGCTACTTTTCCAGGTCTACAGCATGTGAAAAGTATGACCTCAATCAGTTAAGCTGTACCTACTACCGGCACTTTGATAATTGACTGTCAATGTAAGTCGTTGTCAGAGAGTAGCGCCCATGTAGCCAGAGATTTGGGTTGAACAGGCTTATTGGGCAATCAGGCAGAGACCGAAAGGCTGGTCTGACGGGTCCGTGTGTGGGCTGATTTTTTGGAGGTTTGTAGGCCTGTTTTATGGTCTTGTGGACCGGATTCCACTGTATATTTCGCTGATTTAAAAATAAAGAAAACTTGAAACATTTTGTTACTTTTTTGCAATATACAAAGCAACATCCGTATATCAGCCAATTTGAGATAACACACACATATCCACTAGTGCCCGAGAAGAGGGTCCGCATGAACCACAGTACAATGTAGCACAGCAGAAAATCATACCTACATGCGTTTCAGAAGGGGGGGGGGCAAATCGTCTCCCATCCCCTTGTAGCGCCAAGAAAAGAAGATAACATAAGAAGCCACAAGAGCCTGACATGGATGTGGGTGAGTAAGAGGCAGGGGAGGGAGAAATAGAGGGGGAAGGCCACCCAGTGTCCCTGGAAATGGCAGACCCAGCCCCAACACGAAGAAGGGATCAAGGGACGCCCCTGAGGACCGGATTTTGTCATCCAGAGAACCCCCATCATGTGTCCCTCGGGCGAGTATGATGCCTCTGTATGCCGCTCACTCCCCCCTCACACTGGGGTGCTCCTAAGGGCAACCCTGGGCTTTATAAACTGGGCCCTCTAGACACATCCAGTGATCAAGCCTTTCACGCCAGGAGTCCACTCAGAGGGCAAGAGTGTCCTTCTAGTGATGGATGATGTCACGCTTCATACAAAGTAAGGCTATCCTCAATAGACCCATCTTATATTACTTACTATCTAAGTCGATGTAAATATGCAGTATTTCCAGCTTGTGGTCCCATAGGCGGCTCCCACCCAAAAGACACGTCCCAGGGTCAACAGAACCCCCTCTCAGAAGAAGAAGCATCCATTAGAACGCAGGCATTATAGCACAATGCCTTTAAAACGCAGTCAATACAACACAAATTCCATTACAACGCATATCCCTCACTGACCAGCACCTTCCCTGACTCAGGTAAGCTCCCAGCGGTGTTTGAATAGTAATTTGCGCTGTAATGGAACATGCGTTGTAATGGCTTGCATTGTAATGGTGTGTGTTGTAATGGAAGTTGCATTGTAAAAACTGCGTTGTAAAGGTAAGCGTTGTAATGTCACACATCCTCTCAGAAGGGCTGCAGCACCTCACAGCCCTTAACCGTGTGGTGCACTGTCCCCTCCGCGAGGCCGCAGCAGAGACATAGAGGGGATCTGATCAGGCCCCTTTTCCAAAGTCTGGACCTAGTAAAGTAGGTCTGATAGAGATACTGGAGCTGGATAAGGCAGTATTGTGACATAATGGCCACCGTTCTAGGAGCCACCAGCGCTTCCCACCAGTCCACATCCTCCAAGGGGCCCACATCCACCTCCCAGTCACCTCGAACAAGAGTGAATGTGTCAGGGGTATTAACCACTAGGGATTTATAAAGCAGGGATATTTTATGATCCAACCGTGCATCCATCAGCAGTTTTGCCTCAAGGGGACTATGGTCTGGAAAGTCTGCAAGATATGCACATAGGGCAAAAGAGCCTGCTGCAACTACAAATAATGGAATAATTGAGTACAATGTAGGTCTAACTCTACCTGAAGAGGCAGAAGGACTTCTTACCCACTCCGCCCATCACATCTCCCATGCGAGAGATGCCGATCAGATCCCAGAGGCAGAAGCCAAAGAGGGCAGACACCTGGGTAAGAGCCAATCCCTCTCACAGGAGCGTCATAGATGTAAGCCTACCCCCCCCCCCCCATCCAATACGCCTCGTAGCATCTCGCCACAGAGTAAGGACAGTCTTGGTAGCCGCTGGAAGGGCAGCACATGGTGAGCCCCCATACAGTAGTTCGAGCAGCAAGAAAGGTCTCCCGCATCGCTCACTTCTCCAGCACATAAGTCAGGTCACATTCAGAGTCATCGCACTATTCTGAGACCACAACCAGATGGGCCGCACAGTAATAACTGTAAATATCCGGGGTATTCCCCATCGCACATGGATTTACAGCCGTACTGTAAGGATATGCGGCTGCCCGAGGCCACACAGTGGCCATCAGGAGGGCGGCCCCCTAGACACGAGGGCTTCCCACCGCCCCTCTCTAGACCCTCTCCTCCCCCGAGCAGGCGGAGTCCCGAGGGGAGCTAGGAGGAGCTGAGTGGTCACGTCCGGTGCGGCAGGAAGGGCGAGGGGTACTTAAGCCCCCCTCGCCATCTTCTTTGCCTCTTTGCCGCACCGGACGCGTCGCGGTGACCTCGTGGCGGGGACACACATTTTTCTCTGCGTCCTGCCTCTGCCCAGTGCTCGGCCACCGTCCCCGGGCTACGTCCGTCCGCCCCCCCCACCCCCCGAGTGCTGCAGTGCGTGCGTGCCCGCCGCTGTTGGATTGCCAACGTTTAAGGTATGTGTGCCTCTCTCTATCCTCCCCCCGGCCCGTCCCTGGTATGGTCCAGGTTGTACAGGGGCCCTGTGGCAGGAGACTACGGGGGGGAGAGGTGGCCACCGGCGGGTACTTGCTCACGGCACTGTGGCCTGGTGGGTTTCGGGCTAGGGGCAGCATAGCTGGATTTGGGCCGCCCACACGCTCGACCGTTGCGGTATGCTGCCATGCGGCTGGGCTGGCGGAGGCTGTGTGGGCAGTTGAGGGTATGTAGCTCAGTGGTGAGCTCATGTTTCTCGTGCATGAGGCCCCGGGTTCTATCCCCGGTGTCTCCAGGAGTCCCTGTTCTGTACCTGGTTAGATGACCGCTGGTGGAGCTGGCTCCTGGGGCCTGCGGCGCCTCGACTCGAGGCACGACCGGTGGTTGACAGCGCGGGCCGGGACCCGATCCGAATCTGTGCCATGCGTGCTTTTCGTGTGCGTGGCCCTGGGGCCATGGCCCATCCGCTTTCCCGGCCTGTTGTGCGGGGATTCTTCTCCCTGGCACGGCCATCCCAAGGGGGGTGCGCAAGAGATAGGGCCCCATGGAAGGTCGTACAGGCCTGGCGAGCAAGATCTCGTTTAAACACAGGTCGTCCCGGGGTTCCCCACGTCGGACCTTTGGTCGCAGGGGAACCCGGCGGTCTTGCCGGGTTTGTGGCTTCCTCTCTGCTTTGCCCGGTGTTGACCCTTAGCTTCGTACACAGGTTTCAGGCAGATTAGTTAGGGCTTACAGGGCGGTTGTTCTGGTCCGGGTTCTTGCCGGTGGACAACTTCCCTTCGCCCAGGAGGGCGAGTGGGTGCCCCCCCCCCCGCTCGGTTGTACTCGGATGTCCTCTCTGTAATGCAATCTATTTTCCCTGCCCACTTGGTTCAGTTGTTTTGTTGCTGATCTCCCTTAAAGCGCTCTGATGGGGCACAGAGCCGGGTTCTCTATATACACAACTGCACATACACAGAATGTAAGGGTGAGGGCGCTCTGCTCAGGTCAGGGTACGTCAGCGAGACCCATCGAGTTTAGAGAGACTAACTGGGTTGGGAAACTGACCCCCCCCCGTCAACCCCTGCTCTTCAGTCTCCATAGACTTACATGCTATGCTTCGGTGTCGGGGGTGTATCTCAGTGGTAGAGCACGTGCTTCGCATGTAGGAGGCCCTGGGTTCAATCCCCAGCCTCTACAGTCAATTTCATCCCGTGACCGGAGGGTGAGTCGAGGTTCCTTTGTTGCCCGAATTCATTGGTTGTTCGCTTCGTACCTTCCATCCCAGCGCCTGGGAATTGTTGGCGAGTCCAGGCATGCTGGAGATTTGCGTATGCTCTCCCTGTAATGCTATCTAATTACGGCTTGTGCTGCGAACTAAGGAGCCTTCTTCGTGTTCGGACTCCTACTCGGTAAACACTCGCCCCTGCGCGTGGGCTTAGTGTCAATTGCCAGACTTGTGGTGAAATTATTGCTATGGAAGTATACAACAAGTAAAACGACGCAGCATTCCATCTTTGGATTACAGCGAATGGTTAAAGTGATTCTAATGTTTTGCCTTGGGTTTTAAACTTCGTTGCTTCACCAATAAACATGCTTATGTGTGGCGCTAGGGAAAGCAGCAGCATCTATTGCCTGAACGCTACGAGGAAAGTAGTACCTCTAGCCTCTAAGCATATGCACAAAGAATTGCTAAGTAGTTTGCAAATGACATCACTTAAAGTGTAATTTAGCGCGGTCCGGTTAGATTTTACAATCCGATGACGGCCTCAGACTCACACGCTTGATGCAGCTCTTTCGTACCGGAGCTCGAGAACCCCTCTCGCGCTAGCAAGGTTAGCGCACGTCGCGCGCAGCCTCCGACCCCTCTCTTTGGCGATTAGGCTTGTTCAGGGATCTAACAACAGTATTTGTACCCTGGTTTGGCTCCTTTTTATGTTCAGTGTGTCGTTAGTGGAGTGCTTCTAGTACACCTCATAATACATTTCCGTTGTAGAAAGTCCTGGGTAGGTCGAGAACGCTCAGTGACCCATTGAGAAGAGGCACCAAGGGACGCACGTATGTCACGTAATGACAGCGATGACGACGAGGATGTACTTATGCCCCTGCACATTCCACTCCCCAAGGAGGTCTAGTTTAGTACTCCCACCACCAAATACGTTGCGAAGGGGGTTTGAACTGCAGCCTCGCTTTATTAATGGGAACGCACCACGTGCTAATGGCTAAATGCATTTATATGAGGCATTACGATGGATAATATCCTCAATTATGGTAAATATATCTTTCACTTCTTCTGTTTATATAATGTAAGCTGTAGCAGAAGCTCTACATTTTGCTTATGCGCCCAATGCCACTGGAACACTAGTTAACATTAAGAGAGTTATCTGTAACACGCTGCTACACACCCTGAGCCCTTTTCTTTAAGCTCTCATACATGGGACTCGTGCGTGGCTTGACCGCTGCCGAGCATGGACGCCTGAGCCCCGAGGTCCGGGCTGATCTCGGCGATTATCCTGCTTTTAAGACTCCCCCGGCGGCGCTGACAACCCTGCGTGGTGCCTCGGAGCTGTGGAGCGCTTGAGTGGCGATTTGGAGCGGAGAGAGGACCCCGGCGGCGGCGAGCGCCGAGTACAGCGGGACTCCGCCCACGGGTACCGGCCATCTTGCCTGCGGCCTGGAGAGGCCTACTGATCCCCGGCCTCAAGTGACGAGGGGCCGCTGGGGGGACCGAGCCGTCGTGGACGGAGGCCGGTGCTCACGTGCGGAGTACAACCTGCATTATCCTAGAGCGGGCACCCGGAGGAGGAGGCGCCCGCGGACATTAGCGGAAGCCGAGGCAGAAACTGGTGGCAATTTGAAGGTGGGGCCCGGTGATCTGTGCCACGGCCCCATCGCCCCCTGCTTCACAGCAGCGGTGCGGTCACCGGCGGGGGGGCGGCGCCCTAGTGTGGACCTGACCATATCGCCATCCATGAGGAGCGGTACTGCCTGGGGGCCTGAATGGTGCGGCACGGCCGGTGGCCTTTGAGGGGGGCCCGGTCCGGAAGGAACAGCTGGAACGCCCGAGGCGTTGCGAGGCGCGCTGTCCGCTGAGAGGTGCTGAGCTGGTGGACTGCCGTATTGGCGGTTGGTGCGCCCACAAGGTGTGCTGGACCCTGACGGGTACCTGCAAACACAACAATGATGGACAGAATGTGGATCAATGTCACACATTCACCCCAGTCCAAAGATCTGGGCCCAAATCCATCGTTTTTCCACTCCACACCACCCTGGGTTAGACAATGGCGATATGCAAATCAGCGCTGACCCTGTGCCCCATGGGAACAGTCCAGTCCGAACTACAAAAGCCATGTCCTTCCCAGAACGGAAACAAGCATCCGAGGACCGGCCCGGTTTCGAGGTAACACCTCTCATCAGCCCGGCTAGCTTGATTCCAGTGGTGTGGAGTGCCTGGGACTCACGTCTGAGCATCCCCAGTACACTTAGAGCGGTACCTGCAAACACAACAATGATGGACAGAATGTGGATCAATGTCACACATTCACCCCAGTCCAAAGATCTGGGCCCAAATCCATCGTTTTTCCACTCCACACCACCCTGGGTTAGACAATGGCGATATGCAAATCAGCGCTGACCCTGTGCCCCATGGGAACAGTCCAGTCCGAACTACAAAAGCCATGTCCTTCCCAGAACGGAAACAAGCATCCGAGGACCGGCCCGGTTTCGAGGTAACACCTCTCATCAGCCCGGCTAGCTTGATTCCAGTGGTGTGGAGTGCCTGGGACTCACGTCTGAGCATCCCCAGTACACTTAGAGCGGTACCTGCAAACACAACAATGATGGACAGAATGTGGATCAATGTCACACATTCACCCCAGTCCAAAGATCTGGGCCCAAATCCATCGTTTTTCCACTCCACACCACCCTGGGTTAGACAATGGCGATATGCAAATCAGCGCTGACCCTGTGCCCCATGGGAACAGTCCAGTCCGAACTACAAAAGCCATGTCCTTCCCAGAACGGAAACAAGCATCCGAGGACCGGCCCGGTTTCGAGGTAACACCTCTCATCAGCCCGGCTAGCTTGATTCCAGTGGTGTGGAGTGCCTGGGACTCACGTCTGAGCATCCCCAGTACACTTAGAGCGGTACCTGCAAACACAACAATGATGACGGGGCGCCCCTTCCGTGGACTGGCAGTGGCGATGGAAGACGCGCCCTGATCCTTGAGGGTAGCGGTCCCGGGCGAGTGGTGGCTCCTGGAAGACCCTTAGTAGCGGGGCTGGCCTATGGACACCGTGTTGCCCCCGCATCCTGCTGCCTGAGGAGAAGGAAGGTTTGGGGCTACGACGGACCCCCACCAGGAACGGGGACGATCGGCCGGATTGCCCAGTACGCCGCGAGGCGCCACGGATATTGTGCACCCATAGTGGTTCTGGTCGGAGGGTGCTGAGGCTGGCAAGAGGTGCTCTCACCGGATCGGTGAGTGGCTGTGGAATCTGCGGCGTCGCTCTGGAGAGGGGACTGGTGTCTGGGCCTTCCTGCGCTAGTGGCTGGTCGGGCCTCGGTCCTGGTAGTTCGACCGGGCGGAGCGGCGAGGAGCACGACCCTTATTCCAACCAGGGGCGCCTCAAGGAGTTGGACCTTTGCGTTTAGCACGATCAGCGAGGCCTAGGGCTGCACCATGGGGAAGACGCGAATGGGAATGGGAGCGGCGCCGGCCGACCAGGCTGAGGACTTGCCGGAGGCTCAGGGACAGAGTTCAACCGAGGGCCAGAGTGCAGGGCTGCAATAGCAGCAGATGGACCAGATCCTCAAGGCCATAATGGACACGAGGGACGCGTTGAGGCAAGACATTGCGCAGGTGTCAACAGGCCTAGGCTTGCTGAGGGCGGATCACGACAAGCTCGCTGATCGGGTCAAGACTGCGGAGTTGGTGTTGGAAACGCTGGAGCCGGCCCAAAAGACAACAGATGCCACGATGGAGGACTTATCACGTAGAGTGCGCCAACTGTAAAGGAGGGCGGAGGATGCAGAATAGGCGCAATAACGTCCGAGTGGTAGGATTGCCAGAAAATAATGAAGGGAGTGACATTGTCTCCTTCCTGGAAAAGTGGTTGCGGCATGTGGTGGTCCCTGAGGGCCTAACGCACTTCTACACGCTGGAGAGAGCTCACAGGGTTCCGGCCAGGCCTCCGGCGCCGGGCCGCCCTCCCCGACCGGTGGTTGCGCGCCTGCTGCATTTTAGAGACCGGGACATCATCCTAAGACAAGCCAGGATGGCTGGCCCGTATAAGGTGGACAACGCCTCGGTCTCTCTCTTCCCCGATTACTCTCAGGAGGTCTAACAAAGTCGCTTCTCCTTCTTGGCAGTTAAGAGGGCTCTTCGTGACGAACGAGTGCAGTACTCCTTACTGTTTCCGGCACGCTTGAAGGTGATGGTAGACGGAGTAGCGACCTTTTGTGATACGCCGGAGGACGCCTGGCAGTGGCTGGAACGATACCGGGCGGGTAAGGACGGCGCTAGCAACTGGGCTGAGGCGGCAGATGGGCGCCCTAAGCCACGCAGGAGTAGGCGCAACCGGAAACGTACAAAGAACAGGAGTTCCCCATCTGCATCACAGACGGAGCTGGAGAGACACGCTGCCCTGCAAGCGGTGTCGGTTATTTCTGGAGTGATGACAGAGGCCCGTTGGTGGAATCAGGCTCCCGGCAGGGGTCAGATGAGGGGGGATTTGGGGGTTCTGATGGGGGCTCCGAGAAGGACCCTGGGGAGCTACCTCAGGTCACTCCGCAGCCGGCCGATGGCCTGCTGGACGAATGATCCTCCTGGATGTCGAGCGAAGTACAGTAAGGAGGCATGGTCGGTCTATGACATTGGACCAGTGGGACAAGCTGGGGGACCGTTTATTGGGACGCTGGGAGGAGCGCTTTCTTCTGTATAGAGGGGTGATTGCTGGGGAGTAAGAGGGCCCTGGCAGACTGGGGATGCGCATGGGGTAAGGCGCTGCTGGGGTGAGGAGGTTAACATGTACGTGATCGGCTTATCACGGTGTGATGGGTCGCTTGCTATCCGGCTTGCCTGGTGTAGGGTCACCCCCTCTACCTCACATAACTTGTGAGTCTCTGGTGGTTACCAGAGTTTCCCCGTTGACGGGGGCCGGGTTTGGATAGGTAACAACTGTTTGGCGCCTGTTCTGGGGGTGGGTGGGTTGGGGGTTGGTTGGGGTTGTTTCAAGTTACAGGGGCTTGTCAGTGTGCCTTTAAGGTTGTGTGGGGTCGGATCCAGTTGTATACCTGCCTATGGCGGCTAGACTTGAATTAAAATGTATTACTTGGAATGTGTGGGGACTCAACTCAATGAGGAAGCGATATAAGGTACATGCATATCTGGTCCGCAGGTGGGTCCAGGTGGCCTTTTTACAGGAAACACACATAACTCAAGAAGAAGGGCAGGCGTTACAGCGGCGATGGAGGGGGCAACTTTTCTATACCACTTACTCCGCTTATGCTAGGGGGACTTTGATCTGGGTGCGCTCAGGGGTCACCTTTCAACCCATGACAACGATGGTAGATTCAGACGGGAGGTTTGTAGCTGTGTTAGGACGACTAGATGGCCGGGATGTTACGCTTTGCAGTGTCTATGTCCCGAATTCCGAACAGGCCGCGTTCTTTTCGACACTCTCGGGGAGGCTGGCGTCCCTATTGATAGGCACTGTGTTTATGGGGGGGGACTTTAATTCGGTGGTGGACGTGGAGGCGGATCGCTCCCATCCTCCATTGGCGCAATCGGTAGTGCGCAGGGTGGCCACGGCGCGGAGGAACTGGCAGGAAGAATGGGGCCTTAAAGATGTCTGGCGGACACACCACCCCGCAGATAGGGATTATTCGTTTTACTCCGCACCCCACGACCTTCATGTGCGCCTTGACACTGTTCTTTGCACGCCTGGGGCCCTGGAACTCACACATCGCAGCAAATACCTAGCGAGAACTATCTCGGATCATAACCCTTGTTTGCTCACGGTCCTCTGGTCGAGACAACGGCAGGCGGTTCCTACATGGAGACTGAACCCATTGGCGCTGGAGGACCCGGTGTTTAGCGCTGAGGTAAGGGAGGGCATTGAGCATTACTTTCAGGAGAACGCGGGATCGGCGACTACTAGGGTGCATTAGTGGGATGCCTTCAAAGTGGTAACACGGGGTGTGTGCCTCTCATCCACAGCGTGTGATGCTTGTCGCGAAGGTTGCCTCGGAAGTACCAAGGAGGTGATGCTCGTTCCACTACTTCCCCTTACCGGTTCACCATATGCCAGAGTAGAGTAACTGGACACAAATAGTGATGCCCGTCAGGGGAAAACAGGGAAACAAAGCAAGGTAAGTTGGGGAAAACACAGGTTGCTTCGTACACAGGAGGAGTAACTGTCGATCCTGGGGAACCACCGACCCTCTGGATAACTGAATCCTATATGTGAATACAAAGAACAAGGGTTAGTGCAGTCTGTGATGATAGGTAGTAAAGAATGTATGAAGTGTGAGTAATCAACGCACTGTTCTGAGAGTAGAGAGCGGAAAACCCATAAATAGGGAGGACTGGTCAGGTGATCAGGAATGGAAGTTCTCCGTGTACCCTGCAATAGGTTCAGTATGAGTATCCTTACTACCTACACTATACTCATAAAATGTAGAGAATATAGTATGTAGCCTACCTGTGTACTTGGTAAGGGAAAACCTAAAAACTGGAACTAGAATCGATGCTCCTCTAGTTCCAGACAAACCAAAAAGCTAAGCCGGGACTAGTATCAATACTCCACTAGTCCCAACGAGTGTCAAAGGAAGAACCTCTGTCTTCAGGTATGCAAATATATACAGAGCACACACTGCGTGGTTCTTAGAAGATGAGTCACGAGACAAAAAAAAACTAACAGCCAATCCCTTAGTAAATCAGGGAATAGCTTCCGACATATAAAAAAGAACACAAGTTTAATGTGCTAGCGTTGTAAACCATAAACGCCTCACACTTTCTTGAGCAAAGCAACTAAGACGATAAATATACCACACTGTTTGGTACCTGACTGGGGACGACCCGACGACAGCCGCAGACCCGACGGGACCCGCTACACGCCACCACCGTGACCCGGACACGAAAAACACAGGACCCGGAACCGGAAAGGAACGCGAAGCGTTCTTGGTAGGGAAGGGAGTGGTTAAATGCCTGGAAAGATGCTCCCACGCATGCTCGATACTTCGCGCATGCGCCGTGTATTATGCCAACCAACTGGATGCGGATTTTGCCAATCACGACATCGGATACAAGCATGACACAGCGGGGGCGCGTCGGACATTGTTAGGCGACATAGAACGGGAGGAGACCTGCCTGCGGCAGGTGGAGAAAGCTAACCATGTTGCTGGGGGCAGTAAGGAGGATGTGCTAGCGGCACAGGAACGGGTGGCCGTCCACGTTGAGAGGCTTCGCTGTCTTGATTACAGAGAGTACATGGTTCGGGCGCATGCGGAGAGAGATAGGGTGGGAACGCTGCTGGCGTGGCTGGCCAACCCACACACTAGGGGCACTCAGATATTGTCACTGGCTACCCCCGCCGGGGGCCTGGATCACTCGCAGAAAGAGATTAACGACCAATTTCTGGATTATTATACGACACTCTACCAGAGCAGGTTGACGGTGCCACCGGTTGGCTTAGATACCTTCTTAGAGGAGGCGCAGTTACCACAGTTAGAATCGGAGCAGAGTGACGCGTTGGGTGCTGTTATATCACTAGGGGAGATTAGAGCAGCGATTAAGCACATGGCCAGGAAAAAGACACCGGGGCGGACGGCTTGCCGGTGGAATTTTATGCCTCGTACACTGACCTCCTTGCGCCACAATTACTCCAGGTGTATGGTGAGGCCTGGGAACTGGGCAGACGGCCACCATCAGCCAGAGAGGCGATTATCGTGCCGCTATTAAAGAAGGGCGGGCTACCTACTGCAAGGACGGCTTATCGTCCGCTCTCAATGCTTACTGTGGACTATAAGGTGCTGAGTAGGATCTTGGCCACGCGGCTGTCAGTTCACATGCGTACGCTGGTACATTCTGATCAGTCGGGCTTCATTCCCACGCGCAACACCTCGACGTGCATACGGCGACTGATACGGGTCATGGAAGTCGATGGGGAAGGTCCGTCGGGCGCGGCGGTGCTATCGGTGGATATCGAAAAGGCATTCGCTAGTGTGGAATGGTCATATTTGTTTTGCGTGCTTCGTAGGTTCGGGTTGGGGGACGATTTCATTCGTTGGACGCAGCTGTTGTATAATTCCGCTACCGCCAGGGTTCGCACGGGCCGTTCAGTATCAGCGGCATGTCCGGTGGAGAGAGGCACCCGACAGGGCTGCTCCTTGTCTCCGCTTCTCTTTGCATTAGTGATTAAGCCCCTGGCGGCACGAGCCCGGCTGGGACGACATTATGAGGGGGTGCTGCTGCGTGGCGAATTGCATTATATCTCCCTGTACGCTGATGACCTCTTACTCTACCTGGCCGACGTGGAGAACGCATGCGCCCTCCTCCGGGAGTTCGGTGAGTTGTCGGGACTGCAGGTTAACTGGTCCAAGACCTGTCTATTCCCACTGGCTCCGACTTGCACCCGACCCACGGCACTGGAGGGTCTGCGCTGGGAATCGGAGTGCTTACCGTATCTTGGTGTCCATATTTATCATACCCACTCGCTCCTTTATGAAGGAAATGTAGGCAGAGCGTTGAGGGGCATCAGAGGCAGTATGGGGTTTTGGCGTACCCTTCCGCTGTCAGTGGCCGGACGTATAGCGTTGTTAAAGATGGTGGTTCTCCCGCGCCTGCTCTACTTCTTTCGCACGCTACCGGTGTGGATTCCTACTTCCTTCTTCAGGACCTTACGGTCGATGGTAATAGGGTTCATCTGGGGCACCGGCAGGAGACGTGTGGCATTGAGCACCCTGCTCCGACCGCGGGAGGAAGGAGGACTGGCGGTGCCAGATTTTGAGTGGTACTACCTGGCGGCGCAGCTGCAGTGGCTCACGCAGGCAGTGGCACGGGAATTTAGAGGCCCAGACGGTCCACAGGGCAGAATTATTCAGCGCCATGTCCTGTCCTTTATAGTGCTCCAGCAGAAGCTTCGGCTGGACCAGCTCACTCTCGAGGAGCGCACCATTCGTCAATGCTGGATGCGTAGCCAGAAGCGGGCGGGAATCGCCACCCTGTATGCCCCGGAGATCCCTCTGGGCATGTGCACTGCCATCCCACACGGCAGGGATTGGTCGGCACTGGCCGGCTGGGAGGAGCGTGGGATCCACATGATAGGGGACCTGTATAGGGATGGTGTTTTGCTGCCATTTCACGTGCTGCAGAGCGCCTTTGATTTGCCGAGGGGTGACTTTTTATTGCATACTGCTTTAGTATCGGGAATCCAGAAACATTGGAAGATGGGCCTGATGGAACCCCCCACGTCATTAGGTTGCCAATACATCACGATGGCCGCTGGCACTTTCAAGGCTATCACCTGTTTATACAGGAGGTTGGCACTGGAGGGACTCCCACCCCTGGATAGGTTGAAGGCGCGCTGGGAAGAGGACCTCGGCCAGTCGATACCGGAGACGACCTGGCCACAGCTCGTGCGGAGGGCCTGGAAGGGCACGCCCAACGTCCGGTTTCAGTTGGTCCAATATTTTACGCTGCACAGGGCTTATTTGACGCCGGTCAAAATTCAACAGGTCTTTGGGGGAGCTCATTCAATGTGCCCTCGATGTAACGTGGAAGGAGCTGACTTTGGTCATATGTTTTGGTCTTGCGCAGGGCTGGGTGCATACTGGACCGATGTTATGACATGTCTTAATGGGGTAACAGGACGTCAGATTGAAGTAAGCATGGGGACTTGCCTTTTACTTTGGTTTCCACACACACCTGCCACCAAAATCACAAGCAAATTCTTCGACCTGGGGCTGATTATGGCCAAACGAGAGCTCACCATGCACTGGAAGTCCAGGGGGGGGCCAGCTTTCTGAGATGGCGAGGGACCTTCCAACAATGGGGATTAGCGAAGGGACTCTTAGACTGCAATTAGCCAGACACACTTCTAATGACAGAGCGCTGGATGCGGCCAGGGCGTGGGCGCGCTGGTAGCGGACCTTCAGTTGACAGTAGAGGGGGATGGGGCGGATGCACCAGCGAGTCAGGCACCAGAGACTGGGGTGGGGAACACGGGGGAACACACAGGAGATGGGGCCAATTAGAACCTAAAACCTCAACGCACGTGCTGGTTTCCGCGTTGTGGCCGGAAGGGAACGAAGAACCAGGTAGGGGGACACGGAACGCCTTGCACACTTACTTGGGGTTGGCGGACTCATGTAGGATGTAGCTGTGTATGTCATCGGAAGTAGTTGGGCGGTGCAGCACGAGGGGTTTATGCCAATACATAGGAGGGATAGTGGAAGGCACACTGACATGGGGGGGGGTGGTGGGAGGGGGAGTCGGATAGGGACGTGGGATACAGAATAATGTTGATTTGCATCCTGAAAACGGACCCACTGTGTTGGTGGTCCTCTTACGCTGAATGTTAGTAGGATGATTGTCGAAAAGCTAATAAAAATCTGTTTAAAAAAAAAACATGGGACTCGTCAGGTCTTGCCCTTTAGCAGCAGCAGTCATAACTGTAGCAGAACAATCCTTCTCCCCACATCTCTTCTACTAAAGAGTAAGCGTAATAAGGTTATGTATTGCAGATGAGGAACTAAATTACAAATGCACCAAGTTCCAGTTTGTGAACGAATGGTTTCCTAATCCATTTCTCCACAACATTATACTTATGCTAGGTAATACCTGTTTGCTGAAATAACTTTTCCTGGTTATTGTTCCCATGTCACAGTGAGAAGGGAAGGGTGTCTACCACAAGTGTGGGGACACAGTGTTTTGTAAAATACCCCTCACACACCAACAGGCCCCTTGGTGTCATGCTTCATCATCGGGGTCTTCGCACCCCTCTAACAGGATGCAGCGTGCTGCGACCTACGACTACGCGGGAGCACTAAAGGTTGGACTATGTGTGGTGTGTGTGATGCAAGTGGTAGGGGTATTTAAATGTGAGTGGTGGGGTATGGTGAAGGTTTAAAAAGTACCTGGCTCGTGGGTGTATAGGAAAAAACTTTATTCACAACCCCGGGCTGGTACTATTAAAAGAAGTGCAGAGTGAGGTAGCTAACTGTCGTGACTATGGACAGTACCTCTGGTGTGCGTCAACATGTTTCGGAGCGTGTGCTCCTTCTTCAGGACGGGGGCACAACTTCCCCACCTTACTCACGTATTTCTATAAATTGTGTAAATAACCAAAAAGTGCGAGACTATATACAGTGACTTAATACTAAAATAAAGGCTATAATGTGCCTGCAGCGGTTTGTGACCATGCATTTGCATGACCTACAAAGAGGAAAAAGAAAATGAAAATTAATATGGTTACCCTTAGTAGGGTGGCTCATACAGGTGCAGTCACCTGGAGCACCACATGGCATATTGGCCCTGTAAAGGAAAAATACAGACAAAACACAACATAGATGAACACACAAAAAGTTTATTTGAAGACTGTTGGTCATACTCATTGTGAAAAGATGTCTTGCTTCATGAGCATTCTGGGACGTCTGGGGTTGATTGCTATTTTTGCAATAGACTCGGGACAAATTCGCCTCCGTGCTACCCCATACGCTGCTCCGCTGGTATTAACTAGGGATGGCTGCCGCGCGCTATTTATGCTACTATTCCTCGAATGGTTCTGTAGTCATAGGCTAATTGTCGGACATGCCTAATGCCCATACATGGGTAATCCGTTCAATTAGTAGACACACCATATATGGTATGTCCGGTGATGCGGATAGCGTAGGAGAGATGCCAGGTGTGGCTGTCAAGGATTAGAGGACGCATGCGCGAAAGATCTGTGGCTTGCGCATGCGTGCGGTAGCTGGGGTTTACAGTGTTCTTGTCGTTGGAGGACGCATGCGCGAAAGATCCGTGGCTTGCGCATGCGTGCGGTAGCTGGAGTTTACAGCGTTCTTGTCGTTTTGAAAGCGCATGCGCGTTTGTAAGGTGTCCCCATTCTGGAGCTGCATGCCGCGCTGTGTATTTCAAAAGGCATGCGTATTGGAATAATTCTACCAAGTGTGGTTTGGCAGTGGTGTATTTCAAAACGATCGTTATAATAACTTCAGTAGCGATGTGAGGGCCTACAACGCGCTCTTATTTGGTAATACTATTTACAATTGGTTAAGGTTTAAAACAGCTGGACGAGAACCAAGGAGTTAAGGTGGCATGTCAGTCGGACGCTTGTTTATTGCTAGGGGCCTATTAATTATATGGGTCGATGAATTACTGTGGGGGCTTTGTAATTAACTGGTCAGTTGGCCCCAGGGGACATCATCATTCAGACCATCGGTATGAGTGCCCAGACGGAACACCCACCGTTGTTCTTTCTGGAAAAGACCCGTTTCGGATGGCAAGTGTTCGATCACAGTCCATTTTAGATCGTTCACACAGTGCTGTTTCTCCAGATAGTGTGTTGCCATTTTTGTTGTGGACTTCTTGCAGCGGACATTGCTTTTGTGTTCACCCATTCTTGTTTTTACAGGCCTCGTGGTCATGCCCACGTATTCCAAACCACATGGACATGTGATCATGTACACCACATTTTTGGTATTGCAATTTGTGAATTGTCGTTGTTCCCAAGTCGTACCATTTCTGAATGTTAAGGTGTTGCTTTTCTGCGTGAGATGACAGCTGCTGCAATTTCCACAAGGGAAATGTCCCTGTATCCCAATTGTGGTCTGTCTGGATGTGGTACTAGGTTTGGGTCTGGTGTGCACCAATAGGTCTTTGAGGTTCCTACCTCGGCGGTGTGCATGCATTGGTTTGTCTAGATTAAGACTGCCACAATTCAATATCCTCCAATGTTTGTTTATAATTTTGGAAACCTCATTTGATATTGTGGAGTAAGTGGTGACACATATAGGTCTTTTTTTTGTCATCAGGGGTCGGTAGTTTGTCCTCCAGGAGTGCTCCCCTATGATTGTTCTTGGCCCTTTTCATAGCTTTTTCAATGATTTTTGGGGGATATTGTCTCTGTAACAGTTTCGTTTTTAGATCACCGGCTTGTGATTTAAATTCGGTCAGTTCAGTACAGTTGCGACTCAACCTTAAGAATTGTCCGTATGGCAAATTCTCCCTCAGATGCCTAGGATGAAAACTATCATACCTCAATAAGCAATTCCTCGCTGTAGGTTTGAAATGTGTGGTGCTCTTGAGTCTATCCCCTTCTGCATAGATATTGAGGTCGAGAAACACCATGGCCTGGTTAGAGATCGTACTTGTAAATTTCAGATACGCATTTTGATTGTTTAGCCAATTTACAAAGTCATTGGCCGTGTCTGTTTCCCCGTCCCAGATGATGAAGACGTCGTCAATATACCTTTTCCAGGTATTAATGTGGGTTCTGTATGGGTTATCTGTATGTAGTATCCTGTTTTGCTCTAGATGGTGGACATATAATCCATCCAGACTAGGAGCAAAAGTACTGCCCATACTGGTGCCGTGGGTCTGTAAGTATATTGTCTTGTCATATTGGAAAAAATTGTGTTGTAGTGCCAGGGAGATGCATTCAAGAACTAAGCCTAGCGGTGTTTGGTATTTCCATTGATTGGTGAACAGTACTTCCTCAATTATTTGGAGTGTCTCATCATGTGGTAGGCTAGTATATAAACTTTCCACGTCTAGGCCCAACATGAGTTGCTCCGTGGGATCAAAACTTTTATCCTCCAATAATTGTAGGACTGATTTCGTATCCTTTTAGTAGGTGTCCGTGGATTGTACCAGTGGGCGTAGGAAGGCATCCGCAAATTTAGAAAGTGGCTCAAGGATGGAGCCGATCCCTGATACTATGGGTCTCCCAGGTGGGTTGTTGATGTTTTTATGGATCTTTGGAATGCAGTGAAAGTATGGGATTCGTGGTGAGGGTTGTTGTAAAAATTCTGCTTCTTTTTTGCTTAGCCAATTGTGGGCTAGACCCTCCACTACCATACCTCCAATCCTGATGCGTAACTTTTCTGTAGGATCCTCCAAAAGGACCCTGTAATTCCGTGTATCTGACAGTAGCCGTGTGCATTCTGTATTGTATGCTTCTAAGGTTTGTAGGACAATGGCTCCGCCTTTATCTGCCGGTTTTATGATTAACTCCTTGTTGTTAGACAGCTCTCTGATTGCTCTTTGTTCCTCGCCACTGGTGTTGTGATAGATGTCGTCGTCCCTCAGGTTCAATTTGTTAACTTCAGTGATGACAGCTTTCTCAAAGGTTAACAATTCAATTGGCATAGAAGAGTCTGGCGGGGTAAAGGTTGACTTCAGTTTCAGGCCGGTGTCAGTGTTATCCGTGGTTGGTGGTTTATCTTGGAAAAAGGCTTGTAATTTCAGCTTGCGTGTGAATTCCTGGAGTTCTATATTCAGTTTGAAGACATCTGGTTTCTGAGTAGGCACAAAACCTAGTCCTTTGTTTAACACATTCCGTTGTGTGTCTGTCAGAGGCCATGGTGTGAGGTTGACTACAAGGTCCCTCTCTTGCTTGTCGACGGCTGGTTTGGGAGGGATCCGGTCATGCTCCTGGTGGTTCGTGAGTTCGCTTGGTCTTGATCCTCCCATACATTGTTGTTGCCTTTCCGGTTCCTTCCACGTGTTGTGGGGCGCGTGCCTAAAAAAGGTTGTTGTTCGCCATAATACCCCTCATTATAGTCAGGGTTCCATTGTTGGTAGTTCTGTCCACCAGATAGAGGTCCATATTGGAAAGGGTTGAATTGAGGTGGGCCCATGTATTGTTGTGGGTATTGTTGGGGTTGGGGTTGATAACCTCTCCATCCTCATTGTCTGGGGAACTGCTGTCTCCTCTGTCTCCATCCTCCTCTCCATGGTCTGGAATCCTTTATTTCCACTGGAATTGGAAGCTGTGGATCCATTGTCCGAAATATCGCTATCAGCATCACTATTGGAATATTTTGGGACGTAGTCAGGTTTGGTGTAGGGGTATGCACTCTCTGGTGTGAATTTAGCTTTGTCTTTAGTTAGTTTATTAGACTTGCTTTGTTTCAGGGTGAATTCAAAGTCCGTCATTTGTTGATTCAATTCGTCCAGTATTATTTTTAAATCCGCGGGGATATGTATGTGTTTAACTGTACTTCTATTTTGTTAATCTCAATTTTCAGCTCCTGGGTGATCCTTGCTGCTGTTTTAATTATTAGGACTAGCCAGTCTCTTGAGCAGTGCCAGGATATAAGCGACCACTCTTTTTTGAAAATCAAATCATTTTGGAAAATAAGCGGTTCGTTCTTAACTATTAATCCTGGTGGCGCCATTTTATTCCGTAAATATTCCTTGATGAATAGACCGTGAAGGGCTGCCTTTATTTGGTTTCCTCTGAGATTCATTAGTTCATTCCAGTCATTGATGTTTGGACCGGTTTCTGGATTGCTCAGGCCTTCAAATGGGTTGAGGTCTCTGAGGATTCTATCGATTTCATCGTCCCCAAACGTGAGACCGTGTTCGTCCTCCATCGTGTGTTGACCACTGGCTTCTTATCTATAGTGTGTGTCACTATGTGTGTGTATGTTGTGTGGGGAACTCCCGCAGCTCTGCGCTGCCTAGATACGAAAAAACAATTGGAGGGAGGTAGAGTACAGGGGTAGGATTCTTACTCCACGGGCACTGTTACATAAACAAAAGGAATCCTATTCACAGTGAGAAGGGAAGGGTGTCTACCACAAGTGTGGGGACACACAGTGTTTTGTAGGATTCTTACTCCACGGGCACTGTTACATAAACAAAAGGAATCCTACTCACAGTGAGAAGGGAAGGGTGTCTACCACAAGTGTGGGGACACACAGTGTTTTGTAGGATTCTTACTCCACGGGCACTGTTACATAAACAAAAGGAATCCTACTCACAGTGAGAAGGGAAGGGTGTCTACCACAAGTGTGGGGACACACAGTGTTTTAAAAAAGCAACACCTTAACATTCAGAAATGGTACGACTTGGGAACAACGACAATTCACAAATTGCAATACCAAAAATGTGGTATACATGATCACATGTCCATGTGGTTTGGAATACGTGGGCATGACCACGAGGCCTGTAAAAACAAGAATGGGTGAACACAAAAGCAATGTCCGCTGCAAGAAGTCCACAACAAAAATGGCAACACACTATCTGGAGAAACAGCACTGTGTGAACGATCTAAAATGGACTGTGATCGAACACTTGCCATCCGAAACGGGTCTTTTCCAGAAAGAACAACGGTGGGTGTTCCGTCTGGGCACTCATACCGATGGTCTGAATGATGATGTCCCCTGGGGCCAACTGACCAGTTAATTACAAAGCCCCCACAGTAATTCATCGACCCATATAATTAATAGGCCCCTAGCAATAACCAAGCGGCCCACTGACATGCCACCTTAACTCCTTGGTTCTCGTCCAGCTGTTTTAAACCTTAACCAATTGTAAATAGTATTACCAAATAAGAGCGCGTTGTAGGCCCTCACATCGCTACTCAAGTTCTTATAACGATCGTTTTGAAATACACCACTGCCAAACCACACTTGGTAGAATTATTCCAATACGCATGCCTTTTGAAATACACAGCGCGGCATGCAGCTCCAGAATGGGGACACCTTACAAACGCGCATGCGCTTTCAAAACGACAAGAACGCTGTAAACTCCAGCTACCGCACGCATGCGCAAGCCACGGATCTTTCGCGCATGAGTCCTCCAACGACAAGAACACTGTAAACCCCAGCTACCGCACGCATGCGCAAGCCACAGATCTTTCGCGCATGCGACCTCTAATCCTTGACAGCCACACCTGGCATCTCTCCTACGCTATCCGCATCACCGGACATACCATATATGGTGTGTCTACTAATTGAACGGATTACCCATGTATGGGCATTAGGCATGTCCGACAATTAGCCTATGACTACAGAACCATTCGAGGAATAGTAGCATAAATAGCGCGCGGCAGCCATCCCTAGTTAATACCAGCGGAGCAGCGTATGGGGTAGCACGGAGGCGAATTTGTCCCGAGTCTATTGCAAAAATAGCAATCAATCCCAGACGTCCCAGAATGCTCATGAAGCAAGACATCTTTTCACAATGAGTATGACCAACAGTCTTCAAACAAACTTTTTGTGTGTTCATCTATGTTGTGTTTTGTCTGACTTTTTCCTTTACAGGGCCAATATGCCATGTGGTGCTCCAGGTGACTGCACCTGTATGAGCCACCCTACTAAGGGTAACCATATTAATTTTCATTTTCTTTTTCCTCTTTGTAGGTCATGCAAATGCATGGTCACAAACCGCTGTAGGCACATTATAGCCTTTATTTTATTTTATTTATTTATTTATTTATTTATTTATAAAATTTCTAGAGCACACAAATACCTTACGGTGTCTCGGCGCTGGAGTTCACTAAGATTGCAAAAGGTTCCTGCTAAATCTACTGGTTAAAAAGCCAAGTTTTAAGGTGTTTCCGGAATATTAATAAGGATGAACTTGATTTGATGTAAGGGGGAAGCTTGTTCCACATTTTCGAGGCAGCAACTACGAAGCGTTTGTCTCCCCATGTTGCTTTCATAGTGCGTGGGATGTTTAGCAGCTGGGATGCCGAAGAACGTAGAGATCGATTGGGTTTATAGACACTGATAGATTTTTTAAAGAAATCTGGTCCAGTGTTGTTCAGTGTTTTGTAAATGATGCACAAGGCCTTGAACTTTGTTCGACATCTAATCGGCAGCCAGTGTAGTTGGCGAATGATGGGAGATATGGATGAGAATTTAGGTGTGCCGGTTAGGATCCTTGCAGCGGCGTTTTGCACAAGCTGTAATTTGTTCAGGACTTGCTCCTGTGCATTCAACAATAGGCCGTTGCAATAATCAACCTTTGACAGAACCAGAGTGGACATTAAGGTTTTACCTGTGTTTGGGGGTAGAAAAGGGAGTAATTTCTTTACCATTCTCAAGGTGTAGAAGGAAGCTGATACTACTGCGTTGGCATGGCTGACAAAGGTTAGCCTATCATCGAATAGGACTCCAAGATTCCTGACTTTTGATACCGGTATGGGGAGGAGCCACCAGACTGGGGACCAGGACGGAGTCAGTTCACCAAATAGCATGACCTCCGTCTTATCGGAGTTTAATTTTAAACAGTTCTGGTCCATCCAGGTGCTAATCGCTCTCATACCTTCCTGGAAATTAGCGGCCACTACTGCTCCGTTTTTGTGGATAGCCAGGACTAACTGAGTGTCATCGGCGTATGATGTCAATCCAATGCCAAATGACTTAATCACCCTCGCCAAGTCCGACACATAGATGTTAAAAAGCGTCGGACTTAGCGAGGAGCCCTGGGGAACTCCACAAGGCAAGATGAAATCAGGCGAGTAGTAACTCCCCATTTTCACAGACTGCTCTCTGTCCGATAAAAAGGATGCCAAGAGAGCCTTAGCTTTGCCCTGAATGCCAATGGCAGCGACACGGTCGATCAAGATGTTATGATCGACCGTGTCGAAAGCTGCAGACAGATCTAGCAGTATCAGGACCGCTGTACCGCCTTGGTCCATAATTATCCTGATCTCTTCTGCTGCTTTTATCAGAGCAGTCTCGGTCCCATGGCCCTTTCTAAACCCAAATTGGGTATCATCTAACAGCTCGTTCTTGTCAATAAAGCTTGATAATTGTAAGTTAATTGCCTTCTCGAAAACCTTAGTGTCGTTTTTTTTAGGAGAGGTTTCACAATGACTTTCTTCCAGATTATAGGGTAGTCACCTGTCAGGAACATAGCATTACAGATATTAGTGAGCACCGGGGCTATCTGATTAGAGACTAATTTAAGAATGAGCGGGGGGCATGGGTCCATGGGTGATCCTGATTTAACAGTGTTCATGATTTCCTCCATGGAGGCCTGAGAGAGTGAAGAGAAAGCTTCCAGAATTGGTCTTGTGGATATTTGGGGATTATCTGGACCAGCTATGGTAGCAGAGCTTTTTTTAGTAAAATTATCAAAAATATCTGTGACCTTTCCTTTAAAAAAATGTGCAACTTCATTGCAAAAAGTTTGAGATGGTTCTATGGAATTGGGGGCCGGAGGGTTAGATAGTTTTTTCACCACCTGAAATAGCTATTTGTTCGAGTTTTGAGCTGATTCTATTTGTGTGGTGAAGAAATTACATTTTTCCTTAATGATGAGTTTTTTGTAGCTATGTAAAGCTATCTTGTATCTCTCTCTGTCATTGTTGTCGTAATTCCTGCGCCAACGCCTCTCTAGGTTACGGCATCGTTGTCTCTCAAGCCTTAGTAGTTCTGAGAACCAAGGAGCAGAGGGTTTATTACGATTAGGCTGCAGTTTTTTGATAGGTGCTACACAATCCAGTGCATTATTCAGCCAGCGCCCATAGTTGTTAGAAGCTTCATATGGATCATCTAAGTCTTTGGGTTTTGTGGATTTAAGAATGTTATTGAGAGCAGGGTAATCAATATTTTTCCAGTCACGACATTTGATCTGAGAGCGTGTAGTGGGCATAGAGTTTTTATGGTTCCTAACTAATATAGAGAATTTTACTGCCGAGTGGTCAGTCCAGGTAAGTGGGATCACGGTGGGTTGATTCACTAGTGAGTTGTTTGTAAATAAACCGTCCAAGGTGTGACCAGCTTGGTGAGTGGCTGAGGAAACTCGTTGTTCTAAACCGGCAGCCAAAAAATCAGAAATAATCCTAGTAGAATCTTTGTCTGCGTGATTTTCTAAATGAAAGTTAAAATCACCCAGTATTGTGTATTGTGTATTGGCGGCTACTGGTTCTAACAAAAGATTAAGAGCTTTCAGAAAAGGTGTTCGCAAGGTGGGTGGTCGGTAAAGTAGGGTTCCTTTAAAAGTTTGAATAGGAGAAAAAATAAAAGTGAAACCTAAGGCTTCTGCAGAATCATGGTTCAATGGTTCGGTTTTTAAAGCTAAGCTGGCACGATGTATAATAGCTAGACCTCCTCCTCTCTTTCCAGAGGATCTATCTAATCGGGTCACATGATAGCCATCCGGGGTGGCTATGTTGAAATCTGGACCAGATGCTGAATCTGCCCAGGTCTCTGTAATGAACAGAATGTCTAGGTTTTGGTTAGCTATAAGTTCGGCCACCTCTTCCCTATGTTTCACAAGGGAGCGGGCATTTATAAGGGCACAGTGTATGTGTTTTTCTGCGATTTTCGAGATCATAGGGGCTGCTAAGTTAAAGTGAGGTGGAGTTGTTTTAAAAGCGCAGTTCGGACATGGGTTAGTAGGCAGATTGCATAAGGAGTCTGCATTAAAATGGGAGCATCGTTTGTGATTGAGTGTATTACCTATGCTCAGGAGCTGTGCTCTAGAGTAGATAATTACCTTCAATGTATGGTGGGAATTGCAGAGATCAGGGGATATGGCGCACTGCGCGGTCCCAGCGCGGACTGGCGCAGACTGGCACCCCTTTGGCACGGCTTCGGCGCGGTATCGGCGCTCCCGCTGCGCTCGACCGGTGCGCTTCCGGGTGGCCATTTTATAATCTAAGCCCCGCCCCCAGCTGGAACGCTAACTCCGTTCTGCTCGGGGAGCCGGCTCAGGAATTGTAAAGCTCACCCTGCCCTCCACACAAACGGCACAAAGCCGCGATGGAACGGGGCTAGGGGTACAGACACAATATTGAAGGTAATTTTAAAAATGTTAAGGAAACGTTAAGGAAACAATTATTATTTCAATTGCATCCACAGCTAAAAAGCAATAATACTAAATGCAATTATAAAACAGCGATATAAAGTGCTTCACAGCGTGCAGAGGAGGAGCCCCTCGCAATCTGCACGAGCTCTTTGAAACAAACACCCAAGGAGCTGCCACCACCTTGTTAGTTGCCAGAGCCCCCAGTCACGCTTGATCTTATAATCTAAGCCCCGCCCCCAGCTGGAACGCTAACTCCGTTCTGCTCGGGGAGCCGGCTCAGGAATTGTAAAGCTCACCCTGCCCTCCACACATACGGCACAAAGCCGCGATGGAACGGGGCTAGGGGTACAGACACAATATTGAAGGTAATTTTAAAAATGTTAAGGAAACAATTATTATTTCAATTGCGTCCACAGCTAAAAAGCAATAATACTAAATGCAATTATAAAACAGCGATATAAAGTGCTTCACAGCGTGCAGAGGAGGAGCCCCTCGCAATCTGCACGAGCTCTTTGAAACAAACACCCAAGGAGCTGCCACCACCTTGTTAGTTGCCAGAGCCCCCAGTCACGCTTGATCTTATAATCTAAGCCCCGCCCCCAGCTGGAACGCTAACTCCGTTCTGCTCGGGGAGCCGGCTCAGGAATTGTAAAGCTCACCCTGCCCTCCACACAAACGGCACAAAGCCGCGATGGAACGGGGCTAGGGGTACAGACACAATATTGAAGGTAATTTTAAAAATGTTAAGGAAACGTTAAGGAAACAATTATTATTTCAATTGCGTCCACAGCTAAAAAGCAATAATACTAAATGCAATTATAAAACAGCGATATAAAGTGCTTCACAGCGTGCAGAGGAGGAGCCCCTCGCAATCTGCACGAGCTCTTTGAAACAAACACCCAAGGAGCTGCCACCACCTTGTTAGTTGCCAGAGCCCCCAGTCACCCTTGATCTTATAATCTAAGCCCCGCCCCCAGCTGGAACGCTAACTCCGTTCTGCTCGGGGAGCCGGCTCAGGAATTGTAAAGCTCACCCTGCCCTCCACACAAACGGCACAAAGCCGCGATGGAACGGGGGTAGGAGTACAGACACAATATTGAAGGTAATTTTAAAAATGTTAAGGAAACGTTAAGGAAACAATTATTATTTCAATTGCGTCCACAGCTAAAAAGCAATAATACTAAATGCAATTATAAAACAGCGATATCAAGTGCTTCACAGCGTGCAGAGGAGGAGCCCCTCGCAATCTGCACGAGCTCTTTGAAACAAACACCCAAGGAGCTGCCACCACCTTGTTAGTTGCCAGAGCCCCCAGTCACGCTTGATCTTATAATCTAAGCCCCGCCCCCAGCTGGAACGCTAACTCCGTTCTGCTCGGGGAGCCGGCTCAGGAATTGTAAAGCTCACCCTGCCCTCCACACAAACGGCACAAAGCCGCGATGGAACGGGGCTAGGGGTACAGACACAATATTGAAGGTAATTTTAAAAATGTTAAGGAAACGTTAAGGAAACAATTATTATTTCAATTGCGTCCACAGCTAAAAAGCAATAATACTAAATGCAATTATAAAACAGCGATATAAAGTGCTTCACAGCGTGCAGAGGAGGAGCCCCTCGCAATCTGCACAAGCTCTTTGAAACAAACACCCAAGGAGCTGCCACCACCTTGTTAGTTGCCAGAGCCCCCAGTCACGCTTGATCTTATAATCTAAGCCCCGCCCCCAGCTGGAACGCTAACTCCGTTCTGCTCGGGGAGCCGGCTCAGGAATTGTAAAGCTCACCCTGCCCTCCACACAAACGGCACAAAGCCGCGATGGAACGGGGCTAGGGGTACAGACACAATATTGAAGGTAATTTTTAAAATGTTAAGGAAACGTTAAGGAAACAATTATTATTTCAATTGCGTCCACAGCTAAAAAGCAATAATACTAAATGCAATTATAAAACAGCGATATAAAGTGCTTCACAGCGTGCAGAGGAGGAGCCCCTCGCAATCTGCACGAGCTCTTTGAAACAAACACCCAAGGAGCTGCCACCACCTTTTTAGTATTAAGTCACTGTATATAGTCTCGCACTTTTTGGTTATTTACACAATTTATAGAAATACGTGAGTAAGGTGGGGAAGTTGTGCCCCCGTCCTGAAGAAGGAGCACACGCTCCGAAACATGTTGACGCACACCAGAGGTACTGTCCATAGTCACGACAGTTAGCTACCTCACTCTGCACTTCTTTTAATAGTACCAGCCCGGGGTTGTGAATAAAGTTTTTTCCTATACACCCACGAGCCAGGTACTTTTTAAACCTTCACCATACCCCACCACTCACATTTAAATACCCCTACCACTTGCATCACACACACCACACATAGTCCAACCTTTAGTGCTCCCGCGTAGTCGTAGGTCGCAGCATGCCGCATCCCGTTAGAGGGGTGCGAAGACCCCGATGATGAAGCATGACACCAAGGGGCCTGTTGGTGTGTGAGGGGTATTTTACAAAACACTGTGTGTCCCCACACTTGTGGTAGACACCCTTCCCTTCTCACTGTGAGTAGGATTCCTTTTGTTTATGTAACAGTGCCCGTGGAGTAAGAATCCTACCCCTGTACTCTACCTCCTTGTTTTTTTCGTATTGTTCCCATGTACCTGTGTTTTGCAAATGACAAGCAATTTATAAAGAAAGGCACAATACGATTTAGAATGAGGGACGACAGAGCGCTAATGATGTTCTGATTGGGAGGGTCAGCTGTGACAGTGCTAATCCTTAATACCTGTTACTTCTTTCAAAGTCTCACACCATAACTGTTGTGCCTCCCTTTCAAGTCTCCAGGAACAGGTGTGAGAGCATGTTGGAAATGGGATCCCCGCCTGGCCAGGGCTTTCGCCAAAGTCAGTCAGAGACCACCACTACCAAGTCAGGGCAAGGGAGTTACACGCCAAGATAACCCCTGCTCACCCTCTAGGTAACGTGGCGCGAGCAGCAAGGCTGAACTTGGAGGTGATGTAAGTTAAGTATTTGCGCACGCACCCCAGCAACAACATCCAGGACCCACCACAAAGGAAACTCCACACAAGGTTATATAAAAATAGCCTTTGTATTACACCAAAACACATTAGATAAAACACACACTTTACAATGTGCCATAGGCACGGGCAGAATTTACAGGGGATATGTACAAGACAGGGCCACCTGGACCACTGTCAGGAATCAGAAGTAACACTTTCAGAAATAGCACTTAGAATATAAAATTACTTTAGCACAAAATAGAACATAAGGTACACAACCAGTAATCACTGGTAACCAGGACTTCACTAGCACCACCTGTACTAGGGAGAAAACAACCACCTACATATCACAATACCTGTAGGGGTGTAAGCACATAACACATGATGCAATGCATAACATTCATTCAGAGGTGTAAGGGAGGAAAACACATGATGCATCAACAATACATTCAGAGGTGTAAAAACAAAGCACATGACGCATAAAAACACATTCAGAGGTGCAGAAAATGAACAATTGCGCCAAACTCACGTAAGTCACCACCGGTGACTGTCCCTAGGCCAACTGGCCTTGTTGGGGCTAGGACGCCCTGTGTCCAATGTCAGGGGGGCCTAAACGGAGCAGTTGCCCACAAAGTGCTGGGCAACTGGGTAGCACAATGATGGGGCCAACACGCTGGGGGAGCCTCACAGGCTCTGCAGAATGACTGTCCCCTTGGAGCCTCGCTGGGCTCTGAATACACCAATGGCCCCTGAGCCTCTCGGGGCTCTTAAACAACAATGGGGTCGCCTGAGCCTCTCTGGGCTCTTAACTCATGATGTGCCCCCAAGAGCCTCTCAGGCTCACACACAACTGTGGCACCTTTTTGTAGTAGTCCCCCCTCTGGGGGACTCGAGGACAATGGCTCACGCTAGGTAGGAGCCCCGCTCGGGAGACTCGCTGTGCCTAAAATGCCCCCAGAGCCTCTCAGGGCTCACCAACAATTCCCCTCACTCGGGGAGAGAGCACGAGGGGGGGGGCGGGCACCGACAATGTGCCCCGACGCCTCCCCCTTCCCTGGAGCAACCACTGCGCCGTCACTCACCCGGTCTCGCTGCAGCTGGCTGGAGAGCTCCCGCTCCTCGGGACTCTCTGTTGCTGCGGCCGGACTCTTCCTGCACTGCGGGGGCCCCGCCGGCGCGGGCGAACCTCTGTCTTCACCGGGGCTTCCCCAGACCGGGGGAAGCAGAAGGGAGCCTCGCTGGTCCTGCCCTCGTCCGGGCGTCTTGTGCCTGTCTTCCGGGTCGCGGCTGCGGGGGCGGGACTTCCGGTCGGCCCGCTCTCTGATTGGCCGGCCGGCAGGAACACTTCCGGGTCGTCGCGGGCAGCGCGGCGGCCCGTCTCCGGCGCTTCTAGGCGGGGGATGAATTTACCGAGAGCTCCCTCGAGTTAAATTTAAAACCAGCAGCAAATCACCGGGGCAATGCCGGGTGGGCACCGGCTTTCTTAAATAAATACTCCAATCGAGGTGGGCACTCGATCTGGCAGGCAAAGCGCTCCCAAGCGCTAAGGGTAATTAACACAGCGCTCCCAGCGCTATATGGGAAAATAAAGCGCTTCCAGGTGCCCTCAGGCAGATAAAGCGCTCCCAGCGCTGGCAGCCAAATAAAGCGCTTCCAGGCGCTTCAGGGGAAACACAAGTCCAGAAAAAGTACCTCAGGGCAGGCAGGGGGCAAGGCTGGGCCCAGAGCCAGCTCACTGGGTCTCCAGGCAGGGAGACAGTCCAAGTGGCGGTCCTCTGGCCCAGCAGCAGCAACAGCCCCCTCAGGATCCTGGAAGAGAACCACTTCTGTGGGGACACAGCCCCATTTTTATACACCATATTCCTTTGTCTGTAGGTGCAGGGTGGGGGCGGAACCAGTCGCAGCTGGTTCTTGAGTACTCTGTTTACCTCAACCACCCTCTCTATTCACTGGCAGGGCTTGGGTCATTAGACACACCACAGGGGGGCAGAGCCAGCATTGTGTGGGGAAAACCCAGCCCATCCAGGACACAGGTACACTCCTCCCACACATCACTCATGCTAATCTCCCACTCACCACCGGGCAGACCCATCCAGACTTCCTGGAGCCTGGCATGCCAGCCAGCTCCAGCCAATCACGCTCCAGCACCCTCACTGCACACGTACAGCCATGTCTAGGAATGACACTTCCCCACTAGATACATACATGCCGCATACACCATCTTGCAGCATTCACTCTCACGAGTTCACACATACCAGACTCGAGCCTGTACACCCCACGCATCAGGAACTACCAGGGACACATACATTCCCCATGCATTCCTATGGGCGGGCAGGCCTAGCTCAGCACATGCACTCAGAGTGCGCACGCACTTTCCACTGGGACACAGTGAAAGTGCGCAGAACCCCAAAAAATCACCATTGCCAGGTCACCATTTAAAAGCAAAAAGTCTAGGGGTGAACCTGCCCTAAGGGCCAAAGTCCAACACAACCCCCTTCCCGCCAAAACGCAGGGTAGAACAATCACCACCGTGATGGACTTCCCTGCTTGGGGCGATAGAACACGGACGCGGGCCCACAACTGCAGGGACACCCTCCTGTTCTACGCCACGGTGAACCCATGGGATTCCTTCTAAACACACTGTCTGCACCAACTGGGCTACCCCACTGGTACTCCCAAGCTGTCCGCGGCCAGGACCAGGCCCTGGGCCACCCAGGTGCCACTGGTCCTTGCCTATTCGCAGAGCGGGGGTTAGTAACCCCTGGCCCATAGGAGCCATTCTCCACTCTTCCTGTCTGCCAGACAGGACTAGACTGCCACTGGTACTCCAGCCTAGGGTCTACAACCTCAGGCGGACCAGGAGTCTCGGGGAAGGCTCTCCTCCCCCTACCTCTTCTCCTAGGGTTCCTCCTCCTCCGGCGAGGGGTACACCTAGAATGCCATTCCAACCCAGGGCTTATCCACTCAGGTTGCACCGGGGTCAGAGGTGGGCTCTCCCACCCTCTGCACCCCCTTCCAGAGGTCTGCCCTCTCCCACCTGGAGAAGTTCCTCTGGAAGAAGAACCGGTCAGGGCACTGGTTACAGTCGTCCTACCCTTCAGGTCAGGCTGATCCTGAACCTGGCCTTCCAACCTCTGGTCTAAAACCTTCGGTGGAACAATTGCCTGGCACTCCAGGACTTCTGGGGATTCACACTCCATCCCCCTGAGGCTAACAAATGACACATCTGTTGTGTGACTGTCTGTCTGGCGCAGATCTCCCGCCCTCTGTCCACGTGACAGGGCGTGACGATCCCCCAGACCAGAAGTGGCGCCACCCGGGTCCCCCCAAGAAGATCTAGCCCAACTGGCTAGTCCCTGGTCCACTGGTGCATCCACTGGGAAACTCATCCCCCAATCACTCCTCACGCTGGACTCCTGTACCCTCCCTACCGGAGCGGTACTGCCAGCCTCTAGAACCACAGGAGCTCTGGTTACAGACGCTCCAGGTCCTCTACTCACTAGGAGATCCTCCTCAAATGGACTAACAGGACAGCCTAGGTCCCCAACCTGGTGTTCCCTACAGAAACCATCCAAGTCCTGAGGCAGGGCTTCGGGCGTCTGGGGAACCTCGGTCTCCCCCTCACTCCTGCTCCACTGAGCCAGGCAGTAAGCCCCTACACCCTCCTCGCTATCCTGGGACCTAGCTGGGCTACACTGAGCCTCTTCCACCACGCTGGGCTGGAAGATCCCTGAACCACTACTTTTGGAGTCACTCACCAATGACTCTAGAGAACCTCTAGTCCTTTCCCAGCGGTCTGCTTCATCTGCAAGCTCACATGCGGCAGACAATCCACACCCCAACAGGTGTGTGCGCATCCCTGGTGAACAACAACTGAGCAGGTGCTCTTTGACAATCAGATCAAAAAAGATGTCAAAATCATCTTCCGTGTGAACCTTTAACCAATCAAACAGTGTCCCACTACATTCGTCCTCAAAATCTTCCCAAGACTGGTGAGGCAGCTTCCTACTGCCCCTGAATTTCAACCTATACTCCTCTTCCTGGGAAACAGGTACCATACTGGGGGAACTGGGACTGGGACTGCTCGCACTGGGCTCCATATAGCTGCCACCACTGGACTCAACCCTCCCTGGGGAGCCCAGAAACTCAACACTGCGCGCAGGGGATAGTCTACCCTCCAGAGCTACTTTGCCTCTGGTGGAGGCCCTCTCAGCCTCCTCTATCCTTTCCTGCGCTAAGACCCTCTCAGTCTCTAGCTGTTGCTTCTTAACCTACAGCTGTTGCTTTCTAACGCCCAGCTGTGCCATAGCCTGGGCATGCTCCAACCTGAGCCTCTCTAAAGCCAGCTGGTGCTCCCTTTCTCTCCTCCGATCTTCCAGCTCCTCTGGGGACAGGTAAAGGGATGAGGCGCTGCCTCCTACGCTGGACCCAGCAAGGGACTCCCTATCTATGGGGTCCTCACTATCTGCTGGCGTCCCTGTGCTGTCATCTTCTTCCTCCTCTTCTGAATCTTCAGGGCTCCCCACAGACCCACCACCCTCCTGGTGTGAAGCCCGGGCCCTTTCCTCACTGCGCTCAAGATCCCACTGACCCTTTTGCCATAGGATCAGGCTGCTCCTAAGTTCGGACTGAGTGTCTAACTCATCCACCCCTATGTCTCTCTCTTCACAGAACCTTACCAACTCTCCCATACTGTATCTAAACAGATCACAGACATCAAAAGCAGGCTCCATTCTGGCGGACGTTCTAGAGAAGAGATTACACAGGGAACCTAGGGGTCTGAGCTAACACAGGAGTACACAATTCACAAGGTATCCGCAAGCTCTCTACCCCAGAGAACTCACACTCACTTGCCTAGTGCCACACACCATTCATCCACACACAACCCTCCCCTCGGACTGGTAAGGCAGTTTCTACCACCCCTGATTCCTCAACCTGACCACAAGTGACACAGGTACCGACTCTGGGTGCAGGGCGGGGGACAAATGTACTGACACAATTACACAATGGATACCTTCAGGAGAAGAAAATAATGGAACTTCAAAAACAATCCCCTAAAATGTGGTCATCTAAAATGCAGAGTTTTGTGGTGCAGCCAGCCGCTACTGTGGTACAACGCAAACACAAATCCTTATCCTCTTGCTGCTGCCAATGTTGGAAATGGGATCCCCGCCTGGCCAGGGCTTTCGCCAAAGTCAGTCAGAGACCACCACTACCAAGTCAGGGCAAGGGAGTTACACGCCAAGATAACCCCTGCTCACCCTCTAGGTAACGTGGCGCGAGCAGCAAGGCTAAACTTGGAGGCAATGTAAGTTAAGTATTTGCGCACGCACCCCAGCAACAACATCCAGGACCCACCACAAAGGAAACTCCACACAAGGTTATATAAAAATAGCCTTTGTATTACACCAAAACACATTAGATAAAACACACACTTTACAATGTGCCATAGGCACGGGCAGAATTTACAGGGGATATGTACAAGACAGGGCCACCTGGACCACTGTCAGGAATCAGAAGTAACACTTTCAGAAATAGCACTTAGAATATAAAATTACTTTAGCACAAAATAGAACATAAAGTACACAACCAGTAATCACTGGTAACCAGGACTTCACTAGCACCACCTGTACTAGGGAGAAAACAACCACCTACATATCACAATACCTGTAGGGGTGTAAGCACATAACACATGATGCAATGCATAACATTCATTCAGAGGTGTAAGGGAGGAAAACACATGATGCATCAACAATACATTCAGAGGTGTAAAAACAAAGCACATGACGCATAAAAACACATTCAGAGGTGCAGAAAATGAACAATTGCGCCAAACTCACGTAAGTCACCACCGGTGACTGTCCCTAGGCCAACTGGCCTTGTTGGGGCTAGGACGCCCTGTGTCCAATGTCAGGGGGGCCTAAACGGAGCAGTTGCCCACAAAGTGCTGGGCAACTGGGTAGCACAATGATGGGGCCAACACGCTGGGGGAGCCTCACAGGCTCTGCAGAATGACTGTCCCCTTGGAGCCTCGCTGGGCTCTGAATACACCAATGGCCCCTGAGCCTCGCGGGGCTCTTAAACAACAATGGGGTCGCCTGAGCCTCTCTGGGCTCTTAACTCATGATGTGCCCCCAAGAGCCTCTCAGGCTCACACACAACTGTGGCACCTTTTTGTAGTAGTCCCCCCTCTGGGGGACTCGAGGACAATGGCTCACGCTAGGTAGGAGCCCCGCTCGGGAGACTCGCTGTGCCTAAAATGCCCCCAGAGCCTCTCAGGGCTCACCAACAATTCCCCTCACTCGGGGAGAGAGCACGAGGGGGGGGCGGGCACCGACAATGTGCCCCGACACCTCCCCCTTCCCTGGAGCAACCCCTGCGCCGTCACTCACCCGGTCTCGCTGCAGCTGGCTGGAGAGCTCCCGCTCCTCGGGACTCTCTGTTGCTGCGGCCGGACTCTTCCTGCACTGCGGGGGCCCCGCCGGCGCGGGCGAACCTCTGTCTTCACCGGGGCTTCCCCAGACCGGGGGAAGCAGAAGGGAGCCTCGCCGGTCCTGCCCTCTTCCGGGCGTCTTGTGCCTGTCTTCCGGGTCGTGGCTGCGGGGGCGGGACTTCCGGTCGGCCCGCTCTCTGATTGGCCGGCCGGCAGGAGCACTTCCGGGTCGTCGCGGGCAGCGCGGCGGCCCGTCTCCGGCGCTTCTAGGCGGGGGATGAATTTACCGAGAGCTCCCTCGAGTTAAATTTAAAAACAGCAGCAAATCACCGGGGCAATGCCGGGTGGGCACCGGCTTTCTTAAATAAATACTCCAATCGAGGTGGGCACTCGATCTGGCAGGCAAAGCGCTCCCAAGCGCTAAGGGTAATTAACACAGCGCTCCCAGCGCTATATGGGAAAATAAAGCGCTTCCAGGCGCCCTCAGGCAGATAAAGCACTCCCAGCGCTGGCAGACAAAATAAAGCGCTTCCAGGCGCTTCAGGGGAAACACAAGTCCAGAAAAAGTACCTCAGGGCAGGCAGGGGGCAAGGCTGGGCCCAGAGCCAGCTCACTGGGTCTCCAGGCAGGGAGACAGTCCAAGTGGCGGTCCTCTGGCCCAGCAGCAGCAACAGCCCCCTCAGGATCCTGGAAGAGAACCACTTCTGTGGGGACACAGCCCCATTTTTATACACCATATTCCTTTGTCTGTAGGTGCAGGGTGGGGGCGGAACCAGTCGCAGCTGGTTCTTGAGTACTCTGTTTACCTCAACCACCCTCTCTATTCACTGGCAGGGCTTGGGTCATTACACACACCACAGGGGGGCGGAGCCAGCATTGTGTGGGGAAAACCCAGCCCATCCAGGACACAGGTACACTCCTCCCACACATCACTCATGCTAATCTCCCACTCACCACCGGGCAGACCCATCCAGACTTCCTGGAGCCTGGCATGCCAGCCAGCTCCAGCCAATCACGCTCCAGCACCCTCACTGCACACGTACAGCCATGTCTAGGAATGACACTTCCCCACTAGACACATACATGCCGCATACACCATCTTGCAGCATTCACTCTCACGAGTTCACACATACCAGACTCGAGCCTGTACACCCCACGCATCAGGAACTACCAGGGACACATACATTCCCCATGCATTCCTATGGGCGGGCAGGCCTAGCTCAGCACATGCACTCAGAGTGCGCACGCACTTTCCACTGGGACACAGTGAAAGTGCGCAGAACCCCAAAAAATCACCATTGCCAGGTCACCATTTAAAAGCAAAAAGTCTAGGGGTGAACCTGCCCTAAGGGCCAAAGTCCAACAGAGCACAAGCCTTAAACGTCACCAGTATTGTTCATTTTGTAGGATGCGCCGTTATGAATTTTATCGAAATTCATTGTTTCCTGAACGCCAATTTGTTTTGTGTTGGGAGCACGGCATAGTGGGATTTTGACTATATGTGCAACATCCTGTCCCACTGATATCTTGCTATAAGTTGTCCAACCATTACACTATAATATCAGCCATTTTGGTAGCAAATGACATGCTCACGATCAAATATCCAAGAAACATATTGAATATTCTTCCAGCATCATCAGGAGATTTAGCAGAACAGTTCATACACTGTCTGCGCTGGAGGGTCCGAGTGGTTCAATTATAGACATACATATTGAAAGCGATCCTTTTTTCGATCCCTGCTTCTATTTCAAATAATCAAATACTTTAAGTCTCAATGACCTATCCTGTACCCTGAATATTTCGTATACCCTCCAGTCTTACAGAGTATTAGTTTGATCCTCTTATTACAAGCCCTCGAGTTAAGGAGCGCACAAGCACGGCTCACTTACATACCATTGAAAATAGTCTTCCAATTTTGTACCACATATAGGATTGTCGATGGCATCATAATCTTTCTGCAAGTATTTCTCATCTGTAGCATAGTGTCATTTTAGAAATGGGTAATATAATCTTGGTTTGTATCCTCATCTTTTCATCCGTACACCAGTAATTCCTCATTTCAAAGTGTGTTTGAGGTCGCTGATAGGTAAGAAAGGCCCAGCGCTCCTTTATGTAAATATGCTTTTGGTGACCATCAGTAAACATGGCTGATTTCCAGTCCCACCAAGAGAATTATTTCTGAGTTCTCTTAACAGCAGTTAAATCACGTCTTGAGCAATTGAATATTGTGAGTTTTCTAGGGATCTACTCCTTCAGGTATTTTTTGGCAGTCCAAGCTCAGGCTGAGGTTGCAACAGTTCCTCCACTTTGAATGTGAAATGAGTTTAACACTGCAGGCTGTAGACCCTACATTCTCTGAGTGGCAGCAGGTGCCCCTAAACTGATGGCACAGCAAGATGGTCTCCCTTCCAGATTCCAGAGCCTTGGATAAACAGACAGACAACAGCAGTATTATGGAAGAGTGAATTGACTATTGTCATATGACCTTATCTTCTCATAGGCAAGGTAAACAATAGTGCAGGTCCCGGGCTTGTTTGCCTAACAAGACTTGAACTGCACCTCTTGGATAAGGCGCCAGGAGATTGAAATGCGCGTGGGGTTAATTTGGCTCCTATTAGCAAGACCTAGAATTTGCTGAATTATCCTAATTTTTAGCACAGCCTAGACTGACTTCCATACAGTCAATCCTTCGCCATGACAACACAGACAAGCTAATAACCAATAGAACTGAGTTAATATAGAACAGCTACCATAGCTACCTGGGCCAGGCTGCACCAGGGAGTATCGCAGTGATGGCGGGATATAGCTTAGCGCACTGTGTGATGAGGCATGCCCCTTTTACTTTTCTAAGAGTAGTTTCATGCATACAAGTTGGTAATTTTCCCAAGCGCATGTCCTGGCAGTTTCCACTTGTGCATCCACGGCATTCGGCCACTTTTCTCTCCTCACTTCTCCAGCCTATAAGCAGTGCTTTGGCTTTCTCCTATGTCTGCACCTATGAACGTTAAACATTTGATAGGCATCGAACATTTCCTATTGTTGAGCCCAGTGAGAACAGCCTTGGCTGTTTAATACGTGTTGTTGGCCGGGAATGTGGGCCACTTCTCCGAGGGGTTCCGGGCCGCATGGTGATCCCAACCCTCCCTGCTGGTAGACAGCCCTACCCAGGAACGAATGGTTACGCAGGCATTGGTGTCACTGGTGCTTGTCAGGTAACCAATCGTTGCTTTGGTAGCACATAGCGGTTACAAGAGGTTAGTAATAAGTGCATGTTACTACGAGTTCTTACACTGGTAGAAGATCATTTCGGCAAGTTGTCAGACTCTCTTACAACAAGATCTCACTGGGAAGATACTTCCACACTCAAGGCAAGTAGAATTTGCTAGAATATAAGGTCTGCCATCAAATATGGGAGAGGGCATGCAGTAGCAGTGGAAGTGTCTCTTTAGGGGGAGATCTTTTAGGTCAGTTTATAGGCCCACGCCTTCACTTTACTTATGCAGCAGGCGTTGTAGGCACTCAAGCTCTTGCCCACTGTGACATAGAGTGAAGTGACGCGTGCATGTTAGTTGAGAGTTCCTACCACAGGTAGAGTGAGTATTCTCCGTACATGGCAGACTCAATTCTCTTGGTAACAATGGGAGGACACTTCCTTAATAGCAATCAGTGTGACTTAGAGTGAAGTGACGTGTGCATGTTAGTTGAGAGTTCCCACCACAGGTAGAGGGAGTATTCTCTGTACATGGCAGCCTCTTTTCACTGGGTAACAATGGGAGGACCCTTCCTTAGTAAAGGAGATTTTATGTTATTAGGCCTTCTTCAGATGAGAGAGAGGGCCTGTAGTTTTGGGAGGTGTCTTTTAAGGAGAAGAACCTTGAGGTCAGCTTTGTGTTCCGGAGTTGAAGTAGAATGGGACGGGTGCAGTAGTGTCTTTTCCGCACACTCCTAGGTGCATTGGTCATTATCAAACTTAGGACGTGAATCTTGTCTTAGTGTCGCGACGCTTCACTTCTGCATCAGGCGCTGGAAGGAAGCAAGTTTGTGCCACACCCAACTCCTTCGACCAGGTATTGGGGGCGAACTAGTGCTCGGGCTATACAACTAGTCTGACCTCTGTCGTGTGGGGGCAGTATTGGCGGCCTGTGCCCTTCACGATTAGAAGACAGGGTGGCCTGTACTCAGCTGCACCCTTTCCTGGGCTTTGAGATCTCCCCCCCCTGACCGCACTTGTCAGCTGGACTACTTAGGCTTGCACAGCGTAGGTGCCCTTGAAACTATGGCATCTTGTGATGCAGCTAGGATACAAGAGTCTGATGAGAAAAGCGGCATCCCAGTACTCCAGGAAACACGCACTGCGTTGTTTAACATGTCCTTCGCATCGTTGATAGTTGGAGAGGCCGGCAAACGGCAGCTAACATGCCTAGTGCGGGCTTCCGCTGCCGGGTTCCCCAGGGGATCTAGCAGGCTTTCTGGGATAATTCTCAGTTATATGCAACTAAGGGCGTATAGGCTCCCCAGATATTGAAAGTTGTGTTCATTATTAAGCAATTGTGTTGGGCACTACTTGGTTCTCTACGCAGTGGTAAGGCAGAAGGCTAGAATTGCGAGGTGAACAGAGTGCAAGTGTGAGCCTATTTTTCCTATAGACTAAGGAGTAAGATAGCAATGTCATCCTAACGATAAAGACCAGCATCAGTCTGACATCCGACATTCTTGAATGTGCTGCAGAAATAAGAAAATTTTCTTTCTGATAGTCATGGCAATTTTCTTCGTTTTCTAACCATAACTTCTTAGTTATCAGAGAGATGGAAAGGTCAGGGTAGAGGCACGTTACTGTTGTTGGAGATCTGACATTTAATCCATGGAGTAGCTGGGACTGCGTGCCCTGTAGCTTTCCCTACATGTTTTTATTGCAGAATCCTCTTGTAAAACAGAACTTCCGACAGCTTTCCCCCTTTTCGTATGGGCGCTCTCAATGCACTAATAATCCATTAGAGTTTATGGACGAGTCTGGTAAAAAGGCTGTGCCAATTGTGGACGCTAAGGATTGGTTGGCTGCGAGTAAGCAAGTAAAGCTACAATAGTATAAAATTATGCTAGATACCTTAGTAGGGACACTGCTAACTGAGAAAAGTAATTGCAAGACAAATGGACAAAGGTTGCAGGTAGGAAGGAGGCTAGGTAGTGAGGGGCCCGGCCGACGACGCTTGCCGCCGGCCGGGCTGTGGCGGAGTTACAGGGCAATCCGGAAGCAGAGAGGTGCAGCACTGGACCTGAGCGGGCACATAGGGGTGCCAGAGCCTAAGACCTGTGGGCCTCATGGGAGGTTTCGGGAACACGTGTCGGCGCCCCATTAGTCCTTCAGGCGGTTATGGGCCTGTGCAACTGGGGGGTTGCCTCGCTACGCCCCGCAAGGGGCGTGAGTATAATGTTTACCATAAGGGGCAGCACATGGTAGTTAGCCACGGTGCTGCCTGGCTCATCAGGCGATTCAGAAAAGGGGGTGGTGATGAACAGAGTGTCTGAATTAAGCAGACCACTCTTACCCAGTCCAAAGATCAGGGCTTGATCCATCACCGTTATTTAGCTCACTGCCCCATCCCAGCTCAGAACCTGGCTATATGCAAATTAGTCTGTCCCTGGCCCAGTGCATCATGGGAACAGGGCAGACCAAACTACCAAGCCAATTCTTCACCAGAAAGGAGACAAGCTACCGGGGACCGGTTTCTGGCATTTCAGCCTCGTCGGCCCGGCTTGCTTGAATCCTGATGGAGCAGTGAGCAAGGGACTCATGTCTGAGTATACCCTGCCACACCTATAGTGGCCAAAAACGATTCAGAAAAGGGGGTGGTGATGAACAGAGTGTCTGAATTAAGCAGACCACTCTTACCCAGTCCAAAGATCAGGGCTTGATCCATCACCGTTATTTAGCTCACTGCCCCATCCCATCTCAGAACCTGGCTATATGCAAATTAGTCTGTCCCTGGCCCAGTGCATCATGGGAACAGGGCAGACCAAACTACCAAGCCAATTCTTCACCAGAAAGGAGACAAGCTACCGGGGACCGGTTTCTGGCATTTCAGCCTTGTCGGCCCGGCTTGCTTGAATCCTGATGGAGCAGTGAGCAAAGGACTCATGTCTGAGTATACCCTGCCACACCTATAGTGGCCAAAAACGATTCAGAAAAGGGGGTGGTGATGAACAGAGTGTCTGAATTAAGCAGACCACTCTTACCCAGTCCAAAGATCAGGGCTTGATCCATCACCGTTATTTAGCTCACTGCCCCATCCCAGCTCAGAACCTGGCTATATGCAAATTAGTCTGTCCCTGGCCCAGTGCATCATGGGAACAGGGCAGACCAAACTACCAAGCCAATTCTTCACCAGAAGGGAGACAAGCTACCGGGGACCGGTTTCTGGCATTTCAGCCTCGTCGGCCCGGCTTGCTTGAATCCTGATGGAGCAGTGAGCAAGGGACTCATGTCTGAGTATACCCTGCCACACCTATAGTGGCCAAAAACGATTCAGAAAAGGGGGTGGTGATGAACAGAGTGTCTGAATTAAGCAGACCACTCTTACCCAGTCCAAAGATCAGGGCTTGATCCATCACCGTTATTTAGCTCACTGCCCCATCCCAGCTCAGAACCTGGCTATATGCAAATTAGTCTGTCCCTGGCCCAGTGCATCATGGGAACAGGGCAGACCAAACTACCAAGCCAATTCTTCACCAGAAAGGAGACGAGCTACCGGGGACCGGTTTCTGGCATTTCAGCCTCGTCGGCCCGGCTTGCTTGAATCCTGATGGAGCAGTGAGCAAGGGACTCATGTCTGAGTATACCCTGCCACACCTATAGTGGCCAAAAACGATTCAGAAAAGGGGGTGGTGATGAACAGAGTGTCTGAATTAAGCAGACCACTCTTACCCAGTCCAAAGATCAGGGCTTGATCCATCACCGTTATTTAGCTCACTGCCCCATCCCAGCTCAGAACCTGGCTATATGCAAATTAGTCTGTCCCTGGCCCAGTGCATCATGGGAACAGGGCAGACCAAACTACCAAGCCAATTCTTCACCAGAAAGGAGACAAGCTACCGGGGACCGGTTTCTGGCATTTCAGCCTCGTCGGCCCGGCTTGCTTGAATCCTGATGGAGCAGTGAGCAAGGGACTCATGTCTGAGTATACCCTGCCACACCTATAGTGGCCAAAAACGATTCAGAAAAGGGGGTGGTGATGAACAGAGTGTCTGAATTAAGCAGACCACTCTTACCCAGTCCAAAGATCAGGGCTTGATCCATCACCGTTATTTAGCTCACTGCCCCATCCCAGCTCAGAACCTGGCTATATGCAAATTAGTCTGTCCCTGGCCCAGTGCATCATGGGAACAGGGCAGACCAAACTACCAAGCCAATTCTTCACCAGAAAGGAGACAAGCTACCGGGGACCGGTTTCTGGCATTTCAGCCTCGACGGCCCGGCTTGCTTGAATCCTGATGGAGCAGTGAGCAAGGGACTCATGTCTGAGTATACCCTGCCACACCTATAGTGGCCAAAAACGATTCAGAAAAGGGGGTGGTGATGAACAGAGTGTCTGAATTAAGCAGACCACTCTTACCCAGTCCAAAGATCAGGGCTTGATCCATCACCGTTATTTAGCTCACTGCCCCATCCCAGCTCAGAACCTGGCTATATGCAAATTAGTCTGTCCCTGGCCCAGTGCATCATGGGAACAGGGCAGACCAAACTACCAAGCCAATTCTTCACCAGAAAGGATACAAGCTACCGGGGACCGGTTTCTGGCATTTCAGCCTCGACGGCCCGGCTTGCTTGAATCCTGATGGAGCAGTGAGCAAGGGACTCATGTCTGAGTATACCCTGCCACACCTATAGTGGCCAAAAACGATTCAGAAAAGGGGGTGGTGATGAACAGAGTGTCTGAATTAAGCAGACCACTCTTACCCAGTCCAAAGATCAGGGCTTGATCCATCACCGTTATTTAGCTCACTGCCCCATCCCAGCTCAGAACCTGGCTATATGCAAATTAGTCTGTCCCTGGCCCAGTGCATCATGGGAACATCAGGCGGGCAGGTGGCGAGAATGCGGCCTGCCCTTGGATTGCCCGTAAGATAACCCACTATGATTACATAACGTTGTATGTAATAAAATAAACCTGCAGCAGTTTCTTCCCAACCTAACACTGGTGTCTAGTGTGTTATTTGCGGGATGCATGCTAAGTGTGGGGTGGGGGGTCCTGTTGCCATGCAGTGTCTATGCAAACTGCTTCTCTGTCCTACAGAAACGTGTGCAGTACCACATTAACTTTCTGGAAAAAGGATTTAGAGACGGGGAAAGGGAGATTCTGCAGTGTATAGAGTAGCCGGGCGCCACAGTCATCACGAGCAGGGTGCTCGGCCTTTCACACCAAAAGCAAACACGTACATTCCCTACACTAGCCCCGGTAACCTATGCATGTTTGAATAATGTGCGAATGCGGAATGATGGTCAACTTCCCTTTTCCCAGGGTGGGTAGACTACAACCCCCAGACTCCGGGGGCAGAGTCAGCACAAGGCTAGAGTGTAGCCTCCATGCGGCTCTGCATCACAGGAAGGTATCCCCCGTTGGAAGCAGAGTTTCCCTACACGACAGATCGTGAAGAACATAACCCTTATATAACTGCTATGAGTATGGGAATACCGCACAAGTTGTGTGAGTAGCTTTATATGTGTATACAATTTTGTTTGTTCTTTTTTGTTTTGTAAGTCCTGACGAAAGCTCTACAGACCTTCTGGCCCAATAGAGCTGAAACATGTCGACAACTTTATCCCTGCAGTACTACATGGCCTAGTAACTCGGCCTAATCTGAGTATCTACTACTTTTTTAACTAATGAGAATTTGCCCTGCAATAAACCATTTTTTGGCGCACATTTTCATTTTTAACCATTTTTGTGGGAAAGTCCTTTTTGTCTCTGGACACTGCACTCGAGACTGGAGGTGCCTCTGGATGAGGCAAGCAGTACACACTAATAGGAATAACCCTATGATAACTGCGTGAATGTCAGTGTGGGGCGGATGAAACAAATATACCGCAATTTCCAATCAAACATTGACGTCTCTGAGGGTTTCCTTATCTGCACTGAACCAAAGGTTGAACAGTGTTACAAGTGTCCAATTTTGTTGATTAAAAATTGATTACTTTGGGGAAAGAAACGGACACGCACAATCCTCATCCCTCCTTGCTGATTAACTGTTTACAACCCCCAGAAGCCACCATTCCTGCAGAACGAGATCACCTGTGCTAGAGAGGAGCCGGAGTAGTTAAGCCACTCCTGTCCTGCTTGTCAATCCGCCAAGACACCGTTCGAGAGCTGCTTGGAGCTTCTACCATGTAACCAATCAGCGTTTCCTAGCGGGAGAGCAGGGGCGGCTGGTGACATTTGAAAGTGGTGGGCGTAAATACGGCACTGTGGCGAGCGCGCGCAGCGAGCGAGGCCCAACCACCTATGGAGGATTCGGGGGTTCTCCCACGAGAACATTTTGAAAAAAGAGTGGGCAAATGGTGCATTCTCAAGCACATTTGAGAAAGAGGTATCCTGGCCAATACATCTCTGGGAGTAGCCAGACAAGTCTCTTTGCACTTGCACAGATACATCTCTCTCCCTGCATTCGCATAGGCACAGTCACCCTGCACTCATAGACTCATTACTCGCCCTTCCCTGACACATCACTAAGCCAGCATTCACCCATCCACATCACTCACTCTGGACTCACACAGGCACACTGCTCACCCTGCGCTTACACAGACATCACCAACCCTGCACTGTCACAGACATCACTCACCCTGGACTCACACAGGCACACTACTCACCCTGCACTCACACAGACATCACTCACCCTTCAATGCACTGCACTCAATAGGTTTCATGTCTTTCAGCTTGTGGAGGACTGTGTTATATTCTGGAACCTGATTTGGACTGAAGAATGTCTTCCTCTTTTTGCAAGCACGAAAACCTTTTAGAAATCCGCCCCGTATGTTCTGCAGAAAAGAACAGTGTCCAACTTGGGGTTATGCTCGGATAATAAATAACACCGTGAGCATCAGGTCATTCAAGAGGACTGGAAATGCCTCCACTTGCATCAAAATATGTGCTTTACCGTTTGAAGTTTGAGGACTGCAAAGCAAACTCCCTGAACTTCTGAGACTTCAGCTGAAAGGGCACAGTTACTCCTCGCCCGCTGCCTGCCCATTGGGAGACCGAGGGGCTCCTAATGGGCATGCGCTAACAATTAAAAACACAAGTGCGCATGCGTGGGCACGGTGCGAAAATTCGTCCTCCGTCCCCACTCATGCGCACTTGTGTTGTGCTGCTGCCTGCTGCCCCCATGTCTGACAATGCATGTCAGACAACATGACGCCAGACCGCCCGTGGGCGGTCTGACGTCATGCTGGCTGGCATGCATTGTCAGTTCTCCCTCGGCGTCAGAGCTGCGGGCGGGGGGGCTACGCCCCACGCCCCAATGGACGAACCGCGCCTGCAGTAGAGGTGCCTGAACTATTCTCGCCTGATGCGCTCTCCAGACTTTGTGGCTGCCCGAGGCCACCGTAGGGGGCCACTCAAGAGGGCGGCCCTCTAGTGACATTGGGCTCCCTGCCCTGTCCAGTAAAGGGCTTCCGTGTAATGAATAGAGCGTTTTCCGTGGAGGGAAGGGCGGGGCTACCTTGGACCCGTCCAGGTGCCTCGCAGCACCCGATCCACTTAGGAGTGTTGCAGTAACCTCGTTGCATGTTGCAGCCCTTCAGGCCAGGCCGCGCTGTCTACTGTAAGGGTCCCGGTAGCATGGATTATCCGCGCCAAAATGGGGGAGAGGGCCAAGTTCTTGTATCGAAGGAAGTTAATGGCATTTGTCAGCGAATGAGCGTGCCCCGTGGGGGAAACAGAGGCTGGTCGTCCAACTCTACATTCAACCCGCCCCACCCCATTCACCCGCCCCCCCACCCTCTACGGGGGAGATATATTGTTGTATCCTCCTGAGCCACATTACACTTCAGAGTGGCATGTGCCAGGATACACTACAAGACCTGGCAGGTAGAACTGTGGGGCTTCTTGTGAATGAGGCTACTCACCCCTCACGCACATAATTTGGATGGCTTGGGGTAGCGCTGGGGGAGGGTGTATGTGTGTACTCATCTGTTGTTATTTTCTGTGCAGGTCAGAGGACAGGAGGCATTTCCATTCAAGCTAAGCTCCGCCCTAACACGCATGGTCCAGGTAATTGAGGAGAGGGCGATACACGTGCGGGGTCCCTCAAATGTTCAATGTGGGCTCTTATCATGCTAAGGTTGTTGCAAGCAGGAGGGGCACGTGATGTGGAAATTTGGCGGCAAACTAATTCAGGTGAAGGGGAGGGGGACAGGGTCCCAGCAGGAAAGCTCCCAGTTTGCGACCATGACAGGATCATCCTTGGAACCCACGGCCCAGAGTTAATGTAGCCGTACTCACGTGTGCTGTCTTTGCTTTTCAGCCTCGCCCGTGCTCTCTGATAATCGTCGCAGATTAGGGCTCCGCTCAGTCCATACCACATAAGGCGTTTGCTGAGGTAATACACAGGGTGTGCGTGAATATGCTGCTAAACTAAACTTCGTGGGTTACCAATGTTTCACCAGTGAAGGGAGGGGATAGGAAGGGCTGGCAAGGATTGAGCTGTGCTAGTGCCCGGCAGTTGCATGGTGTTCATGGTCAATAACTCTATTCTCATCCCCCGCAGGAGATCTTCGAGAACTACCCCATCACCTGCCCCCCCTCCCCGCCCCCCCCCCCCCCAAAACCCAACGGGAGGGTCAGTGGGACAGATCGTTCCTACAAGTAGTGAAGTAAGTACAGTGTGGGGATCGGGGGAGGCGCACTCGAAGGGGGGGACCGGAAGGTCGGATTGCCACCTTCTGCTAGGTCACTGGCTTACAGTTCCATTTCTTTTTCAGGTGAACTGAGCCCGAAACGTCAACATGAATAGCCAGGGATCCCCCCACTTTTCTCGCAGGTGTCCCAGGTTGAGGATTCCCTGCCAGGAACCTCCCAAGATGCGCAGATGGCAGCCGTTATGGAAATGGTCAGGGTTAAAGGCGTGGCGTGGGCCACCGAGCTATTGAGAGCGCACAGTCCGGGTGGCTCCGCAATCGTCATGTCTGTCCTGCCTACGGGGCAGGAACCCGCCGAAGAGACAGGGCCCACCAGGTCTAAAAGGGTTCGCAGGCCCACAGTCAAAGACTTCCCAGCAGAACCGCTGCCAGCTAAGAGTCGGACCACGGAACTTTCAAGGGCAGCAGTCGTGCCAGTAGCTGCCTCGCCACCCCCTGCAGCCGGACCGGTGTTACCCCTAGCCTGCGCACCGCCGCCGTTGAATTTTGCTACACGTGAGGACCTTGGTAAGCTCACGGATACGTTACCGAACTTTATGGCGGAAGTCAGAGCTGGCCTCCAGGCTGCCAGCAACACCGGTGGGGTGGTCAGCATGAATATTGGCGTTGGGGTTGTGGCTTCAGCTCCACCACTTCAGGCACAGGTTGGCTCATCCATCACACAGGTGTGGGGTGGAGGGGAAGAGTCAGTGGGGGCACAGGGAGGCCCGAGTTTACACATCACCCCCCTAGGGGGAGAAGCGACAGGGGGAGCTACAAGTGACTTAGGCTGTTAGCAGAGGGCAGAGCCTGTCGCGCCGCCCACAACAGTGCCATCTCCACCCCTGTCAAGTGCCGCAGCCGCGACCCCGCAACCCGCAACCCCATCAGCGACCAGCCCCACTCCCACTGCAGCGATGCAGACTGCACTCGCGGCGCCTGGGCCACTTGTGACTTAGGCCCCTCTGTTGTCAGGTCGGTGCTCCTTAGAATGGGAAGTGCCACTAACAGCCAAGGAAGGGATATGGCGGAGGGAGTTTATTGATATTTTTACACTACTAATGCATGGGGCAGAGGGTTTAGACACCAGGAAAATGGGCGGCAAGGACAATGACAAGAAAGTGCGCTTTCAGGCATGGCCTGAGAAATCGATTAAGACATGGGGACAGGCCTTCGCTATCCTGGCAGCGGTAGTGATGGAGCGATACCCAGAACAGGGACCGGGTCTGTTTCAATATGCAAGCATCATCATCATCAATGAGGCTGAGACCAATGGGGCATGGGCTGGTACAAGTACGATTGTGAATTTAGGAAGAAGATGGCCATGTGCCCAGATCTGGGGTGGAACCAGATGGAAGTGCGTCTTTGGATGCAGAACATGGCAAGGGAAGAGCGGAGCCTGACGAGAAGGCTACCACTAACTATAAGAAGGGGAAGACGACCAAGGGACAGAAGCAGGACAGGAAGGGTCAGTTTAGGCAGTCCTTTCGGGGAGGCCGTGGCTGGGACAGAAGCAAGGAAATAGAAGACCCTTTAATGGGACGTGCAGGCTCTATAATGAAGGGACATGCTCCTGTGGGAAGGCTTGTAGATTCTCTCACACCTGCAGTAAGTGTGGTGGTACCCATCCCACCGCCGCGTGTGACAAGCGGTAGTCCTCCTCGGGGCCCGCTAGACAGGACAAGTAAGTTCCCTGACCCGCCGACTGTGGAATGGTCCACCCCACCCCCCCATCCCTCCACCTTGGCCCCCCCTGCATGTCCCTCCACCTCTGCTAGGGTCACAGTTGCAATTCCTCTCCCTGGTGCGCTTCCCGGAACTCTCCTGGCCAACGGCCCGTCACCTATTGACATTTCGAACTTGCTACCTCTACTACGAGAGTACCCCAATGCCACAGACAGGACTGTATTAGCGGAAGGGTTCTTGGAAGGATTCAAAATTCCTTATCAGGGGCCAATGGTTAGCAGGGACTCTGAGAGCCTCAGGTCAACCAAGGATCACCCCGAGGTGGTGGGAGCAAAGGTTAGGAAGGAAGTGGCCCTCGGGAGGGTGGCGGGCCCCTTCCAGCAATCTCCTCTCCCGAACTTTGTGGTCTCTCCCTTGGGTGTGGTCCCTAAGAAGGAGCCAGGGGCTTTCAGGTTGATCCAGCATCTATCCTACCTGGAGGGTGACTCAATTAACTTCTGGCTGGAGGAGAGCTCATACTCGGTCTCGTACTGTTCCCTTGACATGGCTGTCGACATGGTTAGGAGGGCAGGGAAGGGATCATGGTTGGCTAAAGCCGATATTGAGTCAGCATTCCGACTTCTGCCTGTCCACCTGGAGAGACAGCACCTTCTTGGTTTCAAGTGGCAAGGTGAGTTCTTTTTCGACAGATGCATGCCTATGGGCTGTGCGGTGTCTTGTGCCTTCTTTGAAGCCTTCAGCTCATTTCTGCAGTGGGCACTCTCGCGGAAGTATAACGTTGAGGGGGTGACCCACTACCTGGATGACTTCCTGTGCACCGGGGGAGTTGGTACGCAGGAATGCCGCAGGGGATTACAATGCTTTCAGGATTTGGCCCGACACCTGGGGGTGCTATTAGCACCTGGCAAGACGGAAGGCCCTGCCCAGGTTCTCACTATTCTGGGCATTGAGTTGGACACGGTTATGGGTGTGTCGAGACTCCCTGCTGAGAAGGTGCAGGCCCTGCAACAGGACATCCGGTCACTGCTGGGGAAAGACAAGGTGCCACTAGGTGTCATCCAGAGCCTCTTGGGCAAACTTAACTTTGCAGCCAGAGTCATTCCGGTGGGGAGGGTGTTTGCCATGAGATTGGCCAGAGCCACTGCTAAGGTTTTCAAGAAGCACCACTTTGTTAAGCTGTCTCTAGGTCTGAAAAAGGAATTGGCCATGTGGGGTGAGTTCCTGTCTCAGTTCAATGGTACGGTTATCTGGAGGGCTCCATGGGTTGACAGTCCTGAGCTTAGCATGTTCACGGATGCTTCAGGGAGGGAGGGCTTTGGGGCAATCCTGGGCGAGCGATGGTGTGCACAGGAGTGGCCCAACGCCTGGCGCAAGCGCGGCATAACGTCCAAGATCACTGTCCTGGAGCTCTTCCCCATCGTCATCCACTTCACCTTTGGCCAGAGATCCTGTCAGAGAGAAAGGTTCTATTCTGGTCTGACAATATGGCGGTGGTACAGGCAATCAATGGGCAGACAGCCAAGTGTCCGTTGGTGCTGTGCTTGCTGAGGGAACTAACCAGAGGGAGCCAGCGCTGCAACATCGAGTGTAGGGCCAGACATATTGAGGGGGTCAAGAATGTGGCAACTGACGCTCTCTCTCGTTTCCAGTGGCACAGTTTCCGGGAGGCTTGGCCGCAGGCGAGAGCAGAGATGACTCCCTTCCCGTCAACCCTCTGGCGAATCTTGGAGTGGAGCAAGAGTTGAGAGCCCTGGGGGAGCGGTCCTTGGCCCCAGGTACTAGGAAACGTTATTGGAGCCAGCTGACTTCGTTCAACAAAGTGGTGGACACCTTGGGCTTATCTGAGGTACCATTGGAGGGCAGAGTACAGGCTTTTGTGGTGTGGGCGAAGAAACAGGGTAAAACCCACTCCTGGGCTTGCGGACATTTGGTGGCAGTCAGCCATAATGCTAGGTTGAAAGGGGGGGCAAGACCCAGCTAAGTCCTTTGTTATCAGGGTGGCATTGAAGGGTTGGGCCAGGGAGGAGCCTAGGGTTCCAGACATCAGGTCCCCCATCGACTTTCCCTTATTACGGGCCATGCTAGATGTACTAGAAGTGGTCACCCACTCGTCCTTCGAGGCTTCCCTATTTGCGGCTGCATTCTGCTTGGCCTTCTTCGGAGCCTTCCGCATTAGTGAGCTAGTGGCGCGCTCGAAAACTGACAGTTCAGGGGACGCCTTGGGTATAGCAGACATCAGCCTTGATTACAGGTTGACTGACCACCTCAGGAAATCTAAAACAGATCAGGCAGGCAAGGGCGTAGAGGTGGTGTTAAGTCCGTTGGGTGACCCCAAATACTGCCCGGCCTTCAAGGTCAGGGAGTACATAGCGCTGCGCCCAGTGATTGGTTACATGGTAGAAGCTCCACGCAGACCGAGGGTCTTTAACGAAGTGTCAGATGGAGCGCATAATGGGTGCGTGCTTGTCCAGGGCTAGCCTTCTTCGCTCGGGCAAAAATATTCCAGCCATTCATTCAGGATTGGTGCCGCTACCCCTACATTCAAATCAGGCATGGAACCGGCAGGTGTGAAGAAAGTGGGACGCTGGGTGTTCCAATGTTACAAACGTTATATCCGCCCTTGAGGGCGTCTAGGTTGTTGAAGTAGCTTGCAGTGTCGTGTGATAATACGGTTTGCAGTGTTTTGCAGTGTTATGCAGTGTTTGTACAATAGCATAATCGAGGTATTAATAAAAACATAGAGTTTAAACGTGTCCTTTGTTTTATCAGGGTCCAAAGTGTGGGTTGTTAGAAAGGCGAACCCGGGGGAGGCAGAAGGTGTCTGGCTGACCACCCCTAGGTCTACCCCTCCTTCAGAGAAGGGACCGAGCGATGTTGAGAGGCCTCCGACGGGAGGGCCATCTCCTAGAATCGTACAGCAGAGTAACCACACCACTCCAAATATACAACACACGTAGATAGAGTTTTCAATCTTTATCGGGCAATAAGTATCGTTTCAATATATACAGCAGATCCAGAGATCTGGAAAGTCTCGTGGCAAGGGGCAGGTAGCGGGACAGTCTTATAGATGGTCGGTTGCAATGGGACCCTATGCACAGCTCTCAATCCTCGAGCTGGGGGGTTCCGGAAGGTTGGGCTGCGGCAGCGCCAGCAGGCTCCAAGATGATTCAGCGAGTGTGGACAGCGGCAGCGCCAGCAGGTTCCCAGATGGTTCAGCGAGTGTGGACCGCGGCAGCGCCAGTAGGTTCCAAGATGGTTCAGCGAGTGTGGACCGCGGCAGCGCCAGCAGGTTCCCAGATGGTTCAGCGAGTGTGGACCGCGGCAGCGCCAGCAGGTTCCAAGATGGTTCAGCGAGTGTGGACCGCGGCAGCGCCAGCAGGTTCCAAGATGGTTCAGCGAGGGTGGGCCGCGGCAGCGCCAGCAGGCTCCAAGATGGTTACAGCACAGATGGACCGCGGCTGCGCCAGCAGGTCCCAAGATGGTTACGGCAAAGATGGACCGCGGCAGCGCCAGCAGGCTCCAGGTAGAACAGCAAGGTGAGTTCGTCTCAGGGTCAGCCGACACAGCGTCAGCAGGGCTTCTCGACTCCGGGATACAACTGCCGTCCTACTCCGGGGCTGGCCCAGATATAGGTCTGGAGTCCTTTGATGTCCGGACCCTCTCGCCTGGGGGTCAGAGGGGCCGGGATGATGGTGTCCAGACACCCAGCAGGGGGGTGGAGCCGGAGCCCAGGGAGGCCGGAGGGTGATCGAAACCAGGCATCCGGGGATGGTTGGAGAGCCATCGAAACTCCCCTCTCCTTGTCGCTGGTGGAGTGGCCACTCTACCACCCGAAGGGTTCTTGGTGCCTCGATGGCGGGCTCGCTGGGGCTGTGGCCGCGGCTGGTCCGGGACCACGTGTCTGTGACGTGATGGGCCCAAGATGGCGTCGGGCCTGGAATGAGGGTCCGGGGTGGGCACCGGACCGGTAATGCTGGGGCGGCCCGAGTGTGCCGTGTCAGTGGTTGTGGGCCGCCGGGTGGCGGATCGGGTGGTTTGGAGGGCGTGCAGAGGTGTGCCCGAGGCCGACCCGGGCTGGATGGAGGGCCGATGTCGTCCGGGGCCCGCCTTGCGGGAGGGGTAGGACCACGCCACGAGGCCGGGTCCAACATGGGTCATTGGGCACTCGGCCATCTCCAGGTTAGCCCGTTGGGCATCGATTAGGAACTGGATGCGTGGATTCTCACAGACAGAGTTTGAGTGGTTGGGTCACCCAGGAATGCGTTGGAACAGCCTCATGAACAGACTTGAGCACTCGCTAGCTACGCTGGGAGCCCCCCCCCCCCCCCAAGTGTTTGGTAATACATCTGGGGGGCAATGACGTCACTACCTCTGGAAGGACTTTATTGCTGCACATGATGAAATCTGATTTGGGGGAGGTCAGCAAGCGCATGGGGCAGGGTGTGGGGTACACGTAGGGTGTGGCACGGGTCGAAATCCTGCGAGGCGGCGGAGCGATCCAGGAGACGCCTCAACAGCTCCATGCTCAAATTCCCGGAGCAGAGGGGCCTGGGTTTCATTCGACACAAAATGATCCAGGAAAGGGTCAAAGGTTATTATGAAGCTGATGGGGTCCACCTATCACCAGTAGGGATGGACTTGTTCCTGTTAGACTTGCAGGAAGCTTTACAGCTGAAGGGTTGCAGGTAAGAGACAAAAGAGCGGGGTAGTGGCGAGCCCGGGCGGCGGCGGAGTTACAGGGCGATCTGGAAGCAGATGGGTACAGAAGGGTACCTCAGCGTGGCACATAGGGGTGCCAGAGTCTAACTCCAGGGCCTCATGGGAGGTTCCTGGAACCTGTGTCGGCGCCCCAGTAGTCCTTCGGGCGGTTGTAGGCCTGAGCAACTGGGGCTTGCCTAGCTATGCTCTGCCCGGAAAGGGGCGTGAGTGCAAAGGACCAATTGTCAGGTGATCCTGGAAGGAATTACCAGAAGGGGCAGCACATAGGGGGTTCGCCACGGTGCTACTTGGCCCATCAGGCGAGCAGGTGGCGAAAATGCTGCCTGCCCTTGGATCGCCCGTAAGCTAATCCACAATGATTACATAACGTTGTATGTAATAAACCTGCAGCAGCTTTTCCCAAGTTAACACTGGTGTGGAGTGTTTTATTTGCGGGATGCATGCTATGAGGGGTGGGGGCCGGTTACCATGATGTTACTAAAGCGTCAGCAGCGCCATGAGCCCAGCGGTATGGAAAGTGGAGCCCAGCAGTATTTAAAGTGGCACGCGCCTTCAGGAAAGCCTCTGCACCCACTCGCCGCCTCCCCCATACCGGCTTCTGGAAGTTTCAACAGCAGGGCAGGAGGAGCAGCTTAACTTTCATGCTTAACGTTAGACCACACTGACTGCTGCGGTGCTGACGACGCATCATCTTCACATCATTGTAGCGCTCGCACGCACAGAGTGCTGCGGTGCGAGCGGAACCACATTTACTTTCTTTATTTTGCACAACATTGTACCCGCACAGAGTGTGTGGTAAAATACAGCTACAAGCCCTAACCCTATAGCGTTAGCACGTACGGAAAGCTGCAATGCTAAAAGCGTACTGCCTTTAAAGAGTGCTGATAGCAAGAGAAGCGTTGAGGGACAGTACATAAAACAGTGCTGCATTGTTTCATCCCGCTACTCTCATCTGTGGAGTATCAGGAGGACCAGAGACACGGCACCGTCTAGTGCCAGCCCAGTTTATGCCAGTCCAGTGTTATAGCTTGCTCTCTCTTTAGTTGTGGCACGACATTTCTCTGGAGTAGTTGCTCTTTATTTGTCTATAGGAACTCTGAGTTCCTTGAGAGGAAGACCGATTCTGCTGGTATCCCTTCCCTTCTAGGCTCATGGGAGTGAAATATATGGTCTCCAACTAGAAGGTGTGCTTGATAGCAAGAAGTAGGAATCGGAGAAGCCTTCTAATGGCGTTCCACAACGATGTATTGTTTTATCCATTTCCCCTGTGGGCGGCCTTGCAGGAGAGTTCTTATATCACCCTTCTGTGAGTCAGCGCAGGGGGAGTGGGAAAACTTAGCAACGTCCGTGCTGGTTTTGTTCCAGAAGGTCAGTGGCTTGTGTTGTCTGCTAACCTGACACCAGGGCAATGTCCCCATTTTTAATACTGCTGATCTGCCCTGCAGGGACAATGGGAGGGCAAACCAGTATTTCACATGAGCAGTCGGTTTGTCGAATTGAGGTGGAATATTCATTGCCCATTGTAAGAAACTGACTCTATATATAATGCACCAAAGTGAGGTACAGTGTATAGAGTCCAAGGCTCTCCAGAGGTTTGGCAGAGGCTAAAGTTAGATAGAACCTTACTCTCTAAAGTGGTAGCTTGGTCAAGCAGTAAGACAGTATCAGAGGACAGTGTAAAGCATTTGATGTACACACTCAGTCAGCAAATGGTCTCACACAAACGGCTCCAATGCATCCAAAAAGCCTCCGCACGCCTGATCCTTGACAACCCTCACCGCAGCCACATTACACCCCACCTGAGAGACCTGCACTGGCTCCCCGTCAACGAGAGGATAACCTTCAAGCTCCTCACCCACGCACACAAAGCACTCCACAACACCGGACCAGCGTACCCAACAGCTGACTCAGCTTCTACAGCCCTACCCGCCAGCTCCGCTCCACCGACCACGCCCTCGCCACTGTCCCCCGCTTCTGAAGAGTGACTGCCGGCGGAAGATCATTCTCCCACCTCGCCGTCAAGACATGGAACACCCTCCCCATCCGCCTATGGCAGACCCAAGATCTACTAACCTTCAGAAGACTCCTCAAAACCTGGCTTTTCGAACAGTAGCAGCATCCCCCTACCACTTCGCGCATTGAGACCCTCACGGGTAAGTAGTGCGCTTTACAAATGCTTTGATTGATTGACACACTCAAGAACTGAACTCTAGGCCAATTGTTTTGTATAAAAAATATACTGTTGTTTTATTTCTAGAACCAAGCAAGCCTGGTGCAGGTAAGCATAAAAATACTTTTCAGTAGTAAATTACTTGTATGAACATAGTTCAAAATAGCAGTGTAACTTGTACTGGTTTTGGTTACAGTTTTAAGAAAGCAGTTTGCAACACATTGCAGGTACATTCAATTGAATGACCTTTTTAAGTAAAATGCAGTTACTTTTCAGATTACCTTTGCTAACACAGGACTGGATCCTGGATTCAGTTCTGGGACATTTCCTGAAAACAGGTGAGTAAATGCGTTTTGGTTAAAGGTACGATTTTTAAGAAATATTATTGTATCTAAAAAGTTGAAACTTTTTCACATAGAATCACCAATGATATCCTATAGGAGGAAATTCACTTAGCAGGTAAGTTATGTTATCGTTACTTTTTCTTACTCCGTGCTGGATCCTGGATTCAGCATTGGGACATTTCCTGAAAACAGTTGAGAAAATGCGTTTTGGTTATTCGGCTGATTTTTAAGGAATATTTGCAGTTTTCAAAAGTTGACACTTTTAACCTTTTGGGAGAAAAAGTTTCAATGTTATCCTATGAGAAAAAATTAGTTATCGGTTTCAAGGTAAGTAATCAGTCTCTTGAGTTAGTGTTCTGGGGTTAGACTCAGGGGTCTCCCAGGGTCAGTGATGCACTGTTGTTTGGAGAAAATGCAAATAAAAACGGTTTAAAAAAAAAAAGTGATGCACTGTTGTTGCACCCTCAGCGGCACTCCGGCGGCTGGGTGCAGAGTGTTGAGGCCCAATGTTATCCAATGGGGGATAGGGGGACTCCGGTTGGTGGCGGCTGGCAAGCAGGCCACAGGGTTGTGGGAGCCAAGCTCCTAGGGTTAAGCTCAGGGCACGTTGGGGACCAAGTTAGCACCAAAGGGGCACCCTCAGCGGCGCTAGGGCAGCCGGGTGCAGGGTGCTGTTTTGAGGTCGGGTGCCCTGTTGATTTCAATTGGAATTCTCCAGGACAAAGAAACACGGCAGGCTCAGGGACGAGGATCTTCCAGGAGTGTCCACCACTTTGAGGGGTAAGTTGGGATGTAGAGGGATAGTTAGGCACCACTGGGATGGGCACACAAGGCCGTGGGGCATCGGGTGTAGGGGTGCCTTTGGACGTCGGATTTTCTTACCCGCTCTGGCCGCGGTAGGGGTAGGGCCCTCTGGATTGGGGCTGCAGGCATTGTCTGGAGGCTTAAGGCAGGTCAGGGGTCGCCGGATCTTGGGACTGAATCGCCGGGGGGACCTCCCCGTGGTGTTTGTTCACTCAAACATGGGCCGGGCTCGGTGGGTGCGGAGTGTGCTGGATTCACAGTTTCTGGTTCGCACCAGAAGCTGCAGTTCAAACACGTCCGGTGTTTACGGGAGAAACAGCTTGTGAATGCAGACAGGTCCTCCGGGGTTTGTGAGGTTGCTGGCCGCTGGACATGCCGGGATTTTGCAGGAGCAGGTTCAAGGGTAGACAGGCCTGTAAGGCTGGGGCCAAGTCAGTGGGCGTCGTCCTCTTGTTAGCTCTGCACATCTTCTCGTCCTTCTTCTTTTCTTGTTGTTGCTGAATCTGAGGAAGGAAGGTTCAGGGTGCCCATAAATACTACATTTAGGGGCGTTACAGGTAGGTAAAAGTCAGGGACCAATGGGTCCCTTCCCTGGGGTGGGTACACCCCCTATTCTGCCACTGTCCAGTGGGAGGGGGGCAGGAGCCTGTCCCTGGTTGACTGGTTCGCCCCATCCTCAAGTTGGCGGGGACTCGAGGTTGTGCTTCACCTCGCCTCCTCCACCCTAGGGGTGGAGTTGGCAGAGGTGGGCACACCTCTCTTCTTCACTTTGTTTTTCCCGCCGGGTCTCCCGCCCAAAGTGGGGAGTAGAACCAGTGGGGACCAGTTGCTGAGTACAGCAAGTGGTCTGGAGAGGCTCACAAAGGCGGTATGCCTTTGTAGCATCTCCTTCATGAACCCTACCCATCCTAGGGTAGGAGGCTTGGCACCTCGTCCCAGGATGTGCATTGTTTCAGGCCCCCAAGAGCGGCAAGCTCTCGACCCAGGGGTCCAGAAGCATATCTGGGGGTGACAGCCTCAACAGCCACTCAGTCAGGTCACTGGGAGTGGGTCGAATTTCAGGGGGCATCTCTAAGATGCCCTATGTCGTGCATTTTTACATTAAAAGCCCCAAATTATTCAACATATATGTGGCGGATCTGGCGAGAGTTATTAAAGCACATGGGCTACGCTTAACCACTTATGCGGATGACACCCAATTGGTGTTGGCGGTTCACAAGGATGGACCAGCCGTGGCCGCAAGATTTCAGGAGGGGATGCTGGCCATCGACTCATGGATGTCAAGCAACTTCTTGAAGTTAAACTCGGACAAGACCGAGGTTATGACCTTTGGCAACCTTTCTCCGGAATGGTCTTCCATCTGGTGGCCCACTGAAATGGGCCCACTCCGGTTGCCAAGGTCAGAAACCTCGGTATCATGTTCGATGAGAAGTTGCTATTTAAACACCACGTCAATACGGTGGTCTCATCGTCCTTCTTTACCCTGAGGAAAATCAAAAAGTTGCTGCCATATCTCCCTTCAGGGGCAGGGAAAACCTTGATCACCACTCTCGTTTTCTCTAAATTGGATTACGGCAACGCCCTCTTCCTCGGCACGCAAGAACAGATCCTAACTAAACTACAATCGGTGCAAAATGCAGCGGCGAGAGTTTTGCTGGACATTCCTAGTCGCCGCCCTACCTCGCTGGCCATTCGTCATCTGCATTGGCTAAGAGTCAAAAGCTGGATAAAATTTAAGGCATTATGCATTGCCTACAAGGCCATCCATGATTCAGGACCTAGGTTCCTCAAGGACGCCTTCCGGATCTATTCTCCTCAAAGACCCCTTCGTTCAGCGTGCACCCACCTCCTTCCCGTCCCACGTACCAGAACCACCGGCTGGGGTGACAGACGCTTCTTATTGGCAACCCCCAGGTTGTGGAATACTCTTCCTTTGGACATCAAAACTAGCCCTACCCTCATCATTTTTCGTAAACTCCTGAAAACCTGGTTATTTAACCAATGATACTTTGGGTAGCCCTCCGCCTCAGCTGTCTGATATGCGCCGAGACACCCTCGGGTAGTTGTGCGCAATAAAAATCTCAAAAACATAAACATAAACATAAAACCCACACTGGCATCAGTGTGGGTTTAATGTGCTGAGAAGTTTGATACCAAACTTCTCAGTCTTGAGTGAAGTCATTATAGTGCTGTGGAGTTTGTAATGACAACCTCCCAGCACCATATACTCTTAATGGCAGCACTGCACTTACAGTGCCAAGAAAGGCCCTGGGTACTGTAGGGGTACAGGGCTCATTCACATGTACCCTCACCACTGGCATAGGGCACCCAGCTAGAGGGGTGACTGATGTATGCCAGGGCAGTGTTTTGTGGGCATGGCACACGGATGTGTGCCATGTCCACTCTTTGTTTTGTTCTGCACCAAGACACGCAGCCTGCCAAGGCAGTGTGTGTATGTCAGGGCACAGGGCCTAAGGTTGGCACAATAAAGTCACAGTGCCCTGGGTACCTAGGGTACCATTTACCAGGGGCTTACATGTGGCCAGAGATGCCAATTGAGTTTAGGCTTCAATGCAGTTTTAGGGAAGGAACACAGGCCCTGGGTACCTGATTGGCAGGAGCCCAGGGCACACTCAGTCAAAGTACATGTTAAATGTTAATGTTAAATGTCGTATACTTGTAAAGCGCACAGCTGCCCCAGCAAAGGGGCGTCCCGGCGCTGTATACCGCTGGGGAACCCGTCCTGGCTTTCCCTGTGGGATGGTCCCTACTGGGAATCCCCAAGGTGGAGCCAAGCATCCCCGGCGTTGATGGGGCCGTTGTGGAGATTAGGCAAGCTAATGCCCAGAGTTGCCGAGTGGGACCCCAGGTTAGAGTAGGCACCGAGGCGAGAATTGTCGAGTCCGCTGACCCTGGTCCACGACCCTGCCGCGTCGGGAATTGAACCCTGGTCCCGGGCCGACTTCAGCTCCCGGGTCTGCCGCCTCTAACCAGTGAGCCACACCACTCCACATCAGCAATTAAACAAAAAGTGGGGGCATACCATGCAAGAAAGAGGGCACTTTCTCACACCCATGCTCTCTGTGGCTTGTGAGTGACATAAATGGCCAAATAGTGAAACCCAGCCAGAACAACTTGCATGTCTCTGTACCATGTGTCATCCGCTGGGACCCTGCCTACAAAATAGAGAGTAGATTTGCATTTGTTGAGGTTGAGACAAGAGAGGTCTCTGAAAATGCAGAGGATCTTTTTCAACTGCGGTCTCGACTCGGCGAGATCATTGAGATAAATTAAAACATTGTCCACTGGGCGTGGCCAGGACCTGAATGGAGTAAGACGCGTCTCTTTGGGTCTCCGCTCCGCCGTGTCCCTTAATCGCTGTTGCTCCCTGCCGCCGGGTCTGGTAACCGGGGCAAGGTGCCTGGATGGACAGTGAGTCGGGGGTGCCCTGCAGATCGGTAGTGAGTGGCCCTACGGAACCTGGGCACTCAAACCCCCTGACGACCTCCTGAGGATTCCCCTGGCCGTCATCTTGTGAGACGGTCTCAGCTGTGGCGTGGCTGCTGGATGCCAGCTCCGGCCCCGTAAGCAGAGTGCGGCGTGATGACCCGAGCAAAACCCCCGTGTTGGCTCTGGACCCCGCGATCGGCACAACTCTAGATAGAGTATGGGGGTCCGTCGAGCTCCGGTGCCGCTTGGAGAGGTTGACTGATGGCCCGGCCACTTTGTCCAGTGAGCGGTGATGGGGTGCGCCATGCCGAAGACCCGCAGCTGGTGCAGTGGTGTGTCTGCTTAAAGACTGGGACAGGATGCCCTACCTGTACCGACACTCTGCCGAGGCCAGTCGGCCTGAGAGAGATCGCCCTTCAGCGCCTGGATTCTCAGGGTCTCCGGTGTTTGCTCCAGAGGCCTTCCCAGCGGCCATCTTGAGCCCTGAGCCTTGCCGCAGCGTCTTCAGGCCTGGTGATCATGCACGTGAGGAGACCTCCAAGAGGGGATCTTCGTGCTGGTGCCTGCTCCCCTGGGCTCTGTCCGTCACCGGAGCGGGCCCCGGCCTAAACCTACATTGGATGCGCCCTGATTTGCGTGCCCAGACAAGAGCTGCCAGGTGGCAGAGGCTAGATACCAAAGCCACAGTGAAGTGGGGAAGAAGTGCTTTGCCTGCAAGGGCTCCGTGGGGAGGAGGAGAGACCTTGCACCGCACCAGGGCCTGCCGCGCTGTCTCCTGTTTGAAGCTTGCCTGCCGGCCAGAGATGCCTATGGTACACTGAACACTACTTTTACCCTCAAGAGGGGAGGTGGAGCCCCCCGCCCCCTCCCCCCCGGAGTGTGGCCTTCATCCTTCCTCCACATTTGACGTTCTGCAACCCATGTGTTGATCACCTGGCCGGTCGGGTGCCAGGCTCGTGGTCCTAGGGATGGACAGGTGAAAGCGGCACATTTGTACTGATCATCACCGTGTCGAGCTGTGGATACAGAAGTGATCAACTGCTTTGCCCTGTTGTACATTGGGAGGAGACGTGAATCCGGCCTGAACAAGTACCCTTGAAAGTTCTATGTGCATAGTGAGTGCCCTCCATCTTCCATACCCCATTGTGCCCTGCATAGTGGACTGCGTAAGGGGTGAACCCCCCCCATCCACCCTTTGCTGGCAGAACCTGTGAGAGCATAAAGTGGCCCTGGTCAGAGCTGCTTTGTTATGGATCACTTAACCAGGGGGAGATAGCTGGACACCTTGGTCTATAATCTTTTGCCTCCCAGGCCAAGACCTAGATTGACTTGCATCTTTGGTGGGGTGACGGTCACACTCGCCCTCTCTGCCTCTGCTCTGGTGGGATATCTGGAGCCCCCTTGTCTGACCCTGCGCTGTCCTGAACACTTATGGAAAACAACAACACAATTCTCACTCCCCGCTACCCTGCCACTTCATCTGCAAGGGCTGACTTCTCTTCACAGCTGGGCCCACGGTTCTCACTGTACAAGCTGTCATGCCTCCTAAAAATAAAGCCAATAAAGACACTGACTCTGCCACCTCCTGTGACAACCCTGACACATCCCTCTGGTCCAAAGCGAACTCTCAAATGCAGGAGGATCCTAAATCTTCAGCCACGGCATCAGGGAAATCCAGCTCAGAGGCGCCATTCACCCAGGCATTCATGGCATCTTTTCTGCAGGAAAGTAAAGATGAGATCAGATCTCTCCGACAAGACTTTAAGGCCGGACTCCAAGACATACGTAGGGAGGTCACAGAGATCGGTGGAAGGGTCGACAATCCTAAACGAACTATGGATACTAGGGCAGAAGACCATGAAAACCTTTGGAAAAGGATGATTGAAATAGAAGAGCAGAATATCACCCTACAATTGAAACAAGAACACCTGGAAAATCGCAGTGGGGAAACAATCTACGTATAAGGGGGGGTTCCACTGGGAGCGGAAGGAAAAGACAATCTGGCGTACACAGCAGAACTCCTACAAGCCATCCGGGAGAATGAGGAGGCCTCACCACCTACGCTTGACAGAGCTCACGGGTCTTCGGTCCACACAATCGGCCTGACTTTATTCCAGACATCCTTACTAAAGTCCACTACTTTGCAGACAAGGAAGTCATCTTGAAAAAAGTGCAAGGGATCAAGGCGGTCTCGTATAATGGCCTCTCAATACATGTTTTCCAAGACTTGGCGCCAGCAACACTTCAACGGAGAAAAGATGTCAAGCCTGTCACAAATAAACTGAGAGACCTCAATATCAAGTACCAGTGGGGCCACCCCTTCACCCTGATGTTGAAATGGGAGGGCAAATGGAGGGTCCTTCGCTCGCTGAGGGACACAAAACAGCTGCTACAGCTCCCTGTGGAGACTGAAGGGGAAGATCTATCTTCATGAAGGGAAGTCGAGCTGGGCCTCTCCGCCCACTATGGTACACTGTTATGCCTCCTAGATCCAAACGCCGCATGCAGGAACTTGAATCCTCCCAAACTATGCAAAACATCATTAGTCACATTCGCTTTTTAAGTGGTTCCTCTTCTCCCGCTCAATCACCAAACCATGCAGATTAAAATACGCTGGATGTGTCAGCCCCCGGGCTAGCCTTGAAATCCCTTGCACCTTGGAGTGTGGGCATGTTCAGTTATTTAATATAAGGCCTGAATTTTGTCAGATATTATCTCTGAGATGAATCCCCGCATGCATCGGAAGGCACCATTTGGCCCTCCTACTCGGAGTAACTATGCAGAGAGGGGGCATCCTCATCAACATTGTAGCTGGTTCTCATGGGATGGCCCGGTGGTCGGAGCTACCATTGCTTTCCTCTAAATTTCCACAGGACGAAGGTGGCGGAGACCCCCGAACCTTTGTGTGTCTGCCCCTCCTCCCTCAGAGTCCCTTAGGAGAGTGACTTTTCCGGAATGGCCCGCCTGATCGACTCCAGCCTTTTCCTGATAGACTCTGATACTGTTTATTATTATTATTATTGTGTCTTTTATAAAGCGCGCAGCTACCCCAACGGGGTGTCCCGGCGCTAAATGATTAACAGCAAGTCCCAGAAGGCAAAAATTATAGGCAGAAAAGGTGAGTTTTCAACGCCCGATGGAATTCGAGCTCAGATTTAATAGAGCGTAGGCCCATGGGCAATTTATTCCAGTGTAGGGCGGCTCTTAGCTCGAATGTTTTCCCTCCAGGATGGTCAATAGATGTTGAGAATTAGAACGAAGAGCTCTGCTGTTACAGTAAGGACGGAGAATGGTTCTGAGATGGGCAGACCCCTTGCCCTGAGTAGAGCGATAAGCTAATATCATGGCTTTGAAATCAATTCGTTTATTTATAGGCAGCCAATGCAATTGGCTGCCTATAAATAAATATATATTTATTTGACCCAGTTGGTCACCTGTTTTCGCATTCTTTATTTTTTTCTCTTCCTTCTTCACAGATTATTTTTTTTTTCTCTTTGGATGCGCTGATTTTAGGGGCTGGGGAGATGAGAATAACCAAGGGTGCTGTGAGCCACTCGAACATGCTCAGCTAGATTGGAGTCCTTTGATGGCTTTCCAGTCCTTCTACTGGGGTGGAAGACCTTGGGGGTTGAACCGCTGGTTTGTGAGGGCTGCGGGGGACGCACATTCCTCTTTGAAGCACCATGACCAACCTTATTAAGTTTCTTTCCCTAAATGTAAAAGGGGTGAACCCCTAACAAGCAACGCCAGGTGTGACGATATTTACTTCAACATGATCCTGATGTCGTTTTTATTCAGGAGACTCACTTGCTTCCTACTGACACTCGCCTCATGTCACACCCCAAATACCCCACTCAATATTGGGCCTGGTCCTCTTCTAAAACGGGGGTTGCTATCTTTTGTAAATCAGATTGGCATGTGGTGATTCCCAAAGTTCCATCAGACGAAGGTGGGAGGTTTATTATTGTCAACATGTATGCTCCTAATCAACAGCAGGATGTTTTTCTATGCTTACCCCTCAGGGAACTCCGGCAGGCAGTCACAACTCCTATTGTCCTTGGGGGAGATTTTAATTTGGTCTGGAACCCAGAATGGGATCGCACTGCGCAAGGGCATTAAAATGCTGGGGCGATGTCGGCGACACTGCGGAATGCCCTAACCGACTTAGGTTTAGTTGACGCCTGGAAAAACCTACACCCAGATTCTAAAGACTACACTTTCTTTTCTCATGCGCATCGATCATATTGTCGTATAGACTATTACTTTCTTTCCCTCCCTTTGATACATGCGCTGTGTAGTGCAGAGATCTCCGATATATCCATATCAGACATGCGTATGTCCTGATCTCTCTCCAACCCCCTAATTCACGTAAGAAACCCTTTCCTCGGAGGAGACTGCCCCCTCAGGTCCTCCGGGACCCTGTGGATGTGGCTGATACCCGAAAGGAGATCGAAGCCTTCTTTCTTGCTAATACCCTCACTGACACCTCTGAGGGCATTAGATGGGACATTTCCAAAGCTACTATCTGAGGGGTCATCTCGTCTATATCGATCGCCCCGATCCGAGAGGCTCAGCTGGTTGAAACCACCCTTTCTAAAGATAACCTAGAACCCAAGGACCACTTGCAAACGTCCCTTCGCAATAAGCGGCACCTGGCTGAACTACGATGCCAATTGCACTTACATTGCACCGAGAATGCAAGTTTTGACTCCAACTCACTCGCAAGCAGACATTTTACACAGGAGGACAAGGTTGGGGCATGTCTGGCACGGCGACTCTTAGCGCAGACTGCGCAAGCCCACATGGCTAAGCTTAAACATCCGGATGGCAGTTGGGCCATTTCGGAGACGGATAAAAGCCTGGAGTTTTTCTATAGGGATCTCTACGCGAACTCTCCTTGTCCTTACAAAGCTGTCTCTGCCTTTCTTGACTTTTGCTCTTGGGACCCTATTGATCCTTATTTTGCCAAATTGTTGGAAGATCCCATTACTCATGATGAAATTGCCAAAGCACTGTAGCAGCTCCCAATTGTTAAAACCCCGGGTCCTGACGGTTTGCCAGTCACTTTTTGCCAGGTTTTTTATCTGCAACTTCGAGATCACATACTCCATCTTTTTAATAGTTTCACAGATAGCCCGGGTCTCACTCCAACAATGACCGAGGTGGAAGTAGTGCTTATTCCTAAGCCATGTAAAGACCACACCCTACCCGCGTTATTTCGTCCTATCGCTTTATTGAACACTGACGCCAAGATCTACACGAAAATCTTAGCAAACCGTTTGGAGCCCCACCTTCCGGGTCTCATTGACCCCGATCAAGTGGGGTTTATCCGTCATCGTCAGGGAGCAGACAACATCCGTTGGATAGCCCACCTAGTGGAAACGACGGTGCCCGCTGTAGGAGAGTAGGGTCTGCTTCCTATGGTTACCCCCACTTTTTGCTGTGATTCTCTGGTTTTTCGACTTTAGTATGGCTGTGGCCCTGCTAATCAGGCCCAGAGCCTAGCTGTTCTCTCTCTAAATTGATACCATGTACTTTAGGTACATACCAGATTGGTTACTGGGTCACCCTTGTGAGCCCCTGTATAGTGTACCCTAGGTACCCAGGACATAGGTGCACCCTAGGCCTACCAGGGGCTGCAGCATGTATTGTGCCACCCCTGGTTAGCCTTCCAAGCTGACACCACAGGTATGTTCTTACAGTCTGGGTAAGGTGGTGTAATCACTCCTTACTTAGATATAGTATATCTATATCTACCTTATATATAGACACGTAGTAACCTATAAGTCACTCCTATGGCAGGCCTTGAAAATCCTGGAGGCAGAGTGCTTGGTTTTGTGTGAGAGGGTGCCCTAGCATGAGCTGAGACCCTCTGCAGCTTTCAGAACCATCTCCTTATAGCTGTTCTATGATATAGCCATACTATATACTCTTAAGTGCATTATAATCCTCGCGGTTAATGCTAAATTTGGTTTGGCTTTATCAAAACATGTCGTGTATGGTGTCAAACACTTTGGAATACTACCCCCGCCGCCAGTTCTGGCGGCGGGGGTAGCATTCCACCCTTTTAGAGGGAGAAGACATGTAGTTACTGGTAAACCTGGTTAAAGTTAAACAGAGCCCCAGCATCACAAAATGGATGCTGCTGCCACAGACACGAGTCTGCCCTCCTGCTGCTGGACGAAACTCCGGCAGGGGAGGCTTGGACAGTAGGTTTCCTGTCCAGGGAGGTGCTGGCACCTCCCCAGACAGGCTTTAGTGTATTGGGGCAGGGAGGGCTGCATTCAGTGAATGCTTTCCAGACACTGCCTGGGGCTCACAAGGTGCTCAATGCATTTCCCAGTTCAAACCGGTTGTGGGGCACTCAGCCACAGCTCTAGCGCGAAACTGGACAAAGGAGAAGGGGTGTAAGCACCCCCTCCCCAGGTCCACCCATAGGAAGGACCTTAGAGTTAGTCCAACCCCTAAACTTACTATAAGTATAGAACTCCAGTCCCTAGGACATTAGATTACCCTGGATGAAACTCTGCAACATATATCCTGGACCTTCGACATTCCATTTCGACTGGAAGACGGAAGAAATCTCCCTTGTGGTCAAGGAGTGACCACCCTGTCCAAACAGGCACCAGTGGCATCTTTACCGGTCTGCATTTTCGAGGCTCCCGCTGGATCCCGAAGAATCTGCGACTCAGGACACAGACTTCAGACATCTCTGACGTTGACCTGCGCTCCCAGCAAAGGTGAGACCTGTGGCGGACATGAGAGACGTGGGACCGGAACTCCTGGACATCCTGCATTTTGCTATCTGCATAGACTCCCCGAAGTATCACAAAGTTGTGCATTGGGGTGCTTGAAGCCCCAGCCCCGAGCACCTTTTGCACCGAAGCTCAGAGGCCCACACTCCACGAGTGTCCCGTGGACCCACTTTGTGCATTTCCGCTCAACGCGTCTTCGTGGTTCCTAGTCTGTTGGCTAGTGAGCCCCCAAGAAGACCAATCCTTGAATCAACTTGCTTTCCTGGTTGCTCCAGGCTTGCCTCAACTTTCCCGCAAAGGAGAAGTTCCTCAGACCTTGCTGGTCTGCAGCAAAGCCAATCTCAACATCCTGCGTGGGTTGCATTTGCCAAGGATTGTTGGGTCCAATCCAGATACCGACACCGCAGTCAACTAGATCCTTTGTGGGACAGCTCGAATCCAGCTCCTGGTCGTCGTCGATGCCTCTTGGACCTCGTGGCTAAAGAGACAAACCTCACCTTTTCACCTGAAATCACCCGACATCTGTTGGCATCTTCCTACCGCCATCCTGGTCACTGGCTAGTGGCCCAGACTCTGTCTCCACTGCTTTCAGGTTCTTTACATCTCCAATTCACCCTTGGATCCACCCGGACACTTTTCCTCTGATCACCTGCAGCACTTCTTCGCAGCTCTCCATTGGAATCGACGACGAAACCCGACACGAAAAGACACCTATGTACCCGGCTTCCCTGGGTGAGGTAACACAAGTACTCCGGTGCTCCCGTGGTTATTGACTCTCCAAGTGCCCCAGTATAAAAGGGTTCCATCGCAGTTCACCTCCTTGTACCCTTAATCTTTAAAATTTTAACTTGTTTGTTCTCCATAGAAAGTCCATGGGAACCCGCGGCTGTGTTTAGACACTGCACGCGTCTCCCGTGGGCCTCTTACATCCTAACCTTTGGTTGTTCTGAGTAGCCCCAGCGATTCCACAGGCCCTGGGCCTGCTTTCTATTCCCCACGTGGTTCTTATAATACTATTTTAGTATATGGTTTGTGAGGCCCCTAGGGCAAAACATATACTGTGCAACTTATCGTATGCTAATTAATTTCCTTGTATTGTACTTTTACCTCTGACCTCATAAAGAGTGCAGCGGGGTTGTGTTTAGAATAAATACATACATATTTGATGTATACCTTGTGTGGTGTGCTTTCATTTGGTACTCAAGAGATTATAAATGGTAAAACAACTTGCTTAACTCGTCTCCAAGTCTTAGCCTGAAGGCTGCTCTCCACAGCTACTACTAGGATAGCTTTCTATAAGGTTGACTTTATAACCTACCATCAATAAGGGTCAATTAGACTGGTGCTAGGTGCCCACTAGAATAGTGGGCATCTTATACCAGGCTAACTTCTTACACCTGCTATCCCCTCTACTATTTGCCTTAGTGGTGGAACCCCTGTCCATCGCCATTCGTCGAGACCAGGATATACGGGGTATCCCTATGTGTGGCTATGATCATAAAGCTTTCCTCTTTGTTACTCAAGCGGTGGCCTTGGAGTTCAGGGGCCCGGATGGTCCTAAAGGACGGTGGATCCCACGTCATGTATTGTCCTTTATTGTACTTTAGCAGTGGCTGCACCTGGGGACCCTTTCTCTCGAGGAGCGGACGCTGAGGTTGTGCTGGAATCGATGACAGAGCAGAGCTGAAGTTGCCCGTCCTTATGCTCCAGAAATACCACTGGGAATGTGCACCGCCCTTCCGCACAGGGGACACTGGACGGCTTTGGCCAAATGGGAGATGATGGGAGTACAAGTACTGGGGGATTTATATGAGAACGGTGCATTGTTACCTTATCAGGCTCTGCAGGACAGATATGGCCTCCCTCGCGGAGACTACTTATTACATTCTGCCTTAGTTTCGGCTATACAACGACATTGGAGGGAGGCGTTAATGGAACCCCAGACATCCTTGCTTTGCCAATACGTGGTGATGGCAGCGGGGACCTTTAAAGCTATTACGTGTTTAAATAGGCGTATAGTGGGTGAGGGACTGGAGCCCCTGCGGGACTTGCAAAGGAAGTGGGAGGAGGACCTAGGTAAAGAGATCCCCGAGAAGACTTTGGCTCAATTAGTAAGGCGAGCCTGGAAAAGTACCAGGAACGCCAGATTTCAACTGGTGCATTTCTTTATACTACACAGAGCATACCTTACACCTGCTAAGATCAATAAGTACTTCAAAATAGACACTGCTCAAGGGGTGGAGTTCCATCTTATGATGTGGGGCTGCCCACACATAGGGACGTACTGGGAGGATGTAGTGGGCCTGCTTTGCGACGTTACAGAGAGACGGTTGGAGCCTGACATGAGTACCTGTTTATTGCATTGGTTTCCACACACCCCCAAAACGAAGGTAACTAGTAAGTTTGTAGACCTAGGCTTGTTGCTAACTAAGAGGGACATCACGGCGCACTGGAAGTCAAATCAAATCAAAATCATCTTTATTCGGTTTCTGTTTTTTTTTAAAACCATAAAAGTACATAAAAAGCACAATAAATAATTAAAAGTTACATTAATTTTAGATCAAACGATACATAAAAACTTATTGTTAGACATCCATCTTATATCAGATATCAAAAAAGGGTTCACCATCTGTAATCATAGGTTCAATCGATGCCTGATACAAAGTTTGAGATACTGTACAACCGATTTAGTCATCAGGTTGTTTTCCAAAAATTGTAGTGCCAAGTAAGCAGGGCGGCATCTGCGAATTTTTAGAACTTTTAGTACTGGTATTATCCATCGTTTGCGTAATGGTATATAAAATTTGCAAAAGAATAAAACATGGATTATGGACTGTGATGACATTGAATCACAAGGGCATACTGAGATATTATGTGTCCAGTCATTTTGTTTAGGAAACAGAACCAAATAGTGATATAAATTAAACCTAAAACGGGTGAGAAGGAATTTCTCATATTGTGTTAAATCATACTGCAGATAAGGTTGGATGGTAGGAACCAACTGAATCAATAGGCAATGCTGGACTGATGGCTTCCCTATTTCTGTCAGCAACCGAAGTTGGGATAAATGCGACATACAAATTGTTTTAAGTTCTTTTTTTGATATGTCTGTAACTGACAATGGATCATCAAAGAACCTCGGGAAACCAATGTCTGTAAAAAAGGATTCCACGTAGGCCAACCATTTTATCTTTCTCATGTTATCTAATTTCAGACAATCCTGAATTATTGTTTTTGTGAGGTGGCACTCATCCGTGGCCCATATTCTGCGCCATAACATGATTGGTTGGATTTTGATGATGTCGGAAATGAAGTCGACCCCGAGTTCGAGATGACATCCGTACGTAGTTGTACTTCTCGGGACGGCCAGTAGAAATCTGAGAAAAGAGTTTTCGACTTTTTGCAGTTGCTCGACATTTGTCGTTCCCCATACCCCTGCTCCAAAGGTGGCAGTGCTTATGCATTTGGCGTTGTAGATCTTAATCATTTCGGTCGGAGGTCTTTTTCCGAGACGAAGAGAGAAGGCTTTTAATGCCCCAATTGTTCTTTTGAGGGACAGTTTTCGAGAGTTTACTGCTTCTTTCCAGTTGAAAGCCTCGTCCATCGTGATGCCTAGATAAGGGTACGTATTTGTTCTTTCAAGGGGTAGATTGTCCACATAGATAGTCTTTACTTTTTTCCCCTTGGTACCCGCGTGCATCACATATGTTTTTTTGATGTTCATTTTTAAGTTTAAGCTGGTCATAAAGGAGCAATAATTATTTAGGGCCCGTTGAAGTTGAACAGGAGTTTGAGCAAGAATTACCGCATCGTCAGCATATAATAAAGCAGGAATCTGCCGACGACCGGCTTCAGGGAGATCTTTTACGTCCTTTAGCATTGCGCTCTCGAGGCCATTGGTGTAGAGCGTGAATAAGAAGGGGGCCAGTACGCACCCTTGTCTGACCCCCTTCTGTATGGGAAAACTGTCTGTCAATTGTCCACCTGTCCCAAATCTAACCTTTCCCGTAGCTCCTGTATATAATTCGCGGAGAAAGTCAACAATTGATGGTTCAATCCCCATTTGCAGCATTATTCTCCAAAGTTTGGAGTGTTGCACACAGTCAAATGCTGCTGTGAGGTCGACGTAAACCATATGTAGGCAAGATCTTTTTGCGTTTACGTATTTTCCGACCAATAATGTTAAATTTAACACCTGATCCACTGTACTCAGTCCTGCCCTAAATCCATATTGCAGGTCTGAGAGCACGCCATGTTCTTTCGACCACTCCTGGAGACGATCGAGAAGTATGCGCCCCGCCATCTTTCCGATTGAATCCAGGAGGGAGATTGGACGATAACAGGAAGGACTATCCCTGTTGTCCTTCTTAAAAATGGGGACGAGTATCGAAGTGGACCAGGAGTCGGGGAGGTTAGTGTTCTTTGCCGCGTTTAGTACTTTGTTAAGGAGAGGGGACCAGAGGTCAGGTAAACGTTTGTAGAAGTCCATTGGGACCGAATCAGGTCCTGGTGCTTTACCTGTTTTGGCCATTTTTAAGGCTTTTGTCGTTTCACTCAGTGTAAAGTGGATAGCTATTGGGTAATTCACAGGAAGAAGAGATCCCTGGACGGTTAAGTCTGCAGATTTATCCTCGCCAAATACTCCTGAAAAATGTTGCACCCAGTCCTGTGCATTTATAGCTACGTCCAGGGAGGGAACATCATTGTTGTCTTTTAGGAAGGGATTTTTTACTATCTCCCAGAAAGCTGAGCTGTCTTTTAGAGAGCTGCTTTTTAGTAGTTGTATCCAGAGATTTGCTTTCAGGTCCTTTTTTCTTTTCCTGATTGCTAGCGTATACATTTTTCGTAGGTTTATTACCTCTTGTCTAGTTCTATCTTTTTTTGTTAAGGCCCTCTTCAGTTCGGAGTAAGCTTCGGTACATTCTGTGTCAAACCATCCTGTTCTTATTGCCTTGTTAGGTTTATAAGGTTTGGTTAGTTCGTTTCTTATATTCAGCAAGATCTCTTCATAGTTAGTCATAATCTCTATTGGGGATGTCGAGGGATCTAGGCACTTGTCTATTTGGTTTTTACATGTGGTAATTATTATTTTATTGACAGCTTCTTGATCTATTTTATTCCATTTGAGGGTATACCCATTTAATCTATCCAATGTTAGTACTTCCTGGTTGAGCGTTCCAAAATTGACCTTATCTTTTTTCTTTCGGTGGATCAGTTCTTGGTAGGTCAATCTTAATGGAAAGTGATCACTAAGTACATTATTAAGCACCTCAAAGGTCTTGATACGTGTGGCTTTATTGCTAGATATTAATATGTAATCGATTAAAGTTTTGAGACCTCTTCCGTGAAAAGTAGGAGTGAATTGAATTATGGGAGTTTTTAACAAGTTGGCAAACCCTATATCTAGTTCGGCCATGATGGCCTGCATATTATTACCTTCAGTGGTGTGGGAGAAGTGGGTGAGGCAGTTTCCTTGTTCGTCAGGGGTCCCACAGATGAAGGTGTTATTTTCATTACATATGTGAAGGTTGAAATCTCCTCCCCAGATTATTGTGTGAGAAACCTTAGCATACTTTATTTTGAGATCGTTGGTCTGGTTCAAAATTTCTTTTAGGGTCTTAGTCCACTCCGTCGTTTTCATATTATTGTAAAAGTTAATGATGGTATAAACCTCACGATTGTTTCCTTGAAGATTGATGATCTGAAAGTTTTGATGAAATATTGTGGAGTTGTTTCATGACATGGCCAGAGGTTAGAAATATATACTATTAATCCTCCTTTACTTCTCCCTGAATTTGATCTTATTGCTTGAGAGAAGAATGTTTTGTATCCCAATAGGTGGATTGGGTTATTAAGCCATGTCTCCTGGAGACAAATAACGTCATTCGATTCGATCAAGTCAAGGAAACCTTTTTCTGCTTGTTTGGTCGCTAGTCCCGCAACATTCCAGAAGAGCACCCTCTTATCGGGGTTCTCTAGAGTTGCGGAGGGTGTCGTGTTCTGAGCAGTAATTTCTTCATGTTGGATGGGTTGTAAATCGAATATCATATTTAGGGCAGTTGCCTGCCACTTTTGGGGTGTTTGTGAAGTTGATAAGGGTCTCGTATAAGCCTTGAAAGGACATTGTGAGTCCTGTGTCGTTTTTGCATTGATTCGAGTTTTTAGCATCTTAGTTGATTCGTTTGTCCTAATTTTTTGAGTGTGGTGTTCTTTATTGGATAGATTACTTGAGGGAAGACTGGCTAAGTTGTTTAATGGGAGACTGTTATTCGACACGAAAGTCTTATCATAGATCTGTGGTGATGGTCAGTCGACCATCTCCAAACAACTATAGGTGTTAAAGGTTGGTATTCCGGCCCATGGTTCCCTCTGTGGTATTTGCTGTGCCCTACTGCCGTAGATGTTCCAATCGTCCCGATCTTTTTGGTCGTACCCCCATTCTCCCAGAAATCTGCTCCTTTGATTGTTTCCAAAGCCCCAATCGCCCTGATTCCTGCTTCTCTGCTCATGCTGATTCCAGGACCAATTTGATGGCCAATTATGGTCCTCGGCATGATGACCTTGTCGGGGGTAGAAGAAAGATAAGCGTTTGGTGTTTATTCCGCCGCTACCTTCCAATGAATCCCAGGAGCATATATAGTCCACAGCACGGGGATTTACAAGGTTGACTATTATGCAGTCACCAGAGATCGTTTTTGGTTGATGACCTATCCATGAAACCCTTCTAACCGTGGTGATCCTGGTGATGTTATTGGGATGGTTAGGTCTATTAATGTTCAACCAGTGCCGGGTTTTGTTTAGCAAAGACCAGGTTGGTTCATCTGTGTCATTGCTTAATTCTGGGACCCCTGTTAGAATAACTACGAAGGGGGCTGCCTCTGGGGGGAGGTTTGTTTGCTTGGTCCATCTTAATTTTGGTCGTTCTGGTTTATTGAAGTGCCTTTGTGTACGGTCGGGCTGTGAAGGTAAAGATGCAGATGGTCTGGGAGACGCGTTTACTGGGGGAGCTTTATCTGAAGGAGCGCTTACTGATGGTTGGTTTTGTCTGGTTAGTGCTGTTTTTGAGGGTTCTTGAGAAGACTTAGTTTTGATTGGAAGAGTTGAATTTTTTGAATTTTTCTCTGATTGACCTGTTTTTGGGTTTGGAGTGTTTGTTGTCGTAGTATTATTAACTAATTGTTTTGAGTTATTGGCAAATTTTGCATTTCCAATTGGGGCTTTAAGCCCAGCCGATGTTGGTAGATCTTGAAGTCTTGGGTTTATGTTTTTTTTTTTTTGAAAAGGCGACTAATATCGCTACTTGTTTTTCTATCAGCTCTAAACTTTTTTGAATAGGTTGTAGCTGATATTTAACTATTTCCGCTATTTCTTTTGTTAGAGAAGATAGTGACTTATCGTTATTCAAGTTTCTGACTCGCGGTGGCACTAATTTTTTTTGATGGATTTGATTAAAATTAGTTCCGTTATTGTGATCTTCAATTGTAAGAACGTTTGTATTGATGTTACTATTAAGTTCTGTAACTGCTGTGTTGTTGGTATTATTCGTACTCTGAAGTTTGTTTGAGTCACAATGATTAGATGATAAATTAGGTTCAGAGGTCACTACGTCGATTTTTGCATGGTTACCTGAATGGGTTTCATTGAGCGTTGGACGTTTCGGGATTGCTCCTTCCCTTATCCCTCTTATTTCGCTGTGTGTGGGGTCGTTTTGAGGTAACTGTGGGCTTGCAAAGATGTCGGGGGTTCGCTCAAGGCCCTGGGACAGTAGTGTGTCAGAGAGTTGTAAGGATACCGACAGATCAACTATATTTGAAATCACATGGTTGTCGGCTTGTGAATCCAATGTAGTAATATTATGTGATTGTACACTTGGTGTTCGTGCTTGTGCCAACAGACCCATTGATGAGCGTCTTGCTTGGTCAAGTTCGTAAGAGACACGTCTGTCGATCAGCATTACAGTATGGTCTATTGTTTGATTCACCTTGGTGATGAATTGGTCTATAGGGCCAGTAGAAGTCGTCATATTTTTCAGCGTTTTGCTCCTGGAACCTCTTGTAGACATTATGTGAGGTTTGGCCCGATAAGTAACGACGGTTTGCACTTCAAAAATAGAGGTGAATACTATGCGGTCCCTCCCCAAAGAGCACGTTTAGTTTTTGGGTTCGTGTTACCTGATAGCAGATGTTAGGGGGGTGGGCCCAGCCCAGTCTCCTCCGGTCTGTGACGGGCTAGGACGGGCCCAGGCTTCACCCAGCGTCCCGCTCGCGTTCCGCGAGAGGGAACAGTGACGCCCTTTATGCGCCTCCTGGCGCGGCGTGATGGGGGTGTGGCTGGAGACCTCGAGGGCTGCCGGGAGTTGTAGGCAGCCCCTCGCCTCGCTCCACTCGGCGGCCCCGCTGTCAGGTGTAGAGAAACAGCAGGACGGCGGGAGGGAGGCGGTGGGGGGTCTCTACAGCCCGAGGATCAGTTTGTTTAATGGAGCCTTCCCCTTTCGGCGCAGTACAGGTCAGAACAACAAAAGTCAAATCGGGCTGAACAACGTGTCACTGCAAGTCAAGGCAAGGGCCCAATTTAGGGAGGTGAAAGCAGAACTAATTAAATGGGCAACAAGTGAAAGTACGGTCCGGCTTCAGCTAGCTAAATGGTCTAATAACGATAAGGCGTTGGAGTCAGCTAGGGCATGGGAGGCCATAGTGGTATCATTGCTGGCACCAGAGGTAGATTCAGATGAAAACTCGATCTCAGATGCGCAGACAGTGCCTCTCTGAAGCTTTGAGAGTAGGATGGAAACCCCTGTCTCAAACATGTTGGGATGCAGTGGCAATGGCAGGCAGGCTGTTCTGTCTTGCTGATATTGTAATCTGTGCTGCGGTAGGTTTTGTTGATATGTCAATGATAAGCTGTCAGTAGATGGAACCCAGGGGTGAGTGGGGAGGGACATGGGAGTGGGGTGTCCTATTCTTTTTGTTCTATCGCTCAGGTGTAATGGCACTGGCATGTCTTGGTTGCTATTGAGAATTGGACCTTTCTCCGATTGCTTTTTGTCAATATGGCTCATGGCTAGCAAGGGATAGACCAAGATTGTATGAATATAAACATCATGCCTGAAACACTAGGATAGAATGAACCAATTGTCATGGGGAGATGTTGATAGGATGCACATTGAGTATCACTACTGCTATATTACATGCCTGTTGTTGTGAGAAAATCAATAAAAAATATTTTTGGGTGTGGCCAGCGGGCGAAGATGGCGGTTGCACATTAAGTGTGCTCCCGGACCCCTCCGCTATCCGCCCTCAATTTGCCCATCTGGGTCCCCATCCAGCACTGCAACCCGGACCCCCAAGCCTGACACTTACCGGATTGTAGTGTTGCGCTCTAGACTCCGACGCCCGACGTCATGACGCGGCGCGCCGGAGCCTGGGCGGAACACTAGCGCATGCGCGCAAGAGGGAGAGAAAGAGCGCGAAGGGGAGACGAGAGCGAGAAGCGACCGGAGCTGGTGTATGTTACACGCTCGGCGCTCTGTTTATAGCGCGATCTGTTTACCTTAATAAAAAGGTTGGCTCAGAGATATGTACTGTCTTCTGTGAAGGGGGAGAGCAAGGAACAACATTACAGTGGCGACGAGGATGGGATCACCCCACCCCCCACACAGCACCACCGAGGAAGCTGCTTCAGGAGCACAAGGAGCCACAGGTCAGAGAGTGAGAAAAGAGCCATAAGCCTGAAAGCAGGCCCAGAAAATAGCGCTATTCACAACAGAGCGTGGCAGCAGCACGACACGCCAGTACCCTGCATAGTAATTAGCCCTGCTACCTCAGGGCAGTACAAGGCCAGTACTGCGCAGCAGATAACACAGCTGAGACCCTGGCAGAAAAAAGAGACAGTGATAGGGAGGAAGGAGAAGTGCACCTCCCCAGCACCTCACAAGGCAACCCAATCGATGCACCAGGCAGTCCCAATAGCCAAGGGGACAACGCAGATAGAGAAAGTAATCCCAGCGCTCCCGGAAGCCCAGGGAACAGGGACAGAGAGCCAGAAACAGCGCCCAGAATGAGCAACCAAATGTCATCCCTCACAGCCCCTGTCCCTTTCCTGCCCAGACCAGGTGAACCCCTAATGAAATGGGAGGACTGGAGGGAGTATTTCAAGAACTACGTGGAGGCCTTAGAGGATGAAAATGGTGAGCCGTTCTCCAATGCTAGGAAGAAAAGATTACTGCTGCACAACCTGGGCCCAGAAGGGGTGCGAGTGTACACGAACATAGTGCCGGCAGAGAGGCCAGCTACGGCCGATGACGACTTCAAGAATGCCTTAGAAGACCTAGACAACCACTTTCGCCCGGCGGTCTGCGTGTCGGTTGACAGGTACAACTTCCAACAAAGGAAACAAGAGCAAGGAGAGTCAATAGATGATTATGGCAGCTCTGAGACGACTGGCCATCACGTGCAAATACGGGCAGCTACAGGATGAATATATCAAAGACCAGATAGTCATGCACACCACGAACATGTCAGTTCAGGACAAGTTGTGGGCACAGGGAGAGACGTCCCTCAAAGAAGTCATAGCCATGGTAAAGAAGGCTGAACTTTCGAAGCGATGTGCAGACTCCGCAAAGAAAGAATGCGCGCAGAGACAGATGGTGAACAAGATAGATGACGCGTCCTCATCCATGAGGTACAAAGGAGCAACAGGAGAAAGAAGGCAAGACCCAAGATGGGCAGGAAAGCAAGCTACGCCTAGTAGACAACACTCGGAAAGCAAATTTTCCTGCTACAGGTGCGGGAGTGCAGATCATTCAGCACAAGACAAAAGGTGTTCTGCGTTTCGCGCCAGATGCTCTTTCTGCGGCATTGTCGGACATTATGAGAAAGTGTGCCGCAAGAAAGGAAAAAGAACTGTGGTGAAATACATTGGGCAGTCCTCGTTGGAGGCCCCAGATGTTGACGACCTGGTGGAAAACGACATGATCCTGTGCATCGAGGAACACGTGTTGGAGGTAGCAGGCGGACGCTCAGACAAGCCTCGCACAGATATGTTGATAGGGGGAGTGAAAGTTCACATTGCCATCGATTCAGGTTCCCCGTACTCCATTGTCCAACGGTCAGTATGGGAAGAAGACTTTGTACCTATCCTGGGTGCCCGACTGGATCCTCCGGACATACGTCCCATTTCGTACACAGAGAATGCGATCCCCATGGTTGGCTTCCGCACCTTGAAGTTTGAATTCAGAGGCAGATTTGCGAACTGCAAGCTGTATGTGGCAGAGAGGGGTCCCTCAGTGCTGGGCTGGAGAGACCAAGGCAACTTGGGCATCAAGTTGGATCCGGGTGGCAAAGAGCAAATCCTACTGACGGAAGACTGCCCATGGCCACTGCAAGACAAACTGAAGCAGACCTTCCCTAAAGTTTTCGGAGGGACGGTTGGCAAACTGGACAAGTTTGTGCACAAAATACTCCTCAAGGAAGGGGCCCGACCTGTATCCCACAAAGTCAGAAACATTCCCATCGCTGTGAAAGAGGCAGTCCGGCTGGAACTCCAAAGATTGGAAGAACAAGGGATCATAGAACCAATAGACAGCTCCGAATGGTTGGCCCCCCTAGTCGTGGCCAGGAAACCCGATGGCAAGGTACGCTTATGTGTGGACCTTCGCGAGCTCAACAAATGCTTAATTGTAGAAAAGTTCCCCCTACCAAGGATTGAGGAAATGTTGGCCAGGACAAAGGGGGTATCCTGGTTCTCCACAATAGACCTTACGTCGGCGTATCATCAGATCGACTTGCACCCGTCGAGCAGGAAACTAACCTTGTTCATCACACCATTTGGGTGTTATCAATTTCGACGCATGCCGTTTGGGCTGGCCTCTGCAGCAGCGGTGTTCCAAAAATTGATGCACCGTCTGTTTAAGGACTCACCGGGTGTCCAGTACTTTCAGGACGACATCCTGATCATGGGCACCAGTCAAGAAGATCATGATGAGAAACTAACAAAAGTGCTCACGGTACTTCAGGAGAGAGGTCCCACGGCTGAGTGGAGTAATTGCAGGCTGGGCATGTCATCAGTCACATACTTAGGGCATGAAATTGGAAATGAAGGAATATCTCCCAAACGACAAAACGTGAAAGCCATTTGTGATGCGAGAGCCCCGGTCAACAAGGAGGAAGTGAGGTCATTCCTCGGGATGGCGGAGTACTATAGTAAATTCGTAAGACACTTCGCCACCAAGACTCACAAACTCCGCCAGCTCATCAGGGACAAGTCACAATTCGCATGGGATGAAGAGGCACAAAGTGAATTTGAAAGGTTGAAGCTTGACATCAGTGGCGCAGTGCCGCTGCATGGCTTTGACCCCAAGAGCAACACCATCCTCACCACGGATGCCAGCGAAAAAGGTCTGGGAGCAGTGCTGGCTCAAGAGAGAGCGGATGGTACTGTGGAGACGCTCAGTTTCGCATCTAGAGCGCTGTCACCCACGGAGCAAAAATACAGTGTCATCGAGAAAGAAATGCTGGCGGTCTCTTGGGCCATGGGAAAATTTAGACAATTCGTCTGGGGCACCCGCTTCAAATTGCAAACTGACCACAAGCCTCTTGTCAAGGTGTTGACCTCAAGTGGACACGACACGGCCACTCCGCGCATCGCAAAGATGACACTCAAGCTCCTCGACTACACCTATGATGTGGAATACCTACCAGGGACACGTAATAAGGTTGCGGATTATCTGAGCCGAGCCTCTGCCATGGAGGATGCACCGGCGGTTTCACCTGACTCTGACGAGATGGTGGCAGTGATGGAGGACGCAGAGAAGGCCATCAGCAGGCAGGAGTGGGCCCTGGCATATGAGAAAGACAGAGAAATGGAGGAGGTAAAGCAATACTTGACCTCGGGATGGCCAGAGAAAAGACGCCTCAAAGAGGACCTGAGGAAGTACTATGAAATACGGGAGGAATTGTCGATGAGTGACACAGGCATTTTCATGTACAGGGGGGACAAGGTGATTCCTCCGATGGCTTTAATTCCCCTACTTCTGAAACAACTCCACGAGGGTCATCTTGGTATTGTCAAAACAAAGTTGAGAGCGAAACAAATGTATTGGTGGCCGGGGATGGACAACCATATTGAAAGACAAGTGAGGGAATGTGGCCAGTGCCAAGGAGCTGATAAAATCCTAAGACCCTTGAGACCAGCATTGGGAAAATTCGAACAACCCCACAATCCATGGGAGGACATAGCAATAGACATTTTAGGACCCATACTCGACAACAAGGGCATAGCCAAGTATGTATGTGTAGTCATAGACAAATACTCTAAATGGCCCGAGACGGATGTGCATGAAACTATGGACACGGACACGGTGCTGAGATTCCTCACCTCACTGTTCTTGAGGGAAGGGATACCGAGAACAATACTAAGCGACAATGGGCCTCAGTTCACATCGGACAAATGGAACGCGTATATGGAGAGGAACGGAATAAAGTCGAAACACCCGGCAGTGTATCACCCGGCTTGTAATGGTCAGGTGGAACGGTTTAACCGTGTACTAATGGGATCCATACAGGCAGCCATAATGCAAGGAAAAGACTGGGAAGTAGAAGTGCAGAGCATGCTGTGGGCTTACAGGATCACTCCTACAGCGCTAGGGTACAGCCCCTTCCAAATCCTGAGAGGCAGGCTCCCCTTCACGAGAGACAATGTGGCATGGAGAGAAAAAACCGTGACGCTCAAATGGTCACCGGCAGTAGTCCAGCACAACATGGAGAGGGCTCAAAGGGTGTATGCCGCCCATTACAACAAAAGACACAACACAATGGACACGGCTCTGGAAAAAGGGGAGTGGGTTAGGGTCAAGCTAGCGACTATCCAAAGAAAAGGCGAAAGCAAGTACAGCAAGCCTCTACAAGTGCAAGAAGTACATGGAAGAGCTGCCTTGCTCAGTGATGGGAGAGTGTGGTCCCAAGACCGCATGGCAAAAGTCAACAAGATCATGCAGTGGCCCGTGGCCAAGGAAGAAGAGGAAGAAGGCCAGGAGCCAGCCTACTATGATGAAGAGAGTGTGATAGGGAATGAGGGAATTAAGGAAAGACCTACCCTAGGAAGCAGAGAAGAGAAGGAACAAGCCCGGTCAGATGAAACCGAGGTGAGCGCGACCCCAGCTGGAGAAAAGGAAGCGGACGCATCCAAGAGAGAAAAAGGTCTTCCCTGTGATGACAACAGAGAAGAGCTCACACCGGTAAGGCGAACCCGAGTCGGAAGGGCGGTCACCATGCCACCTCGATTCAAGGACTATGATATGAGTGACTATTGATGGTTGGACTTCGTCCTGGTTCTGTTATTGGAAAAGAAGGAGATATGTAGTGTTGTGCTCTAGACTCCGACGCCCGACGTCATGACGCGCGCGCCGGAGCCTGGGCGGAACACTAGCACATGCGCGCAAGAGGGAGAGAAAGAGCGCAAAGGGGAGACGAGAGCGAGAAGCGACCGGAGCTGGTGTATGTTACACGCTCGGCGCTCTGTTTATAGCGCGATCTGTTTACCTTAATAAAAAGGTTGGCTCAGAGATATGTACTGTCTTCTGTGAAGGGGGAGAGCAAGGAACAACATTACACGGATGGTGCCCTGAACGGTGAGACTCTGGGCGCCGGTGTTTCCTGCGATGGTGATCTGGTCGGCGCTCGCTCCCGAGATGGCGGCTGCACCACTCTTGCCACTCGCTGACTGCTGCCGGGGACTGAGTTGCCTGGACTGCGGCGGCGACTTCTAGGCCGGCCTCAACAGCCCCTGGGGACCACCCGATCTCTGGGGTGTGGTGGTGGCTTGGGACTCTGCCTGACTTCACGTTGTTCCCGGCTCCGGCACGGACTCCGCGCTGCACCCCCCACCCTTCCGCTGAGGCTGAGGCTGTAATTAGTGCCGTGGCGTGAGGCAGCCTCCTGGCAATCGCTGCGGCATTTGTGGTGGTGTGCCTGGCTCCCCGACAGCGCTGCCTCACTATCGGCCGTCACCTCGGACGGCGGGAGCGCGGGCCGCGGGCCGGTGTTCGCAGAGTTTGAGCCCAGGACATTGAGCTGTGGCCTGTGGGAGGGCCTCGGTTCTCTCTGCGCCCTCCTTCCTTTTGCCTGTGGGGATCCGATTTGGCTGCGGTAGGGGTTGGCTCCCTGCCGCCGCGCTTGACACACCTGCAGTGGGGAACTGATCCTTGGGCCCCCTGTGACGGAGGCCCCTACAGCTGCATTCCGGTCCCCCTGCGGCGCTGCCGCGGTGCCGGCCGCCACATTGGGCAGCGGGGGCTGAGTCTGGTGGTGGAGAGAGACCCTTGAAGCTAAGTGAGTGTCTGGAGGAGGCACGTGGTGGGCTTTCAGAGCGGTGGGTCTGGGTGAGAGGGTGGTCCTGGGACAGTTGTGAGTGACCCCCGTGCGCCTGGCCTGCCCTTGCGCCTTGTGCATGGAGGGGTGATGCAGGTGGTTGGCCTGTTGCTCCCCCGCCTCATCTGACGTGAGTCCGACCTCCTGGGCCCTACTTATCTACTTATTGACCTCCTGGCACTGCATCGCTACGCCTGCCTGGTGGAGGCCTGATGAGGAGGCACCGCCTGCATCAACTGCTGGGCTCCTAGCGCGGGCCCCCTACCACCCTTGTCCCCGGTTTGCCCTGCCTCCCTGGTGCTGTCCTTGGGCCTGGTGAACTCTGGATCCCCCCTGCCGGCCTACACCCCAGCTGTCACTGCTCCACCTCTATGGGCTGCAAAGTGAACAAGGTGGGTGTTCGACCGCATGCATCGAGCAGTGTGAGGCCCAGTTTGTTGGCCCCCTTCGATACCTCCTGGTCATCTTTCAACACTTGCTGGGGTCTGTAGATCATTCTGCTTACTGGCCCTAGCTGCTGGTTCTGGGCCGGTCCTCCATTGTGCTGCCGCGACTACGACCCAGAAGAGATCCACTGGCCTGCAACTATTGCGTGACGTGAGACCCAGCGGTGCATTCCCTCTGCCACCCCACTTTCTTGCTCTGCCCTGAGGGAGCCTATTGCGGTACAGGGCCCCAGGCTCGGAGACCATGCATCTGCTTTTGGACTTACCTGGGGTGGCTGGACTGACCCACATTCTGACTGTGTTGGTTTCTGGACGGTCCACTGGACGGACCACAGCTGCGTCCACTTCAGCTTCAGAAGGACCACGATCCACCACCACCAGCAACAGGTTGCACGCAGAAGCTGGAACAAGATCACAGCCGACCAGCTCGCGACTTCCCTGAGCAAGAACCCACCCACCAGCGCAACGAACCCAAGCCAGGCGGCCTCCAACCTCGCGAAGTGGATCAGCAACTGCGCAGACGACCTCGCCCCTCTGAAGACCCCGCCTAGCAGACCCGGTAGCAAGAAAGCCCCATGGTTCAACGACGAACTCAAGAGCTCCAAGAAGAACTGCCGAGCCCTCGAGAGAACATGGCGCAGAGACCCAACACCGGACAACATGACTGCCCTCAAGCGCGCCACCCGAAAACACCACCAACTCATCCACGCCACCAAGAAAACCGCATTCAAGGAACGACTGGACAACAACGCACACAACAGCAAGGAACTCTTCAACATCGTTAAAGAGCTCTCCAACCCCAACGCCGGTAACAACGACATCACCCCTTCGCAAGACCTCTGCAACTCCCTCGCCTCCTACTTCCACAACAAGATCGCGGACATACACAACAGCTTCAGCACGCAACCGACACACGCCACGACCGAACCACCGCCCCCGAACCACCACCATCCGCGCCTGGACCCCGATCAGCACCGAAGACACCGTCCGCACGATGAACTCCATCCACTCCGGATCTCCTACCGACCCCTGCCCTCACCACGTCTTCAACAAGGCCGACGCTGTCATCGCACCCCACCTGCGGGACATCATCAACACCTCCTTCGACACCGCTACCTTCCCGGAGAGCTGGAAGCACGCCGAACTCAGCGCTCTACTAAAGAAACCATCAGCCGACCCCACCGACCTCAAGAACTACCGCCCCATCTCGCTGCTCCCGTTTCCTGCTAAAGTCATCGAGAAGACCGTCAACAAGCAGCTGGCCGCCTTCCTCGAAACGAACGGATCCCTCGACCTCTCGCAGTCTGGCTTCCGGGCCAACCACAGCACCGAGACCGCCCTGATCGCAGCCACCGATGACATCCGAGCACTGCTTGACAACGGAGAAACAGCAGCCCTCATCCTCCTAGACCTCTCCGCGGCCTTCGACACTGTCTGCCACCGTACACTAGTGCAGCGACTCAGCAGCGTCGGAATCCAGGAGAAGGCACTGGAGTGGATCATCTCCTTCCTATCCGGAAGGACACAGAGAGTCCGCCTCCCCCCGTTCAGATCTGAAGCCACCGAAGTCATCTGCGGCATTCCTCAAGGCTCCTCGCTCAGTCCAACCCTCTTTAACGTCTACATGAGCCCCCTCGCAGACATCGCACGCCAGCACAACCTCAACATCATCTCCTATGCCGACGACACCCAGCTGATTCTCTCCCTCACCAACGACCCCGCCACAGCCAGAGCCAACCTTCACGAGGGGATGAAGGAGGTATCCGAATGGATGAAGAACAGCCGCCTGAAACTGAACTCGGACAAGACGGAAGTCCTCATCCTGGGATCCTCACCCTCTGCCTGGGACGACTCCTGGTGCTGATGCTGAAGCAGAAGGCCTTGATCTCCCGATTACCCTGGCAGAAGTCAATGATGCTATCTCCCGCATGGCGACGGGCAAGACGCCGGGACCAGATGGTCTCCCGTAGGAGTTTTACGCGTCTTACCGGGACATACTGGTTCCCCATCTCCTGACAGTGTGCCGCGAGGCAGTAGACCGCGGCTCCTTCCGCCCCGAAACGGATCTGGCCACCATTGTGGTGATTCCTAAGTCTCAGTCCCCCTCTGCCCACTGCTCTGATTACCGCCCTATTTCCCTTATTAACTTGGAGCTCAAAATATTTGCTTCAGTCTGGCACAACGCATACGCCCTCCCTGAGCACATTGGTCCATGTGGACCAATGCGGATTTATGCCCGCCTGGGTTACCAGGCACTGCCTCAGACAGCTCCACCTTGCTCTGGCGCACCGAAAAGCAACTGACTCCCTATCTCTCCTTGCTCTTTGTGGATTGGCAGTATCTGGAGGCGGTGTTGTCGGAAATGGGCTTTGGGCCCCTCTTTCGTAACCTGGTCAAGACCCTTTACTGCAAGCCGCGGGCCCAGGTGCTGGTTAATGGAGCCCTCTCGCGCCCCTTTCCATTAGGAGGGGCACGAGGCAAGGTTGCCCCCTCTCGCCCCTCCTTTTCGCATTAGCGATGGAGCCCTTTGCCTCTCTTGTTCACGCGGACCCGCTCCTCACGGGGTGGCAATGGCCTGGTCTGGCAGAGGACAAAATTGCCCTATACGCAGACGACGTCCTGATCTTTCTGTCGGACCCAGCCCGCTCAGGGCCTCGATGTCTCTGAGCTCTGCCCTTCTTTGTAGGTGTTTCTGTTCTCAGATTGAACGTGGCCAAGTCAGTCCTGGTCCCCCTTCATCTATCGAGAGAGTGTTTCGATTGGTAGTCCTCGATCCCTCTCCGGCGGTAGACGTTCAAGTACTTGAGGATCTGGGTGACGCTCCTTCCTGATCTCGCATGGTCTCTCAACGCCAGCCCTCTGGTGAAGCGGGTTCGCGCTGATCTCCTCAGATGGCAAACGTTGCCACTGAACCTCATGGGCAGGATCACTCTTTTTAAGATGATTGTCCTGCCCCGTTTCCTCTAAATGCTCCAAAACATGCCCCTCGCCTTCTCCAGGTCCTGGTTCTGCGAGATGGATGGCTTGGCTACTAAATTCCTGTTGGGGGGTCGGAGGCCGAGGCTGGCCCTCAATCAATGCAGGATTCCACCCTTTGACGGGGGGGTTGGGAATGATGAACCAACATCTCTACTATCTGGCGACCAGGCTTCTTACTGTGCACGATTGGTTCAATGGTGTTTGGGCAGACCCGGCCTATCGTCTGGAACTACATGCTCTGGGTTTCTCTGGTATTCAAGGGATGTTCTACGGAACCGCTATCCCCCACAATCTGCCGGAAGTTACTCATGGGGTTTTCTTGGCCTGGCGAGCCGCCCTGCGCCACACCCGCTGGACAGGCAAATTAACTCAATATACCCCCTTGTGGTGCGGAACGCAGCTCAAAGACGTAGCCTCCCTCTCTGGTTTTAGAGCCTGGGACCTCATTGTAATTTCTCAGTTAGGAGATGTCTGGCGTGGGAGCCACATTTCTGAATTCTCAGATCTACAGGCTCGGTTCTCCCTCCACGCCTCTCAGTTCTATCACTATCTTCAGTTGCGCCATGCACTACATATGCACATCTCGGAGGGGACCTCCTTGCCCGAATATAGCCCGCCTGAAGCACAGGTCATGACTGGTAATTTGGGGAAGGGGGATTTCCCGCATCTATCGTTCCCTCACAAATAACACCCCCAATTCCCTTTCCTCTATCCGGGATAAATGGGAGGGTTGGATTGACCCTTTAGATGATGCTGATTGGAGGGATGTGCTGATGGCCCCTAAAATAGTTACAGCTTCGGAGCGGCTCCGATTAGTTCAAGTATACTATTTACACGCGGCCTACCTCACACCACTGCGCCTTCATCGCTCTGGGCTCCGGCCTGATGCTTCCTGTCCCCGCTGTCACTGCCCCCAAGTGGATTTTTATCACTCATTATTGGGAGCTAGTGACGCTGATCTTACTGAGGTCCTGGGCTGGGAAGTCCAGGTGAACCCTATGAATATACTCTTGGGCGTTACTGACGGTCTGGATGGGAACAGGGCAGAGAAGCTTTGTCTCACTACGGTTTTGATGGTAGCTAAACAAGATATTGCAGCCCTTTGGATGGACCCGTTGGCACCTTCCATGACACGGTGCCGCAGGGGGGTTGATTGGTGTGCAGCGCAGGAACGCCCCATGTATGCTTCCCGCCGCTGCCCTAAAAAGTTTTGAAGGGTGTGGGGTAAATGGGTTGGGGTGGTGGAAGACTGAACTTCCGGAGGCTTCCTTAGGACATGGTTGTGGACATTGTCAATTGCTATTCCTAGTAAGACTTGTGTATGTGGGAGGCTTACTCCCCCCCGTTTTGTCTGTCACTGTTATGTACTGCTCACTGTGCAATAATCTGGCGGTGTTTCATTGCTGCATATGTGTTCATTGAAAATCAATAAAATTGCTTATCAAAAAAATATATAATATATATAAAGCTTCCCTCTTTGCTGACGACCTCCTTCTCTCCCAATCCTCTCTACCTACTTCCCTCCCTGCTGTAGCGACTCTCTTAAGATCCTTTGAAGACGCTTCGGGATACCGGATCAATCTCACTAAATCTCATGCTCTTAATCTTAGTCTCCAGGCCCCGGAAGTCCAGGAGATGCAAGATCTGGTCCCGGTACAGTGGACTGACGTATGGATTCAGTACTTGGGCCTTGTCTTGACCCCCCCCCCACTCCAGACCTGAACCTCCGTCCAATTGGCCTAGATATAGGAAAGCCATCCGGGAGGAAATATGCAGATGGAAGGGCCTTCCTCTCGCATGGTTAGGACGCATCAATACCATTAAAATGTCTCTTCTTCCTAAAGTCCTATATCTTTTTCAAACTCTTCCCACTCCAATACCACAAGCTGATATTCTTGCTCTACAGCGGGACTTTACAAAATGTATATGGGGAAACTCCTGTCCTCGCTTCTCTAATAAGATCCTGATGTTACCCCGTGACCAGGGTGGGCTTGCGTGCCCCAACCTTTTGGAATACTATTGGGCTTGTCACCTCCGGTTTATATCGGAATGGGTGGTTTGCAAAAGTGAAAAGCATTGGTTACATTTAGACCGGGCGGTATTGTGTAGACCTTTGTGGGACTTGGCATTGGTACCGCGAGGAGCCCTCCCCCACAGCACCTACATAGCCACCCCTATGAGAACGGTACTGATCTGGCATAAGCTGGCGAAACCCCGAGGCCTAACAACATTTCCCTCCCCTAACACACCTATAGCACTTAACTCCATGTTCCCCCCTGCTTTGCAAACCCAGGCATTTGGTGCATGGACAGAGGGAGAATGCTGGGTTATTCAGGACCTTTTTCAGGGCAATGACTTTCGTACGTTTGACCAATGTAGCCAAACTATGCAAACTATGCAGTACTACCAGATACGGCATTGGCTTAGTTCCCATACTTACACCCAGGAAGCCACCAGACAGCTTACCGCCTTTGAATCCCTGGTTCGCAAGTTCAAGGGTTCGAAGGGTCTGAGTTCTAAAACATACTCTGTCTTACAGCATTCTCAGCGTCCCGCGCTCCATGGATATCGGACACTGTGGGCTGTGGACCTTGAAGAGGATATACCTCCAGAGGGGTGGGCTCAATTGTGGAGGGATATCCCAAGGGTATATGGGAGCACACCACAACGCAAATCAACATACACATTAATGACACAGTGGTTCTACACCCCCAACCCGCTTGCATCAGATGTTCCCAAACTCCTCTCTGACTTGTTGGAGGTGCAGAGAGATAGGGAAAACTTCATTCACATTTGGTGGTCATGCCCGAGTCTCATGATATTCTGGAAGGAGGTCCTCAGTCACATCAAAGAGGTGGTGAGTTTTCCTACTCCTCCCTCCCTGTTATTCACGATTTTAGGCATTAAACCCTCAACGCTAAAAGCCATGACACACACAGAATGGCAACTGATCCTCTATTTGTTAGGAGCTGCTAGGCAGTAAATTGCCTTATTTTGGTTTCTTCGGTTGTGGGGTGTCCTAGCCCTTGAATTGCTTACAGCCCGCATCAACCACACAGATGCAAGATTTGACCGCATTTGGCAGCAACTTATACACCACTTCACCATGACTAGACACTCCAGGTTGGTCCACCAGATTACGAGCCTTACAGTTGTTTGAAGACTCCCTGGAGCCTTTCTCTTGGGGTCGGAAACCAGAAACCCCGGAATGGCTCATCTGAGTCAGAGGGCCTGTTCTCTTACCCCCCAGTGGCCCTTTAATCCCCAATTTGGGGTCTAGATCCTTCCAGCGCATCCATCCCCCCCCCCTTCCCTTGAGGGAAATCCCCTCATGTTTTTCTTTTTGTTTCATTATCTCTATAAAATTGTAGACAGTTTTCTATGGTTTCTTTAGTCTAAAGAGCTACCTCAGATAATGAGAATGTCTAACATATTGTGAAGCTTTGCATTGCACGTCCCCAACAATTTTATTGATGTGTTAATAATAGAATTTCACTTGACATCCGGATTACGGAAAATCTGTTGTTTTCCAGTTCTATCCCTGTACACTCACCTGGAAACTGGTATATTTTCAAGATGAGTGAGGACTGGGGATACAGCATGTATTGTTTTTCTCTACTTTGACATAACACGCAGTGGATGAACTGATATTTTGCATAGTTTAGACTACACTTCCTATTATGATGTTTTACCGTGTAACATGAAATGTAACCTTATTTGATGCTAATCTTACAAGGACATGTGTCCTCAATTTGTTTGGTTTCTGCTTTTGCCCTATAGTCAATAAACAGACTTTACAATAAAACATCATCCGCATATAAAGAAATGCGGACTTCCAGGTCTGGTGCCCATGCGAATTCCGACATATGTGCATCAATTCTCATCCACAAGGCCAAAGGCTCAATGACGAGAGCAAATAGAAGTTGAGGCAGGGCCACCTTGTCTCGTCCTTCAGCACACAGAAAAGGTCTCATTGACCACCCCCCCCTGCTGAACCCGAGCTGTAAGGTCGGCATACAGCAACTAAACATAGCGGTGGAAGGAAGGACCAAAATTGAGGCATTCCAGTAGTACAAACATATAGGACCAACTCGTCTAATTAAATGTCTTCTCGAAGTCAGCTCAAAGAACGGCCAGGGGTTCTGGTTGCTGATCCATAATGCCAGGGCATTGATTACTCTATGAATATTGTGTCAAGTGGTCCTCTTGGGCATAAAGCCAGAGTGGTCTCTGGTCACCAGTGATCCAGTAACTGGCATCAACCGATTGGCCAACGCTTTCGTGAAAATCTTAGTCTCAAGGTTCAATTGTTCAGGAGGTCTCATTGGTTTATGAATCACTACAATAACCGTCATGCGGAGATCCACTGACAAACATCCTTTGTCCACTGCCTCCACATACATAGCATGCAGTGCACAGATAACCTTAGAGGCGGTAGCCTTGAAGAATTCTCCCAGGAAACAATTAGGGCCTGGGGCCCTACGCACCACTAAACTTCCTCCTCCCCAGCTCGGCTTCGAGCAAGTCTCACTCCCCACCCGGCAACTGCTGAAGCAGGAGCTCACAGAGACAATGCTCCTCCTCCGCCATGTTCAGTCTCTCCTCTCTCTTATAGAGCCACACATAATATGCTGCAAACTCATCCGCGATCTACGTCACACTAGTGCGTTCCACCCCTGAGCTATCAATGATGCTTGCAATTAAGTAATGTTTGAGAGTGTTACTCCATAACCAATGGAGGATCTTGCTGGCTTTATTACCCAATTAATAAACGTGTGACTGAGTGGCGCGCCATGCCTTTTCCGCCTTGTCCATGTGTGCCTGTTTGATAGTGTCTTGTGTGTAAACAAGATTCCTGAGGTTGACCTGGGAGGGGAGAACCTGCTGTCGGCACTTCAATTGGTGCACCCTTGCCTCCAGGTCCAGTTGTGTCTGATCCTGTTGCTTATTAACCCAATACTGGTAGCTAATGATGTCTCCTCAGATAGAGTTCCTTCAGGGCCTCCCAGACCATGCCTGGGGAGGCCACTAAGCCAACGTTAACCTGTAAGAAAGACTCAACCACAGCACAGAGGTGTTTCCCATGTTCAGGCGTGGAAAGGAGCCAAGTATCCAGGCACCAGTGACAGCGTTAATCGGCACTCTCAAGCTGCCACTTAAGTTCCATAGGGGAATGATCGGAGAGTCCTTTAGTTAATATGTGTATGCCAAGGACTCTGTGGTTGTCACAGCGCAGGAGAAGAAAATAATCGATGGGGGAAAAACACTGTTGTGCTCCAGAATAGCAGGAATAAGCCCTCTCATGCAGATGAAAACCCACCAGGGGTCCACTAGGAAGGAAGTCAGACAATGGAGAACTATGGCCCCTCAGCTCCACAGTCCCCCACGAGCAGTCCATCCCTATGTCTACCACCAGGAGTTTACCTACCACCCCCAAATATGATGGCGATAGTGAAGGGGGTGAGTAAATACTGACCACTGAGATACTGACCCCATCCCGGAGACCAGAGATTGGCTAAAGACCTGTACACTTTCCCAGGTGAAACAACACTTGTCCCTTCTTTCTGATGACCTGGGTCTCAGGGATTTTTTACTAGGTCCCAGAAACCCACGTCAAAAAGCACTTCTTGAGTGGAATATGCAACGAGCTATGGAATATTTCTTAGCAGTAAGCTGCAGAGAGATTGTGTGAGATCAACTGGGTAAATATGGAAAAGGCGTTGGCTGTGGTTGACAAAGGTATGACCACTTTATCATCCAGAATGTATCACTGGGCAACTTTGTGTCTTCTGCAATTGACATAATACAGCAGGACATGACTATTTTACAACATGGACTGTCATAGTTACCTTCCATCGCAATGATGAGCCGGACGTTGCAAACACTACATTCTGACCATGTGTCGTGGCATTATATCAACACTATCAGTCTGTTTTCTGAATACGATCTGACGGAGAGACAGATAACTATGGCACATAGAGATGCAAAATACTCCATGTTGCACATTGAAAAATTAGACCAATTACCTTTTACCATGGCAGAGTCACCATCCACAGACTGTATTATCCATGGTTATATCACTCTATCAGTCAAAACTTTCCAATTCCAATATTGTCTCCAATACCAACAGGTAGGCAGGAAGGAAGCACTAGAGGAAGGTTATGTGCTCGAGTATTGGGAATTGCCGTTCAGGTTTAAGTGCAGGAAAGGGACACAGAGGTTTTTCTTAGTGGTTCAGACTGTGAGGATGTCCTATGCGGTTCTCTTGTTTGCAAGGACATTTCTTTTCACGGGCATGCAATACTCCTGTTGCGAACTTGTCATGTTATCTGAAGGGTTCCCCAGCTTCCGTGATATGTCCAGTTTCCAAATTACTCCTGAATGGGGGCTAATTGATGCTTCCAACATACGCTTTGTTAGCAGACTGAAAGGCATGCTTTTTCAAGAGGATATGGCCTTAACTTCGGCCAGATAGACGTTTGATCTCTAGGTTGCAAGGTTCTCGTCTGAGATACAGAAACCACTCCACACTAACTTCCCGCTGCATTTTGGGGAGCTAGTCCATTTTATCTTTGACATATATCTTTGACATATATCTTTGACTGATACTAGAGGAGTAGTTCATTTTAAAATATATTTCGGCTCTGGACTGGCTAGCACCTTTCAGACAATCTACGAAGTTAATCCATCATTCATACTCTCTGCTGGGAAGCGATTTTATTTTTTCAGATCTACAAAGGACCTCTGTTAGACCTGGCATCCTTGGCATGGTTGTCCCTGACTTTTTGCCTCTACCTCCTTTTGATGCTGTGCTGGATTTCGTATTTGCTGGTTTAGATGCTTTGGGCACTTTTCTGCTGCTGATCAGTGTCAAAGTGCAAGTGCTCCTTGTGTAGATTGATATTGTGATTGGTTCTCCCTGATTGGCATATTTGTTTTACCAGTAGGTTCCTAGTAAAGTACACTGAGTGTGCCAGGGCTGGTAACTCAAATGCTACTAGTTGGCTTGCAGCACTGATTGTACCACCCACCTGAGTAGCCCTAATAAGAGGTCTCAGGCCTGCCACTGCAGTGCCTGTGCACAGTTTAACTGCCACGTCGACCTGGCAAGTGCACCCACTTGCCAGGCCCTACTCTTCCCTTTCCATCTACATAGGACACCCCTATGGTAGGCCCAAGGTACCCCCCTGGGCAGGGTGCAGTGTATGTGAAAGGTATGACATGTACTGGTGTGTGTAACATGTCCTTATAGTGAAATACTGCCAATCTCGTTTTTCACTTTTGAAAGGCTATCTTGTCCATAGGACAAAATGGGGAATGCTTTGTAAAATTTAACGAGCATATCTTCCCATACTGTGGAATTTTAGTTCGTGAACTGAACATCATCTGCGCCATCTTGCCCATTCCTCAGACTCACGTATGAACATACACGACAGCCATTTTAAGTACCATGGTCTCCCTGTTCACGATCGATCATCAGCGCACTTCCCTGACCCTGCAAGCATCCCCCATGCACCCTGGCTGCCCCCGCTCTCACATGCACAAGTCATGAACCCCCCCCTTCCGCATGACTCTGTCTCTGGGAATCACACCCCGTGCCTGACCAACACCTCCTTTCCTTCCATGAATACCCCTCTTTTGATAAACCCTTCCTCTACGCTCGATTGTCCACACCGATCCTTCCTTTCATGAATATCTCTCCTTTGATGACCCCTTCCTCTGAGCCCGATTGTCTGCACGGACCGCTGGTCATCCCTTAGCCTGAGGATACAGTTTATTGCCCACTACTGTATGCACTCGCCCCTCTTCAAAGGAACTACTATTGATCATGACCTCCCCACCCCCTGAGATTCGATCAGGCGCACACATTCCAAAGGAATCGGCGGAACACTCAGCTGCGTGATAGCCCCCTCCTATTGTATGGGGGGTGAGGACCTCTACTGTAGCCACGTGTTGGAATGAGCCGGAACTGGGGGGTTACCGGGGATGTCTTTTTTCCATTACTTCACAATGTCTTTATTGTAATAAAGAGCGGTCACATGTCGTAAACCAGTGTATAAAAGGCCAGGCCTCAGAGAGGCTGTTAGAGAGCACCTCGAGACGATACTTTGTTGTCCGATCTGATGTGTTCTGCTCCGTCGGAATAAAACTTGTTTCCTGTCTTCCTGTCTCCAGCGCCTGCCTCTTTATTTGATAAACTTCGTATGGTATTAGAGGCGTTTAACGCCGGGCAAAATTACTTAAAGAACATCGACTAAATCGCCTGACCATTTTTCTGATTTTCATCAATAGGGATAAGGTGGAAAATTGGAGTCTGGTATCCTTGAACTCCGAATTTAATAGCACATCTTTTAGGAAGGATGTTTTTTAAATTATGTGTTTTGAAATAGCACTTTTAGAAAGTGGCTATTTTCTTGTTCAACCTTTCTGTGTGCCTCTGCCCGTTTGTGGATTGACTGTCTGGTTTCAGTGTGACAGAGACAGAGGATGTGCAATCCCTGTAGAAAATCCTCTGGGGGAGTTGAGGTGTGCCTGGCCCTTCCTGGATGACCCGGCCCTGAGCTGACTAGGACTGATCTGCATTTGGAGTGGTGGGAGGAGTAGCACCAGCACCTGAATAGGGCTGTGCCTGCCTTGCACAATGCTGGCTCCGCCCCCCTGTGGTGTGTCTGGAGCCAAGGCTCACATTGACAAAGAACGGGTTTGGACTGGGCTCAGAGCCCCTTGCACAAAGGGATCAAAGACATTTTGGGGTATAAGTCTCAGACCTAAAACCCCTGAACTTTAGACTACTTCTGGAATAAAGAGGAAGCTTTTCTGAGGAGAAGAGCTGAAGAAACAGAGGAAAAGTACTGCCCTTGCTGTGTGTCTGGGGTTGGCCTGCAGTTGCTGTTTCTGCCAAAGAAAGGAGAAGGACTTTGCTGTGTGCTGTGTCCCCTGCTTGAGGAAAGTCTCCAAGGGCTTGAAGAAGAGCTTGCCTTCTGTTTCGAAGTCTCAGGGACAAAAAAAATTCACTCCCAGCTCCCCTGAACTTCCTTGCTGGGAGTTCTGACTTGCCAGGAGGTGCCTGTAACTGTGTTGGGCATCTGGATGTTGTTTCTACAGTTGGGAGCTGAAAGAAACCCAAGAGAAGTAAGAAACCCTGTTTCCGACGCCATTGATGCCCCCGCTATGATGCCGCGACCTGCACCGGGGCCCAGGAAGCCGCACGTGAAGTGAACGACGCATCGCCCGGCCTGCTCTGCAGCTCCGATGTCCTACGATGCCCGCCGACGCTGGCAGTGATTGGCTGTGCCAGACGCCAGCGCTCGCATCGACACCGTCCTCGCCAGCGCCTGCATCTTGTTATCGCGGCGCCGATAACCGGCAAGGGTGACCCGAGGAACTTCCCAATGTTGCATCATCACTGGAGCCGACATCGGCCATCTCCGATGCTGTACATCGTCAGCTACTTCATTTCCATGGTACTGTTGTTTGGGGGTCTGTGTGACTACGCGCACAATGCCGCGATCCCCACGGGTGGCGCCATACTTTAGATTTCGTGCTGTCCTGACGTCGCAATAGCCCCAGTTGGTGCTATTTGATTTCTACTAGCTTATTTTTGCAATATCCTTTTTAAAGACATTTTCCTGAGTATTTGTATGTTGGATTTTTATTGTTTTGGTCTTGTTTAGTTTAGATAAAGATACTTTTTTTTCTAAACTGGTGTGGTGCCCATTTGTGGCGTTTTCACTGTATTACTGTGAGTGTTGGTACAAATACTTTACACATTGCCTTTGGGATAAGCCTGTCTGCTCGTGCCACGTTACCAAGGGGGTGAGCAGGGGTTATCTAAAGTGTGTATTCCCCTTACCCTGACTAGAAGCAAGGGTCCCTATTTGGACAAAGGTACCTACCTCTGCCAACTAGAGACCCCCATTTCTAACAACATCCCAGTTCAATTTGCAATGGAGACAGCACTGCTTGTGCTACGATGCCGTGAGCACATGGTTCACTCGTTTGGCACACTTTGACTTTGATTACTGGATGAGCACTGGTCCTTGTCCTTCAGGTCGGTTTGGCTTAGCTGCATACAACCAGTACTCACCTACCTGCTTTGTGGTCACAAACGCGTATTAGACAGATGCCTAGGATGACAACTGGTTGTGCCATTGGACATTGATGTGCTGCTGGACCCGTTAACGGCCCATGGGTACTGTTGTCCCCAGCGTCTTCCGTTGCTGATGAATGCATTTCTTGAGCCACCCTGGGACACTTTGGCTCTGAATGATTTGGCCTATGGCTCCACAATACGCATACAGGAAGCAGTCCCTCCCTCAGCGGCTGCTGTGAGAATTGGATGGATTCACCTTTGCTCCATAAATCTGCTTCGAGGTGTGCCTCTGGAATCGTCGTCTGCAGTTATAGACAACAACAACGTTTTTGTCTGCCTCTCGGAACACATGAAATAATTGGCCTTTTTCCATGTGGGAACAATTCTGATTGTTTTATAAACTAAATTCATCTAGAACAGTTTTTGTTTTATTTTTATTTTTCTAGGCACCAGCGCTTTCGTAGTGTTTAGGAGTCCAAATAGTGTAATGACTTCAAATCTTTTATGAATATTTTAAATGGAAGCTTGCTTTTTAGATGATATTAAGAGTAGTTTTTAACTTTTATTTTGGATATTTTTAAGGGAAGCTTGCTTTTAGATGATGTTAAGAGTAGTTGTAATCATTTTCCATTTTCTGAAATTTTGATATACTGTCTTTTTAGATAGCTTTTATATTTTGACCCTTAGGATGTGGAGTGGGTGTTATATTGTTAGGGTTAGGCCCATGTAGCGAGGCAGCTTATCCCTAAGATTTCACTGGTGACTTTTTGCACACATTTACATGCATAACAATGTTGGATTAGTTTCTCTGAAACTACTTTGTTTTCGTATCCAGCTTCGTACAACATTATCACGATGCCTTGATCATCATTTGCTAGGTCACTCTACGCACTAGGTACAAATGTCATCCTATCTTCATCCAAGAGGCGACAGCGCTATTCACATATCCATAACATCGCTAATCTAGCGCGCACATCGCGAAGGCTGCTTTCTATTATATAGGCATCCCGATAGATTGGTAGAGGAGGCACTTCTGCAGATACCGAAGGTACCTGCTTGCTGAGAAATCAGCACGCCCTGTTCTGACATTCCATGAGGGGTGTCCAACTGGAGTCCAAGACTGGGTCCTTCATTCTCTTCCATCAGGAAATGGGGTTGGATCGTACCTTGGGGGATTCTTGTCTCCACACCTACACACACTCCGGGTACTCTTAGAGTAGGGTACGCATCGTAGGAGTACGTTAGATTACCATATTGCATATAAGCCTGCTTATATTATTTGCTTCAGCACCATGGTAGAAATGTATCTACTGTTCACTCTTTTGGTGCTTGTAATTTCCTTTATTTGCTTCTGCCTCCTAATCATTGCAGCACACATATTTTATGCAAGAATAACTTTGGGTCAATAAATATTATTGAAAATGCCCCATTGTGTATTCTCTGTATATGTATCTGAGAACAAGTGAGCACGAGTGACTGAACGCAAGGTTCTGTACTGTTTCCACGATTCCTGAGGAATCAGGGTTGTACTGTTCAGTGGTTGCCAGAAACTCTTCGCTCCCTGGTAGGTTTGGGGGGGGGAGCTTACAGTGGCACTGTGAGCTAGCTGGTCTATAGGACAACATATCCTGTGGGGATGTCCGGAGCCAGTCTAGACACCAAGCCCTTAGTTTATGTTGTCCAAACAATGTGCAGATTCTACAGATTAGTAGGAACTACACGACAAAAAAGGAAAACAATCTTGAACTTAAATAACCTGAATAACCGTGAGTATCCTGGGGGCCTGCTTGTGTGTGCAGAACTCTGGCCTGAGTCCAAATTTAAGAGGGAGTTAGAGTAAGTTAAAGTCAATAGTTAAAACGTAATTTCCCAAAGTAGAACATAATTAGGCTTTCCTGTCTTCAGTTTCTATCTTTGGTAAATTCTTGTGTTTTTTTGTGTGTTTTCCAGTGATATCAATAACTGTATAAAATTGTGGTTATCAGTGGTTACACATTTTTGCGCCATTAAAAACAACAGTAACAGTGTTTTTCCGGTGTTTATGGAATGCTTTGCTTTTATTACTTGCTTTCTGCACTGATAGTGCACAGTATATAGACAGCTACCTACTGTGTATTTGAGAGCCAAATACATTTCTACAAATCAAACTTACTGTAATACACCATGCAATACCTCTTCAGTGAGTTTTGGGCCATGGGTGCTCGCTCTTTTCTTTTCTTGTAAACTTTTATCTGTGAAAAGGCCCTCTCACCATTGGCACTTGAGACGGGCAACGCCAAAACAGCCAGTACACAATTTGCTAAATCTGGCTCACTGACATAGCTTTCCATGCCAATACTAGTGCACCTGAAGATTGTGATTCTCTGGGACAAGCCCTGAGAGTTATTGATGTGGTCAAAAATTAAGCAGTCCTTTGCAAAGTCCGGAGAAAATTCCCTTATACAGAAGGGATCCAGAACTTGTGCAGAGTACCACAATGAGGCTTCATTGACTTCAAATGCCATGGTTGGTAAAGGGACATTTATATGCAAGCCATTTCTCATGCATTGTAAAATAAAATTTCCTGAATTGTTCCTCAACATTTCTTTGCTTACCAAGTAGCAAGCATTCGAACATGGAGCCCACATGGTGTCATTCTCTGAGACCGTCCTTGCATACTAATAACTTATATTAGGTTTTTTCCTGAAATGCATTTTTATGTAAAGTGTTAGGATAGTGGCTCATAGGAGTCAGTCTTGGGGTGAGTATCTAATCTTATCTCGGGACCTGGAAATGCCTGGTACTCGCAGTGGTAACTATGAAGTTTGATTTTGCCAATGCTTTATTGCTGAAATTATTCTTTGACTGTAATGCTAAATACTCAGCTATTCCAATAACACATTTTGGACAAATCATTAATGCTCTTTATTGTCTTACACAGTCTCTAGTGTTGGGCCTTCTATTATAGTGGGTTATGAATGGAGTGATGTGTATTTCTGTAAACACTGTAGGCATGTTACATTTAGAAATTTGCCGCCACTTAATGATGACATCTCCCATTTCACTCTTTTTTTTTTTGATAATCAAGTTTATTGGCATTTATAGAAATCCACACAGTTACATTGACAGCACAATCAGGCACTATACTTCGGTAGTCTATAACAATAAGGCTGGAGACAGAGACCTGCTTATCAGGTTTCATATATAAATACACGGGTCGGATGAGCACAGCCCATAAAACACCCCCAGGAATCAAGACAAAAGATTAAACCATTTATCCCAGATCTTTCCAAACAATTCAGGGCAACCCCGGGCCCACACCAGTCCACCCCCCACCTCCACTTCCGTAGGGTAGGAGGCCTAACCTGGGACCAAAGCACTGCAATGTCTCGTTTCGCCACTGCCAAAGCAGTTCCCAAAAATCGTTTGTCAGCCTGAGAGCCATCCAAGCCATCGAGCACACCTAGGAGCAGACGCGCCGGATCATGGGGAACGACGCACCCCAGGGTCTGCGTAAGCTCGAGTTCTATTCCCGCCCAGAATGACGCAATGGCGGGGCATTGCCAGACCATGTGGTAGAAATTGTCCGGTGCATGGTCACATCTTGCACAGGTCGGGGAGGGTCTCAGTCGGGCTCTGTATAAACGTGCAGGGGTTAGATAAGCCATATGTAAGTAGTAGAGTTGAGTGAGGCGCAGTTTGGAAGAGGTCGTCAGGGTCTTGGGGGCCATGAGAGCATCCCCCCAGTCTGCATCCTCAAGGGGGCCCAGCCACTCCTCCCAACGGGCGCGCAGTGAGTCTAGGCCCGCTGGGCCATTATACACTAGAGAGCGGTAGATCCACGACACCCCACCCCTACCCAGATTCCCCATCATCACTTGGGCCTCAAGGGGACTGAATTCAGGGAGGGAGGTGGGAGAGGTAATGTGTGTATGAGGAGCGTGCCGCAGTTACAGGTATTTGAAGAACTGGGAAGCATGGAGGGAGTAGCGCTCTTGTATATCTGAGAAGGCCCTGATATGGTCCCCAACCCAGTCGTCTCCAAGAAGCGAGATCCCAATGCGGACCCACTGACAAAAGTCCCGGAGGGCTGAAGTCTCACTCTGCCAGGTACCGGGCCACCGGGGTGTTTGTTGGGTAAGCTTTCCATCCCATTTCGTGTGACGCAAGGCAGTGCGCCAGGCCAATAGGACAGCCCTAGTAATAGGGGGAAGGACCCGCGGTATGGGAGACCAGTACAAGTAGGCCAGGAGAACGGTAAGTCCATCGACCGGAGCTCGACCCGGCATGCTGGGTCCGACCAGCCGCCCGCGAACCAGTCGTGCACCACAATAAGTCTCGTGGCCAAATAATAAAGATGAAGATTGGTCACTCCCATTCCCCCATCATAGGGAGGTATGCGACAATGAGCCAAGGCCATGCGAGGCTGCCCACCTTTCCATAAGAACTGGGTAAGCAGCCCATCAATCTCGCCAGAAGATGAAAGGTTATGTTTTGAAGAATATATAACAAACGGGGGAGAACCATCATTTTAAAAAGCGCACTTCTGCCCAGGGGATTAAGAGGAAGGGATTGCCATCGCTTGAGGTCTGCCTTGGCCCTAGTAACCAGGGACATAAGATTGAGGGCCCATTCAAGCTCGAGGAGTCAAGTTACCCAGACACCTAAGTACTTGAAGCTCTGGTCACGCAGGGGAATATTTGTTTGCCAATCGAAACAGGCCCGGGGTGGATGAAGGGGGACCAAGGTGGATTTCGCCGGATTGAGTCGTAGGCCAGAAACTCGTTCAAAGGCGGAGAGGACTTCCAAGCATCGTGGGCCTGAATCCTCAGGGTCTGCTAAGAAAAGAAGCACGTCATCAGCATAAAGGGCGACTTTGTCAACTTGACAGGGATCTCAGGCCCAACCTTTGACACAGGGATCGTTGCGAATGAGAGTGGCCAAGGGCTCCATTGCTAACGCAAATAAAAGTGTCGAGAGCGGACAGCCTTGGCGGGTGCCCTTTTGGATGGGAAATGCCTCTGAAAGTACACCATTAATTAAAACCCGTGCTCTAGGACTAGAATACCAGACTCTGACAAAACGCCGGAATGGGAGGCCGAATCCCTTCGCCTCCAGCACATCGTCCAGATAGTTCCAGTCAACTGTGTCAAAGGCTTTTTCAAAATCAATGAAAAGCAGGGCCAAATATGTGGTAAGTTGATGGCGGTGAGCAAGGGCGAGGTGAAGACGGTGTATGCAAGGCCGGGTGCCACGGGCAGGCATAAAGCCACATTGGTCGGGGTGGACCAAATAATGCAAAAGGGGGCGGAGGCGCTGGGCCAAGGCAGTGGCAAACATTTTCACCTTGGTGTTGATGAGGGAAATGGAGCGATAATCCGCGCAGGAGAGGGAAGGCAGTTGCGTTTTGGGAAGGACCACAATAGTGGCCACATCGGTCTCCTTGGTGAAGGACCCCACTTCCACCACGTGGTGGAACAGGTCAACCAGGTGAGGAACCAAGAGGTCGCAAAAGGTCTCATAATATTCCTGAGGGTAGCCATCCGGCCCCGGCGTCTTACCCGAGTATAGGAGTGAGATAGCCCCATGTATCTCCTCACGGGTAAAAGGGAGATCCAGGGTCTCCTAGACTGCCTGGGAAAGACGGGTCAGTTGGGTCCCAGCCTCCGTCAACATTTCTATCGGAGGCCTCGGGAGGCCGGGCCGCATACAATCTGGCGTAGTAGCCCGCAAAGGCCTGTGAGATAGCCTGGGAAGTAAGATGAGTGCTAACTGCCTCCTGGACCTCTAGGATTATGCGGTCTGGATTTGGGGTAGGAAACCAGGTTGTGGAGTAGCTTCCCGTTTTTGTCCCCCCATCCGTATACACGCGCCACCGATGAATGCCACAGGACCATAGCCGATTCCAAAGAGATCTGGCGGATTTCCTCACGGAGCAGTGTGAGTTGTCGGGTGGAGCGAACGTCATCAGTGGAGATATGAGCAGATTCTAGCTGTGCTGCCCGAGTCTCAAGTTGCAACAGATGGGCGGTCTGGGCCGCACATTTAGCATGAACCGGGCCTCTAGCGAAGCCCTGCATAGTAGCCTTGCCAGCCTCCCACGTTGTACCCGGAGAGGGAACTGATCCCTTATTGATCACCCAATATTGCTGCAGCTCCTGTCCAAGGGTCTCAACAAAATCCATATCCTGCAGAAACAAGGCATTCATCCACCAGATCGCGCGGGCCCCCCCGAGCAGGAGGGAGACCGGGCAATGGATGGAGATGCCTCGGGGAAGGATAGTAACCCCAGACTCCAACTGGCCAGTAACAGGAGCACGTCAATACGGAAGTGGGTGTGATGGGCCGCCGAAGTGTGAGTGTACTGTTCCCGGCGAGGGTTCCACGCCCTCCAGGGGTCGCAGAGACCCAGGGTCGAGGACCAATCGGAGAGGCGCTTGGCAGAAGCAAGGCGGGATGCAGAGGGGGTACCTGTCGTGTCACGGGAGGGCTGGATAATAGCGTTGAAGTCGCCCCCAATGACCGTGAAACCCAGAGGGAAATTATAGATCAATAGTGTGAGGCGTCGAAGGGTGGCAGGCATGGTGGTGAGAGGAATGTACACACATAGGAGGTCGATAGGATGACCCTCGATCTTACCACATGGCACCCTTGCGTATCAGATTCCACCTGTAGCAGGTTAAAGGGGAGACCCCTATGAACTAGTATGGCCACTCCCCAAGAACAAAGCCAGAGTGCCAGACCCTATCAAACCCATACCTGGCAAGGAAGTTACAGTGTGTCCCAAAAGGTGCGTCTCTTGTAAAAAAAGGATGTCGGGAGCTTGGCGTTGGGCGCTGTGGAGAACCGCGGTTCGCTTTATACGGTCTAGTAGGCCGTTGACATTTCATGACAGAATGTGGAGGGGTCTAGTAAGAGAGGACGCCTTGGGATCGGGTGGTATGTTTTTAGACCAGCGCTGGGGGCCTGGATTTCAGGGTATGCAACATTGCGTGGTCCGGGTGTAAAGGTAGTGCTTGTAGTATGGTAAGTCTCAGTCGGTGGATTTAGCATGTGTCGTCAGTGAGCCGTCACAAAAAATAACAAGCATTTGCATAGCCATTAGGTCTTGCCTTTGGGACATTATAAGTGTTTAGCCATGCAGCAGTTGATGTTGCACCAAGGATATTGTGCTACATAATTAAATACTTATAAGGCCCCAAAGGCGAGACCTATTGGCTATGCCAATGCTTGTTGATATACTATATGAGGAGCCAGCTTCCTACAGGGGGGCAGAGTGAAGAGGGTGTACTCACCTCGATCAGGTGATTTGGTTTCCCCCATCGAGCTTAGCTTCAAGAAACCACAGCTTTGTTATGCCAGAATCTCCTGCAAACCTTGGTCAAAGACTGGGAAAGAGTTTTCCTATTGGAAATACAACCAAAAACCACCAGTATCACACTATAAAAATGACGTGTTTGCCAGTAATAGAATTTGAGTAAGACAAGAGAAACAAAATAATTACAGTCTCAAGGTTGATAGCATGATGTTGGGAGAATGGGATCCAGCCTGGAGTAGTTCAGATCGACCAGATACAGAAGAATTACTTTAACTTACAATCGACTAGGATCTGAAATCATTTGCACCTACAAAGCACAATAGAAACTTGATACAGACACATTATAAAGTCTGACCGGTTGCAAGGCTACAAAAGAGAGACCAAGGAGCTTAAAAATCAAAAATAGCTAGGACTGAGGAGTGTGTGAAGGATTATCTATAGGGAGGTAGTCATAGGGAACAGCCTGGTCTGTTGTGGGATTTCTAAAATTTGTGATGAGGACGACAAGTTTGAGGGAATCAGAGGCCAATCAGTCCTCTGAAGTGGGTTTGGTAAATGGTGGAGTAGCTGAGGAAGATGCTACTACAGTAGATATCTCTGGTTTCATGGGTATGAAGCCTATAATACTTTTTCTTGAGTCATATTTGTCAATCAGAATGCGGATTTTTAATGGAGAGGCTAGTAAGCATGGTTTAATCTAGATTCTTCCAGACGGGTCCAGTGCTTTAAATTATCAAGTACTCTCGGTACTAAGTACCTGCACTTCTTTAACAAGAAACGCAGAGTACTTGCACATCTCAGCAGCTAACAGGTACTCTAAGGAGTGAGTACCTGCGCTCCTATATTTACATTGAAAGCTCTGGACGGGTCTTTTGGTACATTGGGACAGGAGGATCTGAGATAAGGAATGGGGGAGTGGAGAGTTGCTCTAAAAAGGTTGGTAGAAAAGAGATGGGAGTAAGAGAGGGAGTATGGCTAGAATGAGTAAGAGGGGTGTGTAAGAAAGGCGAGAAGGAAAGAAGGAGGAAGCAAAATGGGTGAGAGAGGTTTGCAACTACTGGAAAAACAAGCATCAAAACAGAACCCTGTTCTTTACAGAATGCAGATATGACGTAAAGAACTGAACGTGGCAAAGAGTTGATGATAGAGAGCACTTTTCTGATCTAAGGTAGTCCTTCAACAGACTCCCTACGGTTTTCACAATTTTCAAATCGCGGATTTGCTACAAAATCTGTGAGTCTCGTGAGATGAGCATCTTATCAAAACTCTGCTGGAAACAAGAGAAGCAATCCTTCCTGGGGTGTTTGTTTCCTTCCATGGTGGTGCGGGCAGGAGAGCTGCCTGGTCTGTGTCACTGCTCAGTGTCAAGCCATCGGGCTACAAGCCAGCATGAAGAGGGCGGTGAAGGGCACACATTCAAGGTCTGCAGGTATGTTGGCTGGAGCGCTATTGAAGAAATGGCCTCTACAACATGCCTGCCCCTCCTCATCTTCCCTACTTTTGAAAAGGGTGCCTTTCTTTTAGCTACATAGATTAAACATAAGCTGCCATCTGACCGGTGCATATCATCTTTACAAGTACAGAGTTATATCGTTTATCTTTCATTTTATAAATATATGTATTTGTGTGGTAAAGAAGACTCAGTTTATGTGAAATAACAAGCCCAGGCAAAGTATATGGCGAAAACCAATGTAGACAAAAGAAATAAAATAAGATATGCACTTAGAATGACATGAATATTCAGTTTAATAAATTTAGTAAAAAAGATAAAAATACTTTGTCATATGTTCATTATAAAATATACAGAATTGATAAAGTTCTTTTAGTTGATAGATAGTATTATTTGATCAACAATTTTAACAATAACCCAATTAATGTGGGAAGACAAGACGGTTTCTTCTCTACGCGTTTCGACACAGTCGTGTCTTCATCAGGAAATTACCATCTTTATCAATGAATCTAAAAATAAGCAAACAGTCTTTTTCTAAAAAACAATGTATAGAATGTGATGTAAAATACAGTGCATATATATAAACCTTTTTTTTGGTTACATCATACATTGTTTTCAACCTGGATAGAAAAAACATGATAGACCGCTATTAAGTTAGCTTCTCTAAAAGATATCTAAAAGAGAGACAAGGGGAATCACATGATCATATACAAAATTGATTTCTATATGCAATTAACAAAGTTCTAATATATTTTATGTTGAATTGGGGAAGGTACAGAAAAAAGGATGACATGAATAAAAAGAATAAAAACCAAAGATGAGTGAGATAATAGACATGAAAACTAATACATATTACTAAAAATGAAGAATCAAAAGGCTAGATAGATGAAAAACATAAATAGAAATAGAAATAGAAATAAAAAATATGGCCTATGGCCACTCCTATTGTTACAGGTTATGTTTCTATTGTGGCCTGTGCCAAGGACACGTAAAGCTAGTCTACGGATAACTTATTTATGTGCAGTTGAGAGTATCTAGGGGTACCGTCTCTTAGCACGGGAGTACTGTATTCCTTTGTATGTAGTATATCTTACCTCACAAATGACTCGATAATAGTGAGTACCAAGGATGGGTGTTGATCAGGGATCTCAAAACAGAAGGCCGGTCAGGATGTAGACGGCACCAATATGAAAACTGAAGGGATCATAAAAAAAGTATATACTATAGTGTCCAATGAGAAAAAGTATGATAATGTTTAACACTGTAGGGAGGTGATGGTCACATTTAGATGTTATCAATTATCATAAAGTGAGCCAGTGTTGAGAGACATAGGGTTATCTTTGAACTTATGGTCACATCTGGATGTTATTAATTATCATAAAATGAACCAGTTTTGAGAGACATAGGGTTATCTCTATCAGCTCAATCCCTAAGGTATTTTATGGAACTTAAGGTTACTTGTTTGGAGTTAACAGTGCTAATATGCAATATTCACTTAAACCTTACTATATTTTAGGGAGCTTAAGATAGCTCAAACAAAATAGCCGGTACTGATTAATGGCAGTTAACAAGAGCTAGAATGAACATCAGCAATGGTTCTATATGAAGAGAGCCAATGTATAGTGAAAAGTTCAATTAAAGTCATGTATTTTAAACAAAAAATGAAAAGTACCTCCGGACTAAACTTATGAGGAACAGTGAAGATAGGTCTTATGCATATTGAACTCCGTCAATGGGCAATCATATATTTGCGATTCAGGTATGTCCTATAGGGATGGATTAGAAAATGCGGATTTAGATACTGTTATCAGTGCCAGATATACGATTAAAAATTATTGTTACACTCATACCTGTATGTAATTAAGATGCCGCCCAAGCAGCGGATAAATTTGTATGTAGCGATGTTGCACGCATAGATTTCGAGCTTATTTTACGAATGCCAGATGACTGCAGTGGGAGTTCCTGTTTAGTGTCTATATGAGAAAAGGACATGATAAGTGTCTATAAATAAGCAGGCCGGGTTAAGCAGTAGACCTAATATATGAAGTTAGAAGGTACCTGAACTCGAGTGATATATCAAATAAAGTACGGTCCTCGAAAAGCGGCACGTTCTTTAAAGTGTTTCGCTTTCAGGACGGGCGGTTCCCAGTGGACGGGCTACCAGTACTTTAAAAAAAAGGGAGAAAATAGCTGATAAAACACGATGCGCGATTGTCGAAGTTAGTTTTAAAGCGCAAGGTGGGGGCTCTCAGATAGGATACATACCTTCAGCGGCACGTTCTCTGAAATGTGTCGCTTTCAGGACGGGCGGTTCCCAATGAGCGGGCTCCCAGTACTTTAAGAAAAAGGAGAGCATAGCCGATAAAACACGATGCGTGATTATCAAAGTTAACTTTAAAGCGTGAGGTGGGGGCTTGAGGGTAGGGTACATACCTTCAGATGGAGCTAGTGTAGTCTTCCATGTGCGTCTCTATCGTGTCGAAAACCGGCAGCAACAAGAGAAAGGTTGCCGTCGGTTGGTATATATATATGCGTCGTGTTGATTGGATGGCCATATATGTCTCGTCTATATTTAAAGGGAGAGATACTTCTATTTGGGGCAGTACTTAAAAAGATAGCGATACTGTTTAAAGTAATAATGAGGTATCGGCCAATACGCTGAGTTTTAAGAAATAGGGTAATGAATGGAATAACTGAAAACTATAATGGGTCATAATTGATGGTGGAGATAAGAACAAAAGGAAACCAGAAGGTAGCGTGGATGGGAAACAATTTTTGAGACAGAACAAATAAAGAATGATGCAAGCTGAGAGTGAAGGGCTGATAAAGGGGGAAACCCAAACTATATGTAGGAGGGAGAAAAGTGTATGGAGGGCATAAAGTGAATTTTGTTGGAGTCAAAATGGGCATATTAGCTAAAGGTGGTAATCCTGTTTAAGATACTATATGATGGCATTCTCCTATGGCAGTTCATTATTAAGACCATTTGGAAAGTGCCAAGAGAGAATATCCAGAATACTTCTCTTTTTTTGCGAATTAAATCGCCGCCATTGTTATTGGATATGTGAATCTTTTCCAGGATACGCCATTTCATATCCATGGGGGAGTGTTTAAGCTCCTGGAAATGGCTAACTAAAGGTGCTGAATGTTTGCCAGTTTTAATGGCTGACCTGTGTTCTGTGAGGCGGATCTTAATGGTCCGTGAGGTTTCCCCCACGTAATCTAGGTTGCAGGGACATGTAATGAGATAAATCACATTACGTGTATTGCATGTCCATAGTTCTTGCGCACAGATCTTAAAATTGTTGAACAGCATAGTTTCACCTAGGAGGATGCTATTGCATGATAAACATGCCCCACAGCGTGTGGTGCCTTTCACTGGGTTGGTACCATCAATTGATTTCTGAATAAATGGTTTACTCGTGGTGGTAGCAGTATATCTGGATTGTACTATTATATCTTTAAGATTCTTATTGCGCCGATGGGCAATGAGCGGTTTGGGTATCTTTTTTTGAGTTTGATCTACATTTAACAGGTGCCAATTAGAATTGATGGCCTGTTTAACAATGGAGTCGAATGTGGAATGTTTCGTTATACAGACAAGCTGTGTATCTTGTTTTGGTTTAGTAGCATTAAATAGGGAGTCTCTATCGTAGAAACGTGCCCTCTTATAGGCTTCTCTAACTAATCGATGGGGGTATCCACGGTCTAAAAATCTTTTCTTCATAACTGTGGCTTGGATGTCATAATCTTTTAGGTTGGTGCAATTACACCTAACTCTGAGGAATTGGGAAAAGGGGATGCTGTTCTTTTGGTTTCTGGGATGGTAACTATGGAAATGCAGGAGAGTGTTTCTTGCCGTGGGTTTTGTATATAAATTAACCTCTAATTTTCCACAGTTATGCTTAATGTAAATGTCCAAAAATTCTACCTGTTGACAATCAGTATGGGCGGAGAAGCGAAGATTTATATTGGTCAAATTGAGCCAGATCAGAAATTCTTTGAGAGTCTGTTCCCCATCGGTCCATATAAAAAAGATGTCGTCAATATATCGGTACCAATGGGAAACAGACTCATAAAAAGGAGCAATTTCATTGTAGATGAACTTAGATTCAAAAAATGACATATATATGTTCGCAATTGATGGAGCTACCGTGGCTCCCATACTTACTACTTTCATCTGAAGGTATAGGAGCTCTCCAAATTCAAATACATTTTCTTTTAGAACAAGGAGGAGACATTCATGAATGAAAGGTTTAGAGCAAGGTATGTGGTGTTGGTCTATGAACCACATGACTGCATCTATTGCTTCCATTTGGGGTATGTTGCTGTATAGTGATTCAATATCTAAGGTTACTAAGATATCTGTGATGGGGTTAAACGTGAGTAGTTCTACCTTAGATATTATGTCTCCTGTGTCTTTGATGTACGATGGGCTAAAGGGAATATAAGGTCTCAAAATGTTGTCAATATATTTGGAAACTGTCTCTGTGGGTGTGCCTATAGTAGAGACTATAGGACGATCGGGGGATCCAGTTGATTTTTGTGTATCTTAGGTACACCGTAGATACAAGATATTTTTTTGTCCGACTTATTAAGAAAATCATATTCCTTGTTGGTTACGATGCCTGCTTCAAGTGCCTTGGTGGTAATATTTTGAATGGTTTTAATGATTCTCTCAGTGGGTTTAGTTGTAATTCTTTTATAAAAAATCGGATCATCTAACATTTTTAACATGTTATTTTCATAGTCTTTAGAATCTATAAGGACGATACCGCCCCCCTTGTCACAACACTTGATGGTTAGTGTTTTGTTGTTTTGAAATTAGTGAGGCAAGTGAATACCTCTTTAGTAATGTTATATCTAGGTTTAGGGACAAACTGAAGGGCTTGTTCCAATCTGTGTAAAACCACTTTTTCAAAGATACCCACTTCTGGGCCTATTTGTTCTAAAGAAGGGGTGAAAGTAGAGGGCAGGGCTACTATATTTTCAATTCTATTGTCAGAGTCCATTAAGTCTTTATTAGCAAAGAATTTTTTTAATCTGATCTTTCTAAAAAATGAGTGGATGTCTTGATGCAGTTCAAAAAGATTAGTAAAGGAATGAGGGACAAAAGAAAGTTCTTTCGATAGTAGTGACAAGCTAGGCTTATCAAGATTTTGGGACGATAGGTTAAAGATGGGTATTAGATCCCTTGTTTCCAGTATTGTTTGTTGCGAGTTTCGAGATAGTGGTGGGGTTCGGGGGGGATACTGATGGTTCTGAAAATGACCCCTGGATTGGTTCTGGAATCTTACTCTTTGGCGTCCCCGTCTCGCTCCTCGCTGGCCTAAAAAAGGTTGTCGATTATTTCTACGACCATTTTGGGGATTGTACGGGCCTTCATCGTGATAATTAGAGCTTCCTTCTCCTTCTGAATCAGACGTGTCTGAGAAGGTATTGATTTTTTGGAAGCTAGGGTTGGATTCTCCTTGATAATGATCCTGTTTATAGAAGCTATCACCAAGGTATGGATATGTACGTTCAATAATATGGAATCTTTTATCCTTTGTGAATTTGTCATTTTTAGGTCTCGCTGGCGTTGCAGCGCGAAGCGCTGCCGCCACTGAGACTTATAGCCGCCTTCCTCCCTGCCAAGGGAGTCAGAGCTGTGAGCGAGCCGATACAGACCTGGGCACGAGCCGACCCAGGTTTGTGAACGCGCTTCACAGTAAACAGCTTGTACCGTTAATTAGGTCTCGCTAGAGACCGTGGACGCGCACCTACAGGCACACACAAGCACACACGCACACACAGGCACCCTCTCTCCCCCCCAACACTCACACACCCCCACCACACACACTCACCGACCCCCCAAACTCACCGGGCTCTTCGGGTCAGTCTCGGCAGCAGGCAGACTCGGAGCTCTGCATGTCTTCTTCGGCGATCCTCAGCCTCCGTGCACGCTCACGGCGACTGAGTCTCGTGCTGCGTCACCGTACTGTTTCGCGCCCGGCGATCCTCAGCTTGTTGATGCGCAGGTGTTGGGTGTATCAGGTACAGGCAGTCATTTTTTTTCAAAGACAGTTAAGTTTGTGTCTTCACTTGTTTAACGTATATTGTGGACTCTTTCCTTTGTATTGCTTGACAGCAGTCTAGGAACAGGGCGCTTTTCCTCTCCTGGACTTACCTAAAGAAAGCGCTGATCCGGCTCCACCTCTTACAGGGTACACTTCCTACGTTTGGACCTTCCCGGTACCCGTAACTCTGTATCAACCACTAGAGCAAGTGCTCTGCTTGGCCATGCAAGACAGGAGACAGTTCAAGCTGGAAGTCGTATTACCCTGACAACCTGCGTGCCTCGCTTTAGCCAGTAGGAGTTCTCCAATAGACACGGCGAGACGAGGACCGTCCCAGACATAGGGAAGCAAGGTAGCCATCTTGGAATGCTTGTAATATGGTTACATTTACAGAGAACCGTCAATTGAGGCTACTAAAATAGGAGCGTGTTTTTTTAAATGATGGCATAACACTTTAATATTTCGATGTATTATGTTTAACTTTTAAAATGACAGCGCCATGTTCAGCTAGTTTATTACTTAATGTACAGCATTATTGATTGTTATACTCGTCTAGTCTAATGGCATGTTGAGGAAAGTACCGTTCTAAGGCGGCAACGTCTGCGGCCCAAAAGTAGACCCGAATTGTTATTTTGCGGATGACATTGCTTCCAGACCAGCAGCGTGGCGTCTGTTTTCGTTGCACTTTGTGCTCTCGAAGACCGCCCCAGCAAAATAATAGCACGCTGTTTATTTATTGGACACAATTTACAATAGCGAATAGTTAAAAGTTTTCAATGAATGGAACGGAAATTCAGCACCATTCAAACACACGACGGACATCAAAGAGAGGCTATTCGTATTTCAGTAAGAGGGCAAACAAGAGTACTCCCACAAGTTCATAGTTTAATTGCATCATGATAACATTATGAGAATGGCCCTCTTTACGAGAGCATATTTTACTCTGCAGAGAAAGCGAAAGTTTTTAAATATTGTTGCCATAATTTGTCTTTCTTTAAATACATTTTCAGGAATAATAAGCGCCATATAAATACAATTATGACACAAAGACGAGACTATTCCCTAAAAAAAATTGCTACGCTGCATCGTTGTAGAAGGCTTGGCCAAGAACATTACAAGATGGCTACAAATTTGTCAGAACCACGTGCGGTTATTAACTAGCCCATACTCCCTGAACAGACTTTTATCTAATCTAGAGCACCCCGCAGACATGGAGTTGCAGCTAAAAGAAGCGCTGGGGAAGACTGTGCTGAAAACCACATCCTATGAAGGTGGCGGCTGCATCAGCCAGGGTCGGAGCTACGACACGAACCACGGGCGGGTCTTCGTAAAGTTCAATCACAAGCCCGAGGTGCAGTGGCTGTTTACCCTAACCTCACACAACATACTTGCGGCGACATTCACCAAAAACATAAGAAAGAGGCACAGTGAAAGAGGCGAGACTAGGCAGTCCTAATTAGTGTTCAGCCAGTCTAGTTGTTTTCTGGGCTTAGTAGGGGCAGCTGTGAGGACAACCGGTCAACACATCTCAGGTAATTGCAGAACCCTTGCGGGAAGAGGCAGTCCCTGTTTATAACGCGAAAAGGGAAACTACTAGGCGCGTAATGTCTAGCCTGCTGTCAGATAATGCAGTCCCTGGCAGAAGCTTCGCCAACGGGCTAGGTCGGAGCCGAAGCAGGGCTGCAATTTGTAGACGCTAACCTATAAAAAATGAGGGGTCCCTCAGTGTGTGGCAGTAGAAAGGGGGTGGGGTTACGATGGACAGAGCTTGAAAAGCAGAGTTGAGAGTCAACTTAATATTTATTTAAAACAAAAACCTCATGCAAGGAAATTGGCAACAAGGGCAAACGGTACTTAATTGGTCACAAAAAGGCTGCATCATAAAATATCTAATAGGGTTAAAACACCTGCTGCTGTCTTTGTGTACCCATCAATCACTTTTGAGGGGGTTATTCTAGTGGTAATATAACTCTGATGTTTTAATGCAGTGCAGGAAGAATTTTGTGTTTTGTTCAATCACAGTTTTGACCCATAAAGTAGCATAGAGTGTTAATGCAGAACCCAGATTTTATGTATTTTATGTAGATAGTTAAGTGGGCTACTGCTTTTGACACTGAGATCATTTTGGTACTTCCAGTTCATAAGTCGCAGTCCTAATAAGGCACAGTGATCTATTTATTGGTATCAAGCAGCTGCATGTAAACTGTAAGTCATGGGTTTAGATCCTTATTGTGTTTTCTCAGTTGTTATTCTAAGATTGCAAGGAAGGGTTCCTCTGGGAATTACTAAAGTTTTGTCAGCACGGCCAACCCCAATCACTGTATTACATTTTATATCCTGACCTTTTGTTTCTCCCGACCATTCCCTCTTAACATATAATGCCTACAAATATGGACGGTATGTTATTCCTTCACTGTATAACCCTCATTGTCTTATATAACATTTCCTGTATATTGTTTTACATACATGTATGATTTATTGTGTGTGTGTGATATAAAGTGCTTTGATACCCTATTCTGGGATGAGTTGTGCTAAAAAAGAACTAAGAAAAAATACATTAGTAGGTGTCATTTAAATATTTGTTTTGTAATTACTCATACACACTGATACATGTTGCATTCTTAGAGTGCAAGCAATCGTCTGTTTGCACCTGACTGAAAGTGAAATTAAGAAAGCTGCCTGCAGGTTGCTGCACCAAACGCAATGCAAACAACTTGAGAGAGTGCTGAATTGTGTGACTGGGTGTCAGAAAAGTATGATACCACGACAAATTTAGCATATTTCCTTCGGTTGACTGGATCCCAAATCTGGCCCAGAAGTAGTTGCCAGAACCGGGATCTGGCACAATTCCCCTTCTTTCCACCACTGGTCTGAGAAAATATCTCAGTCTAGTTCTGGGGTGCATATGCTCGAGAAAACCTTAGTCATTTATATATGAGAAAGCGTTGCTTGAAAAATATTTTGTCAGCTTACAGGGGGCATCCATTGCTTAGGGTTGGTTTTCCTTTAACTCTCATTTGCTTGCTTTTGTTTGGTTAGAGCGTGCGGTCTTCACTGCCTCGTCTTCTCTTTGACCCTTCCCTGGAGCATGGCCAATATACTTGTGTCCTTCTGCAGCTTGGCTTGTGGGCTCGATTTTTCTAAACTTTCACAACTGCATGTATTTGCACTATGTCCACTGTATCATGTGCCCACCCATCCGTGTTGCTCTCTGTGACCGTATGTTTTTTTAAAGGTCGAGCAGACCTGCATTCAAAGCGAAGCTTTGATTGCTGTCTGCTTCTAGACCTATTGTCAGCCGTATTTGGGAATGTGGACAAGAGATGGGCACGAGCGCAGATTGCACCTCGTGGGCGCGCACGGCGCCGTGCCCATCTCCTGCCTCGGAAGCTTCAACACGCATGCGCATACCCAGAGACACACACACACACAAGCACCCATGCACGCACCCATACATACAGAGAACCCACCCCCGCCGTCGCATACACACACGCGCACACACACACACACACACTGCATACACACACTGCATACACACACGCTCCCCCCTTACCTCACCAGAGACACACACACGAGCGCACATACACACACGCCCCCCCTCCCAAATACAGTCCCACTTACCGCCAATCCGGTGTTCTGTAGCCTCCGCGGGGCTCTCCCTCGGGCATGGGAGCCCCGCATCACCACTGCTACTCGGGCCAGGAACTCCGTGGGCGCTGATTCGCGCACAAGACGGAAGTCCCACCCCCACGCTAGGTTTCGTTTTCATGAGAGTGCGCGCGCACATCTTGTTTAAAATAGGAATCGAGCAAATACCATTTGCACCGGGTCAATCCTGGAAGCTGACCTGCTGCACTGGTCTCTTAACCTCAATGTAAGTGGATAAAACTTCGCTTTTCATATGTGAAATATGCGTCTGTGTTTGAAGCAAAGTCGATGTAATGAAAGCCAACAATAATGCAAATAAAGTTGCACTTTTTTTCATCAGTGCAAAGTTTCTGTGCGATGACCTGGTCTCAAAACAAAGGGTTGCTTTCCATTCAGCCCTGGGTTATATTTCGAGCCTTCACATCAGTAAAGTTGACAATGCAGCCGAGCCTCCTGATGGGCACCGTGGACTGCTGGTACATGAAAGGCAAATTTCAGGTGTAAGAAGGTGGTGGACCCGGCCTCATGGCGTGGTCCTACCCCTCCCGCATGGCGGGCCCAGAAGGACATCGGCCCTCCGCCGAGCCTCGGGCGGCCCCTTTTGCCCGACCCTGCACGCCCCAACACGGCCGGTCCGGTTACCACCCCGGACCACCACTACCGGCCTGACTCCATCTTGGGCCAATCACGTCACGAACCACGTCCTGAGCACGATGCCTCGCCCGACTCCATCTTGGGCCCACCACGTCACGAACACGTGGCCTCGGCCCCGGCCAAGGCCCCAGCGAAGCCCCGACATCGAGGCACCAATATCCACCCAGGTGGTCGAGTGGCCACTCAACAGATCCAAGAGGAGGGAAGTTTCGATGGGCCTCCAGCCATCCCCGGACGCCTGGTATCGATCGCCCTCCGGCCTCCCTGGGCGCAGGCTCCACCCCCCTGCTGGGTGTCTGGACACCATCATCCCGGCCCCTCTCACCCCCAGGCGCGAGGGTCCGGACATCACAGGACTCCAGCCCTATATCTGGGCCAGCCCCAGAGTAGGACGCCAGTTGTATCCTGGACTGGAGAGCCCTGCTGACGCTGTCGCGGCCGACACCAGAAGAACTCATTATCCTGTAACCTGAAGCTACCCTGGGAGCCTGCTGGCGCTGCCGCGGCCCACCTTCGCTGAACCCTCTTGAGAGCCTGCGGACGCTGCCGCGGCCCACCTTCGCTGAACCATCCTGAGAGCCTGCTGGCGCTGCCACGCCCCACCTTCGCTGAACCCTCTTGAGAGCCTGCTGGCGCTGCCGCGGCCCACCTTCGCTGAACCATCCTGAGAGCCTGCTGGCGCTGCCGCGGCCCATCTTCGCCGAAACCACCTTGAGGCCTGCTGGCGCTGCCGCGGCCCCCTCTCCGTTAAAGATCATATGTCGAGTCCTGCTGGCGCTGCCGCGGCTCGACCTCTCGGAACCCCCGGCTCGAGGATTGAGAGCTGTGCGCAGGGTATCCCTTCCTGCACCCGTACTGAGACTGTCCCGCTACCCTGTCCCTTATTTACGAGACTTTACAGATCCCTCGATCTGCCTGTACATATCGCTGAGAACAAGCAACCTTTATTCTTGATAAAGCCTACGGACTTAACTTCCTGTGTGGTGTCCGTTTGTAGTGTTGTGGTTACTCTGCTGTACGATCCTAGGAGAGGACCCTCAACCAGGAGGCCTCTCGATAACGCTCGGCTACTTCTCGACGGAGAGGTGGACCTAGGGGTGGTCAGTCAGACATCTTCTGCCTCCCCCGGGATCGCCTTTCTAACATTGGTGGCAAGCGACGGGATCCGAGCCGACGCAGATCCTACAGAGAGTGATTCACCCACTACCGAGAAAAACACACTACGACCATGACTACTCAAGAAACCAGACCGACTACGGAATTCCAGAAAGAGAAAATGGAAGATTACAGTCATAAGGAATTAAAACAATTCTGCAAAGACCTGGGCATCGCTACCACTGGCCTAAGCACCAAGGAGGACTTTAAATCGGCCCTACAAGCATGGGTGGAAGCCGGTGACATGCCACCCCAGAACGAAGATAACCCGGGCCCGAACGGACGCCAGGAGACCGACACGACACCAGCGGGGGGGAGACCCGCAAATCTAGGCACGGGCCTCCCTCACGAAGACGCCCGAGAACGAGAGAGGAACCGGCTCCACGAATTGGAGCTCGCCCGACTCCGGCTAGACGGAGAACTACAGCTGACGACAAAAAAGATAGCCCTCGAGCAACTACGGCTAGAAGGAGACCTGGAGGAGAAACGAAGACAAAGAGACCTCGAGGAAAAGAGACTCATGCTCGAGCATGAGCGTGGCTTAAAGGAACTAGAAATCAAGGCCAAAGCGAACGATGCCAGCGCATCCGGGGGCAAGACCTCGCCCCCCCTGTGGACACGAAGGTGCACATACCCAAGGATGTCGTCAAAGATACCATAAGAATGACGACATCCAACAATGGTTCAAAGCCTACGAAGTAGCCATGACCGCCCATCGAGTACCCCTCAAGGACTGGGGCGCCGGCCTGTGGGGGAAGTTCGTCAACAAGGGGAGAGACTCCCTGCTAGAGCTTCCCAATGCCGAGATGACCTCGTACGAGCACATAAAAACCGCTCTCCTCACTCGCTACGGACTCACCCCCAAAATGTACCGGCAGCGATTCCGAGACTGTAAAAAAATCCCCGGTACCACATGGGTGGAGTACGTGAACTTTTACAGCAGAGCCTTCGAGGGGTGGATCAAAGGCAGCCAGGTCACCACCTACCAGCAGTTGGTCGACCTCATTATATGGGAACATCTTTCCAACAACTGCTTCATCGAACTCCGGCAACATCTCCTCGACAGCAAATTGACAGAGCCACGAAAACTCGCTGTCGAGGCTGATAGATGGGTGAGCACCCGAGTCCCCCGGAGACCGATGGGAGACTACGGCTGGGGATCCCCCGGAAACCACCGACCACGAGGCGGAGGAGGAGGCCAGAGCAGGGGCCGAGATCCACCCACGGGGTTCTCCCCTACCTCCACTTCGCCATCCCTGGGCCGAAGGGGGGCCCCTCCAGCACGACCGGGGCCCCGCCCGAACGTTACTTGCCACAGATGCCAGCGACAGGGTCATTATGCGAATGACCCCCTCTGCCCGATGAACCAGTGACCCGGCACCACCGGTCCTCCGAACCGCCAGATCGCGGCCGCCGCCCTGGGTACAGAAGGAGGCGAGGAAGAGGACAACGACCCCGAGCAGGCCGAATGGGAGCCCGCCGCTATGATCCTGGCGTGCCTGGGTGAACAAGACATGATCCCCCGAGACCCGATCCCAGGCAACACACAGAAATACCGCCAATGGGTCACCATCAATGGACGCCGGGCCGAAGCCCTCCGTGACACTGGAGCCAGCGTGATGGCGGTCCGCTGCCACTTGGTGACCCCAGAACAAATTCTACCCAATGTCCTGTGCCCGGTACGGTCGGCGGACAACTCCGAGAGTTTGTGCCAGATGGCCCGTATCCCCTTCGAATGGGGAGGGGTGTCAGGTATGCTGAAGGTGACCGTCCGGGACGATGCCCCCGTGGACTGCCTCCTCGGGAACGACCTGGAAAGTTCCGCCTGGGCCCACGTCGAGCGGAGAGAGCATCTGGGGATGCTAGGCCTTCCTGAGCGGCTCTGTGCGACCACTCGATCCATGACCGCCCGGGCCTCCGCCCCGATCGAAGATGCCCTGCCAGAAGAACCAGAGTGGCCCGCACCTCCACCGCCCGCCGTCCCCGAGGACGCCGACCCTGAACCCGGCACCCAGGGGCCCAGCCACGAAGACCTCACCGAGCTCGGCCACCTTCCAGAACTAGCTCAGTGGCGCCAAGAAGGTGGCCCCACCCGCGAACAATTCCGGTAGGAACAGAAAACATGTCCCTCCCTCGAGGGAATCCGACAACAAGCCGCCACTCAAGCCGCTGGAGACCCCTCGGGGTCCCACTGGGTCTATTGGGACCACGACCTTCTCTACAGCGAGCAGAAGATTGCCGAACTAGGGGCCAGCCGGGTGCTGGTCGTTCCCCTCCGATTCAGAGACTTCCTCTTGAACTTGGCACATGACGTGCCCCTCGCCGGGCACCTGGGGTAGGACAAAACTTACAGCCGCCTGGTGACCCATTTCTACTGGCCGAAAATGCGCAACGATGTGAGTAATCACTGCCGATCCTGTCCGACCTGTCAAGCCAGCGGGAAGAGCGGGGGAAGAGTCAAAGCTCCACTCCAGCCTTTTCCCGTGGTCACCACCCCCTTCGAGCGAGTGGGGATCGACATAGTGAGGCCCTTGGACCACCGCACCTCTCAGAGGCACCGCTTCATCCTCGTTCTGGTGGACCATGCCACCCGCTATCCTGAAGCCATCCCTCTCCGAACCATCACGGCCCCAGTAGTAGGCCGAGCCCTAATTGGGATCTTCTCCAGAGTCGGCTTCCCCCGAGAAGTCGTGAGTGATCGGGCACAAACTTTATATCTAAATATATGCGGTCCCTGTGGCAACAGTGCGGGGTCACATATAAGTTCACCACCCCGTATCACCCCCAAGGAAATGGGCTTGTAGAGCGGTTTAACCGAACACTGAAGGGGATGATCAAGGGCTTAGAAGAGCCGCTGCGACGCAAATGGGATGTCCTACTGCCATGCCTCCTGTTTGCCTATCGCGAGGTACCCCAGAAGTCCCTGGGGTTCAGCCCCTTCGAACTATTGTATGGACACCCGGTCCGAGGCCCCCTCAGCCTGGTCAAAGAAGGCTGGGAGACGGCTGTCCGAGGTGCTCCACCAGATGTCTACCAGTACCTCCTGACCCTCCGCAACCAGACTCGGAAGTTCCGGGAACTTGCCGAGGCCAACCTGGAGGCCAGTCAGGAGGAGATGAAACGATGGTATGACCAGAACGCCTCGTCCATCGAATTCGAGCCGGGCCAGCAGGTCTGGGTCATGTCCCCGGTTGAACCGTGTGCCCTCCAGGACAAATGGACGGGGCCGTTCAAAGTGGTGGAGCGCAAGAGCCCCGTCACCTATCTAGTGGACATGGAGTCCCCCAGGAACCCCCTCCGGGTTCTACACGCTAACCGGCTCAAGCCGCACTTTGCCCGCACTGAACTAAGTCTGCTGCTAGCGACCGATGACGGGGCTGAAGACGACTCTGAACCTCTACCAGATCTCCTGAGCACCACGAGAAAGACGGCACCGTCGAAGGGGTCACGCTCTCCTCTACCCTGACCCCAGAACAGCACCAAGACTGCCGGAAGCTGCTGGGGCAATTTGCAGATCTATTTTCCCTCACTCCTGGGGTCACCCGGTGGTGTGTCCACGATGTAGACACCGGAGACAGCCCGCCTGTAAGACACCGAGCTTTCCGAGTGCCCGACCGAGTTCGGGCCTGCATTCAATCCGAAGTGGCCAAGATGCTAGCTCTGGGGGTAGTCGAACCCTCCGACAGTCCCTGGGCCAGTCCCGTTGTCCTGGTCCCTAAGGCCGCTGCCCTCGGCACGCCCCCGGAGGTCCGGTTCTGTGTTGACTACCGGGGGCTGAATGCAGTCACCAGGACCGACGCCCATCCCATTCCCCGGGCGGATGAACTGATCGATCGCCTGGGAGCCGCAAAATATCTCAGCACCTTCGACCTCACGGCCGGATATTGGTAGATCGGCCTCACCCCTGGAGCGCAAGAGCGATCGGCCTTCTCGACCCCCGATGGCCACTACCATTTCAAAGTGATGCCCTTCGGCATGAAAAACGCCCCGGCCACCTTCCAGAGACTCGTGAATAGGGTGCTGGCCGGGCTAGAAGAGTTCAGTGCCGCCTATCTGGACGACATTGCGGTGTACAGCCTCCACTGGGATGAGCACCTGACCCACCTCTGGGAGGTCCTGACGGCCCTCCGACGGGCCGGACTGACAATAAAAGCCAGCAGGTGCCAGATAGGCCAAGGGTCCGTGACCTATCTGGGAAACCAAGTAGGGAGCGGCCAGGTGGCTCCCCTCCAGCCAAAGATTGACGCCATCCTGGCCTGGGAGCCCCCGGTCACCCAAACATCCGTCCGAGCCTTCCTGGGGCTCACCGGATATTATCGGCGCTTCATAAAAGACTATGGAAGCATTGTGGGGCCCCTCACAGAACTGACCTCCAAGAGACTACCACAAAAGGTGCGCTGGACCCCCGAGTGCCATGCAGCCTTCGAGACACTAAAGACCGCCATGTGCACCGCCCCTGTGCTCCAGGCCCCCGACTACAGCCGGGAGTTCGTGGTCCAAACTGACGCCTCGGAGCACGGCATTGGTGCGGTCCTATCCCATGTAAACCCTGAGGGAGTCGACCTTCCCGTTGCCTTCATCAGCCGGCGGCTGCTGGCCAGAGAACAACGATGGAGCACCATCAAGAGGGAAGCCTTCGCCGTCGTGTGGGCCCTAAAGAAGCTCCGGCCCTACCTCTTCGGCACCCACTTCCGGGTCCAGACCGACCACCGGCCCCTGCGGTGGTTGATGCAGATGCGGGGAGAAAACCCGAAACTATTGCGATGGTCCATCTCCCTCCAAGGGATGGACTTCACTGTGGAGCACTGCCCCGGCAACGACCACGCCAATGCTGACGGCCTGTCCCGATTCTTCCGCCTCGGCGAGGAGAACCCCCAAGAAAATGGGTGACTCTCCCCTGCCTTCAGCTGGGTGGACGCGTGTTGGACCCGGCCTCATGGCGTGGTCCTACCCCTCCCGCATGGCGGGCCCAGAAGGACATCGGCCCTCCGCCGAGTCTCGGGCGGCCCCTTTTGCCCGACCCTGCACGCCCCAACACGGCCGGTCCGGTTACCACCCCGGACCACCACTACCGGCCTGACTCCATCTTGGGCCCATCACGTCACGAACCACGTCCTGAGCACGAGGCCTCGCCCGACTCCATCTTGGGCCCACCACGTCACGAACACGTGGCCTTGGCCCCGGCCAAGGCCCCAGCGAAGCCCCGACATCGAGGCACCAAGATCCACCCAGGTGGTCGAGTGGCCACTCAACAGATCCAAGAGGAGGGAAGTTTCGATGGGCCTCCAGCCATCCCCGGACGCCTGGTATCGATCGCCCTCCGGCCTCCCTGGACGCAGGCTCCACCCCCCTGCTGGGTGTCTGGACACCATCATCCCGGCCCCTCTGACCCCCAGGCGCGAGGGTCCGGACATCACAGGACTCCAGCCCTATATCTGGGCCAGCCCCAGAGTAGGACGCCAGTTGTATCCTGGACTGGAGAGCCCTGCTGACGCTGTCGCGGCCGACACCAGAAGAACTCATTATCCTGTAACCTGAAGCTACCCTGGGAGCCTGCTGGCGCTGCCGCGGCCCACCTTCGCTGAACCCTCTTGAGAGCCTGCTGGCGCTGCCGCGGCCCACCTTCGCTGAACCATCCTGAGAGCCTGCTGGCGCGGCCCACCTTCGCTGAACCCTCTTGAGAGCCTGCTGGCGCTGCCGCGGCCCACCTTCGCTGAACCATCCTGAGAGCCTGCTGGCGCTGCCGCGGCCCACCTTCGCTGAACCCTCTTGAGAGCCTGCTGGCGCTGCCGCGGCCCACCTTCGCTGAACCATCCTGAGAGCCTGCTGGCGCTGCCGCGGCCCATCTTCGCCGAAACCACCTTGAGGCCTGCTGGCGCTGCCGCGGCCCCCTCTCCGTTAAAGATCATCTGTCGAGTCCTGCTGGCGCTGCCGCTGCTCGACCTCTCGGAACCCCCAGCTCGAGGATTGAGAGCTGTGCGCAGGGTATCCCTTCCTGCACCCGTACAGAGACTGTCCCGCTACCCTGTCCCTTATTTACGAGACTTTACAGATCCCTCGATCTGCCTGTACATATCGCTGAGAACAAGCAACCTTTATTCTTGATAAAGCCTACGGACTTAACTTCCTGTGTGGTGTCCGTTTGTAGTGTTGTGGTTACTCTGCTGTACGATCCTAGGAGAGGACCCTCAACCAGGAGGCCTCTCGATAACGCTCGGCTACTTCTCGACGGAGAGGTGGACCTAGGGGTGGTCAGTCAGACATCTTCTGCCTCCCCCGGGATCGCCTTTCTAACAGAAGGCATGCTTAGGGGGGGTAGCAAATACGTCACAATTGTTTGTAAAATGTACATGCTGCTCATGTCATGGCTAGTCGAGCGGTGTGATGTGCTGCTTCCAGTGATGTTCGACGGTTACTGCCCCAACACTTTGGCCTTTGGGAAAAAGAAATGCCCACATAAATCTGGTAGGAAATCATCTTTCACTATAAATGCTCCAAAATCACAACTCACCAGCTACTGGTTATTATGGGCACTGAGGGGTCAGCTCACTAGTAAATGAGGCAGTCTAGGCAATGTGAATTTCTGCCTACATTTGCATAGGTCTCTTCAAATTCACAAAATCATATGGATTACTTCCAGGCATACTACTTTCTCACCCTCACACCCCCCCCTCACCCACCCTCACCCTCACACCCCCTCACCCTCACACACCCACACCCTCACACCCCCTCACCCTAACACACACCCTCATCCACCCTCACACCCTCACACACCCGGCCACACCCTCTCACACCCGCTCACCCTCACACACCCTCTCACCCTCGCACACACTCACCCACCCTCACCCACCCTCACACCCATCTTCATACACCCTCACCCACCCTCACCCTCACACCCCTCAACCCCACCCCCCTCAAACAACCTCTCACCCTCACATCCCCTCACCCTCACACCTCCTCACCCCCACATCCCTTCACCCTCACACCCCCTCATCCTCACACACCCTCACCCCCGTCACCTACACCCCGTCACCCTCCCCCTCACACCCTCTCACGCTCACTCACCCTCACCCTTACCCTCACTCATCCTCTCACCCCCTCACACACCTTCTCACCCTCACAAACCCTCACCCCCACACCCCGTCACCCCCTCACATCCCCTCACCCTCACACCCCCTTACCCTCACACACCATCACCCCGTCACCTACACCCCATCGCCCTCACCCTCACACACCCTCACACACCCTCACACTCACACCCCCTCACCACCCTACACCCCCTCACCCCGTCACCCTCACCCTCATCACCCCCTCACCCTCGTTGCACCCTCATCCTCACACCCCCTCACCCTCACAACCCCTCACCCTCACAACCCCTCACCCTCACACCCCCTCACCCTCACAACCCCTCACCCTCACAACCCCTCACCCACATACACCCTCACCCTCACACCCCCTCACCCTCACTCCCCTCACACACCCTCACCCTCAAACCCCCTCACTCTCACCCACACCCTCACATCCCCTCTCCCTCACACCCCCTCACACCCCCTCACTCTCTCCCCCCTCACCCTCACACACCCTCACTCACCCACATACCCCCTCAACCTCACCCCCCTCACCTCCTCACCCTCACACCCCCTCAATCCCCCTCACTCTCACACACCCTCTCACCCTCACACCCTCACTCTCACACGCCCTCACTCTCACATGCCCTCACTCTCACACCCCCACTCTCACACCCCCTCACTCACCCTCACCCTCACACCGCCTCACCCTCACACCCCCTCACTCACGCTTACAACCCCTCACCCTAACATACCCTCACCCACCCTCACCCTCACACACCCTCACCCCCTCACCCTCACATCCCCTCACTCACCTCACCCTCACACACCCTCGCACCCCCTCGCCCTCACAACCCTCCCCCTCACACCCCGTCACACACCCTTACCCTCACACACCCCCACTCACCCTTATACCCCCACTCACCCTCACATACCCTCACTCACCCTCATATCCCCTCATCCTCACACACCCTCACCCTCACACACCCTCACCCTCACACCCCCTCACTCTCACATCCCCTCACTATCACACCCCCTCACCCTCACTCACCCTCACATCCCTCACCCTCACAACCCTCTCACCCTCACCCCCTCCCCCCCTCACCCTCACACACCCTCATCCTCAAACCCCTCACCCTCACAACCCTCTCACCCTCCCTCACCCTCACAACCCTCCCACCCTCACTCACCCTCACCCCCTCACCCCCCTCACCCTCACACACCCTCATCCTCAAACACCCTCTCACCCTCACACATCCTCACCCTAACACACCCTCACACACCCTCACCCTCAAACCCCTCACCCTCACACCGCCTCACCCTCACACCCCCTCACTCACCTCACCCCACAACCCTCTCACCTCACACTCGCACCCCCTCACCCTCACCCACCCTCACACACCCTCACACACCCTCACTCACACTCTCATACACCCTCACATCAAATCTGGTAGGAAATCATCTTTCACTATAAATGCTCCAAAATCACAACTCACCAGCTACTGGTTATTATGGGCGCTGAGAGGTCAGCTCACTAGTAAATGAGGCAGTCTAGGCAATGTGAATTTCTGCCTACATTTGCATAGGTCTCTTCAAATTCACAAAATCATATGGATTACTTCCAGGCATACTACTTTCTCACCCTCACACACCCCCCTCAACCACCCTCACCCTCACACCCCCTCACCCTCACACACCCACACCCTCACACCCCCTCACCCTCACACACACCCTCATCCACCCTCACACACCCTGCCACACCCTCTCACACCCGCTCACCCTCACACACCCTCTCACCCTCGCACACACTCACCCACCCTCACCCACCCTCACACCCATCTTCATACACCCTCACCCACCCTCACCCTCACACACCCTTACCCTCAAACACCCTCACCCCCTCACACATCCCCTCACCCTCACACCCCTGAACCCCACCCCCCCTCAAACAACCTCTCACCCTCACATCCCCTCACCCTCACACCTCCTCACCCCCACATCCCCTCACCCTCACACCCCCTCATCCTCATACACCCTCACCCCCGTCACCTACACCCCGTCACCCTCCCCCTCACACCCTCTCACGCTCACTCACCCTCACCCTTACCCTCACTCACCCTCTCACCCCCTCACACACCTTCTCACCCTCACAAACCCTCACCCGTCACCCCCTCACATCCCCTCACCCTCACACCCCCTTACCCTCACACACCATCACCCCCGTCACCTACACCCCATTGCCCTCACCCTCACACACCCTCACACTCACACACCCTCACAACCCCACACCCCTGCACCCCCGTCACCCTCACCCTCATCACCCCGTCACCCTCGTCGCCCCCTCATCCTCACACCCCCTCACCCTCACACCCCCTCACCCTCACAACCCCTCACCCTCACACCCCCTCACCCTCACAACCCCTCACCCTCACAACCCCTCACCCACATACACCCTCACCCTCACACCCCCTCACCCTCACTCCCCCTCACACACCCTCACCCTCAAACCCCCTCACTCTCACACACACCCTCACACCCCCTCTCCCTCACACCCCCTCACACCCCCTCACTCTCTCACCCCCCTTGCCCTCACAACCCCACCCCCTCAACCCCCCACCCACACATCCCCTCACCCTCACACATGCCCTCACCCTCACTCCCCCTCACCCTCACTCCCCCTCACCCTCACTCCACCTCCCCCTCACACCCCCTCACCCTCACACCCCCTCACCCTCACGCCCCTCTCACCCTCACACACCCTCACTCACCCACATACCCCCTCAACCTCACACCTCCTCACCCCCCCACCCTCACACCCCCTCAATCCCCCTCACTCTCACACACCCTCTCACCCTCACACCCTCACTCTCACACGCCCTCACTCTCACACGCCCTCACTCTCACACGCCCTCACTCTCACACCCCCACTCTCACACACCCTCACTCACCCTCACCCTCACACCCCCTCACCCTCACACCCCCTCACTCACCCTTACAACCCCTCACTCTAACATACCCTCACCCACCCTCACCCTCACACACCCTCACCCCCTCACCCTCACATCCCCTCACTCACCTCACCCTCACACACCCTCACACCCCCTCGCCCTCACACCCCTCACCCTCACACCCCGTCACACACCCTTACCCTCACACACCCTTACCCTCACACACCCCCACTCACCCTTATACCCCCACTCACCCTCACATACCCTCACTCACCCTCATATCCCTTCATCCTCACACACCCTCACCCTCACACACCCTCACCCTCACACCCCTCACTCTCACATCCCCTCACTATCACACCCCCTCACCCTCACTCACCCTCACACCCCTCACCCTCACAACCCTCTCACCCTCACCCTCAACCCCTCACCCTCACACACCCTCATCCTCAAACCCCTCACCCTCACAACCCTCTCACCCTCCCTCACCCTCACAACCCTCCCACCCTCACTCACCCTCACCCCCCTCACCCTCACCCTCACACACCCTCATCCTCAAACACCCTTTCACCCTCACACATCCTCACCCTAACACACCCTCACCCTCAAACCCCTCACCCTCACACCGCCTCACCCTCACACCCCCTCACTCACCTCACCCCCACAACCCTCTCACCCTCACACTCACATCCCCTCACCCCCTCACCCTCACCCACCCTCACACACCCTCACTCACACTCACACTCTCACACACCCTCACCAGCATAGCATAACAAAACACAGCATAGCATAACAAAACACAGCATAGCATAACAAAACACAGCATAGCATAACAAAAAAAAGCATAGGTTAGCAAAACATAGCATAGCATAGCATAACAAAACAACGCATAGGATAGCAAAACAAAACATAGCATAACAAAACAAAACGTAGCATAGCAAAACACAACAAAGCATAGCATAGCATACCAAAACACAACAAAACAAAGCATAGATAACATAACAAAGCATAGCAAAACAAAATATAGCATAGTATAACAAAACATAGCATACCATAACAAAACACAGCAAAACATAGCATAAGATAACAAAACATAGCATAGCATAACAAAGCATAGTATAGCAAAATACAACAAAACATAGCATAGCATAACAATACACAACAAAGCATAGCATAACAAAACAAAGCATAGGATAGAAAAACTAAACATAGCATAGCATACCAAAGCATAGGATAGCAAAACAAAACATAGCATAACGAAACATAGCATAACAAAAAATAGCATTGCATAACATAGCATAACATACCAAAACATAGCATAACAAAACACAACACATAGCATAACAAAACATAGCAAAACACAACAAAATATAGCATAGCTTAACAAAACACAACAAAACATAGCATATCAGAGCAAAACATAGCATATCATAACAAAGCATAGCATAGCATAACAAAGCATAGCATAGCAAAACATAGCATAACAAAACATAGCATAGCATAACAAAAAACAGCATAGCATAGCATAACAAATAAAAGCATAGGATAGCTAAACAAAACATAGCATAGCATACAGCATCACTCAGCACCACCACAGCATCACTCAGGGGCACCACAACATCACAATGCGCCACCACAGCATCACTGAACGCCACTGCATCACTGAACGCCACAGCATCACTCGTTCACCATCACAACATCACTCAGCGCCTCCACAGCATCAATCTGTGAAACCATTCAACAACAGCTGGTTCAAATATGTTGTCTCAATGTTTCAAGCTATATTACAAATGTAACAAAAAGATGTTAATATTTCACTTCTGTTCTTGGATTTTCTTAACAATAAAATACACTGAACATAATCTTCACAACAGTTATTTACAAAAGTTTAAGCTATTGCCATTATAAATTACAATAACTTTGATTTAAGTATTAATTATTAAAAACATTAAAAGCCATTGTTATTTGTAATATCAATACATGTAAGTCACGTAAATATGACACATATTGCATTACAAATGCTACAGGTGTCACATTTGCGAAAATTATAACTATTGGCATTGTAAATGACAAAGCTATTATTTTCGCTATTTTCAAAAACAAAACATGAATAAAAAATGTGTCATTTACAATACCAATAGCTCAAACTTTCCTAATGCGAGACCTATTGCATTGCAAATGCTTGTTTCTTTTAGTTAGGTATTCAACAAAGGATAGAATATCTTTTTGGGCGTTTTCTAATTGCTTAGTAGCTTCTTCTAATGTATTGGATTTTTTTATTTTGTCTTCTATTTCTCCTATTTCTGTCTTTATAGATAGAGCTAGTTGTTTTGAGGTTTCCATAATCAGGATCATGAGATCTCGTGAACATCTACTGGCAATCATGCTCCATTTATGTAGAAATTCTTTAATATCAACGAATAGGCCAGGGATATTGCGGACTCGCAGTCCCTGAGGGATAACCCCAGCTTTAAGATAGTTGAGCATAAACTCTCCGTGAGCTTCTATCCTTGCTAATTTTTTCTGAAGGTTGAGGAGTTTATGCATACCGTCACTACTATGGGAGTTTGACTTAAGGCTGTTGCTAAATGAGCTACTTGTTCCTACTAATGTGGCAAAATCTTCATCTGAAAATCCAAATGTTTGGAGTTGTGCCATAGTAATGATAATAAACAAAAAGAACAATACAGAAAAGCAAATGATTGAAAAGCACCAGACACAGATGGTGAGCAACAAGAGAAAGATCATCAAAGTTTACAGAAAAGATTGACAGCAAGTGGATCAGCATCCAATAGAGTAACAAGCGATTAACAATACAGTAGAACAGTCCCACACGGGTGCACCGTGGGTATATATTTGAAAATAACATGGACCCCCTGATTAAGGATTAAATTCCTGGGTCAGGGTAAAACAAATTATGTGAAATAAAAGCCCAGGCAAAGTATATGGCGAAAACCAATGTAGACAAAAGAAATAAAGAAGACTCAGCACATGGTAGGTAGATTTAACTTCTTTAATCCACATCAGGCTGGGCCATCGGAGCAGAGCAGCAACAGCCTCTGTCAAGGACCATAAACCGTCTTAACCAGAACCTTGGTTCAGAACACCCAGGCTATGGTGTTCTGTGATAATTACATTCTAGAAACAAGTAACTACATGGGTCTTTCCTTAATACAAAACAAAACAGACGAAGAAGGAAAAGCAAGAAAGGAAGAGACAAGAGAAAAGAAAGAAGTAGAAGATAAGGAGAAACAGTAAGAAAAAGAACAACACAGAAAGAGAGAAAGAACAAGAAAACAGTAAGAAAAAGAGCAATGCAGGGAAAGAGAAGGAATAGAGAACAATGGAGGAAAAGAGAAATAATAAATCCGAAAACAGAAAACAAGCTAAACTACTGATTATTTCCTATACCAGTGAGGAATTAGCTTAATCCGAACACTGCGCCTCAGGGTAGGTTGCCCCGTACAATCTAAACTGAAATCATCATGTGCACAAGATATAGAGGCAGATTTGCCCGCACAATCTATACTTCTCTCAATGGTGTCACCTCCTAGTCGAATGCAAGAAACAGTTCTCTTTACCAAAAGAGATTTATTCCACCACTGCCCATTTCTGAGCTTGACAGAACTCCCTCTCACATCTATCACTCTAATCGGCAACTAAGCTTTGATGAACCCTGTTAGACGGGGACCCGGAGGGTCGGCCGAGTACAGGGGGGAGAGGCCTCCGGTGAGGGTCCTCCCCGGTAATCGTACAGACAGGTAACTTCCCCCCCACAGACAGACACCACACAGGGACGAGTTCTTCACACTTTTATATATCTTAAGAGCAAGGTCATTGACGGTACAGCAGGACCAGGATACGAGGATCCTGTCAATTCTAGTCTCTTTGGGGGGGAAGGGTAGCGGGACAGTCTCAGTACCGGACAGGTACGGGGGTAGCAGGTGTGGAGCTCACAATCCTCGAGCTGATGGTTCGCAAGTAGGGGCCGCGGCAGCGCCAGCAGGCCTTCGGGATGGTTCACGAAAGGATGAGCCGCGGCAGCGCCATCAGGCCTTCAAGATGGTTCACGAAAGGATGAGCCGCGGCAGCACCAGCAGGCCTTCAAGATGAGTTCACGAAAGGATGAGCCGCGGCAGCGCCAGCAGGCCTTCAAGATGAGTTCACGAAAGGATGAGCCGCGGCAGCGCCAGCAGGCCTTCAAGATGGTTCACGAAAGGATGAGCAGCGCCAGCGCCAGCAGGCCTTCAAGATGAGTTCACGAAAGGATGAGCCGCGGCAGCGCCAGCAGGCCTTCAAGATGAGTTCACGAAAGGATGAGCCGCGGCAGAGCCAGCAGGCCTTCAAGATGGTTCACGAAAGGATGAGCCGCGGCAGCGCCAGCAGGCCTTCAAGATGAGTTCGTCTCGGTGTCTCTCGCCTCCAGGATACAACTCCCTTCCTGCTCTGGAGCTGCCCCAGTTATAGGCCTGGCGCCCTTTGATGTCCGGACCCTCGCACTTGGAGGTCGGGGGGTCCGGGATGAGGGAGTCCAGACACCCAGCAGGGGGGTGGAGCCAGCGCCCAGGGAGGCTGGGGCGATCGACACCTGGCGGAGGGGAGCCGTTGACACTCCTTCTCCCATTGACCTGCCAAGTGGTCTCTTTACCCCCTGGGTGGATGGTGGTGCCTCGATGTCGGGGCCGGGCTGGGCCCGAGGCCGAGGTCGACCCGAGGCCACGAGGCCTGGTCGAGTAGTGTCCAAAATGGCGGCTGGGCCGGGGACAGGGGTTCTGGAAAGGACCCGGGCCAGCCGATACGGTGGTGTTCAGGAGCCAGGGTTCCGTCGGGGAAAGGCCGGAGGTTGCCCCGGCGGGCTGCGGGGGTGGTTCTTGTCCGGGGAGCAGGAGGAGCAGGGGTCCACGACCCGCCATGCGGGGAGGGGACAGCCTGGCCACGAGGCCTGTCCAACATGCGTCCCCCCCAGCTGAAGGCAGGGAGAGTCAGCCATCCTCTTGGGTACTCTCCTCGCCGAGGCGGAAGAAGCGGGACAGGCCGTCTGCGTTGGCGTGATCTTGGCCTGGGCGGTGCTCCACAGCGAAGTCCATTCCCTGCAGGGAGATGGACCAACGCAACAGCTTCGGGTTTTCTCCCCGCATCTGCCTCAGCCATTGCAGGGGTCGGTGATCTGTTTGTACCCGGAAGTGGGTACAGAAGAGATAGGGCCGGAGCTTCTTGAGGGCCCATACTACGGCGAAGGCCTCCCGCTCGATGGTGCTCCAGCGCTGTTCTCGGGCCAGCAGGCGTCGGCTGATGAAGACCACTGGCTGATCGACCCCCTCGGTGTTGAGTTGGGAGAGGACGGCCCCTATGCCATGATCTGAGGCGTCCGTCTGCACTATGAATTCCTGGCTGTAGTCGGGGGCTTGGAGTACGGGGGCGGTGCACATGGCGGACTTCAGGTTCTCAAAGGCCGTCTGACATTCCGGCGTCCAGTGGACTTTCTGGGGGTTCTTTTTGGATGTGAGTTCTGTGAGTGGCCCTACAATGCTGCCATAGTCTTTTACGAAGCGCCGGTAGTACCCGGTGAGCCCCAGGAAGGCTCGGACCTCTGTCTGGGTGACCGGGGGCTCCCAGGCTTGGATGGCGGCAATCTTGAGCTGGAGGGGGGCCACCAGGCCACTTCCCACCTGGTGTCCCAGGTAGGTCACGGACCCTTGGCCGATCTGGCACTTGCTGGCCTTGATGGTTAGCCCGGCCTGCCGGAGGGCGTTCAGGACCTCCCGGAGGTGGTGGAGGTGTTCTGCCCAGTGGTGGCTGTACACAGCAATATCGTCCAAATAGGCGGCGCTGAATTCCTCCAGACCCGCCAAGACTTTGTTCACGAGTCTCTGGAAGGTGGCGGGTGCGTTTTTCATTCCAAATGGCATCACCTTGAAGTGGTAGTGGCCGTCCGGGGTGGAGAAGGCGGATCGCTCCTGGGCACCTGGAGTGAGGCCGATCTGCCAATAGCCCGCTGTTAAATCGAAGATGCTCAGGTAGCGGGCGGCCCCCATGCGGTCGATCAGCTCATCTGCCCGGGGAAGGGGGTGAGCGTCGGTCCTGGTGACGGCGTTCAGACCCCGATAGTCTACACAGAACCTGAGCTCGGGGGCGACGCCCGGGGCGGCGGCCTTGGGGACCAACATGACGGGGCTGGCCCAGGGGCTGTCGGACGGCTCGATCACTCCTAGAGCTAGCATCTTGGAGACTTCCGACTGGATGCAGGCGCGTACTCGATCAGGCACCCTGTACGCCCTGTGTCGGATAGGGGGGCTATCCCCGGTGTCAACATCGTGGAGGCACCAGGGGGTGACCCCAGGGATGAGGGAGAACAGGTCGGCAAACTGTAGAAGCAGTTCTCTGCAGTCTTGGCGTTGTGCTGGGGACAGGGCCTCGGAGAGGTGGACTCCCTCCACGGAGCCGTCTTTCTTGAGCGTTTTCAGGAGGTCGGGGAGGGGCTCGGAGTCCTCTTCAGCCCCACTGTCGGTAGCCATCAGGAGGCTAAGTTCAGAGCGTACAAAGTGGGGCTTGAGTCTGTTGGCGTGGAGGACCCGCAGGGGGTTTCGGGGGGAATCCAGGTCCACCAGGTAGGTGACGGGGCCCTTGCGCTCCACCACTTTGAAGGGTCCTGTCCATTTGTCCTGGAGGGCGCAAGGTTCAACCGGGGACATCACCCAGACCTGTTGTCCCGGCTCGAACTCGATGGATGAGGCATTCTGATCATACCAGCGCTTCATGTCCTCTTGGCTGGCTTCGAGGTTGGCTTTGGCGAGTTCCCTGAACCGCCGGGTCTGGTTACGGAGAGTCAAGAGGTACTTGTATACATCAGGAGGAGTCTTCTGATGGGCCACCTCCCATCCTTCTTTGACTAGGCTGAGGGGGCCCCGGACGGGGTGTCCATACAAGAGTTCGAACGGACTGAAGCCCAGGGATTTCTGGGGGACCTCCCTGTAAGCGAACAGGAGGCACGGGAGCAGCACGCCCCATTGGCGACGTAAGGGTTCTTCCAGGCCCATGATCATCCCTTTGAGGGTGCGGTTAAATCGTTCTACTAGTCCGTTCCCTTGCGGGTGATAGGGGGTCGTGAATTTGTAGGTGACCCCGCACTGTTGCCATAGGGACTTCATGTACTTGGAGATAAAGTTTGTGCCCCTGTCACTGACGACTTCTCGGGGGAAGCCCACCCGCGAGAAGATCCCCATCAGGGCTCGGCCCACCACGGGCGCCGTCACGGTCCGGAGAGGTATGGCCTCGGGATAGCGGGTGGCATGGTCCACCAGGACAAGGATGAACCGCTGTCCCTGTGCTGTCCGGGGCTCCAGGGGCCCCACAATGTCTATTCCCACCCGCTCAAAGGGGGTGGTGACGATGGGAAAGGGTTGCAGGGGGACCTTCAGTTTTCGACCGCTTTTCCGGCTGGCCTGGCAGGTGGGGCAGGCCCGGCAGTGGTTCGCTACATCGTTCCGCATCTTCGGCCAGTAGAAGTGGGTCACCAGGCGGCTGTACGTCTTGTCCTGCCCCAGGTGCCCAGCAAGAGGCACATCGTGTGCCAAGTTCAATAGGACGTCTCTGAATCGGAGGGGGACCACCAGCACCCGGCTGGCTCCAAGTTCGGCGATCTTTTGCTCACTGTAGAGCAGCTCGTTGTCCCAGTAGATCCAGTGGGCCCCCGATGTATCCCCTGCGCTCTGGGCTATGGCTTGTTGTCGGAGGCCCTCGAGGGAGGGACACGCTCTTTGTTCCTGGCGGAACTGTTCCTGAGTGGGGCCACCTTCTTGGCGCCACTGGGCCAGCTCCGGGAGGTCTTGGGGCTGATCCCGTTCTTCGTTGTCGGACCCCGGAGGACCAGGCTCAGGGGTGGTTTCTTCGGTGACAATCGGTGGGGGAGGCTCGGGCCACTCTGGTTCCTCTTGGCGGGGGATGGCACGGGCGGCCATGGATCGGGTCGTTACGCAGACCCATTCAGGGAGACCAAGCATCCCCAGGTGCTCCCTCCGTTCAACGGCTGACCAGGGGGAGCTTTCGAGGTCGTTCCCCAGAAGGCAGTCCACCGGGGCATCGTCGCGGACAGTTACTTTTAGCATGCCGGACACCCCCCCCACTCGAAGGGGATGCGGGCCATCTGGCACAGGCTTTCGGAGTTGTCTGCCGACCGCACTGGACAAAGTACATTTGGTAGGATCTGGTCAGGGGTCACCAAGTGGCAGCGGACTGCGGTCACACTGGCCCCTGTGTCACGGAGGGCTTCCGCCCGGCGTCCATTGATTGTGACCCACTGGCTGTATTTCTGCGTGTTGGCGGGGATGGGCACCCGCGGGACCATGTCCCTCTCTCCTAGACAGACCAGGGACATGGCAGCTGGTTCCCACTCGGGCTGGTACGGCTCGTACTCTTCGGCGTCTTCCTGGCCTAGCTCTTCTCCCAGAGCGGCGGCGGTGATCTGGCGGTTCATGGGACTCTGATTTTTCGGGCAGTTGGGATCATTGGCGTAGTGGCCGGGTCGCTGGCATTTGTGGCAGGTAACGTTGGCGCGGAAACCTGGTCGCGTTGGAGGGCTACCTCTTCCGGCCGGGGGCGGGGGGTTGCTAGTGGAGGGCACTGTGACGGTGTCCCGGCCCCGACCCTGGCCTCCTCCTCCTCCCCGTGGCCGGTGGGGCCCTTGGGAGGCTCTGTTTTGCTCGCTGGGCCAGTTTCGAGGGACTCGGTGCTTTCCCATCGGTCTGCTTCGATGGCGAGTTTCCGAGGTTCGGTCAGTTTACTATCAAGGAGGTGCTGTCTTAGTTCGACAAAGCAATTATTGGAGAGGTGCTCCCATACAATCAGGTTGAATAATTGCTCGTAGGTGGTGACCTGGCTGCCCTTGATCCATCCATCAAAGGCTCGGCTAAAAAAGTTCACATACTCCACCCAAGTTGTACCAGGGATCCGTTTGCAGTCCCGAAATCTCTGCCGGTACACCTCGGGCGGGAGCCCATAGCGAGTGAGGAGGGCGGCCTTCATGTGGTCATAGGATGTCATCTGGTGGTCGGGGAGTTGCAGCAGGGCGTCTCTTCCTTCGTTAACAAATTTACCCCATAGCCCGGCTCCCCAGTCGCTCCGTGGAATTCGGTGGGAGGTCATTGCTACCTCGTAGGCTTTAAACCATTGCTGGATATCATCGTTCCGGTAGTATTCCCGGACGACGTCCTTGGGGATGTGGACCTTGGGGTCCGTCGGAGCAGTGGGGCTTGGGTGCCCGGAGACGCCGAGGTCTTTGTTCTGCCTTCGAATTTCTAGCTCCTTCAAGTTGCGCTCATGCTTGTATGCTAGTCTTTTTTCTTCCAGCTCCCTCTGGCTCTTTTTCTCTTCTCGTTCTTCCCTGAGCCGTAAGTGTTCGAGTGTTATTTTTTGCTCTGCCAATTTGAGTTCTCCATCTAAGCGGAGTCGAGCCAGCTCCAATTCGTGGAGCCGGCTTTTCTCCCGTTCTCGGGCCTCTTCGGCCGAGAGGCCCGATCTTCTTTCGTCTGCAGGGGTGGTACTTGTTTCGGTGGTCTCGAGGCTTTGATTTTGGGGTGGGGATGTTTCCGTCTCCACCCAAGCTTCTAAGGCGTGCTTGAGGTCATCTTTCGTGCTCAGTCCCGTGGTAGCAATGCCCAGCTCTATGCAAAATTGCTTTAGTTCTTTGTGGCTGTATTCTTCCAGCTTTTCCATCTGAAATTTTTCCGTTGTTCCACTCTCCTTTGTCGTCATGGTTGCTGTGTGTCGTGGGGTGAGTTACTCTCTGTACGATTATGCGTCGGCTCGGATCGCGCCGCTGGCCACCAATGTTAGACGGGGACCCGGAGGGTCGGCCGAGTACAGGGGGGAGAGGCCTCCGGTGAGGGTCCTCCCCGGTAATCGTACAGACAGGTAACTTCCCCCCCACAGACAGACACCACACAGGGACGAGTTCTTCACACTTTTATATATCTTAAGAGCAAGGTCATTGACGGTACAGCAGGACCAGGATACGAGGATCCTGTCAATTCTAGTCTCTTTGGGGGGGAAGGGTAGCGGGACAGTCTCAGTACCGGACAGGTACGGGGGTAGCAGGTGTGGAGCTCACAATCCTCGAGCTGATGGTTCGCAAGTAGGGGCCGCGGCAGCGCCAGCAGGCCTTCGGGATGGTTCACGAAAGGATGAGCCGCGGCAGTGCCAGCAGGCCTTCAAGATGGTTCACGAAAGGATGAGCCGCGGCAGCGCCAGCAGGCCTTCAAGATGAGTTCACGAAATGATGAGCCGCGGCAGCGCCAGCAGGCCTTCAAGATGAGTTCACGAAAGGATGAGCCGCGGCAGCGCCAGCAGGCCTTCAAGATGGTTCACGAAAGGATGAGCCGCGGCAGCGCCAGCAGGCCTTCAAGATGAGTTCACGAAAGGATGAGCCGCGGCAGCGCCAGCAGGCCTTCAAGATGAGTTCACGAAAGGATGAGCCGCGGCAGCGCCAGCAGGCCTTCAAGATGGTTCACAAAAGGATGAGCTGCGGCAGCGCCAGCAGGCCTTCAAGATGAGTTTGTCTCGGTGTCTCTCGACTCCAGGATACAACTCCCTTCCTGCTCTGGAGCTGCCCCAGTTATAGGCCTGGCGCCCTTTGATGTCCGGACCCTCGCACTTGGAGGTCGGGGGGTCCGGGATGAGGGAGTCCAGACACCCAGCAGGGGGGTGGAGCCAGCGCCCAGGGAGGCTGGGGCGATCGACACCTGGCGGAGGGGAGCCGTTGACACTCCTTCTCCCATTGACCTGCCAAGTGGTCTCTTTACCCCCTGGGTGGATGGTGGTGCCTCGATGTCGGGGCCGGGCTGGGCCCGAGGCCGAGGTCGACCCGAGGCCACGAGGCCTGGTCGAGTAGTGTCCAAAATGGCGGCTGGGCCGGGGACAGGGGTTCTGGAAAGGACCCGGGCCAGCCGATACGGTGGTGTTCAGGAGCCAGGGTTCCGTCGGGGAAAGGCCGGAGGTTGCCCCGGCGGGCTGCGGGGGTGGTTCTTGTCCGGGGAGCAGGAGGAGCAGGGGTCCGCGACCCGCCATGCGGGGAGGGGACAGCCTGGCCACGAGGCCTGTCCAACAAACCCTTCTGTACATGGACAGGTTTTTTTATACAAACAAAATCACCTGATCTAATCTCAACATCCTTAGTACACATTCTTGCATCAAAATAGTTGTTTTGTTTGTTCTGAGCTGAATTCACTTGTCTTCTAACACTCTCATCAGACCATTGTGTACCTTTGACCCATTTACTTATTCAAGCAGGACAAAAAGTCGTAGCAGCCCTGCCTCCACACAACAACTCAAAAGGTGACACCTGTAGTTGAGGGAGGACTTGTGCGGTAAAACCACAACATACTCTTCACAGAGTTACCGACAACACACTTGTTAGATAGAGCCCATTGAACGCACTCACCTAACACCCTGTTCATACGTTCAACCAAGCCATTTGTCTGGGAGTGGTAAAGTGAACTCTTGAGATGTTTAATACCACAATTGTGAAGGAAACTTTCAAACTCTGAAGCAACAAATTGTGTCCCATTATCTGTTACCAGAAACTCTGGAAATCCTTCCTTAAAAAAACGTCATTAAAGAACTCTACCACTGTCTTGGCAATTACTTCTTTAACAAACTTGATCTCAGGCCACTTAGAATAGTAGTCCATGAGAACCAGAACAAATTTCGAGGATGAATCAAGAGCATGGAAATGACCTACAATATCCAACCCCAACTTTACCCATGGTGCAGAAGGCAATTCAATGGGAGAAAATGGAAGAGTGCGCAACTTAACAGCCTTATCACAACTTGAACATATTACGCAAGATTTAACATACTCATCCACAAGGTTATCCATGGAGGGCCACCAAAACGAAAATTGCACCCTTTTTTTGTTAACGTGGCACCCTGTGGTCCTTCATGTGCATTTCTAACTAAATCTGCTCTTAAAGTAAGGGGAGGGACAAGCTTATCACCCCTAAGTAACAGACCATCTTCAATCATCTTCAACTTGTAGAAAAGTTTTGAAGTCAAAGGACAAATTCCTCTCCTTAGGCCAACCATTTTCAACAAATCTCATGACCTGAGCTAAGGAGACATCAGCACTAAGAGCTTGGCGCCATTTTTCCTCTGAAACAGCACACAAATGTGGAAGATCCACCGCTGCTACAATTAAATCCTCTTTGTCCTCTTGCCTTATGTCTGGCTCATCTTCCACAATGTCAGAAGAACGAGACAAAAAATCTGCACACCCATTTTTGCAACCAGGAATATATTCTGCAGAAAAGTCAAACTGAAGAAGTTTAGATGACAACTGTGCAATTCTGGGGGTGAAACTCTTGACATTCTTTCCACTGAAGATAAAGACCAACGACTTGTGGTTCGTTTGCAGGCAGAACTTCCTTCTCCAAATAAAATTCCTGAATTTCATGACAGCCCACCAACATGCCAACAGTTCTTTTTCGATAACTGAGTACTTTACTTCTGAGGGAGATAGAACCCTGGATGCAAATCCAATGGTAAATGTAAATGTAAATGTCATGGTACTTATAGAGCGCACTGTCACCAGACGGGCACCTTGCGGTGTCACCTATTTGGCTTCCTGGCGCTGATACTCATACCGCTGTGGAACCCCTCCTGGCTTTCCCTGTGAAGTGTCCTCTCCTGGGCACCCCCAGGGTGAAGCCAGGCATCCTTAGCGCTGTTGGGGCCGGTGTGGGGGCTAAGCAAGCTATTGCCCAGAGTTGCAGCGTGGGTCCCGTGATTAGAATAGGCACCGAGGCGAGAATTAACAGGTCCGAGGAAATTGAGACCGAGACCCCGCCGAGGTGGGAATCGAACCCTGGTCCCTGGCCAGAACTCTCCGTCAGAATTCTGAATTTGATATTGTATAGTTAATGAAAACTCACAATTATTACACAATAAATAAAAAGTCATTTGACTGTTTAAAAAAAGGGGTTTACAAAAAGGTGTTGCACATTGATAAAATCACAGGGGGTCCATAGTAAATAGTCTTCCTGTTGGTCTTGGCCTTGATAATTGTTGTTCATTTGGTTGTGAGGCCATATTATCACCCAACTGTCTTTTCCGTTAATTTTGTGAGTGATTTCATATTTTATTCTAATTGCTGTGGCTTAATTGCTTATGGATCTTTATAGGTTCTGGGCCATTAAAGAAGTCTACTATTCTCCTGGTGCGGTGGGGCTGTCCCGCCCAAGTGTAGTTTCATTTAGTTTTTTTGCCACTAGATCAAAGTATTTGACTGTTCTGCAGTTTAACTGTGTCTCTTCGGGGTTAAAGCAAAGCATCACTGCTTGCCTGCAGGTTTTTACGCCCTTCTGGTTCCATAGAGGCCGAAGCATGGAGCGCCTTATACCCATAAGTGCTTTGCAGATACAAATGATGTGTACAAGATCCTCCTTCGCAGATTGACAAAGGCGACAGGCGTTTCATGGGTTCGGCCTTTTCCATGGTGCCTGATGACGTGCTATGGGTATGTTGCCCAAGCGCATGTTGAGAAACTTGTGTTTTGTTTTTTGTGTAAGGCCCGTTGATAGGTATTCTTGTGGCTTTGTGGTTCTGTACCCTTCGAGCACAACCCATCCGTGCGCTCTCTTGGTTAGGGTGGCTCTGTCCTCAAGTGAGGAGACCAATTTGATGGTTTTCGACACTGCTTTTTTAAAGGTCCCAAAATCCGTTCTTGTTTCCCAAAGCGTATTTAGACCCAGGCTCTCCAGTGAGTTTGTTAGGTAGGCCCTTGCAGGTGAGTTTTCTTTGACATTAAGCTCAATCCATAGGTTGGCATTTAGCGATCCTTCCTCGGCGTCTTTAATTTTGCGCCAGCTTTTTATATATTGGCCTTTCCTCTCCACAGATTGTTTCTGCAGTCCAAATTCGAGACGAATTTGAGCGGGCGAAGAGTTTTTAGGGAGGTGGAAAATTGCCCTGTAAGCGCGACTGATAGTATTGTCCAGAGTACTTGCGTCTTTGCCTCGCATTGATTCGCTGCCGTAGGAGAGCATGGGCTGTAGGCGAGCTTTTATTACCTGTAGGAGTGGCGCTAATGTCCTGTCTGGGAGAGCTTTCTGGAGGGGCCATGTTGATAGTTGAAAGGTCATGCCCTTCCGACGGATGGTCTCTAGTTGTTGTTTGGAGGAGCCATTGCCCTCAATTATGACTCCTAGATATTTATATGAGGTCACCTGTTCTAATCTTTGGTTGTCCAGGTACCACGCAGGTTTCCGTTTTTTGTTATAGTTCATTGGCATGACTTTGGTTTTGTTTAAATTGATTGTTAGGGAATTTGCTTTCGAGAAGGAGTTGGTTTTATCCAGAAGGTTTTGGAGGCCAATAGGAGACCGGCTAATAAGGACCAGGTCGTCTGCGTAGAGCAGATTTGAAAGCGTAATATTTCCTAGCCGAGGTGCGTGAGATGTAACTGTCTTTAGATCTTCTGGCAGGTCCGCCAGGAAGAGGTTGAACAACATTGGGGCTAGGACGCAGCCCTGTTTTAGTCCTTTGCTGGTCTTTATTTTCTCGATAGATGTGTGCCAGATTCCAGTTTTATTTGGACCCAGGTATCGGTATGTAGCATGACCAGCTGCTGTAGCAGCGGGCCAGGGATTCCCCATGTGCTCAACTTCCGCCATAGTTTGTGCCGGTCTACGTGGTCGAAAGCGGCGCTGTAATCGATGAAGCACACGAACAGGGAGCTTTTTGCTGTTTTTACTGCGTCAAACAATAGGGTTAACGCCATGATGTTTGTTAGGGTGCCCTGGCCCTTCCGGAAGCCCGTCTGCGTAGCTGGGATGATGTTCTTTTTTTCAGCCCATGTTGTTAGGTCCTTCAGGATAAGGCCTGCGTAGTATTTTGCCTCTACGTCTATCAGGGCAATCAGACGGTAGCTGCTTGGATCGATCCTCGCACCTTTTTTATATATTGGGCTTATTATTGAGCCGCTCCAAGATGTTGGTATTGTACCTGTTTCCCTTATTTCGTTGAATACTGGGATGAAAATAGTGCTCCAAAAACCTGGATCCTGTTTGTATAATATCGGGGGGATCCCGTTTGGTCCTGGAGCCCCCTCAAGTTTTCCCTTGGAAATTTCTTTGAGAATGATATCTGTTATTGCCTGGTTTGTTAATTCGTTTTCGCTTTTTCTAAGCTCAACTGTCCTTGGACTGGCTTCTGCCTTTGTTGGAGTGTGGGGCCCGGTTATTTTCTTCTTAAGCGCTTGGTTAGCTGTTTTGGTGTGTGTGTCAATTTTGTCCAGTTGTTGGAGAGCTCCCTCTTCCAAGTCGGCCCCTACGGCGTCCTTTGTTACAGGTTCACTTGTATTAAAGTGATTTGTTAGGTAATTGGCCCAGTCGGATTCCGGTATTGCTGAAATGATACCATTGTGTTCTGGCCGCTGGAGCCTATGGATGATCTTCCAGAAGCCTGAGCTATTCTTCTGCTTTGAATTGTGTAGAATTTTAGCCCAGAGTTCTTCGTTCAATTGCCTTTTCCTTTCCCAAGTTTTCTTTTTTAACAGTGCTTTTGACCTGCGAAGTTGTAATTGTATTTCCGAGTTGTTTGGATCTTGGCGAAGTTGCCTGAGGGTCTTCTTTATTTCAACCTTGATGTTTTTTGTTTCTACTGTTGTTACTTTGCCAAGCGTAAACCTTACGGTGTTCCCTTTTTGAGTTTTCTTCGCTGTGGCATGTTTTACTCCTAATGCCACTGTAAAATCTTCCCAGAGGTCAAGGGGGTTGTCGGTTCTATTGGATATTTCCTCTATTATTGCTTTTGCACTGATTTCTAGTGTGTTCATATCCGTGGTCTTACATCTTATACGCTTGTAGTTAGCGGTATATTCTGTGCACATGCTTCTTGTTTCTGTTGCTTCGATCTTGCAGGTCAGAGCTAAGTGGGCTTCTAATGGCAGATGGTCGCTCTGAGCTCTCTCTCCTATCTTAAATGATTGCAGTTTGTCGTACAACGGGAGTGTAACTAGCATAAAGTCTAGGTAGGATGAGGCAATTGGCGAGTGGTATGTTGGTGCTGGAGGAAAATCTTCCTTGAATCGTCCATTGAGAACACGTAAGTTCAGTTGCTCCAGTGCTTTTACTAACTGTGAAGCAGTATTGCTATGTTTGTGTCTGGAAGGGGTAGATTGTGTTGGTATTTTCCATACTGTGTCCATTTCCTGTGTCATGTCGTCGGTTGCCGGGTCTCCAAATAGATGGAGGTTGAAGTCGCCAGCCAGTAGTATGTTGTCCGTTTCCTCATTCTCTATGAGTCTTGTTAGTTCTTGAACAAGTTCGTTTGACCCAGTCAGCTTATTCTTTGGGTGGATGTAAGTATTTACTACAAGTAACTGATGAGTCCCTTGGTTATTATCGGTTGTTAGTGATATTGCCTGTATTGCGTTCGGTAGGGTGATGTTTATACTTACTGGTTTCATTTCTCCTATAGCTGATATTGATGCGAGAATTACCAGACCACCGGAGCAACGGCCGTACTGTGATTCTTTACGGGCCGGATATGTCCAAGCTGTGTATCCTTGTAGGGCTATATCATTGGGCTCCCATGTTTCCTGGAGGAGAATCAGGTCAAAGGTTTGCAGGTAGCTCAGTGTTTCAGGGTCCTCTAATTTGTCCACAAGTCCGTTGATATTCCAGCTACAAATACTGAGTTTGTTTTTGTTATTGAGAGAAGCCTCAGTTTTGGTGGCTGAAGTTGACTTTATTTGTCAGTTGATGTCGCTCCCTGTTATTGTTCGAGTTATTTTTTCTTTGCTGGGGGCTGTTTGTTGGAAGTGGGTGTCGCTCCCGGTTATTGTACGGATTATTATTTCTTTACAAGGGGCGGTTTGATGAAATAATGGGTTTTGCAATTTCACCAAATGTTTGTCCCGTTCCGGGGAATAGCTTCGTGCCCCTTTAAGTATTGACTTAGCCGTAGAACTCTCCGTCAGGGTCTGCCTCTCTAACCATTGAGCCACACTCCTCCCTGGATGCAAATCCAATGGTCTTAACCTCTCCTCCTTTCTTTTGAGAGAGAACAGCTCCCAACCCAACATTGCTTGCATCATCTAAGGTGCTGGTGGACGGAGTGGCGACGTTCTGTGACACGCCGGATGACGCCTGGCAATGGCTGGAACGGTATCGGGCGGGCAGGGATGGCTCGGGTGTGTGGCCGGTGGCTCCTGAGGGTCGGCCGCGGCGGAGCAGGCGCAATCGGAAGCGAGGACAGAGCCAGCGATCCCCCCCGGCGTCGCAGACGGAACTGGAACGGCAGGCCGCCTTACAAGCGGTGTCGCTTATTTCTGGAGTGGCGGCAGTGGGCCCTGTGATTGACTCGGGCTCCCGTATGGGCTCTGATGAAACGGGACAGGGAGGCTCGGATGGGGGCTCGGAGAAGGAGTCTGGAGATTTGCCGGATTTTTTGCCTCGGATTACCCCCCAGACGGCTGATGGACTGTTGGATGAGTGACTGTCAGGCAGCTGTGCAGGGAACAGTAAGGAGGGGTGCTTGGATGAAGGCGATGACTGTGCCAGAGCTGCTGGGGTCCCTTCCGGAGGGGTTTCGGGTGGGGCTACTTTCCCTGTCTTCCTGGGGTGTTGATGGTACTGAGGGGGGCCCCATGGCGCTATGTATTTGATTGGGCGGGAGCGCTGTTTGGGTGATGGGGGGGAGGGGTCCCTTCTAGACTGGGATCGGCCCACCACGGAGTAGTGGACTTCGAGCTGACCTGCCAAAGGTGCTGCGCTATCCCCTCTATCTCACATATTCTGTGAGTCTCTGGTGCTTTCCAGAGTTTCCCTCATTCGTGGGGGTGGGAGTTTGGATGGGTAGCAACTGTTTGACGCCTGTTCTGGGGGTGGGTGGGTGGGGGGTGAGTTGGGGGTGTGTGATGTTACAGGGGTCTGTCAGTGTGCCGCTAGGGTTGTCGAGGTTCTGTTACTGCTATAGCTTTACCAATGGCGGCTAAGTTGGAACTGAAATATGTTACATGGAATGTGCGGGGGCTCAACTCTATAAGTAAGAGATATAAGGTACATGCATATCTGGTGCGCAGGGGGGTTCAGATAGCCTTTCTGCAGGAAACGCATTTGACTCTGGCAGAGGGGCGAGCGCTGCAGCGGCGTTGGAGGGGGCAGCTCTACTAGACGACCTACTCCGCTCATGCTAGGGGGGCGCTGATTTGGGTTCGGGCGGGTGTCCCCTTCTAGCCCCTGAAGACGGAGATTGACTCGGAGGGGAGGTTTGTAGCGGTGATGGGGAGATTAGATGGCCGGGATGTCACGCTTTGCAGTGTTTATGTCCCTAATTTTGACCAGGCTGCGTTCTTTTCGGCCCTCTCGAAAAGATTGGCACCCCTGTTGATCAGCACAGTGTTCATGGGGGTGACTTTAACACGGTGATGGATGTGGATTTAGATCGCTCGCATCCTCCTCTAGCTCAGTCGGTGGTGCGCAGGGTGGCCAAAGCTCGGAGGACCTGGCAAGAACGTTGGGGACTCCTGGACGCTTGGCATACGCTCCATCCCTACTCGTTCTACTCCCCACCCCATGATCTCCACGTCCGCCTCGACGCCTTTCTCTGTACTGCTGGGGCCCAGGAACTAGTGCGCAGTAGCGAATACCTGGCGAAGACTATTTCGGACCACAACCCTTGCTTACTCGCAGTCCTCTGGTCTAGGCAGCGGCAGCCGATTCCCACGTGGCGGCTAAATCCGCTGATGTTGGAGGACCCGGTCTTCCGCTCGGAACTGCAGGAGCGCCTTGAACGCTACTTCCAGGAGAACGCGGGCACCGCAACTACCAGAGCGGTCGAATGGGATGCCTTTAAGGTGGTGGTACGAGGCGCGTGCCTTTCTTCCTCGACCGGGGTGCGTAGGACGCTGCTGGCTGACGTGGAGCGGGAGGAGGACTCACTTAGGCGGGTGGAGAAGGCTAACCACGCAACGGGGAGCGATAGGGAGGAGGTGATGGCGGCAAGAGAACGTGTGGCTGCACAAGTGGAGAGGCTTCGCTGCAATGACCATCGGGAATACATGGTCCGGGCCCATGCCGAGAGGGACCGAGCTGGTTCGCTGCTGGCGTGGCTGGCTAGCCCCCATTCTGGGGGCGCGCCGATTCTGTCCCTGACCACACCTACCGGGGCGCTGGTTTATTCCCAACGGGAAGTTAATGACCAGTTCTTGGATTACTACTCGGAGCTGTACCGATGTAAACTGTCCTTGCCCACGACTGGTTTGGATGCCTTCTTGGAGGAGGCCCAACTGCCGCAGCTGGACCTAGAACAGGGGAACGCCCTGGGTGCCGCTGTGACGCAGGGGGAGATCAGAGCAGCGATTAAGCACATGGCTCGGAAGAAAACGCCAGGGGGTGATGGTCTCCCAGTGGAGTTCTATGCTGCATTCCTGGACCTTCTGGCGCCACAGTTGTTGCGGGTCTATGGTGAGGCATGGGAGCTGGGCAGGCTGCCGGAATCGGCGAGGGAGGCGATCATTGTGCCGTTGCTGAAGAAGGGCGGCCAACCCACGTTGAGGACTGCGTACCGTCCCCTCTCGATGCTCACCGTGGACTATAAAGTACTGAGCAGGATTTTGGCTACGCGACTGTCGGCCCATATGTGCTCCCTCGTTCACCCGGACCAGGCGGGCTTTATCCCCACGCGGAATACCTCTGCCTGTATACGGCGTCTGTTACGGGTCATGGATGTTGAGGGGGAGGGTCCTCCATCCGCGGCTGTCCTATCGGTGGATATAGAAAAGGCGTTCGACAGCGTGGAATGGCCGTACCTGTTCGGCGTGTTGCGTCGGTTCGGGTTGGGGGACGACTTTATCCGCTGGACGCAGCTTTTATATGCCTCCGCTACTGCCAGGGTTCGCACGGGCCGTACAATATCTGCGGCGTGTGCAGTGACGAGGGGTACTAGGCAGGGCTTCTCTCTATCCCCGCTCCTGTTCGCCTTGGCGATTGAGCCGTTGGCGGCGCGGGCGCGTCGGGGGAAGCATTATGAAGGGGTGCTGATGCGTGGTGTCCGACACCACATCTCCCTGTATGCTGATGACCTCCTGTTATACCTAGCTGACACGACGGCCTCGGTTCGGGGAGCGCGGGCCTTGCTTCGAGAGTTTGGCGAACTATCGGGTCTCCGTGTTAATTGGTCTAAGACTTGCCTGTTCCCCCTGACTTCCCGGTGTGCGCGACCTGCGGGGCTTGGGGAGCTGCGCTGGGAGCCGGAGTGTATGCCATACCTCGGGGTTTACATTTATCATACCCACTCGTCCCTGTATGAGGGAAATGTGGGCAGAGCGTTGAGAGGCATCAGGGGCAGTTTTGATTTTTGGCGTACCCTCCCCTTGTCTGTGGCCGGACGCATAGCTCTACTGAAGATGGTGGTCCTCCCACGCTTACTCTATTTTTTCTGTACACTACCGGTGCGGATCCCGCTCTCCTTCTTTCGGACTTTAAGATCAATGGTGATAGGGTTCATATGGGGCCCTGGCAGGAGGCGCGTGGCTCTCTCCACCCTACACCGGTAGCGGGAGGCGGGGGGGCTTGCTGTGCCGGATTTTGAATGGTATTACCTGGCGGCGCAGCTGCAGTGGCTCACCCAGGCGGTGACGCGGGAGTTCAGAGGCCCAGACGGCGCACATGGCAGGATTATACAGCGCCATGTCCTGTCCTTCATATTGCTCCAGCAGGGCCTTCGCCTAGACCAGTTGTCTCTGGAGGAACGCACCCTCCGACACTGCTGGCTTCGAAGTCAGAAGCGAGCGGGTATCCACGTTCCATATGCGCCGGAGATCCCCTTAGGCATGTGTACAGCTTTACCGCACGGCGGGGACTGGTCAGGGCTAGCCACATGGGAAGACTGTGGGCTCCATATGATGGGAGACTTGTACAGGGATGGTGTCCTGCTGTCGTTTTCCGACCTGCAGGAGGCATTTGATTTGCCGAGAGGCGACTTCTTACTCCATGCGGCTTTGGTCTCTGAGGTCCAGAGACGATGGAGGAAAGGTCGGGCGGAGCCACCTACGTCTTTGGGATGCCAGTACGTTGTGATGGCTGCTGGCACCTTTAAGGCTGTTACTTGCTTGTATAGGAGACTAGCACTGGATGACCCCCCCCATTGGACACACTGCGGGAACGCTGGGAGACGGACCTGGGCCGGCAGATACCGGAGACTACGTGGCCCCAGCTTGTGCGCCGGGCCTGGAAGGGCACGCCCAACGTCCGATTTCAATTGGTCCAATATTTCACGCTCCACAGAGCGTATTGGACGCCGGCCAAGATCCAACGGGTTTTTGGTGGGGCACAGTCGGTGTGTCCCCGTTGTAACTCGGAGGGTGCCGACTTTGGACACATGTTTTGGGCCTGCGCGGGGCTTGGTTCCTACTGGCCTGATGTTGTGGCCTGTCTGAATGAGATCACTGATCGTCAAGTTGAAACGGATATGGGAGTTTGCCTCCTGCTTTGGTTCCCGCACACCCCGGCCATGAAGGTCACCAGTAAATTCATCGACCTGGGACTGATACTGGCCAAGAGGGAGCTCACTCTGCACTGGAAATCTAGGGGGGGTCCCAGCTTCTTGAGATGGCGGGGGTGTTTTCTGCAATGGGCGTCTAGTGAAGGGACACTCCGCTTACAACTGGCCAACCGCGCAGCCAATGATAAAGCGCTAGAAACAGCTAGGGCGTGGTGCGTGCTAGTGGCAGAATTGCAATCACTGTCAGAGGTTGCGGAGGATAGCGAGGAGGAGGCGCAGGCGACCCAGGGGGTGGAGACAGCAGTGGGGAGGGCAGGGACATCTACGGGGGACCTTGCACGTTAGGACTGCATTTTATTGGTTATCGAGGAATTAGAAGTCGCGCCAGGGGTGGTGGAGATGGGATGGGGTTGCATGCGTGGACCCGCTTGGTGCTTGAGATCTATCAGGGTACGAGGGTTGCTGCCTGAGATCTGAGAGGAGCTGCCTGAGAATCCATGTTGAGTTATGTTGCATTAAGGATTTGACGCAGGAGGCACACTGACATGGGGGTGGGGGTAGAGAGGGAGGGGGTAAAGGGACAGGTAGGGTATGGATATGTGGGATGCAATACTTGAAATGTTGATATACGAACTGCAAAACGACACCTGCAATCGTTTGTTTGTTTGTTGCTATGCGAAATCAATAAAAATTTTGTTTAAAAAAAAACAACAACAAAAAAACATTGCATGCATCAACCGTAAGAGTACAAGTGAGAGACGGGGCATAATGTTTAAGGACCATAGAAGAAACTAATTGTTGTTTAACCCAATCAAAAACAACTTGACACTCTCTGGTCCATTCAAACACCACTCCTTTCATTAACATTTGATATAAGGGTCTTAACTTGCTCGCAAAGTCTTGGATGAAATGTGAATAAAATTCACATAGCCCAAGGAACGACTTAAGAGTGGCTTTATCAGAAGGAGCCTTGGATTTAACAATGGTATAAACTAGACTCGCTTTAGGAAGAATGCCATTCTCATTCACCAGATGTCCCAAGTATTCAACCTCTTTTTCCATGAAAACACACTTGTCTCTACGTAAGACAACACCATTTGTTTGAAATCTAGACAGTACTTCTTTCAAGATGGCATCATGTGTGACTCTATTGGGAGCAAAAACAAGAACATCATCTTGAAAAACAGACAACCCATAACCCCCTTCAGAATTTTTGTCATCAGACGTTGAAACACTGATGCCGCTGAGGCAAGCCCAAAAGGCATGCGTACATATTGGAATGTGCCAAAAGGTGATACAAATGCAGTGAGGGTTCTTGATTCAGGGGCTAGCTCTACCTGGTGATAGGCTGACGCTAGGTCTAACTTCGTGAACATGTTTGCATCTTTGAGGCTAGTCAACAATTCATTAATGTTAGGAAGGGGATGCGAGTCCACCCATATTTCTTTGTTCTGACATCGGAGATCAACACAGACTCTTAATTTACCATTGTGTTTTCGTGCAACCGCTAAAAGGGATAACCACAAAGAAGATTCTACTGGTTCTATTATACCTTTGGCACATAAAGAGTCAAGTTCCTTCTCGAGATCCTGTCTGATGCTGAACGGAAAATTCCTGAGCTTATGTTTGATTGGATAATAATTTCATGTTGGAAATCTTTTATTTTCCCTAGTTCTCCTGAGAACACATGGGGAAATTCATTTACTAGTCCTTCAAGATCAGGATGACCTCTTATGGCAAGAACCTTATCTTTGGTTCCCGGTCTGAGCACCATACCAAATAAACCCTGGTAAAACCACCCCAAGATATTTAAACCTTTGTGTGCCACATAGATTTTACCAGCAATCCTCCTACCATTGTATTCTAGGATATCTTCAATGTAACCTGACAAATCAATTTCTCGTCCTTCATATGATACAGCCTTACGATCAGGGGGTAACAAGGACCTATTAGGCCAAGTTGCTTGATACAGATCTAAAGTAATCATAGTAATGCGATCACCAGAGTCAACAAGGAGTCGTAGTACTCGATCTCCAACTAAAATGTCTATATAAGGATCCACACGCAATTCTGGATTTCCTACAATTACTCCATCGTTCCGTACTACAACTACCATGTTGCTCAAATCTTTAGTAACGCTCTCTTCCTCATCATCGTGGACTGTCTCTTCAGTGACATACTTTACTTGAACAGGTTTGGATCGTGTGTTGCCTCTGCTAGTTTGACATACCTTAGCAAAGTGTCCCATTTTATTACAATTTTTACCAGAAAAAATCGAGCTGGACACCTAGTGCCAACAGCATGTGGTTTGTAACCACACCTAAAGCAAATATTACTTCTTGAAAAGAAAGAGTTTTGATTATTCCCAGCGCATCCTTGCAGGGTTTGAGGCATTTTGCCAAGAATACGGTCTTGAAATAAATGCCTCAAAGACCAAGTACATGATTTTTAATCCTCCCAAAAAAACACGCCCTAACCCCTCTATAGGTTCGAATAGGCTTGAAAGAGTCTTCACGTTTGAGTACCTGGGTGTGACTTTGAATGACAAACTGGAATGGGGTGAACATCAAACCAAGTCACAGCTCAGATTGGCTCAAATTGCAGGGGGAATAATTAGGCTAGCAAATGCCAACAAATCATCTATTAGACCGCTAGCCCCCCCCTTGGAGATTTATAGACTCCAGGCCAGAGGTGCGATTCTTTATGGCAGTGAACTCTGGGGACATACTTGCAAGAAAGAGTTGGTCAAGGTCGAAAACAAGTTCCTCAGACAACTTTTAAAGGTACCGGTTAGCACCCCGCTTCTCCCTCTTAGACTGGATCTGGGCTTAAAACCATTGGATGAAGTAGTGGGTGTGAAGCCCTTAACCTTTTGGAGAAGATTGTGGACTACCCCTGAGCTAGCCGATTATAGGCAGGAATTGAAGGAAATCCTTGCTCTACCTACCACAGAAAACATTCCGTGGTTCAAATATCTGAAATCAGAGTTTACCCGGTTGGCTCTCCCCAGCTTATGCAGGGACCCTGAAATGGCTTGCCAGGGTTTGTCTCGTAAATATCTGGTAGCAACCTTTCATGCTTCTAATCTTGAATCCCACATACAGGGCATACGCCCAGACTTCCTGGTTAACAACTTTGTTGGGGTGAAAGATCATTACAGGTTTGAACCAGTTCTTGACGACATTTTTCCGAATTTGGCCAGAAAGTTATACTTACAATGGCGGTATGGCACTCTTCTGTTCAGAGCATTTACAAGCAAATGGAACTCCCATACCGAGAAAAACTGTCCAGGCTGTAATTGCAGGCTTGAAGACGAACTGCATCTAGTCTTCTTTTGTCCCGCATATCGTACGGCTAGGAGGTATTGGATAATCCCACTGTGTAAGAATCTAGGCTTTGTTAAATGCTCTGAGGCCTTCAGAATCCTTAAGACCGATCTCTCAAAAGCAAGCAAGTGTATTAGTGATTGCGCAAATCTGTTCCACTGGACTTTTTTAAATCAGAATTTAAATTTTTTTATAAAACTGCCTAGTTTTTACCCAATATATTGCCAAATTATTACTCAGTATTTATCCATTAAGTGTTGTAGTTTTCATGTTTTTATTCATTGGGATATTCTTCTGTTTTTTGTATGTTATCCCGCTCTGCAGTAATACTTATGTTCAAATTTGGTTTGTTTTAACTTCTATGTTTATCTTTTATGGCAATTGCCGAAATAAAGATTACTGAAATGAAATGATTATTCCATGAATTTTGTCATTCATGGATTTTGTTTTCTATAGTCTTGGTATCTTTCGTTTTAACTGCAGAGACAGGTTCACTTTTTTTCTCTTTTAATTCTTTGGACGACAATTGTGACGTCTCAATACTTTTTGCATCTTTGATTGACTCTTCCAAAGTAGGATTACCCATTGAGAGGAGTTTTTGTTTGATAGCTTTGTCAGAGCAATGGCAAATGAACTGATCACGAACAAGTTGGTCAGCAAAGTTTTCTGTTAGAAAGGCGAACCCAGGGGAGGCAGAAGGTGTCTGACTGACCACCCCTAGGTCTACCCCTCCTTCAGAGAAGGGACCGAGCGATGTCGAGGGGCCTCCGACGTGAGGGCCCTCTCCTAGAATCGTACAGCAGAGTAACCACACCCCTACAAATGTACACCACACGTAGATAGAGTTTTCAATCTTTATCTGGCAATAAGTATTGTTTCAATATATACAGCAGATCCCGAGATCTGGAAAGTCTTGTGACAAAGGGCAAGGTAGCGGGACAGTCTTATAGATGGTCGGTTGCAAGGAGACTCTACGCACAGCTCTCAATCCTCGAGCTGGGGAGTTCCGGAAGGTTGGGCCGCGGCAGCGCCAGCAGGCTCCAAGATGGTTCAGCGAGTGTGGACCGCGGCAGCGCCAGCAGGTTCCAAGATGGTTCAGGGAGTGTGGACCGCGGCAGTGCCAGCAGGTTCCAAGATGGTTCAGCGAGTGTGGACCGCGGCAGCGCCAGCAGGTTCCAAGATGGTTCAGCGAGTGTGGACCGCGGCAGCGCCAGCAGGTTCCAAGATGGTTCAGCGAGTGTGGACCGCGGCAGCGCCAGCAGGCTCCAAGATGGTTACAGCGAAGATGGACCGCGGCAGCGCCAGCAGGCTCCAAGGTGGTTACAGCGATGGTGGACCGCGGCAGCACCAGCAGGTTCCAGGTAGAACAGCAAGGTGAGTTCGTCTCAGGGTCAGCCGCGACAGCGTCAGCAGGGCTTCTCGACTCCGGGATACAACTCCCGTCCTACTCCGGGGCTGGCCCAGATATAGGTCTGGAGTCCTTTGATGTCCGGACCCTCTCGCCTGGGGGTCAGAGGGGCCGGGATGATGGTGTCCAGACACCCAGCAGGGGGTGGAGCCAGCGCTCAGGGAGGCCGGAGGCCGATCGAAACCAGGCATCCGGGGACGGTTGGTGAGCCATCGAAACTCCCCTCTCCTTGTCTCTGGTTGAGTGGCCACTCTACCACCCAGAGGGCTCTTGGTGCCTCGATGGCGGGCTCGCTGGGGCCGTGGCCGCGGCTGAGCCGGGACCAGGTGTCTGTGACGTGATGGGCCCAAGCAGGCGTCGGGCCTGGAATGAGGGTCCGGGGTGGGCACCGTACCGGTAATGCTGGGGCGGCCCGAGTGTGCCGTGTCAGTGGTTGTGGGCCGCCGGGTGGCGGATCTGGTGGTTTGTAGGTCGTGCAGAGGTGTGCCCGAGGCCGACCCGGGCTGGATGGAGGGCCGATGTCGTCCGGGGCCCGCCATGCGGGAGGGGTAGGACCACGCCACGAGGCCGGGTCCAACATTTTCAAATTGGCATTCTGCTATAAGCCTTCTAAGGGCAGTAATGTAGGTGTCCGCATCTTCACCTGTGTTTTGTTTTCGTAAACAAAAATTTGTGACGGGGCATAACAAAACTAGGCTGGACATCAAATCTAGTTTGTAATTTTTTTAATGTTTCCTGGTACTCATCAAGTGGATTTTCTTCATCAACAGCCAGAGCGGGAAGATGTTTTAAAATGTCTCTACCTTCATATCCTAAAGAGTATAATAGAAGGTATTTTCTTCTTTCGGCTCTGAACCTAGTTGTGCCAATTGCGCAGAGGTACGTCTCAAAACCATCATAACATTGCTTCCATTTGATAGGTGGATCACCTGGTGTCTCTAAGAAAGGTGCAGGGGGTGTGACACTTTGCATGTCTGTAGTTGAAGATGATAAAATGAGAATCTGAATGAAGTAGTAAAGTATAAACAAAATTGAAAATATATTGAAAAACAATGTTTCAAACGTTATTAAAATGGTTGCTTGAACAAAGTGAATAAAAGTGCAATATAGGATTAAGCCATAAGATGTTAGCGTTGTAATAAGCAATGTCAATGCCAGCGAGATTGAATACAAAGATGAAATTAACCAATGGTTGACATTGTATAGAATATGCTGTGCACATAGCGATGACAGAAATTTCTATGCACTTCAAAAATAAACTTGCTCCTTTTTGTGCTTATTTTATAGGAGCATACAAGCAAAATGTATTTAATAAAGTTAAAACATTCAATAGAATGTTCAAAACTGCTTCCAAAATTGCTTGCCGCTCCCTTTGTCGGATGCTCCCTTTATCAGATTATGACGTGGAGCACGATAGTGGCAGAATTACAGAAGTCCTTTTAAGAAGGTTATGGGGAAAGCACTGTGACGATTTCACAGGAAGTTCCCATGCGTTTCATTGACGGAACGCATTCTTCTGAAATCTAGTGCGCAAGAGCCCTTGCGTGAACACGTCTTTGATGTCACGCGTGTCACTTTTACCGTTGCTGGAACGCACGTCTGTGCTGTGCGTTCCAGTTCACTGACCTGTATTTCATTAGTGACTGCTCTGCTCCCGGTGTTCTTTTCACGCCGCAAATCTCCTGGATGACCTCTCCTTGTTTATTTTGAGTTCCGACTCAAGTGCCAGATTCGTAGTGCGGTAACTCTTCCTGGAAGGACTCCGGTGGTTATCTTGAACACTTGGAAATATCGTGGGGTCTTGTGGATGGCCCAGCGCCCGTCGCCATAAAAGATGTGGTAAAGAAGACTCAGCACGTGGTAGGTAGATTTAACTTCTTTAATCCACATCAGGCTGGGCCATCGGAGCAGAGCAGCAACAGCCTACGTCAAGAACCATAAACCGTCTTAACCAGAACCTTGGTACAGAACACCCAGTCTATGGTGTGTGTCTGTGATAATAACATTCAAGAAACAAGCATAAGTCACTACAATTTGTGACTGACAAAAGATGACAGCGCCAGTCCTCGGTCTTATAAAAAATTATCATGCAGTATTTTTAAGGGAGGTGTACCTTGTTTAGCTCTGAAATTATTTCTAAAAATAGATGATTACATTCTGGTGTTAAGGTCAGGGTATAGATGTTCAAAGAGAAATAGCTAGACTTTGATCAACTTTGTACTTGCTACAAACAGACGTACCCTAGTAACTCCCTGCAGTAAGGACGTTGTTTCCTGTCCTGGGCAAGGCAACAAACCGGAGTGAAGTAAGAGTTTCAAAATAGTTGTGGATGGGAAAAAAATGCCCTGGAACATGGCCCTCTGGTTGGCTCGGACTTATCTGGTGACCTTACAGAAAGTGCTTGGGTTGACCGGATAGTCCTACTCCCCTCCCTCATTTCTGCCTTTGATACAATTCTAAGTACTATGTACAGGCCTCTCACGGCCATATGCATTCAGTAACTATTAAATAACCCAGGAATCCTCCGAGAACTGGGAGCTCATTGGTCCGCACTTCTCTCTTCCCCATCATGTCTAGGGCACATCTTTATGCAGCACATTCCAACCAGCAACAACGCGGGATCTTTAACTACCTAACTGTTATTAGCTGAAATCACAAGACAAAATGGTGCTAAAAGTAATGAATATAAATAAAACACCACGTTGCAAAATGCAATAGTGTGCCACAGCACTTCAATTTAATGTGCTTGTGTGTCTGGAGAGGGTGGAGATGCACCACACAGCCAGCCAGCAGGTGAGCGAGAAATTCTGCTTTAGATGGACCCAAAGCCCACTATATATTTAACAAGTGCTAAAAGACAAATGCGCCCCTGCGGCCGCGAAAGTTAAAGTCCATCAAAAGCCTTTACCTCAGGGGAGCGAGCAGCGGTCTGATCAATCAAAGCCAAATAAAAACAGCTCCCGCTGCGCGCGTCCAAAGCCAGAGCAGTTCCTCCCACACCCATGGCGCCTGAGTGTGTGCTTTATGAGACCGGCTGAGGTGTCTGAAAGCGCTAGTAATATTAAATAAATAAAGGCGCTTTCCATGCTGTTTTGGGAGGCGTCTAAAAACGCCTGTGAAGCTAAATAAATAAAGGTGCTTTCCCTAGCTCTGTTGGGAGGCGGGATGGATCTGAAAGCAACCGTGATGTAAACTCGCGCTAAAAGTGGGAGGGTTTAGGGGAGTGCGGCCCAGAGCACACAGAGCGTTTCCCTTGCGGGAGCGAGCCAGGGGCACCATGTGTTTGCAAGTTAATTACAAACATATGGTGTCAAAGCTCGCTCCCGCAAGGGAATCGCCAAACGTGCACGCGTTGCCATTGAAGGCAATGTAATGTGTGCACGTTTTTGGGACACAACTGAATCGATGGCTACAGGTGTTTTCCTATGCAGCGTATGCGCGTTGCTTAGGCGAGACCTACAAAACCAGTGCCAAACGAGGCCAAACAAATTAAACATTGAGGAGACAACAGTCAACCCCTTTCCTGCCCCCTCAACACCCCCCACCCTACACTTCTGAAATTGAAGCATCTGTCGCCCTGAAAAGGAATGCAACCAAAACAAAACTAAGAATACAAATTAGTGCAAATGCTAAGCTGAATCCATTAGAAGAGCTTGGTCTTGGCGAAGATGGACCACTCCATGTAGACAGATGTGAAATTGTTCACAGCTGCAACAAAGTCTAAGAAACAAGTCATGGTCCCCCAGGCCGGCAGGCTCCCTGGTCAGACCCCGTCATCCTCTTCGGATCCGCAAAGTGCAGGGCTCCTGAATAAGTCAGAATCGGACATGGCAGGGCGCAACGTCTCAGAGGGGTCAGGGACCTGGCTTAGATCGATCATACACCCGGTCAGGCTGCAGGGCCCCGGCATCGAAAGCATTCCAGAAGAGATGAGTGTTGGAGACACAGCATCTGGTGATCGTGAGGCCCCGCTGCTTCGGTCGCCCTTCCTGAGGGACCTAGTGCGGCACCGCTGCGGCTTGGGAAGAGTTAGTGAAGGTTGCTGTGGCTCCCGTCTGGCAGGGGGGGAAACAGGGCGAGCCCAGAGGGGGAGCTCCTCTGTGAGCCAAGTACATGCCGCCTGGGGGTGTCAAAGAAGAGTGTCTTGTCGTGAAACACAACTCTGAGCGGGGCCGGAAAGAGGAGACCATAGCGGAGACCCAGATTGCGGAGTTTCTGTTTGATGTTGTAGTAGGTGCGTCGCTGGGCCTGCACCTCCTTGGTATAATCCGGAAAGAGCATAATCCTGTTGTTTTGGTTAGACACTGGACCGGGTGACCTCGCCACCTTAAGGATAGCGTCCCTGTCTCGGAAGTTGAGGACCCTCATGATGATGGGTCGAGGTGGGGCCCCATGCGGGGGCCAAGGAGCCAGGGAACGATGAGCCTGTTCGATCGTGAACCACTGAGAGAGGGAGTCCTTGGGTGTCTGGGATCTTATTCAGTTATCCAGGTCTCTAAGAATGTGTCCGCCCGGCCCTGCTCAACCCCCACCGGAAAACCGATAAGGCGTCTTGACCTATTTTCGGCATCCTCGGCCCGCCGATGGAGTTCAGAGGTCTGAGTCTGGAGCCGAGCCAAGTGGGTCTTCAATTGGTCTATGTCATCCTCGGCCGAGGAAATGCCTGATTCCGCCTCCGAGATCCGGGTCGTTGCATTGCACAGATCCTGACGAATGAGGGCCATGTCCACCCTAACCTCACCGATCTGATTCTCCACCGCAGCTTGTGAGGCACCAATTGCCTGGAGGGTCGTGGAAAGATCGCCCCCCGCGGAGGCTGGGGTATTCGATGCCCCCCCCACCAGGGTCCCCGTCACTCGTGGTGTACTGGTCAGGCGGCAGAAATGATGATATAGCCACACAGGACCGGGACGGCCAGGGAGGTCCACCGTGTGTGCACGGACCGGTAGATGTCGAAATGCACCCTATGAGGTGTTGTGTGGCTTGGAGGCAGAGAACAGGGGGAGAAGCAAGGGAAGAAGAGGGGAGGGCAGGAGCGCCGACAATGCCACCCCCCCCCCCGCACCGCAGCCCGATCGGCAGCCGATCCCTAATCCTGGGCCCCACTCACTGGCCAGCCGAAAATGGAAGTCTCGGGGGAGGTCCAAGCGCCCCCAGAAGCCAACCGACTTTAGGGCGGGGGTGAAGACCCACCGAGGACTGATGGGCCTAGATCAAGCCAGATCCAGCGTCTCCACCCCTTCGAGGCCGCACAACAGTTCACTTGGCTGTCAGAGGGAGGCCACCCCAATGACCAGGGGGCCGCGCCAGGCACAGCAGATCCCCCACGTCCGGTGAGGCACAGGAACGGAGGGCCAGAACACAGTGCCCCCCGCTGTCTCAGCCCCGGCAGGGCGATGGGCCGGTCGGAGCTGAGGCAAAGTAGGCCGCTACTGCAGGGAAGGAGGGAGGGCCTGACCTTCACGCCGCTACCTGGCCATGGTAGCCGAACACCGCACACCCTCACTCACCAGGCTGAACTTTGAAGATGATCCCGGGCCTCTTAGGAATGTATGGAAGGCCTTGGAGCCAAGGAGGATTTGGCTCGTCCCTCGCCCCCACAGGTCCGGCAGCACGGGAGGCTCGGGGGGGCTCCCAGCGCCCTCTGAGGCCAGCAAAGTTCAAGGCGGGGAGGGACCCCAATGATAGCTCAGAGTGCGGAGGACAGAAGGGCGCGGACCGGGCCAGATCCGGCTTCTCCGCGCCTTCAGGGCCGTACCAACAGTTCTCCCGGCTGCCAGGAAAGGCTGGGCAACCCCAACGACCGGGGGGCCGCGCCCAGCACAACGTTTCCCCCACTTTCGGCGAGGCACATCAATGGAGGGCCAAAACACAACGCCCCCCAGCCTCCGCCCCAGCGGGAGGAATGAACAGGCCAGGGCTGAAGCAAAATAGGCCATTTCTGCAGTGGAGGAGGGAGAGCTCGGCCCCCACGCCGCTACTCGATCTCGGTAGCCAAGCGCCACACGCCTTCACTCACCGGGTTGAAGCTTGGAGGGTGTCCCCAGGCCGTCCCCACAGGAATGTCTGGCAGGCCGTGGAGCCGAGGGGAATGCAGCTTGTCGTTCGCCCCCCGCAGGTCCAACAGCACGGGGGAGGCGAGTCTGCGGCCGGTGCAACAGGCGTAGGTGCGCTGCAGGCGGGCCTCAGTCCCGAAGCGTGGATTCACAGTGAGTCTCCAGTGAGGAGGGTGGAGGAGAGGGGAGAACAAGCGGGTCTCGGTCCAGCACCGCCGACCCTCCGCAGCACTCAGGGGAGCCAGCTATCGATCTGTCAGGGTGCAGGGCCCCGGTTCAGGAGAGTCGGGGTGAGGAGGTCACCATTACAGGAGTCCCAGGCCTCAGCAGGAAGGGGAGCAGATCGGGACGGCGGAGACTCCACTGCGCCCGCCCGGATGATCAGAACGTAGCTAGCAGGACATAGAACCCCCGTGGGTGGCAAAGGGGTATGGATGGCAGCTACAAACAGGCGGATTAGAGGCGGATGACAGAAGGGGTCCGGAGCACTCTTAGAGTGTGACCGCCATCTTGACGCCTCAGGCCACGCCCCCGTTTACACTCTTAAACATACAACTGCACTCTGACGTTTAATGTTGGGAAGGGGAGGGTTTTGGGGACTGAAAAACACCAATTCAATGCCTCGTCGGGGGTCGTAGATGCTATATACATACAATTTAAATATATATATATATATATATATATATATATATATATATATATATATATATATATATATATATATATATATTCCAAAACACCTTTGCAGGTAATGAAAACGCACTCGAGCGATCTTTTTCCTTTTTCAGTTATTTATTGCACCACAGTTTCTTGCAGTTACCAACGCGTTTCACCGTTCACAGACGGCTTGATCACGCCGTCTGTGAACGGTGAAACGCGTTGGTAACTGCAAGAAACTGTGGTGCAATAAATAACTGAAAAAGGAAAAAGATCGCTCGAGTGCGTTTTCATTACCTGCAAAGGTGTTTTGGAATTGTAATTCGGCAGGGCTCTGCCGAGGAAAACGCACCGGTGGGAGAGCGCCAGGGGTCGACCAAGCGGAGCCAAGTTGTGGGATATATATATATATATATATATATATATATATATATATATATATACATACAAAAACAGCACGAGGTCCTTCCGGGATCTTTTCTCCCTCGTCAGGTGGCGTCTTAAGTTCGGCGGACCACGCCGACCGAAAAGTGAATTTCCAACGAACAGTTTGCTTAAAAAGCAAAAGACGCACTCAGGAATACCGCAGCAGATATAATTTATTGCCCAGTTAACACGCTACGCATTTCGACAATATAGTTTGTCTTGATCACACGTGAATGAACCCCTGCAGGGCAACACATAATATGCACATTCTAAACATATTCATAAACATAGAAGACGGTTGTCTTTAGTATTCACTGCTACGTCTAAAACGATGGTGCATTTTAAGCGCCATCTTTGAATGGTGTACATTCTAGTGTTTTCATATATTTACATGGTTTTCAAAGCATGATTGTCAAAGTTAACAATTGAACCACACAAACAAACAAATTTTCCGTTCATTTTCCTTTTTCTTTTTCTTTCTCAGAACAACTGGAAATATGTTACCCCCTCTATGGGTTACGTCATATTATACGCATATTATACGCAAACGAATACTCTTGATCTAGTGCCAAACCTGTAAGCACATATGCCGAAGCACATATTAACTACTTAAACAAATATAAGGTCTAGTGCCCATTACTTGAGAAAGTAAAATTGCTGGACGCCATAAGGGGCATAACCATGTTAAACATGTATTAGATTAGTAGAGCAGAAGCGATAAAGTCGGTCTAGTGCCATAATAGTTCATATACGAATCTTCTATTCAGAACAGGAACCGAATGACGTACATATGTACATATCCTGCAGGGAACAGTGCAACGAAAATTATGAAGTGAAAGGATCTAATTTCATACAGGTGCTTTGTGTCTCTCATCCAATAATCAAAAGGGTCCGAAGACCGTGAAATAGACGTGACAGGAGTGATATAAGATCTTCCAATCCTCCTGAAAAAACACATAAAAACTTACAGTTAAAATATGCATTAAAATCAGTTGAACATTTTAACATTTTAACTTTTTCTACACACAGTTACTTCGTTTCTTTTCTTATTACTTGTACATAATCCTTCATTATAGCGGTTATATTGATTGTCTAATCCTCATGTAAGTGGGTTGCAAGCTCTTCATCCCAATTGTGCCCCCCAGGGAAATTGGTTTCGAGTTCCATGATCCAGCGTGATTCTTTCTTCCTCAACGCTAGTTCACGGTTCCCCCCTCTCCTCCCAATATTCACCTGCTCGATTGCATAGTATCTTAAAAGGGAGTTATCAGAGTTATGGTGTTCCTGGAAATGTCTAGCAATGGGATAATGGTTGTCTACATTTGTGATGGCCCTGAGGTGTTCTTGTATTCTCTTTTTGGCCATACAAGTAGTGCTGCCCACATATCTCTTTTTACACGGGCATACAAGGACATAAATGACAAAATTAGTGGTACATGTCAAAAATTGCTTAATCATTTTGGGTTCCTTGCTGCCTGGTATATCAATTTGCTTGACCATAATGCTGTTTGCGCAGGCTTTACAGTGCCCGCAGGGGTAGAACCCCTTAAGGCCTTGTATTTGGCGTTTGTTTTCGGTTATGTCCCCTTTGATAAGCATGTCTCTGAGATTTCTGCCTCGTTTATAAGTAATTTGAGGTCTATCTTTGAGGCTAGGACCCACTATATTGTCTGTCTTGAGGATGTTCCAGTTGCTCGCAAGAATTTTGCGAATCTTATCAGATTGATGGTTAAATGTGGTTATGACACGAGTTTCCTTCTCAGTGTCATTACCATCCTCGGGAGATCTTGGGTTTAACGTATCATTGCGATCTACAAGTGATACCTTTTGGACTGCTTTGTTAAGGACCCCCTCTGGGTACCCTCTTTCCCTGAATCTTTTCAGCATATTTTCTTTCTCGATAGCAAAACTGCTCTCACTGCTACAATTTCGTTTTGCCCTCAGTAACTCACCGAACGGAATACTCCATTTGAGAGGGTCTGGATGAGCACTGAGGGCATGAAGTAGGGTGTTACCGGCCGTATCTTTCCTGTGTAGCTTAGAAGTGAGTTTATTATCGATCACCTCTATCGTGGTGTCAAGGAATTCTACACATTTATCATTAATGTAGTACGTCAGGTGTATATTATAGATGTTAGCATTAAGTTTCTCAATGAATAGAATTGCTTCTTCACATGTGCCCTGCCATATGACGAATAAGTCGTCAATATATCTTGCCCATGTGGAGATTTTCTCAAAGTCTTGTCTGAGATTCCTGTCATTTCTGATTTCTTCTTCCCATTTCCCTAGAAACAGATTCGCGAAGCTGGGCGCAAATGCTGAACCCATGGCAGCGCCACGTATCTGTTTATATATAGCTCCATCAAACATAAAGATATTATTTTTTAGACAAATCTTCATCATTTCGACGAGCATATGAGTATGGTCAGAATAACAAACATCTCTCTGTCTAAGGAAATGGCAGCTAGCTTCTATACCCTGTACATGATCGATGATTGTGTACAGGGCATTAACATCCATAGTAATGAGTAGAGAGCCCTCTACCCATTGTACAGTCTCAATCTTTTTAAGAAAATGAATAGTATCCCTGACATATGTTGGTAACCCAATAACATATTCCCTCAAGAAATAGTCAATGTATTGGGAGAGGTTTTCATTTATGCTGCCTATAGAAGAAATGATGGGCCTGCCAGGAGGAACACTAGCATCCTTATGTACTTTAGGTAATAAGTAGAAAATAGGCAGTTTGGGATAGTCCCTTCTCAAAAAACAGAATTCATGCCAGGTGAGTAAACTATTATTGCGCCATTCATTAAGTGATTCCCAAGTTTCCATTACACTATCGTTGTAATTTGTAATAGTACACTTCACATAGAAGTTACTGGTATTAAGTTGACGTAGTGCCTCGGTAACATACAGTCCCTGCCCCAAAGCACAATGTTTCCACCTTTATCGGCAGGTCTCATTATAATGTTAGTATCTTCTGCCAATGAGAGGATAAATTTCCTTTGATTTTTGGTGAGATTGAAACCATCTCTCATTCCTCTCCCTTGGGTATGTTTGAGTTCTTTTGTAACCACTTCGTGAAAGGTGTCTATGGCGTCGTGGGGGCATAATTGGGCAGAAAATGGATTTGGGCTTAAATGATGTACATGCTGCCCTATCAGTTCTATTTTCTCCCTGAGTTGTGTTGCTATAGTCTTCTTGACTATCCCATGTTGTCAAGTTCATCATATCATTATAGTCCTCTTCTGGTAGGATTTCACCCATATCGCCTACATGCATAGTGCTTTGGTTATGTCTGAGGAAGTGCCATTTCCTCAATTTAAGTTTTCTGGTAAACTTAAAAATATCCACCCTAGTGTCTGAGTAGTTGAAGAGTTCAGTAGGGCAAAACGTAAGACCCAGGCATAAAGTTTGTTTTTCAGAAAAAGTGAGAGTTCTAGAGGAGAGATTAATGACTGTTTTATTTACCATTTGTGCATCCATGGGTATTTTCTGTTTTTGTAACCACCTCTGTTGGTTCCCACTGGTTTTTGTTTCTTTTCTTCTCCTCTGCTGGAGCTTGAGTCTTCTCCTGAATGATCTCCCCTGCCTCTTCCTCTTCGCCTTGGGCGTCCCCGTACTGGTTTCTTCTGGAAGATGGGGGTTAGTTCCTGTACTTTTTTGCGTCTTGTCCTCTGACTATTTCCAGGTCTGATCCGGTGCTTGTACTTTGGCCGGATATTTCACTGTCTGATTCTGTCAGCATATTGGACGCTCCCTTATCAGCCAGCGGTATGCTTGTAAGTGTATTTTGTTTTTGTAGCCCTGTTTGGTTGTACATATAATCGTATTTCGGACTGTATGTTAAAATGCGTCCACTCTCATAGTCTCCGCAGTCCCTGTGTAGCTTGCGCTGTTTCCGATATTTTATATCATCTTCATGTTGTTTTAGGCGAGTTTTTAAGTCTTCTTTAAATTTTGCAACGACCTCTTGTTCAGGGCTATGCAAAAACTCTTCATCCAGTTCTTTAAGTTCTTTCAGAATGTCTTCACGTTCCTCCCATGCGTATTGAATAAGAATGAGAAGCATGTTTTTGCTACTTGTTGCAGAATTGCGTGCCCAGTCATCCAGCATCTGTGGTTTTGGTGACTCATGAGACGGTGTTATGTAGATACGCAGCCCACGTGGCACCATCTCTTTATCTACATAATCTTGTAATGAAGTGGCCTCCCACCATCAGGCACTCTCCTGTTTCCGTAATTTTTCATATTTTCTTAGTTGTGCGGTAAGGGACTTATTTTCAGATTTTTCATTGGTAATAGGTTGAATATTGCCTTTTCCTGGTGCTCTAGCAAAGAGCGTTGCAACCTCCCGTTTTCTCTCTCCCTCTTCCTCCATCTGGAGGGACTGATTATGTACAAAGATGTCGAAGTCTCTGTGTGACAGAAATATATGTATCTTGCACTCGTAGTTCTACTGGACAAAGAAGCGGTAAAAAGATACCGTCTATTGTTTCTTTTTTACAGTTTGTTTCTGCGTATTCCCCCACTTCTATAAGTAGTTCCTGATGCCACTCGATCAGCCCTGGAGGAACTGACGGGACGCAAGGAATTTCAGCACGATAGCATAGATGATTGCTTTAACACGGGAAATCCCAGTCTGTCCTTGTGTTCGCCCGCCCTTACGGGAACTCTCTGACCCCATATGTCATCGGCGTCAGGGGGCGAGGAAACGACACACTCCTGTGCCCCCTCTCCCCCATATCGCCGTAACAAAAAGCAGCGTGAGGCTCACCGTAAGAGTCAAGGCGTTCGTCCACCGGGGCAAGTTCAATCCTTCCGTAGTAAGTGCAGATCGGCGGCAGGCACTAGATCCCTCAATGTGATTAATAAAAACAGCACGAGGTCCTTCCGGGATCTTTTCTCCCTCGTCAGGTGGCGTCTTAAGTTCGGCGGACCACGCCGACCGAAAAGTGAATTTCCAACGAACAGTTTGCTTAAAAAGCAAAAGACGCACTCAGGAATACTGCAGCAGATAGAATTTATTGCCCAGTTAACACGCTACGCGTTTCGACAATATAATTTGTCTTGATCACACATGAATGAACCCCTGTGGGCAACACATAATATACACATTCTAAACATATTCATAAACATAGAAGACGGTTGTCTTTAGTATTCACTGCTACGTCTAAAACGATGGTGCATTTTAAGCGCCATCTTTGAATGGTGTACATTCTAGTGTTTTCATATATTTACATGGTTTTCAAAGCATGATTGTCAAAGTTAACAATTGAACCACACAAACAAACAAATTTTCCGTTCATTTTCCTTTTTCTTTTTCTTTCTCAGAACAACTGAAATATGTTACCCCCTCTATGGGTTACGTCATATTATACGCATATTCTACGCATATTATACGCAAACGAATACTCTTGGTCTAGTGCCAAACCTGTAAGCACATATGCCGAAGCACATATTAACTACTTAAACAAATATAAGGTCCAGTGCCCACTACTTGAGAAAGTAAAATTGCTGGACGCCATAAGGGGCATAACCATGTTAAACATGTATTAGATTAGTAGAGCAGAAGCGTAGAATATGCGTATAATATGACGTAACCCATAGAGGGGGTAACATATTTCCAGTTGTTCTGAGAAAGAAAAAGAAAAAGGAAAATGAACGGAAAATTTGTTTGTTTGTGTGGTTCAATTGTTAACTTTGACAATCATGCTTTGAAAACCATGTAAATATATGAAAACACTAGAATGTACACCATTCAAAGATGGCGCTTAAAATGCACCATCATTTTAGACGGAGCAGTGAATACTAAAGACAACCGTCTTCTATGTTTACGAATATGTTTAGAATGTGTATATTATGTGTTGCCCTGCAGGGGTTCATTCACGTGTGATCAAGACAAACTATATTGTCGAAACGCGTAGCGTGTTAACTGGGCAATACATTTATTTATTTAAAATATTTGTAAAGCGCAGCTGACACCTTGCAGGTTTCCTGGCGCTGGAGAAAACTCGTTAACTGAGGACAATGAGAGCGAGTAGCAAGCAATTTGAGTTAAGGAAATAGCCAGGTTTTAATGCGTTTCCGAAAGGGGAGGAGTTGTGATATTTGGCGGATGTCAAGGGGCAGACTGTTTCACAGTTTCGCCGCTGCGACTCTAAAGGATCTGCCCCCGGTCCTGACTTTGTTATATCTAGGAACTGTTACCAGACAGGCTGAGGCAGATCGAAGAGTTCTGTTGGGGGTGTACCAGGAGAACAAGGCTAGCAGAGGTCTAGGCCCTATTCCGTGCAGAGCCTTAAAGACAAGGCAAAGGGCCTTGAATGCCACCCGTTGCCTTAGAGGGAGCCAGTGTAGCTCGGCTAAGGCCGCTGTGGCAGAGGACCTCCTGGTCCAGCCAAGAGCTAACTTGGCGGCGGCCGACTGAATTCTTTGTAGTCGATCCAGCAGCACAGCTGGAGACTCAAGTAACACTGCGTTACAGTAGTCAAGGCGACTAAGGATAGTGCACCTGACTATCAACGCCCGAGCTTGTGCGGGAAGGAGTGGCATGATTTTGCGCAATGATCGCAATAGGGCAGAACAAGTCCCCACTGTTTTTGCAACCTGGGTTTCCATACTCAGCTTGTTGTTGAGCATGACCCCCAGGTTGCGGACCGAGGTGACTGGCTGTGGTTTTACCGGTGTTTCCGGGGGCCAAAAATCGCTCGGGAACAGGCGTGGTATTCGGCTACCCGCACAAAACAGAACCTCAGTTTTGGAGGCGTTGAATTGCAGAGAGTTTTTGTGCAACCAGCCAGCCGTCTCTCTTAGGCAGTCGTGAAATGATGTTAAGGGGATGGAGTCTTCTCCCTCCCAAGAGAGAATGAGCTGGGTGTCATCCGCGTAATTGATAGTTTTTAACCTGTGGGTCTTTATTAGCGTGATCAGGGGTTTGAGATACACGTTAAAAAGAATGGGGCTGATGGAGGAGCCCTGGGGCACTCCCTGGGGCACAGAAGCAAATGCGGATTGGAATGGGGGGAGGGACACAGCCTGTGTCCTGTCCCGCAGGTAAGAATGGAACCATAGCAGAGCCGTGCCATCCACCCCCGCCTCACCGAGTCTCTCCAACAAAATCCCATGGTTAACCGTATCGAATGCGGCAGACAGGTCCAGCAAGATCAAAGCTACTGCTTGGCCCCTGTCTGCACGCATACGAAGATCTTCCATGGCTGTCAGGACAGCTGTTTCGGTGCCATGGGCTGGACGAAAACCAAATTGGAAATCGTCCAGGATGTGGTTTTGCTCCAGGTGAGTGGAAAGACAGGAACTAACCCATCGTTCGATAACTTTTGCCGGAAATGGCAGGAGGGAGATCGGCCGATAGTTCGACAAACATTCAGGGTTTAAGGAAGGCTTTTTCCGCAGCGTTGTGACAAGCGCTTGCTTCCATGGGGTTGGAACATATCCGCAGTGCAAGGATTGGTTGCAGATTCTGCGCAGAGTGCCGAAGAGTTCGGTTCCAAAACTTTTCCAAATTTTTGGAGGTAGAGGATCAAGAGGGGAGCCCGAGGTGATTCCGAGCACCAATCTTTCAAACTCGGTTTCTGGAATGGGGGGGAATTCCCGCAACCTTACCGTGGGAAGGTGACCTGAATGTGGTGAATCGGGGCAGATGGTAGTAGCCCCCAACGGAGGGGAGGTGTTCAAATTGTGGATAATGTTATCGATTTTGTCTTTAAAGAATGATTTGAGATTGTCGCAAAAAGCTTGTGAAGGTGGCATAGTCTTTGTAGCACAATCGGGTTGGGTGAGGTTTTTAAGGATCAGAAAGATACTTTTCTAGCTGTTAGTGGCGTTGACAATAGTTGAGCAGAAGTAGTTGGCTTTACTTTGCACAATAGCATTTTTATAAGCCCGAAGGTTATCTTTCCAGAGGGATTTATTGGTGTGGGAGTAGCCTTGCCTCCATTTCCTCTCCGATTGTCTGCAGGCTAGTTTGAGGACCCTCAAAGAGTCATCAAACCAGGGAGCAGGTGCTCTGCTCTTAGGTTTGCACTTTTTCTGGGGGGCAAGGGCATCCGAGGTAGAAGAAATCATAGTACAGAGGGCTTTATAGTTGTCCTCCACCGATATAGTGGGGGAGAAACTATTCTCCACTTTGAATACAGAGCATTGTATTCTATCAGACAATTCTATCTGCTGCCACCTTATAAAGGAGATAGCAAAAGAGGGTCTGCCTGTGCATTACAAAATCAAAGTGTGACCTTTCTAGTAGTGTCAAGTTTAGAAGTGGGTTGAAAATAAGGATGCCAGAGACACAGCAAAGGAGACAAGTAGGGATAGTTAAATATATCAGGAGTGCTCCTTGACAAAATATAACTTTTAGCACATTTTCATGGAAATTGGGTATTAAAATGCACTGTTTGCCACATTTTACAGTTTTATTCACAGCATACCCCGTGGAAATGTGACTTACTCGTTTGCTTAATAATTCCGGACAACCTGTACACCGCACTACGTTCTATGATGACTAACAGAAACTGGTGAGCAGGTAGGGCAAGGGCAGTGTGTGAGCAGCGAGAGCAATGCGTGCAGAGTGAACAGGAGCAGAAATGTTAAGATTAAAGGCATTGCCCATTCTTGAAATGTGGCTGAGCCCGCAGCACTCCTTTCCTACCTGCGATTCTTCTCCCTTTATGTTCAGGTGCACATGGAGCCTCCTTGCTTGTGGCATAACATCAGGTGAGTGCATCTGGTTGATTAATGGCGTAAATGTTATTATCGATAATAATCACGACCCCCATCCTCATTACAATACTTGAAAATAATACCAATACTACTTAAAGCAGGGAGGGATGCCACCTAAATAGTACTCATTTTATTGACCTCAGAATGGTGTATGGCAGAGTGTACCCTGACCGTCACCGATATACTGGCCTCTTGGGAAATATGTTCTATTTAGTATACTAATTGCAGCTAGGCCATTTTCATGCACCTGTATTAGAAATGCGGCTCTGTTGTCTGCCAGTAACTGACTTGACTGACTTGTACTTTTAGAGGCAGTAGTCTGCCTCACAAACTCAAGATTTCCACATTGGTCAGGCCTCCTCTGTTAGCTAATTTGCTGTGTCTGCACCCAGGCCTATGCAGGAGGTTCATCCACTTGCCGAGCTATTTTACCTGCCAAAACATGCTGGCACTCCGGTTACTTGGGATTATGATGCGTAGCTTGAATGCTCGTTTGTTTCCATAATGATCGGACCACAAATGTAAGCACCCCCAACCTCACAGTCTCCTGTAACAAGGCAGTTTCCCTAAATCCAACTCACCCTCTGTGCGAAGACAATAGAAAGCCACAAAATGGCTTCAGATATCACTGTACGTAATGACCACCAAACTTAACGACATAGCCGAAAATCTAGAGTAATACGTAAGCCCGCTTGGTTAATTATGTAAGTATGAGATAACCCTTACCTTGCATTATCTCTCCAAATTGTTTTCCTAATCTACGGCCTGCAGTGAGGCAGGTGCCCATGACACAACATTAGCATTGGCTTTTTCAGAGGCCACTATTCGGGAAACAATCGCCCTTCACCCACATTATGCATACCAAGCTGACGAGGGTGCGTAACGTTAGTGTAGGTCAATTAATACACCACTACCACTCAGGCCCGGCTCCAGGAATTTTTATTTGGGTGGGCCAAGGGTGCATTTGGGTGGGCTACTGCGGGCTCGATTTGTCGCATATATGTCTAGGCAGACCTGCTTCAGGGCCCTCCTTTATTTCTTCTTAGTCTTACACTGCCCAGTAAAACGCACTCTTTTCCAAATCTCTTTCCATATATTATCACTCTCAAAAGTGTTTTTTCCATGTAATGTTCCTTTGATGGGAAGAGGAGGTTTCTGAGGTGGGAGTATCAGGCAAGTGACACTTCACGGGCTTCCTCTGTGGGAGCCTTCAGGGAGAATCCCTCTTCATGCCTACTTCCACCTGACCCTGGACTCTGCAACGCACTCCCTTACAGGCTTGATTATACCCACTCCTCCCCAATGCACCTTATCTCACAGCTTTTTTTTTTAAGTTTGAAGTTTATTGAAGTATAAAGAAGCAATGACAGAAAATGAAGAAACAGTCATAAGTTACGAAAAACAAGAAATCTCTCTTACAAAATGGCAGAACTGATTAAAATAACTGTACAGAAAAATAGGATATGTAATAATGCTTATAAACATAAGGAAATGAAGGAACAAGTTGATTAATAAAAACTCATAAGTGATATGAAATAAGCAGTTAATGTACTTAAACACATTGAAAGTAATTAAGAAAAAATGCAATCACGGTGGTTTTTGAACTTCAACATTACGTATTGGAGAAGTGGGAGGGAGTCTGGTGATTCTGGATAGATATTCAGTAAGGGGGATCCATAAGAGATCACGCTTAATTGCTAGAGAAATGGGGGAAACAAAATTAGTGTCTAGACGATGGTTAAAACAAACTGCGTTCCACCAAGCATTAAAGGAAACATCGTTAGCCTGTTTCCAATGTGACGTAATATGGTGTAAAGCAATGGCAATCAAAAGATCAAATAATTTATGTTTGTGTGATGAATCAATGAAAACAGGGGAAAGAGAACCTAGGAAAACATGGACAATGGAAAAGGAAAAACTAAAGTTGAAAATCTTTTGAAATTGGGACCAAACCAAATGCCAGAAACGCAAAATGGGAGGACATTCGAATAGCATATGTTTCAGATCAGCCAAAGGGCATGGACAGGACCAACAAGTGGAGGGAGTGTCTGAGGAGAAAGATGACATAAGTAATGGAGTAAATAATGTACGGTTGTAAACAAAAAATAAAGTTTGGGTGGTGTTAGCAGCTCTGGATGTACTGTGAAGCTTAGACCAAAGTTTATCCCACAACGTGAAGGGCCATGTATGAGACAAGTCTTTTTCCCAAGCCAACTCAACTTTAGACTTAGTGCGATCCGTAGAAAATTGCATAGATTTATAGAGAAAAGAAGCAGAGAGTGAATGGTCGAGGGCATTAGAAACAGAAAGATGCGTGCTAGGGATAGAGTTGGTGGTAGGAAGGGAAGAAAGGTATTGAGTAAGGGAGGGAATTAGTGATAAATATTGTTTACGGGAAGATGAAGGTAACGAAAATTGAGTTTGGAGATGTTGGAAAGGGAGAGGTTGAGTACCAGAAAGAAGTTGAGAGACCCATTTTAAGCCAAGAGAATGCCAGGATTTCCAATATACTGAGCGATTACGGATTTTAAGGTGCTTATTATGCCAAATAGGTTTGGTGTGAGTAGAGGATGTAGAAGGATAGGAAGATAATAAATATGGTTGAAGAAGAGCTCGGGAGTGAGAGATAATGGGGGAACGGAGAGATGTTACATTAGAGGAGAAGGAAAGAACCTCACTAAATTCATAAGGGTAAAGGAAAGAAGATTCTAATGTTAACCATAGAGGAGGATAAGAAGGAAGATCTGAAGAGAGCCAACGTAGTGCTTGTTTTAAGGAAAAAGCGTTATGGTAAAGTTTAAAATTAGGAAATTTGACTCCACCTAGGGATTTATCCTTTTTCAAAGCAGAGAGGGCTATTCGAGATTTCTTTTCCTTCCACAGAAATTTTAGCAGAATAGAATCTATTGATTTGAAGTAGAAGTCTGGGATACGAATGGGTATCATGGAAATGGAGTAAAGGACTAGAGGTGCTAGCATCATTTTGATGGAGTCAAGACGACCCCACCAAGAAAGAAAAAGAGGGTTCCACCGATTGATAGATGCAGTAAGCTTATTGGTAAGGGCTTCGAAATTAAACTTAAGAGTGTCGGAGAGGCGAGGAGCGAACCACACACCTAAATATTTAATCTTAGAGGGTTGCCAAGAAAAGCCAGAGGCATCAAAGAGATGTTTGTGACATAGAGGATTTAAAGGCAGGATTTCGCATTTGTCAGTGTTTAGACGATAGCCAGAGACAGTAGAGAAGGAGGAAACTTGGTTGAGAAAGGAAGGTAAAGTAGTTTGAGGATTTGAACAATAGAATAAAATGTCATCCGCGTATACCGATAATTTGATTTGTTGCTGAGAACCAAATTGAAAACCCGAAATATTCTCATCAAGTCTAATCTTAGTTAAAAAGGGTTCTAAGGCTATAATAAACAAAAGAGGCGACAGAGGGCATCCCTGGCGGACACCTCTTTTAAGGGGAAAATAATCGGAAGTCATACCATTCGCAAAGATTGAAGCATGGGGGCTAGAATAAAGTAAAGAAATAAGGGAAATGAATTTAGATGAGAAACCGAACCAACGAAGAGCTTGGAACATAAAGTCCCATCCTATCCTGTCAAAAGCCTTCTCGGCGTCAAGAGAGATGGCAGCTAGTGGAGTAGAAAGGGAGGGGGCTTTCCTCAAAATGTTAAATAAAACACGAGAGTTATGTGATGATAAACGACCTTTAACAAAACCGGATTGCTCAGGGCCTATGAGTTCTGGTAATAGAGGGTCTAATCTAAGAGCTATAATTTTGGCGAAAATTTTATAATCTGTATTTACCAGGGAGATGGGGCGATAGTTTTTACATAAAGTGTGATCTTTGTCTGGTTTGGGAATTAAACAAATTAGTGCTTCTTGGAAAGTTCCCTGAGAGGATCCAGAATCCGCAAAGGATTGAAATAACAAGAGTAGTTTAGGTAGGAGAAGGGAGGAAAAATGGTTGTAGAACTCGATGGTGAAGCCATCAGGCCCAGGCGCTTTACCACGACGAAGGATTGAGACAGCATGAGATATTTCAGAGAGGGAGATATCTGAATCCAGTGAATTAAAGTCAACATGAGAGGATTGAGGGGAGGGGATATCTTGAAAATAGGCAAAAAGATCAATAGGATCAGGACTAGATTCAGGAGTATATAAAGTTTGGTAAAAGGAAACAAATTGAGATAAGATGTCCTTGTCTTTAAACAGAGAAATTCCAGCCGGACCTTGTAAAGATTCAATTTTGGTCCTTTCCTTTCGTATCTTGAGATAATTGGCTAGAAGTTTACCCATTTTGTTTTGACCACCATAATAGCGAGAGTTGCATTTCAGGAGAGAGTTTGAGGCTGCATTGGTGGTAAATTTATTAAAATCAAATTTGGCAGTAATAAGTTCGCGAAGAGAAGAGTCCGAATTAGAATGATAATAAGCATATTCCAATTTCTTAATTTTATCCAAAAGTTGAGTTGATTTAGAAACCGACTGCTTTTTCTTTTGAGAAACGAAATTAATGATAAAGCCCCTAGCAGCCGCTTTATAGGAATCCCATACCATGACAAAGGGAGAGTCAGGAAGGTGATTGAGTGTAAAGAATTCAGTGGTAAAGGCTGTAAATTGAGTGCAGAAATTGGGGTCAAGGAGTAGAGAGTTATTAAATCGCCAACGTCCTGAGTGAGGAGAGAAGGGGATAAGGTCAATATCCACAAAGACGGGAGCGTGGTCTGAAATTAAAATGGAACCGATGTCTGAGTGAATGGCAAGTTGTGCTAGGGGTTTACTGAGGAAGAGGTAATCAATACGAGATTGGGAATGATGGGTGGGGGAATAGAATGTATACTCTCGAAGGTCAGGATTACATAATCTCCAAATGTCAACTAAAGCATTATTTCGAATAGACGTAGTAAATTGAGAATGCATCTTAGAGGGAACAAACTTAACTCTGGAATTCCTATCTATAAAGGGGTCTAGGACTTGATTGCAATCACCACCGAAAATAACATATTGTTCATTGAGAGTAACCAATTTGTCAGAAATAGAAGGCCAAAACAATTTATCAATACCTGTGGGAGCATAAACGTTGAAAATAACTATAGGTATTTTATCAATAAGAAGGTTAACAAGAACCCAACGACCATTAACATCGCATTCTTGGGATATAACTGAAACTGTTAACTTTTTATGACACAAAATAACGGTACCATTTTTCTTACCCAAAGCTGGGGAATGAAAAACATGTCCCACCCAGCAGCGTTTGAGTTTTATAGCCTCCTTTTCCGAAAGGTGGGATTCCTGGAGGAGGGCAACATCAGCTTTAAGTCTAGTCAAATGCGTTAGAATTCTTTGACGTTTAATGGGGTTATTTAACCCCTTAACATTCCAAGTAACTACACGGAATATAAGGCATCAATAGAATGATATGAAAGAAAGAATGGAGCAAAAAGTGAGTTATGAAATAAGAATAGTAGTAATAAGAAATATAAAATAGAGTATGTAAGAGAAAGAAGTCATGAGAAAATACTGAGAGCGTAAGGAGAGAAAAGGATAGGAGGAAGTAAAGAAAGAAAATAGTAAAAGAGAACAGTAGAAAAAATAGAAAGAAGTGAGAAGATTGTAGAGACATACCAATAAAGATAAAACAAAAAAGACAGAGGGGTGACGACGCCAGAAGAAGACGACATCGACAACGGAAACTCACGCCACCGAACATCTGAGGAACCAGCAGAGGACCAAATGGAAGGGAAGCAGGAATACACCGGGATGAAGAAACATGGGAGGAGGAACTGCAAGAAGAGAAAATGTAAAAGGGATGTTAAAGGGACATATGAAAAAACAAAATATATAAACTACAAATTACTAGGACAAGATCAAACAAGGCAAGAGATACTCATCAGGATGTGGGATACAAAAAACAAGATATAAGATACGGCAGGGTAACAGAAAGACAAAATCAAATTAGGTTAATGTGGTAAAAACATGGGTGATTAAACAACTCTTTCGGTGTCCATGCTGCAGGCTTCATGACGGTGCAGAAACTCTTGAAGGACTAGTGGATCTTCGAAAGTTGTAGTCTTGTCTTTATATGTCACCTTGAAGAGACATGGGTAAAGTAATCCAAATCTGGCACCAAGAGCTCGTAGTCGTGGTCTCAAATCAAGGAACTGTTTCCGACGGTCTGCTGTCACTTTAGCTACATCCTGAGAAAGATACAATCGATGACCCTCCCATACAACTTGTTTTTTAGCTTTTGCCGCTGAAAGTACATGAAGGAGGTCAGTATATTGTAGGAATAGCATGATGACGCCGCGGGGTTTGGTGGAAACTTTAGGACCCAGTCTATGTGCTCGTTGAATGTTAAGTGAGGATGAAGGAGGAAGATCCAAAATTTTTGGTAGAAAGGTTTGGAAAAAGGCAGTTGGATTGGATCCTTCCAAAAGTTCAGGAAGACCATAAAGGCGTAGGTTATTTCTACGATTTCGATTTTCCAACTCCTCTGTCTGCCGTCTTAGGAGAGAGACATCTTTCTCCAACATTGAAATTTTAGCACAAGATGTTTGAAGAGACTCCGTAGATTGTTCCACTAGAAGCACCCGCGATTCAAGAGTAGACCACTTGTCGTGAAGAAATTGCAAAGTTTTAGTAGTTTCGGCCATGAAGGGTTTGAGCGCACGAAGCTCCTCAAGGATAAGATCCATAGCTGCTGATTGCGACGAGGAACCTGGTGAGGGAGGGTCTTTTTTCAGCCGTTTCGTCGAACCAGGCGGTAGAAGCTTACTTGAGGGAGGAGCTTTAGGAATAGCCCCAGTGGTGACATCCGACTTGAGAGAAACAGGGTTATCCATGGTCTGCGTCGTGGAATCAGAATCTGAAGAATGACGTTGTTTGGCCTTGGAAGCAGTAAGCTTGAGGGTACGTAATTTCCCCATAAAAAGCAAGGGAGAAAAAATAGCAGTTGCACCACAGATTCCAGGAGAGTTGTTTTATAAAGAATTAGCAAGGGATACACCCTGTGATGTAAGACTCCAGAAAGCGTATATTAAAATGCGCCCATGAATACTGCGGTAAAGACAAATTAAGTAGAAAGGTAGATGAACCACACACTGCTCTGCCGCTGGAGAAACCTTCAAAAGATATGTACTGCGCCAATAGTATGTCACCGCAAGTCATTGAACAGTCAATCAAATCACACGGGCAAGGGCAGCAAGTGAGAGATCACGCAGGTCAATTAGAAAGTTAATAGGACACATGAGCAAATGTTCGTGAAGAAAAATTACTTCAGAGGGCCTGCGTAATAAGAATCTCTGTGGGAGACCTGCAAGTCTCGTGGACATGAAAAACTGCGGTGAATATGAGCGCCCTTAGAATGATGCAGCGTGAAGCGCTGGGGCAGCGTGAAGGAAAATGGTGCGTGCAGTGTAGAAAAAATAAAAATAAAAATAAAAGGCTGCAGTTATTAGAGAGGCATTATGCAGGTGTGCATATCATTGAGGCAACAGGTTAAGGGTAGAAAGTTCTGCATAGTAGATATTGATGCAGAAAAGCGGCGTTTGCCGTTTGAGGAGATATCACGGCAGAATGTGATAAAATGGCGGCCGCCGAAATAGCGAACCGCGTCACAAACGAAATGAACGCATGTCGCTGGAGTTAAGGAAAGCGGCTTACGTCTGCCTGCTCACCTCACATTCCGACAGCAAAATATTGGAGTGGAGTCAGCAAAAGCCCGGTGTCTGCGGAGATAAGCGCCGGCTCCGGTGCTCGAGTACCGGAGCTCCGGTATCAAGCCGCCATCTTGTGCGGCGCTCAAGCCACGCCCCCCCTTATCTCACAGCTGACCTTGGGCCCCAGCCCCATATCAGGCAGCATTGGGCTCCACTTTCAATTTTCCACGTAAAAACATTACTAAAATCACCTTCAAACTTAAAACATTGACTATAGCAGTAAATATAATTAGAACGCACTTTAAAGTATGTTCCACAGTAGCCCTTATGACCCCACCTGCTAATTAAATAAATAAAAACAGAAAGGCCATGACAGGGCCGGCTTCAGCGCTGATGCGAAAGTCTTTTTTGGCGCCCCACCACGGACCTCTTTCTCCGTAAATACCTTTACTACCACCTTCCAACAGTGCCCCTCATCCCTCCATAGCCCCCCTATTGACCTCCTCCTCGGATTTCCTCACTGCCACACCACAAGTGCCCCTCATCTCCCCAAAACCCCTCCGCCTTATGACCTCCTCCTCGGAATCCCTCACTGCCACCCTCCACCAGTGCCCCTCATCTCTCCGTAGCCACTCCCCTTCATGATCTCCTCCTCAGACTCCCTCACTACCACCCTCCAACAGTGCCCCTCATCTCTCCCTAGCTCCCCCTCCACCCCATGACCTCTTCCTAGGATTCCTTCACTGCCACACCACATGCCACAAGTGCCCCTCATCTCCCCATAGCCCCTCCCCCTTATGACATCCTCTTCGCATTCCTTCACTACCACCCTCCACCAGTGCCCCTCATCTCTCTGTAGCCCCTCCCCCTCATGACCTCCTCCTCAGACTCCCTCACTACCACCCTCCACCAGTGCCCCTCATCTCGCCCTAGCTTCCCCCTCTACCCCATGACCTCTTCCTCGGATTCTCTCACTGCCACCCTCCAACAGTGCCCCTCATCGCTCCATAGCTCCTCCCACTACCTCCTACTTGGATTCCCTCACTGCCACCCTCCACCACCGCCCCTCATCTCTTCGTAGCCCCCCGTGGACCTCCTCCTCAGATTCCCTCACTGCCATCCTCCTCCAGTGCCCTCATCTCTATGTAGCCACTCTCTCATATGCATTTCATTTGTTGTATAGCGCTACTAATATCAGTGTAGTATGTCAGTACTTTACACCACGCACACATTAAACAGAGACAATGAATCAAACAAGTATGTAAATCAGTCTACAGGGAATGTCACATTAGCCAATGAGTATTACAAGGTGTGGGAATCACATGTCATTCATATTGGTGGGCAGGATATCTTAAAAAGGTTTGGTCTGGGGAAACACAACCTTAGGATTTAAAAAGTATTCCATGGGGGTCAGCTTTACTGATAAAAATGTATATCTGCCCAAACATACTCAGTTTAGCAATATTAGAATAATGAAAGACTGAGGAAGTTCTAACTATATCACAAAACAAAAAAAGCGAAGTTCTAACTATACCATTCATTTTTGTATGCAGCTCTTTGGTGACAGGTTACTGTCCTATGTTAGGATTGTAACTTCTGAACTGCAAGTAACACAAGGATCTCTGTGACAAAGGCAGTAACCCACTGAGCTTCCACATAAAATACAGTTCATCTGCATTTAAAAACTAACAGACAAATGATTGCTCTCCAGCAGGATCATTAATCACCAGCGTTATCTGGGCATTTTGTATTGTCTAATTGTAATCCTGCATCAGCCATGATAATGATAAAAACTGTATAAAATGAAGCGCACATGAAGTATGTGTGGTGCTGGGCCTGTGCAGATTTTTAAAAGAGAAAAAAATAGTAACACATTCTCTTACCTACTCCATTTGTCAAACGTTATGTCAGGCAGCCGATGTGATAAGCAGCTGCAGGGGTCAGGAAAGGTGAATAGGAATAAACAAACTTATTTTCTCCTGTGCTGCATAGGAAAATATTCACGCAGCAGAACAGTGGGCAAAGGTGACCGTTGTCAAAGAAAGGATTTGTCGCCTTTCACCATGTGGAGATGAAGGGGTGTTAAAATATACAAAGCCTTGTTCATATGTAAATGGTCTTAAAGACTTGTGAAGTACTCGGGGCGGCTGCGATAAACTGTCTGTGTGTGTGCCCCGGGAAGCTGTCGCACACACACACACACACACACACAGACACCCTTTCAGCCCAATGCCATTGCGCACCTGCCTTCAAGCCCACACTGCGAGGGCCAAGGCTCCTGTTTGGGTGGGCCAGGCTCATGTTAGGGTGGGCCTGGCCCACCCGGCCCACCCGCTAGAACCGGGCCTGCTACCACTGAATAAGGCCTCACCACCTTTCCTCATCAACAGCTCCATTGCAGAACTTATCTGCTAGGTCTTGGAGCAATGGCGGCTGTAGTCTCCTTCATCTGCAGTTTCGTGAAGTGTGTGGGGCAGCCGTTACAATAGGACCTGACCCCGCCCACCAACCTTGCCAACCAATGTGTATCCCCTAATTTAATGGGGGTGACTCATATTGTTCCCTCTGTTTGCTTCTACCAGATAGCAGTTTTCAGTACAGTGCTGTTTTCTACTGCTTTGGCTCCCTCAAGTGGCCAAGCCATGCAAATGTTAAAATTCAGCTATACTCGGTTTAAACTGGGTCTGCTGATTTTCAGCCAGTAGGGTACTAACAGGCACATTTGGGTTAAACCGATTTCCGGACAGCCTAAACATAATGAACATTTGAGCACTACTGCCGACAGCACTACACTTCAAGACAGAGAAGTACATTCCACACATTTCTCTCATGCTTTCATACGCACATCCCACACAGTCTGTTCCAAGCAAGGCTGTTTTGCTCTGTGTTGAGGAGAAAGTACATCTAATCAGTGTGGGTACTTGTTCCTAAGTGGACATGGTATAGAAAACATTTTAAAAAGGAGTGGTTGGAATATATGGTTCCAGGGGGATCTTCCTTATTTGGAAGTATTGCCCTCACACACCCTTGCAGGTGTCATGCTTCATCATCGGGCATTTTGCTCCTCGTGGGTCTGGCACTGCAATGCCCACAGGCTCCACAAGAAAGCTCTTTGTCGGAGATCTTTTCTTGTATAAGCCGTGACGGTGCATGCGTGTGTGTGGGTATAACGTGTAAGGTGGACAGTGTGATCTAAAAATTACCCAAAGGAGATCAAATTTTATCCAGAGACACTTCGGTAAGGTTAAAAAATAAGGTGCGGTTATGTGTGAAATGTTATGATATGCCACAATTCAGTGAGTGTGTTGTACTGAACTTTCGTGGTTTTACTATTCGGGTCGACATGTTTCAAGCTATGTTGATCCAATACTGGATCCCAAGCATTTCTTCAGGACCAAAAAATATATTCACTACCCCTGAATTAGGGTGGGTATCTAGAGTCTTATCTGTCGTGCTCACCCCAGTACGAATCCATAAACTAACCTGGAGGAAGAAGAAAGATATAGGGAAAGGAATTGAAATATCCAAACAATCAATGTTTTATTTTTGATAGCACATAAAATGCACGTATGGTCTCTGCATATCATCGTATCATGCAGTGCCATGCTGTGTTGTCCGAGCTCTACATTAGCTCTTCTATTATGATTGCAACCAGTGCCTAAATCACTTGTGAAATCACTGTGTAACAACAAGCATTATTAAAAAATATAAAATAGAGACTACACATACAGGAACTCACAACATACAGTGTTATTATTACAGATAAAAATTCATTGTCATTACTGACTCCCATGAGGTATTTGTATTTCTTACCCCAACTCATAGGCCATAATGTGCCCTAGGTCAAGGCAGGGGACCGCAAGATTATTGCAGTTTCTGTAAAAAAATAATATCAAAGGCAGAGGTGGTCAATGCTTAGTTTCACCGATTGGGTACTCACATGTCACTTTCTCCTCTGCAATCAATATTATACTCACAGTTCCATGCGCAAGTCAGCAGCCCGTCACCTACCCCTCATCCTGCATGCCTGCAGATGAAGGGCATGGCCGAAAGGGGCTTGCTTAAGTACAGAACGCCCAGTTATCAAGGCTCACATGCAGCAGAGACCCGGAAGTGTACTCTGCGTCAAAAAGCAATGTGGGTACATGTGAGTCCAAGGTGGTTGGGGCGTATGGTGGTGGCCATGTTGGAGAGGCTCCGTTCTCTGTAGAATATGTTATACGGAGATAAGGTGAATTGGTAGTGCCCATCTTGAGATGGTCAGAGTCTCATGTTCTTACGAAGCTCCCATTAATCAGTTTGCTCTCTGAAATTACTGATGTTATATAAGGACAATCTTTGTTAGATCACTACAATGGTCGGCATATATCTCGAATAGTCGCCATGATACAATTGTTATGGGGGAACTTATGTCAAACTTGATATTCTGTGTATATTGAGATGTGTTCCATGTAATACTGGTTTGACTATTCCCAGTAAGCTGGATTGCTGCGATGTCTAGACCGGGGTGGTCGGAACCTAGGTCTGCATACAATCATCTTTTACTTACCTATAACTCCCTAGTATATGGTACAGAGTGTAACCAGGGCTAATAAGTAAAAGATCAAAAGTGGACTGCAGCACTTATTGTGCCACCACTTAAGTGACAAGTTGAAGAAATGGCTGGAGCCTGCCACTGCAGCCTAGTTCGGCAGCTTTTAAACTGCCAACCCGACTTGGTAAAATAAACTCTTTGCCAGAACCTTCCTATTTAGTATTTGTAAATCACTCCTAGGGAATGCTTTAGTAGCCCACAAGCCAGGGTGCTAAATATTAAAAAGAAGGATGTTTCTTTTATATTTGGCATGTCCTGAAGGGGAAACCCAAAATTGTTGTTTTCACTGTAGCAAGCCTGGTGGTCTCATTAGCTAACATGGAGTTACACTAGCCCACTCGCTAAGTGCTAACTTCTATTTGGGACCACCAAACATAGTACTCCAAGGTATGAAATTAATTGTTGCATTAAACACATCTCAATGCTGAAGTTGGATTTAAAGTAACTTTGAATAGTAAGGATGATTTTAGAAAGTCACCACTTTCTTACCCCAAAATTCTGAAGTCCTTTGCTGATTAACTGCATTTGTTGCCACCAGAGACAGCCTGTTTCCTTCCTGCTAGAGGCGTGAAGCACTCCCATGAAAGGGAACAAAGGGTCTGCTGGAGGGAGGAGGTATGACCGCCTCCTGACAGGATGGCCCAATGGCGGTGGCCATGGATGGCCTGCTTAGCTTGCCTGCTCCTTTGAGGAGGTACACAGACTAGCTTCTCTTCCAGAGGGGAAACCCCATTACAAAACTGGTTTTCCAGGAGGGGTGGCTACTTATACTGGACATACCTCAGGGGTGTGCCCATAGCTCTAACCCAAGGAAGAAGGGTCTCTGCATCTTGAATTTGGGCAGAAAGACTGAGGGATTGATTTGTGCCCACTCCACAGGAAAATATGTCAGAAGGGGTACGATTTCCCTGTGAGAAATGTAGTACCTTGGCCAGAGAGTCCTACTCTGCCACAAACTCAAAATTGGCATTAAAGTGGCACCCCTGACTTCCAGACTCAGAACTTTTCTGGACTTGGAAAGGACAGAAATAGGACTGCACCTGTTTCACCTCTGGACCTCAGAAAGAAAGGCTGCACCAAGGGAAACTGCACTTGCTGAACCAAGACTCGACTTCAGAAAGAGAAGGGCTACTCCTACGCTTGACTTTGTGGTGAGAGACCCAAAGGGCTGGACCTGCTCCCACTTGTGCCAAGGACCAGTGAGCGGACTCCAAGTGCTAGTTAGCTAGCCTGTGCTACGCTTTAGGGACACAAAAGCTAAAGAAGCCTGCACCTGTAAAGTGCTGAGTTGACCAATAGCCACTACACTTGGTCTGTACTCTGCTGGTGTAGCCTGTGAGATCGAGTCCCAAATCTGAAGAGGTGCCTCTCAGCTCCTGGGCCCTTGGCTGGTGCTAGAGTGTACTCTTTCTCCCCACAGAGCTGCAACTTGCACGCCAAAGGGAAAAGATTAATGGTTTTTGTACACCGAGTCTGAAGCTCATAGACTAAAGCTACTTGACAGTTTGTGGGTAGCCTTGAATGCCATCAAGTTTTTAGGAAAACAATGGTTCTGGTGTGGCCCAAAGGTCCAATGAAATATAGTGATCCCGTAGGGGACACTGTATTGGAATTGGAAACGATAATTAATATCTTAGGGAGCATAAATAACATACAAAAGGACATGAAGGTCAATTTAAGACTGCTATTTATGAAAAAAAGGGTGACTTTTAAACAAAAACATCGCATTGACAACAAATATTGGAACTCCTCAAGAGCATGTAAGGAGTTCCTGTTGTAGGGGGTTGATGGCGTTTCGATCTTAGCTATTCGAGATCATCTTCAGGACATACAAATTGCGAGTAAGCTGAATCTAAAACAAGGGAGGATATTAATTATGTTATAGTCTTGTCCCTAGTTACTTGTATATACAGAGTAATTCCTTAAAGTAGTTCATCTGGTGCTCCCAGTGAGCAATTATGCATAGTAAACAAATGTATTTATAGTGTGCAAGCATAAGTTATTAAACAATTTTGGTTACAAAACCTCAGTCTATGACTTCTAAAGTCAGTTGGAAATAATAGGAGCATGAGAGCGATGAATTGACAGAAGGAGGCGCACCAAGTGTGAGAGAAAGAATAAGCATAATAGCAGGTAGAGTGACATGAGCCAAAATCCAGTGATATGCGTGAGAGAAAGAATTGCGCACTAATTAATTGTGACTGCTAGCAGCGCAGTAAGGAGTAAAACAACTTACTCGAACCGGACAGTGCCGGGGAATTGCTGAGAAATTAAGTAATTGAAGAAGGGATCGCCACGAGGGCCATAAATCCCTGAGGGTAGGAGCGGGGTGCGTGAGATGAATCCAACATAAGTCCGCCCACGGCTGCTGTCTAGGAAGGAGCAATGAGAAGGGTTATGGCACGGAAGGCAGCACCACAGGCTCTAGTAGTGAAGGTGGGGAATGTATAGGGTGTCACTTACTGGGTTAGCAGGACTTAGTAATTAGCCTGAGTTGCAAATGGGTGAATAGCTGAGTATGTTCTCCCGGCAGCGCGCAGAGCCAGGTATTTGATAAACTGAGGGAAGGGAAAGTAAATATTAATATGACTTCCTGGAGCGTCTTGAATCACAAAGAGAGCCGAAGTTGATGACATGTAATGGCAGGACTCAGTTGTCTGAGACACGAAGGGCTGAACAGCAGAGTCAGTTCCCCCGGCGGCGCACTGCGGACCCTGGGGGAAGTAGGGTCGGCAGACCAGTCTTACCCCGGGGTTTTCGCGCAAGATCAGAAGGACAGGACTGAGGTTGGGTTTAGGGGGTTGGGATTAGGGTATAAGGAGGGCAGGGGAGGAGTTTTCAGCCTCTTCCTGCCCTCAGCGCCATTAGGGAAGGGTCTAGTTTTCAATTGATCCACCCTCACACCCTACATGTTACAGGTGTGTGAAACAGGTAATTACCCGGAATAGCGTGCCAGTTTAGGACGGGTTGAGGGTTGGTGCTAGCAGTATTGTGGAGGGGTGGGGAGTATATGACGGGAATACTCACCCTCCCGGTGAAAGATAAGTGTGGAAGCAAATGGAATAAGGGAGGAGGTCGCTGAGTGAAGCGGGAGACAGTAACTGGAGTGTGGGAATGGATGATGGATCAAAGACATGACGTTTAGGATTGTTGATAAGTTACTGATGTTTTTGGTTAAATATTGTTGTCAACCCTGTCCTAATAAATGGCCTTTTACGCTAACATTCAGCGTTGGGTGGTTATTGCACGATAAGCACATTAAATAATTAAATTAATGAAGGCAGAGTTAACAGTAAGAAACTACCTAGAAGGTAGGGTGCCTTAATTTACAAGGAGAGACTGGCGGTAGATACCACTTACTTAATAATCAAGGCCAGGGCAGCAAAAGTCAACCAGGACCCGAAGAGCAGAGCGTGTCCTCCTGCTTCGGAGGACGAGCTGAGTGCGGGAAACTGGGACGGTGTGGCAAACTAATTAAGCGATGGGCAGAGGCGTGACTCAGCTGTGGAATGAGCCTCGGTGTAAAGAGCTAATTAGCTCCGGCTATGAGCGAGGGGGCACGTCATGGCCCAGACGAGTTAATCCATTCAGCACACGATTGTGTAATCCAATGGTTAGTTCAAAACAAGTAGCATGCATCTCAGTAGTACAACTAAGGAGGGACAAAGGAGTTGAAATAAATTTAGAGAACTAGGCACAGCTGAATTAGAAAGGCTAAAGGGGATGATCCAGGGTTACATAACCAGAGAAATGCTAGTTGGAAATTACACATATATAGAAGCAAGATGGCGGATTGAAGCCGCTGCAGCGAGGTTGCTCCACAGAGATCTCCCTCCTTCCCTCTTTTTATGAGGAGAAACTGAGAAAGATAATGACTCGTTAACCCGATTGCCTGAGAACAGAGAACGGTTAACGGCTAATGGCTAGCGGCTAACGGAGACTCGCTGATGGAGACTGTTCGTTGACCGAGACTGCTTGGTGTTTGGTGCTTACCGCTCGGCTCAGCTGGGCTCGGCTGGGCGGACTGCGGTCGCAGTGAGGGCGGAACCGAGGCGAGGCGAAGCGAAGCGAGGAACGGAGAGCGGCGCGGCCGCCGAGGCGATCTTGGGACAATTCTGCTGCGGCTCCTGTGCGGCTCTTGTGCGCCTCTTCGTAAAGTTTACAACACAGTTTTCCACACAGTGCTGATTGCCCCACAGTGAGAGCTACTTGGCGAGAACATTATCGGGGATTATCGGTGCTGGGATTCGAGGAGCACCATCCTGCACTGACGAATCTAACGGTGCGGCTTGGACTGACGACTGATCTACCACCGATACAACTAGGACCAGGCTGGTCAGGAAGAACGGGCGTAAAGGACCACTCTTATGGCTCTCATGGCTCCCAAAAATACAAGGTAGAATAGGGCTCTGTTGAAAGGTACTCCCCTGAAGGAAGGATCAGAGGAGAGGAGCGGATGAAGGGAGAGCACAGCTGCATAGACCTATTTCACCTGCAGTGGTCGCACGAATGCCTCGCTTCAGTCAACCGGAGGACCAAGCTGGTAAGCCACAGCCTAATCTCCCCCCTATTAATCTGTATGTAAAGGAGAAAGTGACTTTGTCAAAATTAAAAATTAAAACCAAAGAGGATGATCTTTCTGCTGACAAGGCTATTAATAAGACCAAGAAGACTAATAATACTACTAGCAAAGCTACTCAGCAAGGGGAACTAAATAATGATGTAACAGTGGGGGGAGAGTTAGACTTTAATTCACCGGCGGAGAATAATCCAAACAAAGGGGCGGACGCGTGGTCCACGCTGAACACTATAACTGGGCCTCCGGAGGCTTCGAATGGGGGGTTGAATCAGAGGTGAATACTGATACTGACGCCCTTCCCTCTGATATCGATGCACTTTTACAAACAGATATGGCGCCCATAGTGACTTCACTAATCCCTCAACCCCTACAAGCGCAAGCGCAAGCTACAACTCTGGAGGAGAAAGGTTCCAGTATCGATAATGATATGGAGAGTATTGAGGCTAACTCAGTACAGGAAAACAACTCTAATGATGCGTATGAGGAATATGTGGAAGGAGTAGAGGAAGGGGAAGATAGAGGATTTGAGAATGCCCAAGCTCAAACAAGAAGGGAGAAATCCTCTGCTATTAAGAGAAGGGGGAAAGGAAAAGTAAGAGCTAAGAAAGGGAAGACTAAAGATACAGCAACACTGCTTACAACTCTATTATTAACAGCTACAGGAGCTACAGGAGGGAACATAATCAGAGATCAAAGCCCCTTACTCAAGTGGATGCAGGTTAAGGGGGGTTCTCAAAAGTTGTCTATTGCATTATCAGGAAACCACTCCTTAGAAGCTGACAATTCACAAGACTATACTTTCAAGACCTCTCCTAGCAAAGGGGGTTTACCAAGTTTGGACCTAGCTCCGAACTCAATACCCAACTCGGCTTCTATCACTGTGGTCTCTCCGGACTTCACACCCGCTAGGCTTCATATTGGATCAGATGGGTGTGTTACATCTAGCCAGAGAGATAATTCCTTTATGTCTACTACCCCCTGTAACGAGGCAATAGCACTACCGGCTATATCAGCTACAATGGCTACACCCGCTACATCTCTCAATTTTCTCTCCTACTCCAACTGAAACTTCTTCTTCCTCTCTGGATCTAATCTTGAAAACATTAATGGTACATCATGAAGAGTCTTAACAACACTTCCGCCAACTAAAGGAAGATAACTGTAAGATACATAACTGTTTATAGGAAGTCACCAGCAAGCTAAGTGGAGTCACTAAAGATATTGAAGAGTTACAGCAGAGGGTTGTTGACGTCGAAGAAACACTGGCCACTACTATGGCCTCAACAGGAGAACATAAGGCAGATATTGAGATCTTGAAGAATAAAGTCGAGGATCTTGAAAACCGACAGAGGCGCCAGAATTTGAGAATTTTTGGAATCCCCGAAGGGTCTGAAGGCTCCGACGCAAGGGCCTATTTGGTCCGATTATTTCAAAAGGCATTCCCGGACCTTGGGGATTGGGACTGGGACTGCCAGCTTCAACGGGTACATAGATTACCGATCATCTCCAAAAATAAAGAGAGCAAATACCCTCAACCCATTCTGGCCTATTTTGGCAATTATCTGCTAAGACAGGCAATCTCAATTAAAGCTCGACCGAACACACCAGGGACTTGTGATAACGTAACTTTTTTTGCTAAATCAGACCTCAGTAAGGTTACTATGGACAAAAGATGGGGGCTGCGGAAACTGATAGACTCTTTTAAGTCTAGGGGGGCCACAGTATATCTTCAAGAACCCGCGCGTCTCAAAGTTATAAATGCAGGGCATACTTATTTTTTTAATGATGTTATTGAAGCAGAGCAACTTTTGGCGAAAATGGATATCAAAACTTAGGTAGTTAGCCTTACAGAAACCTAGAATTTGAAAGTTACGAATAACCCCTTTTTTCTTTACTCTTACTAATTATAAAAGCACATTTTTCGGGTTGGGATGGGTTGGGATCTTGCATATGAGTTTAATATGGAGGGGGAGATCTTGGGGAGACCTCTCTGGTTAGCTGCCCTTCCAGCGGCAGCAGAAGATAGAGGGAGGCTTCTGGGTAGGTACTTGGGGTGGGACCTCTAGAGCAGGGGGAGAAGCTCAAGGGGAGAGGGTTGAGGGGGGAAGGGTTAGGGGAAATAAGGGGGAAATCGACAGCACAAGCATATGTACAGACCTGAATAATGATTTAAAGAATAAACGCAATGGGCACTGCTTACAGAGGTTAAAATCGAATAAATGTATCAAATAAACTGTCTAGCATGGAATGTCTCCGGTCTCAACAATAGAATTAAAAGACAATTCGTTTTTGAAGAACTGAAAATGTATAACCCTCATCTTGCCCTTTTAAATGAGACTCATATTCATTTTCAGGACCCTAAAATGATGGAACAAGGGGGATATGAACTGATTACTTGCACCGCCTTGAATGCATCAATTAGGGGGGTCGCTGTACTCAAGAAGAAAACTTTTAAGGTGGAGGTACTTAGAACTGCCGCAGATAAAGCCGGTAGATGGGCATTAGCACAACTTAACCTAACGAATTCAAAATATGTACTATGTGCCTTGTACGGATCAAATATTGACGATGCGGGGGTTTTTGATCGTATTAATATTGAACTTTTGGATTGGGAAGGGGATATAATAATGATGGGGGACTTCAACTGCATTATGAACTATGCCAGGGATACGACCAAGATGAGTCCATCACAACGTATGCGTAAAACTAGGGCAGCTATTTTAGAGTTATCGCGCATTCATAATTTAAAAGATGCTTGGAGGAACCTATATCCGACACTTGCAGGATATACATATTATTCTGCCCCCCACTAAATGTGCTCCCGCATTGACATGGCATGGACGACTGATCGTGTTTTAGAGGGTTGTAAAATGGAGATTTGTCCAAAAGTAACCTCGGACCACAACCCTATTATATTACGGTTTAATATTTTATCTACTAAGCCGGCTTTTAGGTTATTTTCGTTTCCAAGATATTTGGTAACAGATACTTTATTTGTTTCTCAATTGAAGAAACATATTAAAGAATTCTTGGAATTTAACTTAGACTCAGCTCACCCCATTTATGTATGGGATGCATGCAAAGCAAGCATTAGAGGGTTCGCACAGCAGTTCATTATGAGACAAAATAAAGAACGAAAAAATGAGATCTTGGAAATGACTTCTAGAATACGGTCACTGGAAGAATATTTGGCTGAGGCTATTAGACAAGAGAATTTAGGGGGACGTACTTCAAAAAATAAACCTCTACTGGAACTTAAATTGACTACGCTCCGGTCCAAAACTAAAACATTTTTAAGAGAGAAAGTTAGTTTGAAACTACATAAATACAAACAGTCGCAATATGAAAGCGGCGACAGAGCTGGTAAGATTCTTGCTTATAAGGTTGCTGAAGATAGGGCCAATTCTTTGATTAAAAATATTAAAGGGGCGGATGGGGTTAGCTATAATCAACCAGAACAGATATTACAGCAATTTGTAACATATTATGGCAACCTTTATACACCCGAATCTACCCCTACTGAAGAGAACATGCAAAGATATATAATCAAGAATTGGACACTAGATAGGGAACCTGATTTAATGGAACCAATTGAAACACATTTTTCACTCTCCGAATTACAATTGGCTATTTCTTCTCTCCCACAGGGGAAATCCGCCGGTGATGATACACTTCCAATCGAAATCTATAAATGCTGCAGCGAGGAACTGTTACCTACATTCTGCTCGGTGATTAATCAAATTGGAGATACAGGCAAAGCCCCTAACTCCTGGAAAACTGCCAAAATTATCTTTTTTTTAAAAAAGGATAAGTCACCTTTGGAGTGTGGGTCCTACGGGCCCATCTCCTTGATAAACGCTGATGCTAAGGTTTATTCCAAGTTACTAGCCATGAGATTAGCCCCGCTAATGCCTAAACTAGTTAGCCAACACCAACACGGTTTTGTGACGGGCAGAGATACAACAGCACATGTTAATACTGCTATTACTGCATTTGACGTTGCCACTACTAGTTCCTCCCCACTCGGTATGGTGTTATTAGATGCAGAAAAAGCATTCGACCGAGTGGGGTGGGATTATCTCTGGGCTATATTAAGGAGGATGGGCTTTGGGAAACAGTTTCTAACCAGGATTCAAGAACTGTATGATTCCCCCAACGCAAAAATAGGATATGCCAATTTAATTTCTAACAGTTTCCCGGTTTTAAGAGGTACACGTCAAGGGTGCCCTTTGTCTCCACTTTTGTTTGCTCTTTCAATGGAGCCTTTTATTAATGCGATACTGACTCAAGAATGTATTAAACCATTTACTAATGGTAATAACTCTCTTAAAATTACTGCGTATGCAGACAATCTGGCAATTTATACAACTGATGTGCTGAAAGCCATAGCTGGGATCATTAAGGAAGCTGATGAATTTGGCTCGTTTCGGGATACAAATTAAATTTGAATAAAACGCAAATCATTGTCAACTACAAGCTGCTGGCCCCAGTCTTGAGGGTATGTCATACAGCGAACTTCCTGGGTATTAAAATAACATCTAACATAAAAGAAATTATGGCTCTAAACTATGATACTTTACTGAAGGAGACAACAGGGCTTCTCAAAAAATGGCACAAGGTTCCCTTAAATTTGCTTGGACGAATCAACCTTATAAAAATGAACATCCTGCCTAAATATTTGTATTTATTTAGGTCTATACCTCTTTTTATTAACAACTTATTCTTTAAAAATCTGGATGGTATTCTAGGCAGCTATATCTGTGGCTACAAGAAAAATCGTAGAGCTCTTTCTCTTCTCAAATTAACAGCTATTAAGGGCGACCTTGAATTCCCCGATTTGAAATTTTATTTTTACGCTTCTTTTTTGGGTCGGATACGTAGCCTTTTTTCCTCTAGCTACCCTTATTTTTTTCACCAATTTATGCTTGGGGCAAATTCTGTACAATTTCTAGCTAGAAGCAATGACCCGAATTACTTTAAACGAGTGAAGTTTAAGACCGCTAAAGACGTGGTTCACATATGGAATACCATCATGGCTATCGATAAAATTAAGTTTTTTCACCCTAAGATAAGCATGTGGAATAACCCGGGCTTACCTGAGATTTTTAGCGATCCAATAGTTAGAATATGGGCTAATCATGGTATAAACCAACTTTCTGACCTATACGGTGCATCAGGCTTTTTAACATTTGATACCTTAAGAATACTTTATAAACTCCCCGAAAATGCGTTATTAAAGTATATACAGATACGTGATTTTTTAGTGAATAAAATGAAATTAAAGGAAATTTTAGACTCAGAAATATGGACATGTATTTACGGGGAAACAAATAAAGATATAATTAGCTTAGGTTATAAATGCCTCTGTCAATTTAAACCTGATGACTGTATTAAACTTGCACAGAAATGGACCACTAATTTAGGAATGCCCATTTCCCCGCATAACATCTCCACTTTTCTTCATATAGCAACTCTTTAACTCACTCTTCTAGTTTAAAACTCCAATCTTATAAGACTGTATGTCAGCTATACTACACGCCCCTTCACTTTTTTAAGTGGTCAGGGAACAATGCATTATCTGAACGTACAAAATGCCCAAAATGTGACCTACTAGCTTCTGATTTAGTACATATCATTTTCTCATGCCCGGCTTTGCAGGGATTCCGTTCTCCTACAGAACTGTGCATAGAGATTTGGAACCTCAGTGAATTAGGGTGGCCCAAAACTCACCTCAGTACCCAAAATCCCCTTACCGAGCTAGCTACAGTGTCTCATTGGTCATAACAAACTCCCAATGTTTAGACAAACCAGAACATGAACTTACAATACCTCAGGTTACGTGGAACACATGAGCACTCTTTCGTTATACAATCATTTCAAACCAGAACGTGGAGTAAATGAGGACACGTGCACATTTGAAATATTTATTTACTAATGCCGTTTTCTCAAACGCAGTATCTTAGATAATACAAGGAAACATATTATCAGAAGCAAAGTTATCAGCATAGTTACTAGTCCATAGAAAGCAAAAGGTGACAGCATGCTAAGATGCTGTAATGAATAAGCGTTAACAACACCTAATTCTCACCCTCCCTAACTAGCATATTATATTAGTATCTAAGAAGGTCTCTTTGGGTTTTAGCAGGGCAGGCCCATACCTCAAGATCCTAGTGTGAAGAGATCACATCAGCTTTCACCAGCTCTCTGCATGCGAACCGCATCAAGTGTGTATGTGTGCTCTAAACAAAGCAATATAAAACGCGCCTAAAGCCAGAATTTGGCAGGAGCTGCACTTATGTTATGTCTATGAAGGTGCGGAGATCAGACCTCACAACAATTCTGTGTCGAGTTATCCTTGAAGCTTCAGCACTCACTGTACAGACAGTTTACCAAGCAAAGCTGATATCAGAGTAATAACATATTATTCTCATGTAAATCACAACGCTCTTCTAGGCTGAAAGCTAAATCAACAATTATGTGTCGTGTGCAGAAGCAGCAAAAGGAAAAATGGCATTTAAACATTTGATAAGCTCATGCTAACTTAACACGGTTTATAGATAAGCAGTAACTATATGACAGGTAAGCTATTTCATATTTAATTTAGCCAAGCCTATACTCATTTTGTATATTTCATTTAGCCAAGCCTATACTCACATTTTATTTATAGTATAGTTTCTAGAGATTGATCCTTTCACAATTATACCACTATTGATGCATCCAGTGGCCATAGCACAAGGCCTGTGACAGCTGAATTCTATATCAGGACCGGAGGCGAGGATTATGCTTTTCTTTCTCCACTTTAATCACAGTAGCCAATCAAAGATAAACAAACCACTATTCCCATGAACCATAGGGAATAAGAACACAAAACAATAGAGTATCCATAGCTAGACAGTCCTCTTCCAATGTACCAATCACGAGGCTCCCACCAGTATGCAGTCCTCTGTCCCTCTTCACTCTCCCTCTTTCTTCCCTGCTGCAACCAGATAAGTGTTGCCCTTTTTGCCTCTCCTCATGATGTGCTGTATTATGCTCTTTGTAGTGTTTCTGTAACTGTTATGCTTGCAGTGTTCATATGTGTGAACTGGGATTTGCACTGTGTTGGATTCTTGGCAGTGATTTGTTTTTCGGATCCTCGGCGCCCGGCTGGGTTGCGCTGCATTCCTTTGTGGATTGGTAGGGCCTGCTTCATTTGGCCTGCCTGGCGTCTTATTTATTTCGCGTACAGGCGACCCGCGTTTGTTGATTAGGTTCTCTTGCTTTATGCAGAGTGGATTTTTACAGTGAGTCGACCGCTACTCAGTTCTCTCGCTCGGCTGTGGGAGTCTTCAGTCTCCCTAACGGCCGTTACCCGGTCTCTCCCCGGACCCCTTTGCTGGACCTCGGGGAACTAGTCACCAGAATCGCCGCCGGCGCTAATCTTGCAGGATTCGCGCTCCCACCTCAGGAGGTCTGCCAGAACAGTGGCGAGGATGACACCATGGCGGGGAAATACAGGTCAGTTCAGATACACCAACTGACGGGCCCAGGCGGGTCACAGCAGGGTAACGAGGTAACGGGTTTTGCTGGGCGCAGGGAGATGACTAACCCACGGGATTTTACCAGGGCTACAGCCCCATTCAGAAGGCAGCCCCACTCACCCGTCTGGTTAGATTTCTTTCAGCCTGCAACCCGGACTTCCACTCAAAGAACTGGTGGTAGTTGTTGTCTCGTGGCTTCAAGTGTCAATGTCTTCGCGGGGTCAGATCAATTGGCAAGGGGTAACATCACAGGAAGGGGTAGCAGCCTCTGAAGGCAGTCAACCCCCTTCACTTCACAGTGCCAACCTCCTCACTCCACAGCCTGGACTCCAGCGAGACTCTCTCCTCTGCTTCCACTCCACACGACACAAAATGGCTCCCCAACATTCCACCTTATATAGCCTGTCCCTAGAGTGTCCAGAGAGGTCCAGAAGGTTCTGGAAGCCCTCATATTACCCTATGGCACTAGACTATGAGGTAAACTTGTCAGTTGGCAGGCCACCATTTTGTCAGGATCTCCTATTCTTCCACCATTTTAGGGGAGCACCTGCGCTTTTTGATGAATTAGTCATCATGGAGCGCCCAGAGATCTATGGACAACACCAAAAAAAAATGTAGTGGACAAAAAGAAAAAGAATGAGAAGGCAGCAAAGGGGGTAAAAATTAGGAGGGACCACCCAAAGGCTGTCAGGTCTAACACGCGTCCCCCCCAGGTGAAAGTGGGGAGAGCTACCCAACCCTTTGGGAGTTCTCTTCACTAAGGCGGAAGTACCTTGAGAGACCATCCGCGTTGGCGTGGTCCACTCCAGGTCGATGTTCCACCCTGAAGTCCATTCCCTGTAGGGAGATAGACCATCTCAACAGCTTGGGATTCTCTCCCTTCATTTGCATCAGCCAACGCAGGGGTCGGTGGTCGGTCTGCACCAGGAAGTGCGAGCCAAACAGGTATGGCCGCAGCTTCTTCAGAGCCCATACCACCGCAAAGGCTTCCCGCTCAATTGCACTCCACCTCTGTTCCCGGGGAAGCAGTCTCCTGGACAAAAAGACAACAGGTTGATCCAGACCCTCTTCATTAAGTTGCGATAACACTGCCCCAATGCCATGCTCTGATGCGTCTGTCTGGACAATGAATTCCTTGGAAAAATCAGGGGCCCTTAGGACTGGAGCTGCACACATTGCTTGTTTCAAGGTGTCAAAGGCTTGCTGACAAGCCTCCGTCCAGACTACCCGTCGGGGTTGTTTCTTGGAAGTGAGTTCAGTTAGAGGTGCCACAATTGTGCCATACCCCTTCACAAAGCGACGGTAGTATCCTGTGAGGCCCAGGAAAGCTCGACCTTGGTTTGGGTCTTGGGGGGCTCCCAGGCCATGATAGCCTCAATCTTTGCCTGGAGGGGCTGCGCCGTTCCCCTGCCCACCAGGTGGCCTAGGTACACCACCGACCCCTACCCAATCTGACATTTGCTGGCCTTGATTGTCAAGCCAGCCTGTTTCAGGGCTTGGAGAACAGCTTGTAAGTGACACAAGTGGTCCTCCCAACTGCTGCTGAAGACAGCAATGTCATCTAGATAAGCAGCAGAGAAGGCCTCCATCCCGGAGAAGACCTTGTTCACCAGCCGCTGAAAAGTGGCAGGAGCGTTCTTGAGCCCAAAGGGCATTACACAGAACTGGTAGTGGCCCTCAGGCGTGGAGAAGGCTGACCTTTCCTTTGCTCCATCTGTAAGGGAGATCTGCCAGTACCCAGAAGTGAGGTCAAAGGTACTCAAGTATTGGGCAGCTCCTAGCCGGTCAATGAGTTCATCTGCCAAAGGGATCGGATGAGCATCAGTTTTGGTCACTGAATTCAGTCCCCGGTAATCCACACAGAACCTTAGTTCTGGAGTGGTGCCCGGTGGGGCAGCTTTTGGTACCAGAACCACCGGACTGGCCAGGGGCTGCTCGAAGGTTCAACTACTCCCAGCTCCAGCATCTTAGTGACTTCACTGTGTATGCTAGCCTTCACCTTATCTGACAGCTGGTAGGTCTTAGACTTCACAGGTGGGCTGTCTCCTGTGTCCACATCATGGGTACACAGGTGGGTCCTTCCTGGGATAAGGGAGAACAGCGAGGAGTACTGCTCCAGGACCTGGCGGCAGTCCTCCCGCTGTTCAGGAGTTAGGGGTGGGGAGAGATTCACTCCCTCCACCGACCCATCCTTTTCTTGAGACGAAAATAGATCAGGGAGAGGCTCACTCTCCTCTTCCTCTGCTCCATCGGTCACCATCATTAAAATGACCTTGGGCCTCTCATGGTGGGGTTCGAGGCGATTAGCATGGAGCACCCGCAGGTCCTGCCGGGGGGTCTTTAGGTCCACTAAGTAAGTGGCCTTACCCTTCTTCTCCATCACCTCAAAGGGGCCTGTCCAGCGGTCCTGGAGGGCACTAAGCTCTCCAGGTTCCATCACCCAAACTTTCTGGCCAGGCTCCAACTCCACAGGATGAGCATTGTGGGCATACCACTCCTTCATCACTGCTTGGCTGGCTTCCAAGTTGTCAGAAGCTTGCTTCCACAACTTAGCCATTTGGCTCCGGAAGGCCAGCATGTAGCTCACCACATCCTGGGGAAGCTTCCGGGGAGTCTTTTCCCATCCGTCTTTCACCAGGCTGAGAGGTCCACGCACAGGGTGCCCATACAGAAGTTCAAAGGGGCTGAAGCCCACTCCCTTCTGTGGCACTTCCCTGTAGGAGAACAACAGACAGGGTAGGAGGACGTCCCATTTCCTCCGCAGGCTCTCAGGCAGACTTCTGATCATAGCCTTCAAGGTTTTGTTGAACCTTTCCACTAGGCCATTGGTCTGTGGGTGGTAAGGAGTGGTGAACCGATAGGTAACCCCACACTCCTTCCACATAGCCCGCATGTAAGCTGACATGAAGTTGGTCCCCCTGTCGGACACAACTTTCTTGGGAAAACCACTCGGGTAAAGATCCCCATCAGGGCCCTTGCCACTGCAGGTGCAGTAATGGTCCTCAGAGGAATTGCCTCTGGGTACCGTGTGGCGTGATCCACCAGAACCAGGATAAACCGGTGACCAGCTGTAGTTGGTGGATCCAATGGCCCCACAATGTCGATGCCCAACCTTTCAAAGGGGGTGCTAACGACAGGAAGTGGTTCCAGGGGAGCCTTCAGCTTCATCCCTGTTTTCCCACTGGCTTGGCAAGACACACATGTCCGGCAGTAAGTGTCGGACGTCACCTTCATCTGAGGCCAATAAAAGTGGGGGACAAGCCGGGCAAAGGTCTTGTCCTGACCCAAGTGTCCTGCCAAGGGTATCTCATGAGCCAGTTCTAAAAGAAAGGCTCGGTAACGTTGAGGGACCACCAAGACCCGTGACGAACCGTGCACTGGTGCCTTGGGTTTACTGTAGAGGAGGCCATCCTCCCAGTAAATATGGTAGTTCCCCGTAGTGTTACCTGCTGCCTGGGCTGCGGCCTGTCGCCTCAGTCCCTCAAGGGTAGGGCACTCCTTCTGGCCCTTACAAAACTCCTCCCTGGTAGGCCCTCCTTCCACATGCCACTCGGCAGGGATAGGTAGGTTCTCCAGAGAGACAACATCCCCCTCCGCGAACTCCTGGTCCACCACCGCAAGTGGCCTATCCATCTCACGGGGCGTGGATGTCGAGGCAGGTTCCTCCTGTCCCTGAATCTTTTCCTTTTTGGCAGCTGGCTGTGCCTTTGTTCCAGGCTCCAGCCCAAGCAAACTCCCCTTCCGGGTAGTCGCGGACCTTGTGCTAGCACAGGCCCAGTCAGGTGTACTCAGCATCTCAGAATGAGTCCGGTATTCCACCTCCTTCTAAGCATTGTGCTCCATATCATTCCCCAACAGACAATCTACTGGCACGGCAGGGCTTACGGCAACTCGAAGTAAACCTGCAACCCCTTCCCACTCAAATGGAACCTCGGCCACCGGGTAGTGACCCATTCTGCCGTCAGTCATCGCGGCGGGGTGGAGTACATGTGGAATCACCTGCTCTGGAGACACCAGATGACTTCTTACCATAGTCATAGTGGTTCCTGTGTCTCTCAGAGCTTCCCCTCTTTGGCCATTGATGGTGACCCACTGCCCATACTTGGTAGTATTCGAGGGCACCTGGATCTTAGGAACCATCTCCCGATCTCCCAGGGACACTAAAGTGACTCCCGCCCACTCCCCCCCCTTATCTAAGGGCAACTCCTCCCCAAGCACTACACTAGCTACTCCCGGGGTTTTTCCTCCAGTGGGAGGGGGTGGTCTCTTTGGGCACTTGACATCACCATTATAGTGCCCAACCCCACCACATTCATAGCAGCGGACAACCCTTGGCTGCTGACTATGGTCAGGATGAGGGTTTCTTGGCGGGTTAGCCTTGGGAATGAATCCGGTTCCCTTTCCCTGGAAACTGTTTTGGGGGCCTTTTGAGAACTCCCTCTTTTTATCTCCCCCCTCTTTCTTCTGCGGAGCGCCCTGTCCGGTCCTTTGGGAATCCCCTCCAGTCCCCTTTGAGGACACCCGGGTACTAGCCCAGATGTCCGCCTCCTCAGCAAGCTTCCGGGGGCTGGTCAGCTTGCTATCCACTAGGTGTTGTCGCAGCTCGGGAAAACATTTCTCGAGTAGGTGCTCCTTGAGGATAAGATCATACAACCACTCGTAGTCCCCCACCTCGCTGCCTTGCACCCAACCCTCTAGGGCCTTCTTTGCATAGTCTAGGAAATCCACCCAATTCTGTGTGCCCAATTTGTGGCTGTTCCTAAATTTCTGTCGGTATTTTTCTGGAGTCAGCCCAAACTTTTTTATCAGCGCCACTTTCATGGTGGGATAGTGGGTCTGCTCTCCCTGCTCTATGGCCAAAAGTGTATCCCTTCCTGCAGGAGGCATGTACTTATACAAGCCACCCCCCAGTGTTTTTCCAATATCCCATGGGCTCTTAAGGAGACCTCATAGGCAGCCAGGCACTTTGCAATGTCATCCCCTGTGCTGTAGCTGGCGACTGCGTCCTTGGGCAAATAGGGTCTGGGTTCCCTGATTAGGTCTTTGGATTCGCTGCCACCAACAGGAGTACTAGGAGTCCCTATTTGCAGGGCCTCGAGGTCTAACTCTCTGAGACTCAACTCATGAGCCATCCTCTTTTCCTCCCTCTCCTTTTCCAACCTAGCTAGCTCCCACTTCAACTGTCTTTTCTCTCTCCGGTCAGCTAATTCGGCGTCGGTCAAGCTCCTTACAGAGACACTACTGCCCTCCCTTGAAAGTGTCCTAGGACCTGTTAGTAGGTTCCCCTCTTCAGGTTGGTACAGTCCATCCACTCCGATGACAGTGTCCCGATCCCCCTCTTCCTCCTCCTCCCTTCCATCTGGGTGAGCTGCCACCCACGCTCTCAAGCTGGTTTGGAGTTCCCCCTTTAGCACCACGCTTGAAAAACACTCCCTTACTTTGGCAAAATTCCCTGAGTTGGGCCACAGTGTAGGTCTCCAACTCTTCCAATTCAAATTCCACCTTGCCAACAGGGTCTCTGTCAGTCACTTGGAAGAAGACAAGAAAGGCGATAATTAAAGGCTACCTCCACCCACCACCAGGAAAGAATTTGGAAAAACAAAACGGTAATTAGGGAGTCCGCTAGGAGAAAACTCCAGGTGTAGGCCTGTGGTACACACTGCGTTACTATTAAGTGGACGCAAGAACAAGCTCTAATCCCACCGCTGAACACCAATATGTTGGACCCGGGGGTGACCGGTCCACCTAGGGTAGCCTGGCTCAAGTGGTAAGACCTATCTCTGAGGCAATTTTGTTGCGCTTGCGTCACACTCAATACAGTAGCACAATGTACTTCCACTCAAAAAGGACACCACACCGTATTAATAAAAAGATAGTAAAGCTTTATCTTTCTTTCAAATTTTGCTTAGTTGCATCAGCAGTAACATGTCATCATTACAAACGTTTCACCATTAGTATTCCTGTCTCCTATTTTCCAGTAAGTGCATTAGCTCCAATCACACTATTGAATCTTACTTATTTACAGCACCAACAGCAGTTTAAAATTGTACAGTCATTAAAACATTAGGAGCGAATAGAGGAGGGCCAAAAGGCAAAACAGCAGGACACCTCTTAGTTTGAGTCAAGCATTTGGTTATATCAATTGACAAACAAATCAGTGCCTACAAAATGAACAATGCAATACATTACGTTAATTCATTAGTGCAAAGTGTCCATGCAAAAGGTTTTCAGTTTGCACAGTCAGAGTATACTTTTGCTTTAGTAGAACAATAGAACTCCTGCGTTAAACCCAGTACGAGTACACGTTACTTGTGGAAAGAAGGCTTGTTACCTAGAGATTATTTGGCAATGCTCTGTTCCTTTGAATAACCTCAATTCTGATGGAAAGAAAATAAAGTACCTCACATATGGGCCAGCATTTGCCACTGGAGACATGCGTCTTTCCCCCCTCCCTTCTCCTCGGCTACTCCCTGCTCCCTCCTGCCGGGAAATCCCAGCGCGCTGACTGATCAAAGGCCAAGAGAAGGGGTTAAGTTCCTTAGTAGCCAGTCACTGAAAGCAAGCCCCCGGTGGTTCAATCTTCACCTGACACAGGGCGCTCCCACGCAGCAACTCCTCTTCCTAACTCGGCACAACTCGCTCCGCGCCCACACAGAAGCGAAGCATCATGCCGGAAACTCCAGCGAGTCTCTGCCTCGGTTCCTCCCTCAAGGCAGGGCGCACCTCCTCTCGGCCCGCCCCGCTCTTCCCATTTACGTCAGGGCAGGACGCTACTCCGGCCTCTGCGACCTGGCAACCACCTCAATGACGCCGCGCACACCCTGTCAGTGCCGGTCCTTCCCACAATCTCGTTAGCGGGGAAGTCTCTTTCTCTGAAGCCCCGGTCTCTCCACGGACCCCTTCGCTGGACCTCGAGGAACTAGTCACCAGAATCGCCGCCGGCGCTAATCTTGCAGGACTCGCGCTCCCACCTCAGGAGGTCTGCCAGAACAGTGGCGAGGATGACACCATGGCGGGGAAATACAGGTCAGTTCAGATACACCAACTGACGGGCCCAGGCGGGTCACAGCAGGGTAACGAGGTAACGGGTTGTGATGGGCGCAGGGAGATGACTAACCCATGGGACTTTTACCAGGGCTACAGCCCCATTCAGAAGGCAGCCCCACTCACCCTCACCAGTCTGGTTAGATGTCTTTCAGCCTGAAACCCGGACTTCCACTCAAAGAACTGGTGGTAGTTGTTGTCTCGTGGCTTCAAGTGTCAATGTCTTCGCGGGGTCAGATCAATGGGCAAGGGGTAACATCACAAGAAGGGGTAGCAGCCTCTGAAGGCAGTCAACCCCCTTCACTTCACAGTGCCAAACTCCTCACTCCACAGCCTGGACTCCAGCGAGACTCTCTCCTCTGCTTCCACTCCACACGACACAAAATGGCTGCCCAACATTCCACCTTATATAGCCTGTCCCTAGAGTGTCCAGAGAGGGCCAGAATGTTCTGGAAGCCCTCATATTACCCTATGGCACTAGACTATGAGGTAAACTTGTCAGTTGGCAGGACACCATTTTGTCAGGATCTCCTATTCTTCCACCATTTTAGGGGAGCACCTGCGCTTCTTGAATAATTAGTCATCATGGAACGCCCAGAGATCTATGGACAACACCAAAAAAAAATGTAGTGGACAAAAAGAAAAAGAATGAGAAGGCAGCAAAGGGGGTAAAAATTAGGAGGGACCACCCAAAGGCTGTCAGGTCTAACAAGGTACATTTATTTTCAAATTGAAAAAACATCATTCAAATTTTTTTTTCTTCACCATCTTTTTATTCGTGGCTTTTTATCACAAAGATTGGCATTTGCATATCATAACAGTTCCCCACAGTTGTTTCAATATAGTAAGAGGAACACACTTGCTTTTCAACCAGGGAAATCTATGTGCGCATTACTTACATTACAGACTCTACCTGAGTGATAATAAACGTAGGCCAGTAAAACTCAACCATGAAATCATCTTCCCCCCTCCCACTGTACCCCTCCCTCAACCTAATCAACAGTGATTAAGTGGGGTGTAAACTGGATGGCAGATTGGAATAAGATGTGTGTAGTAGTATTTGGAAGGTTGCACGATATGTACAGTCTACTAGTAGTGTCAAGCTAAGTGACAAGATTGAGAATTAGAATTGGAAAAGGTGCAGAGCTCTTGTAGTAGGGGGACACACCATCAGTGGAAGCCCCAAGAGAGATATAACTCAATGGGTCCCCATCTGTATTCAAAATTCCAAGGTTAACAAGTTGGTGACAAAGGGTATTTGACCGGTGTTGGGTGTATAAGCCAATATGAACGTGCAAAGTTTCCCCCTCAGTCTACCCCTCACCAGAACCACCCTGATAAGTATTTGTAGACCAAGGGTAACTCCTGTGATCACCAGATCTTTTCAAGATGTGTCTCTTGCAGCGGTACAACATCAAATTGGTGGTCCAGCAAATATTTTAAAACCAGTGGCGGCTGGTGACATTTAAAAGTGGTGATTGCAAAAAACAACAAGTGATGGACTGAATGTGGATCAATGTCACACACTCCCCCAGTCAAAAGATCTGGGCCCAAATCCATCGTTTTTTTGCACTCCACACCACCCTGGGTCAGATAATGGCTTTATGCAAATCAGCTCTGACCCTGTTGCCCCATGGGAACAGTCCAGTCCGAACTACAACAGCCATATCTTTCCCAGACCGGAATCAAGCATCCGAGGACCGGACCGGTTTCGAGGTAACACCTCTCTTCAGCCCAGCTAGCTTGACTCCAAGTGGTGTGGAGTGCCTGGGACCCACGTCTGGGCATCCCCAGCGCACTTAGGGCGGCAATTGCAAAAAACAACAAGTGATGGACTGAATGTGGATCAATGTCACACACTCCCCCAGTCAAAAGATCTGGGCCCAAATCCATCGTTTTTTTGCACTCCACACCACCCTGGGTCAGATAATTGCTTTATGCAAATCAGCTCTGACCCTGTTGCCCCATGGGAACAGTCCAGTCCGAACTACAACAGCCATATCTTTCCCAGACCGGAATCAAGCATCCGAGGACCGGACCGGTTTCGAGGTAACACCTCTCTTCCGCCCGGCTAGCTTGACTCCAAGTGGTGTGGAGTGCCTGGGACCCACGTCTGGGCATCCCCAGCGCACTTAGGGCGGCAATTGCAAAAAACAACAAGTGATGGACTGAATGTGGATCTGACCCAGGGTGGTGTGGAGTGCAAAAAAACGATGGATTTGGGCCCAGATCTTTTGACTGGGGGAGTGTGTGACATTGATCCACATTCAGTCCATCACTTGTTGTTTTTTGCAATTGCCGCCCTAAGTGCGCTGGGGATGCCCAGACGTGGGTCCCAGGCACTCCACACCACTTGGAGTCAAGCTAGCCGGGCTGAAGAGAGGTGTTACCTCGAAACCGGTCCGGTCCTCGGATGCTTGATTCCGGTCTGGGAAAGATATGGCTGTTGTAGTTCGGACTGGACTGTTCCCATGGGGCAACAGGGTCAGAGCTGATTTGCATAAAGCCATTATCTGACCCAGGGTGGTGTGGAGTGCAAAAAAACGATGGATTTGGGCCCAGATCTTTTGACTGGGGGAGTGTGTGACATTGATCCACATTCAGTCCATCACTTGTTGTTTTTTGCAATTGCCGCCCTAAGTGCGCTGGGGATGCCCAGACGTGGGTCCCAGGCACTCCACACCACTTGGAGTCAAGCTAGCCGGGCTGAAGAGAGGTGTTACCTCGAAACCGGTCCGGTCCTCGGATGCTTGATTCCGGTCTGGGAAAGATATGGCTGTTGTAGTTCGGACTGGACTGTTCCCATGGGGCAACAGGGTCAGAGCTGATTTGCATAAAGCCATCATCTGACCCAGGGTGGTGTGGAGTGCAAAAAAACGATGGATTTGGGCCCAGATCTTTTGACTGGGGGAGTGTGTGACATTGATCCACATTCAGTCCATCACTTGTTGTTTTTTGCAATTGCTGCCCTAAGTGCGCTGGGGATGCCCAGACGTGGGTCCCAGGCACTCCACACCACTTGGAGTCAAGCTAGCCGGGCTGAAGAGAGGTGTTACCTCGAAACCGGTCCGGTCCTCGGATGCTTGATTCCGGTCTGGGAAAGATATGGCTGTTGTAGTTCGGACTGGACTGTTCCCATGGGGCAACAGGGTCAGAGCTGATTTGCATAAAGCCATTATCTGACCCAGGGTGGTGTGGAGTGCAAAAAAACGATGGATTTGGGCCCAGATCTTTTGACTGGGGGAGTGTGTGACATTGATCCACATTCAGTCCATCACTTGTTGTTTTTTGCAATTGCGGCCCTAAGTGCGCTGGGGATGCCCAGACGTGGGTCCCAGGCACTCCACACCACTTGGAGTCAAGCTAGCCGGGCTGAAGAGAGGTGTTACCTCGAAACCGGTCCGGTCCTCGGATGCTTGATTCCGGTCTGGGAAAGATATGGCTGTTGTAGTTCGGACTGGACTGTTCCCATGGGGCAACAGGGTCAGAGCTGATTTGCATAAAGCCATTATCTGACCCAGGGTGGTGTGGAGTGCAAAAAAACGATGGATTTGGGCCCAGATCTTTTGACTGGGGGAGTGTGTGACATTGATCCACATTCAGTCCATCACTTGTTGTTTTTTGCATTTAAAAGTGGTGAGGCATAAATGTTTGGCATGACTTTTATATAGTGAGCAATGTGAACAAATTCCATGGACAAACCTGGGGTCCAGGGTGAGTCCTTCTCCCGAGAATGAATTGAAAAGAGATGGCGAATGGTCCATTTTAATGCAAATGAATGTAGTGATAAAGCAAGGTTTATAAAGCAGTGGGGATGTATAGTCTTGAAATATTAAACACATTAAAAACTGTCCAATACCTTCCTGCATTAATATATTCAACAGATCCTGTAATGTGTAAATTGTACAGCATGACTACTTTAGCCCTTTGTGCTTGCCCAGTGTCTTGCACTGCATGCAGCATTAACTTTGGAAAAATATGCTCTAATCAGACTTCGAGAAGCACCCACAGCTGTTGCTGCAACCAGTCATATAGAAATATACACAGACAGATCTTTAAGTGTGATGAAAAAAGTGTTGGCTTGTACCTTGCTATTAGACCTGGCCTTTCTCAAGGTTCACCCCAGATTTGTGCCTTCCTTTGCTGAACCCATTTTTGTTGGCTTTTAGGACTATTTGCACTTTTTTTTATTGCTAAACTGTTGTGAAGTGCTTGGAAACTGCCTTCTATACATGCTAACATTGGCATAAACCTGATTGGCAAATTTAACTTACTTGTAAGTCCATAGTAGATGGTACTAAATGTAACCAGGGCCTATAAAGTAAATACTACTAGTGGGCCTGCAGCACTCATTGTGCCACCAACTAAAGTAGCATTGTAAAACGTCTCAGGCCTGCACTGCAGCCTGTAGTGCAATTTTAAACTGCTATTTTGACCTGGCAAAATAATCCTTTTGCCAGGCCTAAATCTTTCTTTTTAATACTTATAAGTCACCCTATGGTAGGCCCTAATCACTCAGCGGGATGGGGAGCGTGGTATTTAAAAAGAAGGACATGTGTTTTTAAATGTTACATGTCCTAGTAGTGAATAAACTGCAAACCTATTTTTTACTGTTTTAAGGCTATCTGTCTCATTAATAATGTCTGATTGGGACAAGAGAGAAAAGCTGTTTCCTCTCAAATTAATTGTAATTTAAAGTCCTCTTTAATTGTAAAGTCAGATTTTAAGTTACTTTTCTGAAAATGGCACTTTTACAAATTTAATTGAAGTCAATAGCCAACGAAGGGGTCAGTCATAAAACAGAGTGTATTTATTCCAGATATTTAGGCGCCTATGATATACGGTGCTTTGAATTGAAATATAGAAATTAAACCAAATCAAGAGTTTAAACGTATTACGGCAATACATAATTCAATTGAATTGGGTAAACAAAATAAATCATGTGTAACAAAATGAATGAAAAAAAATGAATGAAAAGCAAGCATACAAAAGTAGAGCTGTTGCATTCATTTTATGTTTATTACAGGATAACTCAAATTAGTAGGGGTACAGAGAAAAGCAATCAGACACATATGTCCAGTGTGTAGTTTGTCCATATTGTTACAATAACTACGTTTGAGACAAATGTATGTCAACTCCACTCGCAAAAAACAATCAGCAGAACATATCCTTGAGCTGTAGAATTTGTTCTGATGGTAAGTAAATTAGAAAGAGTAGTGGAACTGTGTCAACATTTGGTCTCTATAGCGTTAAGTTGTGAGACCATCCTCAGCACTGGTTGCATTTGGGAAATATGAGGTCCACTAAGATGTCTCATTCCCCGTGGGGCGAGAGAAATGGACCAGATTTGAGATTACACTGACATTTAAACTACTAGTATCCTTGGGCATCACCTAAACCTACCCAAACTAGTTCATCCCATCTTCACCTGCCGAGGCAACAAAAAGTCAGTTTCAAACACAAAATACATTTACATCATCAGTAAACACAACACAATTTTATATTGTGTTTTTTAAAACTCACTAACACTGTCTAGCCTGATCAGAGAGCCAAACACTGGATCTTTCTCCACCCTAGGTCCCTATGCTGATCTTCTGTGTCTTAAATTGATCACCTAGGGCTTGTCATTTGAAGTCTGGTCTAGCTCTGACAACATCAGGTAAGTGCCGGTTATTCCTGGCCTGCACCCCATGTGTCAAAGAGTCCTTCACACATGCCAATCAAAGTCTGAAAGGATTTATTGGCAAGCGGTCTGAGAATCACGGAGCAAACCGCCTAGGTTTTCCCCAGCAATGGATAATGGCGCAAGCTCCCCCTGGAGTGGCAAGACACCAGTGTATACACTAGTGCTCATACGTTTCAAATAGAAACAAGCAATTGATTCTTAAAAAGACACCCAAGCAGGTGCCTAGTCTGTCCTCATGAGAATGGGTAAAACAACTTTAACAAAATAACAGTAATATAATATACAAAAATTATCAACTGAGGAAGCTAGTCTTTGATTTCAAGCCTCTGGAGTCAAGAGATGGTGGGAACTGTCCCACTGTATTGTTGAGCACTGCCTGTGAACAATGTTAACCATGGGGAAAAAAACATAGGTGAAGAAAGATACAGCAAGTAGATACAGCTTGGGCTTGCAGTTGTTTTTACTGTAGCAAAAAGAACAGATGATGAACGGAATGCTGAACAATGCAAAAATTCACCCCAAGTCACAGATTTGGGTTTTATCCATTGTTTCTTTGCTCACCGCGCCATCCTAGTTTGGACCCAGCCATATGACTGGTTCCAAACTGAGGTGGTGTGACGAGTGAAAAACAATGGATTAAACCCAGATCCGTGACTGGGGGTGAATATTTGATTTGTTCAGCATTCCATCCATCATTTGTTCTTTTCGCAGTTGTTTTTACTGACGCATGCAGAAACTAACTTTCATATACTATGAAAAATTCTTGGCTTTAGGAAAGTTTTATTAAGTAGTGATTCATCGTTTCATTGCTCCTACCTTTTTGCTCATAATGCAGCAAACGGAGAAACTCATCACAGATGTCAGAAAAATAAAACTCCTCCTCCTTCTGACCTGCTCCTGATCTTCTGACCTATAGAGAACACAGGCTGATTGATGGGCTTCATTCTAAGACCTATTCACTTTTGTACTGGCTTTGAAATATGAGTACAGCTTTAGCCTAAGTAACCAACTAATGACCTCGTTTAAAGCGACTTACAATTAACGGGCGAGAGCAGAAAAACATGTCACTTGCTTACTGCAAAATTATGATGTTGTATAAGAACTGAAATGCCCTTAAATAAAGTAATCATGCTCGTCAAATAACGGTGTGAGGTTTTGTACAACGCCATCCTGTTGCTTTAAGACTGCCTGGCAGACACATCTTTTCAAGATGCTGACTCACTCTGCTAAGCCTCGCTTGTTTCCAGCAGAATGCCTCAGAGGAATACCTCTTCCCCATATATATTCTGTTAGGAAAAGAAGATGACAAAAGAAGCATGTACAGGAGACCACCCATGTCCACAGAAAAACAAAGCACAAACACTAGTGACTTGGGCCATATGTACATAGATTTGTGTTTGCGATGACCTAATAGCAGATTTTTTTGATTTGCAATTATGTAGTCGCAAACAGCGATGTACAAATGTGTGTTTCACACATTTAGCTATTCCCAGTGGGTTGCAAATGGACCTACCTCATTAATATTCATGAGGTAGGTCTCGGTTTGCAACTGATTGGGAATCACAAAAATCATAAGGATGGTGGCCTGCTGGAGTCAGCAGACCACAATATCTGATATCTGTGATCGCTTATAAAAAAAGCAATTTTTTTAATGCAGCCCGTTTTCCTTGAAGGAAAACAGCATGCGTTTCAAAAAGAAAAATTAAAAGTTTTCTTTACTTTTCATTTTCCCTTGGGGACCCCTTCCTGTTTGCGAATGGGCGGTAAAATGCATATGTTTTGCGACTGCATTTTGGTTGCAGAACATTCACACATACCACTGTGAGTTGCTATTAGGAAGGGACACCCTAAACACGCCTTTTCCTAATACCAAATCGCAAACCCATTTTGCGATTCGGTAATAGTTTACCGAATTGCAAAATAGGGGTTTGTACATAGAAAAATCCTATTTCCGGTTGCAAACGGCCGAGCCGTTAGCGACCTATAATAAACATCGTACATCTGTCCCTAGGAAACTAGTTGTGAGAACACGTGTACCTTAGAGATATGGCACAGCTTTTTTTATTTAGAAAGAACGGAATGGACGATGATAAATTACAATTTTTAATTACTTTTTTTAATGAAAGTTCCTAGCCAATTAGAAAACTCATTTCATCAGTCAGGCAACTCATGGTGGGGAGCCAATGCTCAACACATGCAAGTTATGACAAAGACATTTCACGTCTGAGCATACCCTGACAATTTATGGCGAACAAAGCGGTACAAAAGGGGGTGGTGATGGACGGAGCATCTGAACCAATCAAACACTCACACCCAGTCAACAGATCTGGGTTTAACCATCACTGTTCTTTAGCCCATAAGTTGGCAGGGTATGCTCAGACGTGAGTCCCTTGCTCACTTTGCCTCTGGATTCAAGCAAGCCTGGCTGAAGAAGGCTGAAATGCCAGAAACCGGTCTTAGGAAGCTTGTTTCTGGTCCAGGGAAGGCATGGCCTGGCAGTTTGGGCTGGACTGTTCCCATGAGGCACAGGGTCAGACTGATTTGCATATGGCCATGTCTGAACTGGGGTGGCAGAGTGGGCTAAAGAACGGTGATGGATTAAACCCAGATCTGTTGACTGGGTGTGAGTGTTTGATTGGTTCAGATGCTCCGTCCATCACCACCCCATTTGTACCGCTTCGTCCTTTCTGCAGGGTCACACCATATTGTTGTCTTCCTTTGTTGGACCTGTTTTTGTTGGCTTTTAGGACTCTGCAAACTTTACTCTTGCTAACCAGTGGTAAAGTGTTTGTTCTCTGCCGTCTAAACATGGTAAAATTGGTATACACCTGATTGGTCCATTTAATTTACTTATAAGTAAGTCCCTTGCATATAGTACTACATGTACCCAGGGCCTGCAAATCAAATACTACTCGTGGGCTACAGCACTCATTGTGCCCCCCACTAAAGTAGCACTGTGAAACATGTCTTCAGTCTGCCACTGCAGTCTGTAGTGCTGTCTTAAACTGCTTTTTCGACTTGGCAAAATAAAACATTTGCCCGGTCTAAACCTTCCTTTTTAATACTAATAGGTCACCCATAAGGTAGTCCTTAATAGCTCATAAGGCATGTGCATGGTATTTAAAATGTAGGACATGTGTACTTATGTTTTATATGTCCTGGCAGTGACAAACAACTTATGATCTATTTTCACTGTGGCAAGGCTAGCCTCCCATAGGCTAACACTGGGTAGCATTATTACATTTAATCAGTTTGGTAACAGCCAGAGATATACTTCTTCCACTCATTTTAATAGTGATTTAAAATTATGTAAAATCTGATTTTAAATTTCTTTTTTGAAAAGGCCACTTTTAGAAAGATAGCATTTTTCTGCTTAAACCAAATGTGCCTCTCTGCCAGTGTCCAGGGTCACATGGCTGTCCTGTGGTGTTATGTGTATTCCTTCCGGAAAGTGACAAAAGGGCCTTAGGTGCAGGGAAGGGTTTTCTTTTGCTGAGTAGGATGGCCTGGGGGTTGCACTCAGCCCTTCCTGAGCTTCAAAGGATAGCCTGAGGGCTGTACCCAGGCCCTTCCATGCCGCCTGCCCTGACACTGGCAAATGCAGCCCACACCTGCGCCTGCCTGCTCTTTGCTTCCCTATACAGACTAGAGCCAAACCCAGTGGAAGTGGAAGATCTGACCAAACCCAGTTTAGGGTTAGACAAAGGTGAGTCCCTCACACCCAGGCAGGTACTCGGTATAAAGGTGGCAACTCCAGAAGCCCTCTTCAGAACACTCCGGGCCCTAGGAAGATTCAGAAGAATAATTGCCCTACTCTCTGAAGAATCAAGACTCGACCGACCTACCTTGAGCTCAGGACCCAGGAGGTGACTTCAGGGGTCAGTTAACTGACCTCCTATTTGAGCTACATGGACACAACAAGCTTCCAGGGAGCCATCCTGCTTTCCAGCTTACATGTGGCAACTGGACTTGACCTGGTACCCTCTGCTGGCCAATGTGGGAGTGAACTTTAACTCCTCCAAGTGCTGTTCTCAAGGTTTTGGACACTTGGCTGGAGTTAGAGTGTACTTCACCCTGCCTACCTGAAGTTTCCTTTAGGTCCGCCGCAAAGTGACGCAGGGCCTGCAAAGCCATGCTCCTACGAACTGAAGGCTTCACTGGAACAGAAGCCGAGAGATGCAGAGCTTCGTCACCTAGCTGAAAGCCTCACCGGATTTGATGCTGAGCAATGCAAAGCCATGTAGAACCTAGCCCTGGAGCTGGAAGCCTCATCGGATCTGATGCAGAGTGATTCAAAGCTTAGCAGAGCCATGCTGCTCCTACCCAAAGGCTTCGTCTGATCTGACACTGAGTGACGTAAACCCCCACCAAGCCTCACCCGGCAGCAGCAAACTTCACTGGACCGAAACAGCTACGAGAGTGAACGTCACGCAGACATGACATCAAGAACAGAAGGTACAACTCCTGGTAGGCCAAAGTTGGTCCTGTACCCGCCATGAGCTCTGTTGAGGTCGTCTTGAACTTGTGACTTTGTTCAGATCCAGTGCGACCAGATACCAGCAGTTGGCATTATTTTTACCATAAACTTTGAAAACTCAAACTCTGGTTCTACTGACTGGATTTTTGCCATTTTTATGTCATTTTATTTATTAAAATATTCTCCATTTGTCTAAATTGGTTTGGGATTTTCCTTGTGTTGTATTTTCAGTTTATTACTGTTCAAAGTGCTGCATAAATACTTTATACACTGCCCCTAAGTTAAGCCTGATTGCTTTCGTGCCAAACTACCAGAGAGTGAAGCACAGGTTTATTTCATGACTTTTGTGGTTCACCCTGAGAAGGACTGTGATTATTTGAGGTGGGTTCTCACCTCCTACCCCCGAACTAATACTCCAATTTCTTACATCTGCCAATATCTGGTTCACATTACTGATCCAGCGTTTAGGGACTCAAAAATGTCTATCATCTGGACCTAATTTAATACCTAACAGGTCCTTTCAGGCTGAATGAGTTTAAACCAATCTTACCAATTTGCTCATTATTTTATTTAACCTCTTCCTTCTTCGATGAATCTTGGTTAGTGGTCATGGAGTGGCAAAATAATACCAGAAAACTAAAGAAGTACCATTACAAAGAAATAATCATTCAATATAAATAAATTGACACTAATAAAGACAAACTTGGTTCATAAATTAATATGCTTTATCAAAATTATGTGATTTCTCTTCAAGTACAATACAGCTCGAATCATAGATCATCACACAAGAGAACAGTAATGAAATAAATCACAATTGTACATCTCAAATATCAGCGCAATGAGAGAGTGGATAGGCGTAGAGGCAAAAAAATAAAGATATTTGCAAATTAGATTTATGCAAATTTAGATTATCATACTAACTTATCACGCAAAGTATTAGAAATCTGAAAAGCTACACTCTGGCCAGGAGAGTAAGCTGGGCATCCTCAAGAAGAATTGAGGAGCAAAGTCAAAGAGTCAGGACCGGCAGAACAACAGCCAGCCAAAAAGTTAGGCAACCTCAATACAGCTCTCTCTCTTGTAGAGTAGGAAAAAACGCGCCTAACCCCCACCCTCTTACTACCAATGGTTATACCCTAAATTCACTAAAGGTCCAACCCCTAATGTATCATTACACATAGAATTCTCAAATCTCATTGGCTCAAAGCAAGGGGTGTCTAATCACTCCACTGTTGATGCGCCCAACTTTTCAACAGTTCGTTTGTATTTGACAGCTCACGTCATCAACTTTCAGCAGAGGAAATTCAGTTATCGCTCTTCCATGGCTTGTACATTTCTCCATCTTGTAAATGTCCACATAATCCGCTTGGCAAGGAAGTTCCATTCACAATGTTCATTGTTTCCTCTATACAACCTTGGCCATCATCAGGAACTCACAAAGGACAGATTACATATTTTAATTCTACATTCTAAAAAGCAAACTAAACCTAAAAAGACTCTTGAGGCCTTCTCTGCAGAGCAGTAAAATGCGCTCTAGGAAAAACAAATACAAGTGTGATTATCATTGTTATTTTTAGAAAACTCCACTTTTAAACGCTCTATGAATGCCTTTGCTTGCAATTTCGAATGCTCTGCACCTTTTTTCAAACAGCCAGTAAAAAGAATCTTGCGGCTTTTTGGCTGTTATTTTCTGCATTAATCGTGTGCATTTGCGGCCTACACTAACTTTCCCCATCACGCGCTTGTGCAGTTTTCATTTTTACCTCTTTTTAGTTTTGCGCTGTTCATTTTCACACCATTTTGTTAATAATCCACACAATGTAGAGTTCAATCCGAGCGGGTTTTATTTAGCGAACACCCTGCTCCATCAATTCCTCCTTTGATGGCGATTAATTCAATTACAGGTGTTACTCCTGCAATGGTCTCCGGACTCATTTTGTACTGTGGTGTTTTTGTAAATTCTGCACCGTGTTTGCCTGAAATCTGAGTAGGATCAACTCCTTTCATCATTCCAATGTCTTTCCCTGACAAATCCCACACATCAGTCATCACTGTATCTCTCAATTCAACAAGTAGATCCTTTGCTGTAAATAAAGGATACAAATCATTAATTTCTGTCCCTTGCCTTACTATCATCATCTTGAAATGCTAGAAGACCATCTGATGTACAATAGATGGTGTAATTCTTCCTACAAAGTAAATCTCTACCTAGCAGGTTAACTGGACTCGTAACACAGACCACAAAACTATGCAAGGCTTTAAAATCTCCAATGTGTACCTTCATTGGTTTTGTCATTTGAGTACCTACAACTTGGATCGTATCTCCCAAGCGGGGTAGGTTAGGAATTTCCACAGTTCTCACAGTGGAACAGGTAGCACCAGTGTCTACAAGGAATGTAATTACATTACCTTCTAGTTATCCATCCACAAATGGACCACACGGATCTACCTCTAGAGATACGCCAAGCACACACTCCTCCTCCCCCTCAGGCACCGTCATTGAGATGTATCTGAATCAGTCTCCTGGCACTGCAACCAGTATTGTGAAGCCTTTTGCACATTTTGATTATTATTAACTCGCTCTCCCATACGAAAACCCACATTCGCACTGTATTTCTGTACTTGAGCATTCACATTGTTTGGCATCGGGCCTTGTGGTATTTGTACCTGTGTAACTACCTGTTGCATTTGTATCTGATTTCTACTCACATCCGCTTGCTGATTAAAATTCTGATTCATTTCATTATTCTTTAGGAAAACCTTACACTCGCGTTTCCAATGTCCCATCTTGCTGCACGCATAACAAGGACATTTCTTTTTCATCTCTTCTTTATTACCTCTACCTCTACTTCTCCCTTGAGTAGAAACACCACCATTCACCATGACACCTCGCATGTTAGAAATTTGACCATTCTGAGTATTCTGATTCTGACCCTTTCCTCGGAAACCTGTCTGAGAAAAATCTACAAAATTACCACCTTTCTGTGCCACTTTCATCTGTGCCTACATCAATTTCTCTTTCAACTTCTCATGTCTCGATTCAATATAATCACTACAATATTTCGCATACCGCAATATTTCATCTACACTCTTATTTTGCCAACAAATCAAATGCTGATGAATCATATTACTAATCTCTAGTTTCCAACCAAACACAAACTTATACACAAAATGTCCCATGTCTTTATCAGTTATGCTTTCAAAACCACTATACTGTTTAAATACCTGCAGAAGCCTCTCATAATAAGTATGTACTGTTTCTTTTGACTCTTGAGTCGTTCTATCTATTTTTACCCAATCTGTCTCTTTTGGTGAAATCTTTCCCTTCAAGTAGGTAATTACTTGATTATATTTTTTCACCACTTCATCTGATGGTGCTCCAGTCTTTGCATCTCTGGGATATTCTTCTTTTGGCCAATCTACTGCAATTTTACACTCAGCCCATAAATCAGCTGGAACTACAATGTCAAGCAAATCATCCAAATCCTTCAACAAGACTTTTGAAACTTTTACAAATCTCTCTACTTGTTTGTACCACGCAACTGTTTTTTCTCTCAATCTAGGAAACTCATTTGTAAAAGAGAGTATATCCTGCCTTGACCGCGGAACGTGAACATATCCACCTCCTGGTACCTCTCTCCTTGGATATATCCTTTCAGTCGTTGTTGTCTCAGCCCCAGTCTCTCTCGCTGGAAACATAGACGATGCTCCTTTATTTGCAAGCATTTCTTCTTTGTTTTTAGCCCATCTGCCTCGTCAACGTTTCAATTCACCTCATCGTCTCAATGTATTATTCAATTCCTTAATTTGCAATTGCTTACAAGAAGCATTCAAACTCTCCAAATCTTTATCACTAAAATCAAATCTAATTGTCTTTTTCAAAGCCTTTGATTTCTCTATATCCAAATCTCTCATGAAGACTCTTTGCTCTCATTGTAATATTCTTACACAAAAACAACAATTCTTCTTCCTGGTATTTACTCAATCTTTCTGGACTAATCATACCTAGTCCGCTTTTAATCTACTTACATCCATGCTCGTCTCCACTTTATTAGACACCATCCCTCTAATCCATTCATCCAACTCTTCAGTTGATGGTCCTATTACACCTCCTGAAGTAAGTGTCACTTCTCTCACGTTTTGCACTAATCTTCTAATTTCCATATATACATTACGCTTTGGGGTTTCCACTGATCTCTCTGAAATATCAATCAATGTTCTTGTCTCACTCACATCAGCACCACTATTAACCCTATTATCATTAACAGGTACTGTCAAGGTATGTACTTGTGAAATATTCTGATCCTCACTACACAAAGGAACTATGTGACCAATCGTCACAGGAACTGATAAAGCTTCTGCATTCAGATTCAAGTGAGTAATCTTTTGTGTTAAATCCTCTTTTACCTGACTCATTATATTTGTAGTTCTCACTTGTAAAGGCTGAGGAATCTCTACTTGAGTCAATGGAGCATTCAGGGTAACTCTCTCTTGTTCTTCCTGATATGGTGGAGGCCTATTTAGTAATAATTCATCCAACTACTCATCATCAACTTCATTAGGCTCTGGATCTGAACATTCTAAATTTTTCTTTTTCTCTTTACACTTTCCTCCAGCTTGATTCTCTACTACAACAACCGGATATAAACCTTCACCTGCTACAATCACATCTCTTTTCCATCATTTCATTTGGGCAGCCCATTTTGCCTCTGAGTATCTACTCCCACTCGGTGAGTACCTCCGCGCTCAGTTTTAGGAACTGCATGCAGGCAGTTTCCGAATGGATGATTTTAAATTCCCTAAAGCTGAATGGAGAGAAAACCGAGGTCCTGATCTTCGGCAAAGACCAAAACACATGGTCCAGTGACTGGTGGCCCCCCTCTTTGGGAATATGTCCTGTGCCTGTAAAATCAGCCCGTAATCTGGGCGTGATTATTGATACGTCACTGGCGATGACGCAGCAGGTAAACCGAACTGTGTCTACTTGTTGGGGAGTCATTAAGACTCTTAGGAAAATAGCCCATTATCTCTCCCCCCAAGCCCGTAAGCAGACCGTGGTGGCTCTTGTGACATTACGGCTGGATTATTGTAACACACTGTATGCGGAAACAAATGAGAGCCTTATTTTACGCCTTCCGATTGTTCAGAACACTGCAGCCAAATTTGTCCTGGGCGTTCCTTACACCTCCTCTGCTACTCTCGCCAGGAAGAGTCTGCATTGGCTTCCGATCCATCTTAGGATCACTTTTAAAATTCTATGCCTGGTCTTCAGTGCTCTATCAGACGGAGGTTCAGAAGCCATTGGCTCCCTTCTTGTCCCCTACACCCCTAGCAGAAGCCTTCGTTCTGCCTCTAAAAATCTTCTATCTGTCCCTCGAACAAATAGAGCTAGATGGGGTGGAAGGGCCTTTTCTTCCACGGCCCCCAAATTGTGGAATGACTTCCCTTCCGTGTTAAAAGCACAACCTTCCATGGCCCTTTTTAAGAAGGTATTAAAAACGCGGCTCTTCGTCGAGGCCTATCAGTAGCATGCTCTCTGACTCTGGAAAATGTTTGGTTAGGCGCCTTGACGCCCGCTGGGCAAAGTTTGCGCGTTATAAATTACATTTCATTCATTCATTCATTCATTCATTCACAGCATTTCTATATTTATTCGTAGACCTGTCTCTCTTGTATGCCTCATGCTCCCATTCCTAACGTGCTTCGTACTGCATAGGTCTAGGGTTTGGTCTCAATTGATTTATTTGATACCTCAGGTTCTCTAAAATCCTCACATTAAAAGTACCATACTCTGGAAACGCCAAATTCCCATCTCCTTCTCCAAATATCACCCAATTCTTCAACCATGTACACACATGATATCCTCATTCTAAAGACATAAAAGAAGCAGGCGTACCATCAGGCGGTATAGGAATTCCCTCTCTAATAGGGATAGTCTTATCTTTTCTAAACAAAATCTTCCTCATTTTCAATAACTTAATTGTATTTTGTTCACTACGCAAAAAAGAAAACAGAGAAAACTCTTCCTTATCTCCACAAATGCTATTTGTTCATGCTGCCCAATACCAGTGCGACTCACACCAACCAACCATTAAGGCATTCTCTCTTGAGACCTGATTTAAAGTGGCTAGAAACTAAAATTAAATACGAGGCTCATCTACATTCAGCAATATATATTTCCTCCTACACAGTGAATCCCAGTTGATGTCACCCTTGATTCAAGTTATGTTCCCCATTGCAGCACAATATTATGCATCTATTAGTGAAGAACTAGGCCTTTAGGGGCCTAGCGGCGCAGGGCACGCCTAAATTTCCGAGTTCACCTGCTTTGTTATACAGAGACACAGGACACTATGTTAAGCGTAGACAACAGGATTTTATTATCTGCAGCTATGCACAGTGATCCTAGAAGTACACCAATGGTATGTTCTCAGGAGACTGCCCCTTTACTCCAGGGCTCACAGTCTTTTATATTCTTTTACACCTGTATAAGGACACTCCCAATGCGCAAAATTTCAACCAATGAAAAGATATGTTTTTTGGGAAAAACAAGTCGTCACATGATTACATTATCCACCCCCTAGGTCATGTTTTGACTAACCCCACAGGTGATTCAATAATGGCGTCCCTAAGTTAATCAACAGTAGTAGACATGTTTGTGTATTGTGAAAAAGGCCAATTTACAAGGCAGGATAAGGCGGGAAGAAGGACAATGAAAACCAACAGATGGTTTGAGACAAGGATTAGTGAGTCGAGACAAGAATACTGAAGGCCAAGGATTAGTGAGTCGGACTGATTCCTGGAATCGACTTCACCTCAAGGATAGAGGGGTTATTTGATACGTGGCAGTACGAAGGGCAAGAGTTTTCTGTTCGCTGCGCTGCCTGAGTGAGGGCAACACAAAATGGCGGTGAAACACAAAAATGGAGTCGGAACCGAATTTCCTCAGACCCTCCTTTTGCCATTACGCAGGCAATACATAAACTCACGTTATTCTGAGTCTACTTCGATAGCCATAATATCTTTAAGCTGTTGTTGCAACATCATTTGTATGTTTTCTGTTTGCTGCGAGATGGGTTTTGGCACACACATGGTAGCACAAAGACCACAGATGGTGGGACCACATTGTAAACAGAGGCAACATGAAAAGACAATGGCTAAAATCATTCCAATAAAAGTTAATATTTTCCATCCCCATGTGGACAGTAATTCCCAAAACCATCCCATCAGAGACCAACTTTCTTCGTCCTGCTGGATGGACTCAGCAATGTGGTGTAATTTAGAGATGGCCTGGTATACTGTAGGTGCGTTATCAGGTATGTAAACGCAACAACTGGATCCGATCAATTTACAGACTCCACCACGGTCTGCAAGAATGATGTCTAACACCATTCTGTTTTGTAATGTCATAAGGCGATCCGCCTGAAGCTCGGCGGTAATGTTACTTAGTGCTCCTACAGTTTCATTTATGGTTGCTTCAACTACTCGAATGAGATGTCTAATATTTCTACTATTGGCCATAGGGCCCCAAAATGGGAGGAATCCTCTGAGGAAGTCGCCTCCCTCTTGTCCTGCTGTGTCTTTTTGATCAAAGACATCTCTCTTGTACTTATTTCTATGATGTCCTGAAGGAGCGGTATATGTTGGAGGGAGGAGAAAAGCCATATAACAAGTTCCTGAGAAATCGGCTGGTAGCCATGTATAGGCTCTATCATGGAAACGAAGTATGTTCCTTGAGACGCTACCAGTGGCGGAGAAGTTTGGGATGCATAGGTATATGTAATGTTACAAGTGCTCTTTCCCAATTGGGCCTTAGGACTCTGACCATTTCCCTGGAGATATAGGTGACCTTGGTGGGGTACAGTATATATAGGTGGGGATCTTTTCTTTTTGGCTCTGTCTGTAAGACTAGTGACGTAATGTGTCACATTCCAATCAATGTATGCTTGTCGTTCGTCAGTCGGGAATTCATTAAATTTGTTGTAGTGTTTTGACATAGCCACTATTCCTTTTATTAGCGCGTCATGACTAACGTCAACTCCATCCCTATATGGACTAACAGGATGTCGATGCTGGTTCTCATAGGCATTGGCAAACATAGAGGTGAAAGCCCAATCAGATCCTTTTAGGGAGAAGGGTAGAACTAAATATGGCATTCCTTTATCTATATTGTGGGGTAGAAGTCCACAAACCCAACAGTTGGTGGTATTGATGATTACCAATTGATGCTGGTGTAACAATTGAATGAATGAATTGTTGAGATATTCCATTCTCCTGGTTTGCTCGTGCTCCGGTAGTGTACAAAATTGGTGTGTGGAAGCAGTAGTGCGAAAAGGTATGGGTTGGGAGGTAGCTATATGTTTGTGCTGTATAATGTGAACAATCCAACCCACACATGCTAATATAATACACAAAGAGATTAAAATACACAATGTTATATCACATCTGGTATATAATAGTTTACAATATTTTGTTATTATATTCTTTTCATTACTTTTTTCTTATATAGCAGAATCCATCTTCTAGATGTTGCTCGTGGTAGTCTTCCTTCTTCACTTAGCCGTGATTATCAGCTGTCCTACGTCACTGCAAGTCCCGCAGACCTATTGCCACTACTCGGGTCATTAACTAAGGCTCTTACCACGACCCTGCAACCTAATTAGATGGTCAATATCACAACAAAAAACACAAAATAGATTTCTTAATTGTTCTTAGTTACTCTGGATCTCAAATTGTATCTGGTTTTGTTCGGCACAATCTGGTTCTGAAAAAGTGTCTCTGGATTAGTTGTGTTCAACCTCAGATGTTGTGGGACGGCTTCTTGCAAGACGTCATCATCTTCTTTTTTAGACTAATACAGGTGTGCATCGCTAAAAGGTACAAATCGTGGAATCCTTTCACTTTCAAAATCACCAATACCTTCGCGGACCCACTGGTCATAAGGTAAAGGCAAGGGTACCTTCTTGCAATGCACACCGTGGATCCAGGTCTTTTTGCCAACCACTTTTACAGCTGTACGCGTTGTCAGTAGGACCTGAACAGGCCTTCTCCAGCGAGGTTCCAAATTCTTTGATCGCTGAAAATTTTTCACACACCCAGTCCCCTGGGAGTATGCCATGTCCAGGATCAGTTGAAGCTAGAGGCAAAGCGTCTTGTACCTGTTGGTGAAGGACACGCAATTTAGTGGTGAGGTCATGTAAATAATCAATTAACAATGGGTACTCTATGTCAGAATATTTCTTTGGCCTTGGGACTCCCCAAACATTTGCTGGGCGTCCAAACACAACCTCGTAGGGACTGAGTCCCATACGGGAATGAACAGTTGTTCGAGTGGCCAACAGTGCTAAGGGTAAAGCATCGGGCCATGCAAGACCCGTGCTAGCCTGTATTTTTGCTAGTTTGAGTTTAAGAGTACCATTATAGCATTTCACTAAGCCTGCTGACTGAGGGTAATTCGCTGCATGAAATTTCTGTCTTATTCCAAGCCCTTCACATACTTTCTGCATTATCTGACCTACGAATTCACTTCCGTTATCGCTCCAGAGGATTCGGGGCAAGCCGAACCTCGGGAAAAACTCCTTCAAAAGAACTTTGGCTGTAGATAGAGCAGTATTGTCCTTTAGGGGGTAGGCCTCTATCCATCTAGAAAAGGCACATACCACCACAAGGACATACTTGAGGTTATTACATCGCTCCATGTGAATATAATCTATTTGCAACACCTCAAAAGGATATGTTGGGGGAGCAAAATGACCTGCTGGGGTTGGTGTTCCTTTTCCTGGGTTATGCATCAAACAAACAATGCAGGGTTTAACTAGATTGTCTGCACATTTCGGAATACCCTCATTCTGCCATACAGGAGCTAGAAGTTTACATATTTCTTTAGCACTGATGTGAGCTGGACCATGTGCCATGGTAACAACCGAAAGCACATAGGCATCTGATAGCAACCAGCGCTGATGTTCAGACAATTCTGTCCAATACCCTGTTACGTCTAATCTTCCTGTAGTCTCTCTCCACTCAATCAATTCTTTCTCTATAGCTTCTTCCTGAATCATTTTCACACTTTCTATTGTGTCTTCACACATCCCTCCTTGTCTGATCCACCTAGGTGGGCCTGCAACATACATGCGGTTTGTAACATCTCTAGCTGTTTCTTTCGCTGTCTGATCTGCAAACGCATTTCCTTGTCCTACATCATCAGTAATCTTCTTATGCGCACCACACTTGATGATTGCTATCTGAGTAGGCAAGGTAAGTGATTCGAGAAGGTCATTCACCAACTCGCCATGTTGTATCTTAGCACCATGGGAGGTGAGAAATCCTCTCTCCCTCCATAAGCGGCCAAAACTATGGGCCACCCCAAACGCATATTGACTATCAGTGAACACATTCACTCTTTTTCCTTTAGCCAATACACAAGCTCTAGTTAGAGCTATTAATTCAGCTGCCTGGGCTGAACTCTGTCTAATACGTGCAGTTTCTACAACTGTATGCAAAGTCGTAACTGCATAGGCTGAGGTCGTCTCACCATTGGGGAGTTTAAAACAAGAGCCATCAACCCATAAGATTCCATCTGGATTCAAGAGTGGAGTATCTTTTAGATCAACTCTACCTTTTGTCTCTTCCTCTGTACGGAAGAAACTATCATGTTGTTCTTGAGTATTTGCTTCTCTTGGGATTGGTAACAGTGTGGTTGGGTTTAGGGTATTGCATCATTTAATATGCACATGACTAGCAAAAAGTGTCAGTTCGTACCCTGACAAACGAGCACTAGTGAGGTGTTGAGTCTTTGTCCTATTCAGAAGGATATCTACTGCATGTGGCACCATGACAATAAGAGCATTATCTAACACCAATCCAGCAGATTGTCGAATGGACACTGCCGTTGCTGCTGTGGCTCTCAAACAACTAGGTAACGCCTTGGCCACTGGGTCTAATGTAGCTGAAAAATAGGCACATGGGCGTTGTTTGTCCCCAAATTGTTGCGTTAAAACTGACAATGCACAACCTTCTCTCTCATGGACATAAAGTGTAAAAGGCTTACTGTAATCAGGAGTACCTAACACAGGAGCAGAACACAGGGCAGTACGTAAATTTTAAAAACTTTCCTGACATTCTGTAGTCCAAGGAAGAGGTTGGGGTGTATCTTTAAGAGTGAGTGCTAACAAAGGTTTCGCTAACAAAGAAAAATTCGGAATCCATTGGCTACAATAAGAGGTAATGCCCAGAAAGGCACGCACCTCCTTTTGTGTGCTTGGGACAGACATTTGAACAATTGCTTGGATACACTCTGGAGTCAATTGTCTTCCCTCCTTTGACAAGAGATGACCTAAATAGGTAACTTTTTGCCAGCAATATTGCATCTTAGAGGGTGAAACCCTGTGGTCAAGATCAGCCAAGTGTTGTAACAGTGTAATATTAGCTTGTTTACAAATGTCCTCAGAATCAGCAGAAATTAACAAATCATCTACATACTGAATAAGGGTCGCACCTGGAGGTAAAGTGAGAGTATCGAGCTGTGTCTTTAAAGCTTGACTATAAATGGAGGGACTCTCACAATAGCCTTGAGGAGCACGTGTAAATCGGAAGCTTCGGCCTCCTAAAGAGAAGCCAAAAATATCTCTACTTTCTTCGGCAATGGGAATACTGAAAAATGCATTTTTCAAATCGATGACAGAAAACCAAGTAGCAGAAGCAGGTACTGTTGTCAATAAGGCAGTGATATCTGGGACAACGGGAAATTGGGGTACAACAATTTTGTTGACCTCCCGGAGATCGATCACAAAACGATAAACGGGAGGTTGGGAGGAATCGGAACGTTTAAGAATAGGTATAACAGGACTATTGCATACATTCCCTCTAGTCTCTTCAATTACACCTTTCTGAACCAAATCATAAATAATAGCCAAAAGAGCTTTTTCACCATCACTGGAAAGTTTGTACTGGGGAATGCGTGGTACCTTAATATTGAGTTTGAGGGTGACAACGTAAGGCGGGATTTGCAAAAGGCCAACATCATTAGGACCTGTAGCCCAGAGAGTATCAGGAAGAGAATGCAATTCAGGGGGAAGTTTGTCTTTAGACAGATACACTGGAGAAATCAATTCCCTACCCAAAGTGAGGTGTACACCAGAAGGAGAACAATGTAGGGTTGCATACAATCTTTTTAATAAATCCATACCCAACAGATTTTCACCACAACCAGTTGTTAAAATAAGTGGAGCCTCTAGATCACAGGGACCTATCGAGATGGGCAAAGGTTGAGAAATTGGGTTTTTAACTGGGGCGCCAGAAAATCCTACGGAAATATTTGTTAAGCCAGACAAATGTGCCCCAGGGAGTTTAGAGTGAATGATAGAACTCTTTGTTGCACCAGTGTCCAATAGAAATGGCTCTGAAACACCTAATGTAATTACCTCAACATAAGGCTCATTCTGATCTACTGGAACTGATATGACTCCCTCACTTTGTCTATGGCTGTCCTAGCTAGTATGAAAATCTTGGCTCTCATTCTCGTTATAATAATTATCATTGTAGTATTGAGCAGATTGAGTATTTTGCTGATCAAAATAATTCATCGAAGTTTGAGGGGAAAAAGAACCCTGATGCTGATCATAAGATGATCTACCTCGTCCCCTACCCCTAGGTACTGACTGATAGCCACCTCGGCTACGTGACCCAGACATATCACTAGTACGATGTAACAAAACCGGGCAACTATTCTTGAAGTGACCTTCCTCCTTACAATAAGCACATTGATTAGGACCCAACGGAGACCTTGGAACAAAGGGTTCAGGTTTCTGTAACAGCCTCTGAAATTGGGGAAGTGGCTGATATGAACGCTGAGCAGAACGAGGAGGATAAGCTTGTTGCAAAAGAACCTTCGTTTTGAGGTCTTTATTTTTCTTTTCTGACTTCTCTTTCTGCTCTAAATCCCTATTCTCATAGTATTGTACCATCGTCAAAATTCCCGAAGGGGTTGCCACAGGTCACGCACTTTCGGACATTTTTAGCCTCGTAGATAATTCCGGCAATAAATTAGAGACAAACTTATCTACAAACAGTCTCTGGCCACCTGGTGCAGCCATATCTTGTCCACTGTGATCAACAAATGATTCCTCGAAACGTGTAAAGAAATCAGACACAGACTCATCCTTCTTTTGCTTACAAACAGATAACTTATCCCAATTAACTGCTTGTGCTGGCATCAGAGTCTTCATTAGTGTTATTATTCTGTCGGGTAATTCTATAATCATTTGTTCTGGTTTAGCTCCACCCACTTGCCTTTGGTCTGCTTGTGAGATGGCAGCCCAATTACCACCTAGCTCTACAGCGTGATCCTCTCTACGAATCTTATTCCATATTTCAGATGGGACTACTTGACCCATCAACATATCTATATCTGATAATGTTAGAGTGCAAGAGGACAATCTTTGCGTTAATTCTTTATAATATCCTGCCGGATTTTTACGCGGATCAGGTAATGCTTGTTTTAACGCAATGACTTCTGATCTTTTCCACGGAACATGTACCCAAACTTGCTGGAAATGAGCAGCCACAGGGGGGTTAGCCCCTGGCACAGCATGGCGCCATATTGGTTGTAGCTCTCGCATAGGATATAATTTGTCTGTTGTAACAATTCCTTCTGTCCCTGAATTTTTACAAAATAGAAGATCTCTATATGCTACTAAATTCGATATTGCATCTTTATAATCTTGTCTTATCACTGCTCCAGAAGCTACTTCCCGTCTTAATTCTAATAATCCCCTAGGTGGGCCATCTTGTATTTTATTCTTCCACATTTGAATTAATACCTCGCACATGAGATCAAACACATACCGTTGAGTGGATGTAGGCCATCGCATAGCTAGATCTTGAATATCGGATGACCCATACATATTACCATTGGTCATCCATTTTTGAGCCTGAGATTGGAGTATCGTTGCCTCATGAAGATCGAGATGACTCTGGCTTCTAAGAGTTCTCTTCATAATAGGGGAATTACGTACTTTATTCATGAAAGGAGTAAAAGCTGAAAAGAACCGACTATCTTTCCTTCTAACCGATTGTGGAGTAGAGGCTTGTGTCACAGTCACAGGGGTAGAAACTAGCGTCGTTACAGGAGGTATTACAACAAAACCTGCAGTAGTAACTGGGATCATAGGTTGAGGCACAGGCAGGGGCGGAGGTGGAGGTATAACAGGGGGAAACATCCTTTACAACGGAACCGCTACAACGCGGTACCGTTATGACGCAGGTTTAACAACGAAAGTCGTTACAACGACTTTCGCTGGAGGGCGCTCTAGGATAGGGGATAGTTTAATTTACTATCCAACACCTTCCCTACTATCCACGGGGACTGGTGTTGGAATAGTAAATTAAACTATTCACTATCAGCGCCCCCCCAACGCAAGTCGTTGTAACGACTTGCATTGTTAAAACTGCGTCGTAAAGGGATGCGTTGTAACGGTACGCGTTGTACCGTCATACATCCATAACAGGTAATATAGCAGGTACTGGTGGAGGAACCAAGGCTGGTACATATGGCGGTGGAGCAGACAATATAAAGGACATTAAAGGATCTTTTTCATTCTCCTCATCTAATGACGGAGAAGTAGGCAAAGCTGGATAGCATTTATCTACTGTCATACGATGTTGTCTATCTAAAACCTCAATCGCACGATCAGTTTCATCGTCTTTAAATTGCTGAGCAGCCTGTATAAAAGACATTTCTTTTTCCTTTCTATCTCCTTTTGCTCGTTTAATTTCTTTCTGTTTTGATTCCTTTCGCCAAATGCGAAATGAGTCAAACATTGCCGGCCAGGCTTTTCTCTTAAATAGTCTTTCCTCTAAATTATCCAACACACATGGCTCAAAACTACCATCCTTCGGCCATTGTAAAATACCGTCATTCTTAGTGTATTTTTCCCAAAGGTCGACAAAGATGATAGGACCAGTTCCATGTTTGGAATAAACTTCGTATTTTGGAGCCCCCACTGAAGGCACTGGACAAGTGTCTTCTAGTCGGGAATCTCTTAAACAACAACAACAACAACACCATGTCTTGAACTTACTGAAACCAGGCATCACTGGTGTTGTGTGTTGTGAGTTGGAAGAAGACGCAGTAAACTGATTTGTAGTAGGTTTGAGAGTTTATTCTCAGAGTTACGAGCCACCGCACCATACACTGGCACAGGGAACTACCAACTGACAATAAATAGAATTAGAACATCAGTAGCACCATGACAACACTTCATATGTTCCAAGAAGGAAACATAAAAGCACTTGCAAATATAACATTATCTCTTTTTTTTCCAAAGATAAGTAACAAAAAAGTACAGGGCAAAAGGAAAAGAAAGAAAAAGAAACAAAGTTGCTTTGGCAAGCAAAATCTTCAAAGAGAACAGACAACAGGCGTGAGTTTCAGCAAACTAACGAAGAAAATCTTCAAAGAGAACAGACAACAGGCGTGAGTTTCAGCAAACTAACGAAGTTTCCAAGGGAGACGGGATACACGTGTGGACTTCCTTACAGAACCACCTCCCAAATGGGACACATCAGAATTATAACTCAAAGAAGGCGGTGCAGGTCTCTCCTTAGAACAAGTAACATCAGGTTGAGACACATGGACGCTATCACTAACATTCAGCTTAATAACTTTACACAAATTCCACCAATGACCTCCCTCCACCATGACAGCATTTCCACACACTTTCTCAACACGAACAGGTTCACCAAAAGAGTCCGAACCTTTCTTAACAGACCTATAATTCTTCACACGCACCATATCTCCCGGAGAAATATTGATACTCTTTGCGGATTTTTTTTCATTGAACCTGGAGGCCATATTGTCTTGAGCATTTTTAACACGCAACTGCAACTCATCATGACCAGGAAGGTGTGTAGAAACCTTTTGAGAAACAGTTCTCAAAAGCCAGGCAGGATAAAGAGTTGACGTTGGCAATCTGCCTCTGAGAGAAACAAAGGGAGCGACCTTAGTTACAGAATGTGGGGTAGTGCGGTAGAACCAAATCATGGACCTCACAGAACTCTCTACATCAAAATTGTTACCCTTGGCCCATTTTATACACTCCACAAGCACGCGATTCATTCTCTCAACTTGACCGTTAGTTTGAGGATGTCCAACCGAACTCCTCAAATGCTTAATCCCAGATTCAGACAGAAAAGAACGCATCTCAGCATTAACAAATTGGACGCCATTGTCAGAAACAAGTGACTCAGGAAAACCTTCTCTCATAAAGATTTCTCTAAGAAAGAGAATAGCTGAACTGGCAGAGGAATTAGAACAGAACTTAACCTCAGGCCACTTACTGTGAAAGTCCATAAGCACAAAAGCAAATCTTAAGTGAGAAGGAAGAAAATTGAAAGGACCAACCAAGTCTATGCCTATTTTTAACCAGGGTTTGGAGGGAAAATGAATTGGTTGCAAAGGTGGAACAGAAACCTTCAAACCTTTCTCCGCGGTAACACACACACTGCAGCGCTTAACTCTTTCATCCACATCACCATCCATTGAAGGCCACCAATAGTGCAGCCTCAAACGTCTTTTGGTCATAGTGAGCCCAAGGTGTCCCTCATGAGCCCTGTCAATCAACTTCACACGAAGATTCAAAGGAGGGATACACCTGTCATCTCTCATGACAACTCCATCTTCTATAGAAAGTTCATCAGAAACCTTCCAAAAGGGTTGAATATAAAAAGGTAGACTTCTTTCCCTAGGCCATCCTGCAATAATGTAACCCTTGACACTCAACAGAGTTGCATCAGAAGTCATGGCATCCACCCATTCTCTTTCAGAACAACCCACACAATCAACAGCATCCAAAGTGGCAATAAAACAATCCTCTTTATCCTCATCCAAATCAGTACCATCAATTTCCTCTAAAGGTAATCTAGAAAGCATGTCAGCTGTACAGTTTTCTTTCCCAGGTATGTGCTTAACAACAAACTGATATTGCAACAATTTAGTAGTAAGACGCGCTATACGTGGTGTAGCATATTTTACACGATCGCCAGACAAAATGTATACCAAAGGCTTATGGTCAGTCTGAATCATAAACTTTCTTCCCCAAATGTAGGTGCGAAACTTTTCGCAAGCCCAATAGCACGCAAGGAACTCTTTTTCGATCACTGAATAATTAATTTCAGGATCCCTTAACACCCTCGAGGCATAACTAATGGTGACTTCTTTGTCATCAATGATTTGAGTGAGGACAGCTCCTAAACCGTAACTGCTGGCGTCAACAGGAATAATACAATCGACACTGGGGTCATAAGTTTTCAAAATCTTGGCATTCAATAATTCAGACTTAACCAAATTAAACGTTGACTGACAAACCTCATCCCAGACAAAAGAAACACTGGACCTGATCATACTAGACAAAGACTTCATCTTACTGGCATAGTCTGGAATGAAACGTGAATAAAATTCACACAAGCCCAAGAAGGACCGCAACTCATCCTTGTTTTTGGGAACAGGGCAGTCCACAATGGCTTTAACCAACCCCGGTCTAGGGGAAACACCTAAACCAGACACCAAATGACCCAGAAATTCCACTTCTCTTTTCCAAAATTCACATTTGTTCTTTTTAACCACAATGCCTTTAATATCAAACTTCTTGAGAACAGACCTGAGGATGCAATCGTGTTGATCTAAGAATTTGTCAAAGATTAAAACATCGTCTTGAAAAATCACTACTCCCTTGACATCCTTCAGAACACTTTGCATGATTCTCTGAAAAACAGAGGCCGCAGAGGCTAGCCCAAAGGGCATCCTGCAGAACTGAAAAGCCCCAAAGGGAGAATTAAAAGCTGTGTAATGTCTTGAATCTTCCTCCAGGACAATTTGGTGGTACGCAGAAGCCAAATCAATTTTAGAGAACCACTGTGCATCTCTCAACTCTTCCAGCAAATCACCTATCTTAGGAAGTGGGTGGGCGTCCACCCAAATTTCCTTATTAAGACTCCTGAGGTCACAACAAAGACGAATTTCCCCATTTTTTTTGCGTGCGACCACCAAAGGACTAAGCCACAAACTAGATTCTATAGGTTCTATGATACCATTCTTCTCTAACCTCTCAAGTTCCGCTTTAAGATCAGCCCTCAAGCTAAAAGGTACGGACCTAACCTTATGTTTCACAGGAATGGCATCACACTTAACTTTGATCCGATGTTTAAAACCAACAATTTCACCAAGTGAGTCTGAAAATACTCTGGGAAACTCTTTCTCAAGAGATGAAGAATCAGGCATATCCAGCACAACAAGTACCTGTTCTTTCGCACCTGGTCTCAATAACATACCAAAAAGACCTTGATGGTACCATCCCAAAATGTTCAAACCACGCACAGCCACATATATCTTGCCCTGTATCCTCCTATCTTTAAATTGCAAAATGTCTTCAATGAAACCCTCCAAAACTATCTTGCGACCCTCGTAGGAAACAGGTGCTCTATCAGGAGGAAACAATTCCCTGTCAGACCATGACTGATTAAACAATTCCAGAGAAATCATGGTTATTCTGGCACCAGAATCTGCAAGAAGCTTTAAACAAACATCACCTACAAAAATATCCACATAGGGATCTACACACTCTTCAGGATTCCCAGTGACAACACCATCGTCAGTGAGAGTAACGATCATATCCTTAAATTCATTCACCATTTCACTCTCAGAAACATGCTCATTCTCCAACACACAACTGACCTTTTCAGGTTTACTCAAGCTTGCTTGGCAAACTTTAGCCAAATGTCCAAACTTCCCACATTTATAACACTTAGCGTTTTTCCCTGGGCAAAAGCTGTTTTCTTTAGAATGTGGGGCATAACCACATCTATAGCACATATTCTTCTTAGAAGAATTTCTTTCATTAAACCTTTCTTTTTTTTTGTAAAGTAGACCTAGAAGTGGATGACACAACAGCATTTACATTCTCTTTATGCACATCAGTCTTACAAAGCTCCTTAATTGACGTTTGAGCTAGTTCAAGACTCTTAGCCACTTTAATAATTTCTTCTAAAGAAGGATTGCCCACGGTAAGTAGTTTCTGTTGGATATGTTTGTCACTACAATGTGCGATGAATTGATCCCTCACTAACTGATCCTTAAAATCACCGAACTGGCATTCGGCACAGAGTTTACGTAAAGCACTCAAATAGGAATCGACGTCTTCACTCTGAAATTGTGCTCTTTTAAAAAACTTGTGCCTTAATACAACCAAACTTGGTTGAACATCAAATTTGATAACGAGTTTCTTAATGGTTTCTTGATATTCATCAATAACCTCTCCTTCAGCAAGAACCAAATCAGGCAAATGTTTGTAGACCTCCCTACCCTCAAATCCCAAACAATTCAAAAGTAAAAACGTCTTCCTTTCAGCTCTGTACCTGGAAGCGCCAATGGCACCAATATAGGTTTCAAACCCGTCAAACCACTGCCTCCACTGAATTTGAGGGGTACCTGGATTTTCTAAAAATGGGGGAGGTTGATTTACAGCTTGCATTTTGACAAAAAAAAATGTCAAACTAAATATGAAGGAGAAAGAAGGAAACCAAAACTCTCTTACTCACAACAAACTGAAGAAGAAAATAAAACACTTTAAAATAGTGATAAATGTCAAAGTCTTACTGCTGGTAGTGCATGCTGATGTGCATATATAACTCTGGAAAGGAAATGTGTTACTAAAATAATAAACGTGTCATTAGCAATGACACACTCGAAGTGAACACAAAACGAAGTAATCCTTTCCCTTCCTCGCAAACGATGATACACTCGTGGTGGAAGCAGCGAAGCAAAAAAAAATTTGTGCTGAGATTAAGCAAACAGTCTCTCAGATGGCGCTTATATCAGGAATACAGATCATGTCAATGACTCTCAGGCATAACTCTTGAAGAAACCGGAATGACGTTTCACAATAAACAGATCCGGAGCTTCCTGAGGCGTCAGACTGAGCGCACGTCGAACCATCCAATGCGTACACGCTGACAGCCCCTGTGACGCACTGTCAGATCACCAATACTTGATGAACGTTCTAAAGCGTCATCATTTGTTTGAAGAAGTCGAGCGGAGACGATCTCGCTGGGGAGGAAGCACTGAGTAACGGTCACTGCTTGCGAGGTAAGCTGCTGGGTTGTAGCGTTAAACTGCAGATGCTTTGAACAGTGCCAGTTACGGTAAACAGAAGCGTGTCAGTAGAGCACACACTCTGCAAACAGAAGCGTCTCAGATGAGCTCTCTCAGCGTCACAAATCACGATGACAGAAACAATGACCCACACTACGACCTCCTCACCTTGAATAAATAATTGAACAAAACTGCCGCTGGGGAAAGTCAATTCCCTTTGAAAATAACAGCCGCTGGAGAAGGGAGCAGGGTCATAAGGTTTAAGCACAATCTTGGTCGTAGAAAGTCGTTTTTCATTTCTTTCAAAAATAACTCGAAGCAGTGGCTCGCTTTCTTCTTTGTAAATCACCAGTCCTCGTCGCCAAAATAATGTTGTGTGTTGTGAGTTGGAAGAAGACGCAGTAAACTGATTTGTAGTAGGTTTGAGAGTTTATTCTCAGAGTTACGAGCCACCGCACCATACACTGGCACAGGGAACCACCAACTGCCAATAAATAGAATTATAACATCAGTAGCACCATGACAACACTTCATATGTTCCAAGAAGGAAACATAAAAGCACTAGCAAATACAACAACTGGCTTCTTACTAACATCAAGGGGTTAATCGACTAACACAGTACAAATGTACTCACCCCTCAGCTTCGGTTATTGCAACAATCGAATCAAAGCAAAATCAAAAACAAAGATGTGGGAGCTACCCACAATTACTTAACTAAGTATTATCTCACGCCAACAGAGGCCCGTCTATCGTCTCGAAATGCCAGTCATCACTAACGCGAACCAAAGCAGAGCGGCGGTCAAGGCAGCAGTCATCAGCAGCCATCGGAAAGGAGAACCCGCGTTGCAAAGACCTTCGGTCCACTTTTGACATGCAGGGGTCACTTATGTGGTGCGCTTCCTCCAGAATTTCCTCATGTAGCTCCTCACGACCCTCGGGCTTGACCACGACCTTTGACACCGCCCCACGTTGGGCGCCACTTGAAGAACTAGGCCTTTAAGGGCCTCGCGGCGCAGGGCACGCCTAAATCTCCGAGTTCCCGAGTTCACCTGCTTTGTTATACAGAGACATGGGACACTCTGTTAAGTGTAGACAACAGGATTTTATTAGCTGCAGCTATGCACAGTGATCCTGGAAGTACACCAATGGTATGTTCTCAGGAGACTGCCCCTTTACTCCAGGGCTCAGTCTTTTATATTCTTTTACACCTGTATAAGAACACTCCCAATGCGCAAAATTTCAACCTATGAAAAGATATGTTTTTTGGGAAAAACAAGACGTCACATGATTACATTATCCACTCCCTAGGTCATGTTTTGACTAACCCCACAGGTGATTCAATAATGGCGTCCCTGAGTTAATCAACAGTAGTAGACATGTTTGTGTATTGTGAAAAAGGCCAATTTACAAGGCAGGATAAGGCTGGAAGAAGGACAATGAAAACCAACAGATGGTTTGAGACAAGGATTAGTGAGTAGAGACAAGAATACTGAAGGCCAACAGGCAGTTTGGATAAAGATTAGTGAGTCGGACTGATTCCTGGAATCAACTTCACCTCAAGGATAGAGGGGTTATTTGATACGTGGCAGTACGAAGGGCAAGAGTTTTCTGTTCGCCGTGCTGCCTGAGTGAGGGCAACACAAAATGGCGGTGAAACACAGAAATGGAGTCGGAACCGAATTTCCTCATTAGAACCAATGATAGGTGACAAATACCACTATAATGTGTACAATGAAGTTAAATTCTTTATTATAATTTAAACCAAGCATAAAGTGTAGCAGTAAAGTGATAAACTGTAACAATGCCTACAGTTGAAATGATAACGTACTAAAATGCATGTACAAACTCTTATGTGAAATTTAACAGCTAATGAGGTTGTCTATTACAAATGAAAAGAATTTATAAAATATATATATATATATTCCAAATGAAAGCAGCAGACAAAAATTGGCATGGCAGCAGTATGGATAGTTGCGGCAACCCACTGTGGTAGAAAAAAAATCCAATTAGGAAAACGGTGGCTGGCCCCACTACAGGATAATAGCATTGAAAGACTCCAACTACCAGAATGCAAAGGATGCATACACCCAGTGGGCGGGACTAATCACTGCCACAATACTTTTATCACCTGCGAGCCGCTTTTCCTTACTGCCATCCCCATGAAGAAAGGCGAGAAGCCTGAAACGCGTCGGGATTTTTGGCGAAAATCAGCTGTACCTACCATGCTTTTGTCCATTGCCGCCTTGCTGAAATAAAGTAGAGCACGTTGTGAGAGGGCCTCCAATTGTCTGGTGCTTTCATTTGGAATATTTTGCGGCCTGCCGAGGTTGCGGAGAGCCCCTCCCTGCGGACGAGCAGGTCAAGCGCCGTCATGAGTGCGGGGCAGTTATGAACATCGTGTGTTCAGTAAGGAGAAAAATTGGCACGGCAGCAGTATAGATAGTTGCGGCAACCCACTGTGGTAGAAAAAAATCCAATTAGGAAAACGGCGGCTGGCCCTACTACAGGATAATAGCATTGAAAGACTCCAACTACCAGAATGCAAAGGATGCATACGCCCAGTGGGCAGGACTAATCACTGCCACACTACTTGTATCACCTGCTAGGTGCTTTTCCTTCCTGCCATCCCCATGAAGAAAGGCGAGAAGCCTGAAACGCGTCGGGACTTTTGGCGAAAATCAGCTGTACCTACCATGCTTTTGTCCACTTGCCACCTTGCTGAAATAAAGTAGAGCACGTTGTGAGAGGGCCTCCAATTGTGTGGTGCTTTCATTTGGAATATATATATATATATATATATATATATATATATATCCAACACTCCGTCACTTGTCTCACGCTCTGGAATCACACCAGCCAGGATACAAAGTACACGGACCGATTAAGTGATTTCGTTATTTATTATCTAGTGCAGGGTAGTCTCATGACGTTTCGGCTCCACGAGCCTTGTTCACATGACAATGTTCTAGTGCATGGTTCGCCCTTATAAAGTGCCAGTGATGAGGGGGCGTGGCTTCGCACGCAATGGCGGAGGTCGCACTAGGGTAGAGCTCCGTGCCGAGCTCCCCTTCCCTGGGCCGATTCTCCGCCAAAATTAACCGCAGCCGCCTAAAACTACCAGCGGGCCTCCTCGGAGCAGTATTCGGCATTCTGACAGACTTTGAGGTCGGAGACCCGGAGCGGTCCGCACCGGCCTTTCCTGCGGCCCTCCTGCGGGACTTGTGGCTTCCCGATCAGTGACGAGGATACGAGAGGCCGTGGCTTGGGCCTAGCACAAGGGCCCCAACCTGCGGCGTCCACCCTAGCGGACGCGGCCTCCCTAACGGCTGCCGCTGAACAGCGGAAGATCCCTGGCTGCCCGGGGCCCTCCCCACCACACTGCTGGACGCCTACGGGAGGCCCGGACTGGGGACAGAGCGGACACCCGGCCCCATTCCCACGGCTACCTGGCTGCTGATGGCCCAGATGTGAGGCGCACCTACTTGGCTGCCCGGTGACACACTTGGTGGCGGCGCGACTCCGGATTCTGCAGTTGAAGATCCGACGCGGCCCTCCTGTGAGATCTGTGACTTCCCCTGCCAGCGGAGGGGCCACGAGAGCGCGTGGCTCGGGGCTGGCCCGCGGGCCCCACCCTGTGACGCCCACCGTATCGGGCGTGGCCTCCCTGACGGCCGCCACGGAATCACGGAGGCTCCTTGGCGGCTAGGGACCCTCACCACCACGCAGCAGGACACCTACAGGAGACCCGGCCTGGGCGCAGAACGGACGGATGGCCCCGACCCCACGGCGGACACGCTGCTGATGGCCCGGACGTGAAGCGCACCCGCTTGGCCCCCTGAGACCACGTTTGGTGAAGCTGCGACTCCGGAGACACTACCGGCAGCATACCGGGTAGGAGAGACCAGCTAACAGACTCCCCCTCCGAACATTGCCAGGAGACCGGACTGTCCCAGTACAACCCCCCCCTGCACCTACTCGCGTCGCCACAGCGGGTGCTGCAGGGGGCCTGGGGCGGACCCCGGGGCTCACACGCAGGACCCACCGAGCGGCTGCTGGTGCTGCCTGCGCCTTGCGAACCCTTCTCTCTGCTTGCAATATTGCTACCCGATCCCCCACGCTGACTGGCGCGCAGCCACCATTGGCGTACTAGCCGATCTTTGTGTCAAGGGCCCACACCGGCACGCTCTGCACAGAACTCTCGCACAGACATATAGCGGAGCTACCTGCCACTCGACCAGTGAGACACACCATGGACGGCAGCGGCTTGAGCCTGGTGCTTGGACCCACACGCGCGGCCTGCGGAAGGGCTTGCTCTGCCTCCGCGCCCTTTCTGACGCGGACCCAGGGAATCCGCACACCGCCCAGGCCCCGGTTCCCCATTGCATCTGGAACGACGCGGTGGCCCTGAGGCGGAGGGGGGCAAGGTCCTGTCTGAAAGCCCTCGACCGGCTCACCGCTGGTGGATATTACCGCCCTAACCCACTCAACAACCTGGCATTAGAGGTATGTGGGGCGCCAACTGGCCACTCGGAAGCCACGCTACACATCGCGGACGCTGCCTGATTCGCACACCAGCCGAAGGGGCGCTCTTCTACTGCACGATCTGTACCACTGGCCTGGCGGCTCTGCACATGTCCGGAGGAGTGAGGACACGTACTGGGACAGGGGGAGCCCCGCCGAAGGGAAAAACAGGCAAGTCACTGAGCAAGATGGCCGCCGACCAAGTGACCACGAGGCTAGACAGTGTGCTAGCTGCTATGGAACGCATGGAACAGTCGCTTCAACTGACCAGAACCTCCCTGGAGTCCAAAATTGACAGTGTCGCAATCGATCTCACCCACCTACGGGACGACCACAGGAAACTAACCGATCGGACTAAGACCCTGGAGGGAGCGGTGAAAGAACTTGAACCCAAGGTCACCCGGGCGGACAAACAAGTGCAGGACCTCCTCAATAGAGTAGACTTCCTGGAAGACCGCGCGGAGGATGCGGAAGTGAGGGCGAGACGTAATAACATTAGACTTGTGGGAGTTCCGGAAAAATGGGAAGGGAACCGACCTGCCCAACGTGTGGAAGACTGACTCAGGGACCTGCTACCGGAAGGCGCGCTTTCACCGCACTTCGTGGTGGAGAGGGCACACAGGGTCCCAACGAGGCCCCATACCACAGGTGCAAACCCGAGGCCGCTCCTTTTCAGGATTCTGAACTACACGGACAGGGACACGGTGCTGCGGGAAACCAGACGGCTCGGAGAAATCCGACTAGACAATGCCACTGTAATGTTTTTCCCGGACTACACTGTACAAGTGCAACGTCAAAGACACGATTTTCTGGAGGCAAAACGGAGACTCCGCGATGCAGGCTTGAAGTACTCCCTCCTCTTTCCTGCAAAATTAAGAGTGGTGGCGAGAGACAAGACCTACTTTTTTAATACCCCGGAGGAGGTCGGCGAGTGGCTGGACAGTGGTACGGACACGACACCAAGACAGGTGCAGGGCAACGAGGTGAGGCCGCGCCCGCGCGGACCGCAGCGCCGCCGCGGAAACAGGGGCCAGAGGGCCCAACGGCCGGATGATGTATCACGCCACTCCCCGCCAGCAGACCAAATGCATCGGGAACAACAGGACGCGCTTCGGAGAGTCTCCCAACTGAGCAATTCGCCCTCATCGGAGGCTATCCCAGATGATGGCCCGCAGACGATCCCCAGCGACGATGGGGCCATCTACGGGATACCGGACTCCCAGGTATCCGTGGAACTGCCAGACGTCACACCGCAGACGGCGGACATGCTCCACTGACGACAACTAGACACAGATCGCGGACCCTGTCGGAATGACGGGGATGGGGGCTGTGAGCGGGATGACCGTTAGTCGCTTTAAATATTGGTTATCCGACGGAACGACTCCCACAGCCCCGGCAGTAGATGGAGCGACCTTCATACTGTGAGTACCCCTCTCAGACACGAGGACATTGACAAGGTAAGATGGTGGTGGGAAAGTGCTATGGATTTTTCCCCCTTCTCTCCTCCACGTTTGCGGCCCCTCCCAACTTGAGACTTTCTCCCACTGAAGAGCTGGAGAGAGAGAACTGCCTGCGCTCCCCTTGCATCATTAACCAAAGGAGGGAACACGGCAGTCCCTTCCAACTTGAGCCTTCCTCCCACTGAAGTGTTGGAGAGTGAGCAGACACGAGTAGGTCATGGTGGTGGCGGGGTGGTCCTGTGGCCCGCGCTCCTCCTCTGCCCCTTCTGATCATAGGCCATGGCGAATGGGGAACTAACAATACCAGGGCGCGGGACCCGTACCCCATCTCATTTCAACCCCCTGATGTGGCTGACCGGAGGGGGGCCCCCCGTGGGGCTGGTGGCGCCATACCCCGGCGCACTTACTTTGGCTGCCAGTTGACTATCCCATATGGCCTGGGGAAGGGCTTTGACCCCCTTCTTCGAATATCTATTTGAACCGTCAGGACTGTGATTAGCGCACGTTCCCCCCAGACTTGAAAAGTTGTCCCTCTTTCTTGAAAGAATGGACGGTGGCCCGTTTCGCTACTGCCCCTTTGGTATTCTAGTGGGGTTCCCCCACAGTTGGTTTTTGTTGTTACTTGTTTTTCCCCTCCTTAATGTCTTCCTGAACTTTGCTGAGTGTATTGGGGAGGGTGGTCGAGGGAGGGTCGGGAGAAGAGAGACAGTGGCCTTGTGCTGGGTTGATGTTTAGGGACATGGGGGGAGGCGCATACACTGATCAGATGACCACGATAAAAATATGTACCTGGAATATTAGAGGCATGCACACACCAGCGCGCCGTTATCAAATATACTCCTACTTGAAAAGACACCAGATACACATTGCACTCCTGCAAGAAACGCACTTGAACAGGGCGGAAGTAGTCGCACTGCGCCGCAGGTGGAGAGGGCAGCTGTATGCCACAGAGTACTCCTCGTTTGCCCGTGGGGCGCTAATGTGGGTGAAGCCGGGTACTCCCTTCACAATGACAGATGTTCAAACAGACATGGAGGGAAGGTATGTGTTAGTGAAAGGCCGCATTGATGGGCAACATATAGTGCTGGCGTCCGTTTACTCTCCAAATACGGAACAGGGGGGCTTCCTGGCACGCATCTCGGAGAAATTGGCGCCCTGGCATGGAGTCCCCTGGGTTCTAGGGGGGGATTACAACACAGTGCTGGATGCTACGCTGGACCGCTCGGTCCCACCCAGGCCTGATGCACCATCTCTAGGAGCATAAAGGCACTCACCCAGTGGGAGGCACAATGGGATTTAAAAGATGCATGGCGCGCCCATGAATGAAAGTGGATTTATTTGAATGAAAGTGGATTTATAACAGCGCGAATTGCTGCCCTGAGGCGTCCAAGCGCTAGAGGAACCTGTTGGTTAAAGATGGGGGAGGTTGCAGACAAGAAAAAAAAGAAAAAAGAGAGAGAACTGAGCTTTATTAAGAAGAATTGAACAAGTGTGTTTTTAATTGTTTACGGAAGGAGGGGAGGTTAGGGTTGGATCTCAGGTGGAGGGGGAGGGAGTTCCAGTTCCATAATCCTAACACCAAAATATACTCTTATTACTCAGGGGCGCACGCGCTCCATGTCCGCCTAGACAGATACATGGTGTCACCAGAGCTGTTGCCACACATTACAGACTCTCAATACCTTGGCCGAACACATTTCGATCACAATCCACACACGCTGCTAATAGCTTGGGAACGCCCACACCCGCCCATCCCCACATGGCGTTTACAACCAGCCCTACTGCTGGATGCCCCCTTCCGGGAATCCCTGCAGGCCTGTGTGGCACAATACTTCACGGATAACTCGGGCACAGCATCATCCCCGCAGATCGAGTGGGACGCCTTCAAGGTTGTGGTACGGGGACACTGCTTGGGCACACAGGGGGGCATTCAGAAACAACTAGAGGCCGACCTGCACCGGGTGGAGGCTGACTTGCTCCGCTGGGAACAGGAAGCAGTGGAGGGGACGGACGACCGGCTAAGTGAGGCCCGTGCGGAACATATGACGTTACTAGACCGATTGCGCCACATCAATTATGCGGCCCACTCGGCGCGCGTACATCAATACGGCGACAAACCCGGGAGACTGCTGGCCTGGCTAGTCAAACAAGAGAGCCGTACTGAGCCGGTGTCCGTCATCCGAACAACCGCAGGGGAGGTAGTGTACACTCAGAGTAAAATACATCAAGCCTTTGTGCATCACTACCAGGCCCTATACAGGTCGCAGCTGAGGGTCTCATCGGCGACTATAGTAGACTACCTTGCGGATGTCCAACTGCCCTCCCTTACGGACATACAGCAGGGGGACCTAGGGGCGCCTTTCACACAGGAGGAGATGCGCGAAGCTATTTTCGCTCTTTCCAATGGCAAATCACCTGGTCCAGATAGCCTGCCCGCCGAATTTTTTAAAACTTGTTCGGACACGCTGATTCCGGAGCTGCTTAAAGTGTATAATGCCTCGATAGATTACTCGGCACTCCCAGCTACGCTTAACGAGGCCAACCTGGTTTCACTTTTGAAACCCGGCAGGGACGAAACATGCATGGGCTCCTACAGGCCTTTGGCCATGTTGAACACGGACTACAACATTTTCACCTCTCTCCTAGCCCGGCGTTTAGCCATAGAGGTCCCAACCTTGGTCCATGCTGACCAAAATGGGTTTGTACCGGCGAGAAGCACCTTGCGCAATATTCGCCGGCTCTTCCGAATACAGGAGGCCGCCGTGTCACACTGGCCGAGATCGGGTTGTCTGGTCCTGGACCTTGAGAAGGCCTTTGACTCTGTGGAGTGGCCCTATCTGGGGGCGGTGCTGGACAGATTCGGCCTGGGTGACGCGTACATGGACATGGTCGGACTGCTCTATCAACGACCCAGTGTCAGAGTGCGAACGGGCAGGTTACTCTCGGAGGCGGTGCGGGTGCGCAGAGGCACCCGACAGGGCTGCCCCCTGTCACCCCTTCTCTTCTCTCTGGCTATTGAGCCCCTGGCAGCGCTGCTGCTGGCGGGGGGGGCGGGATGGGGAATCCCGCTAGCTGATGGTATACATGTAGTTTCGCTCTATGCGGACGACTTACTTCTGTATGTGCGAGACCTTACTGCTGTGCCGGACGTGCTGTCGGATATTTTCCAGACGTTCGAAGAGGTTTCGGGGCTCAAGGTGAATTGGGCGAAGTCCGGAGTGTATTCGTTCAGCCCGGACACGCAGGAATGCGACGTGAGCCTCGGAGGTGTCAGGCTTACTTGGTACCCTACCACCTTTAAAAACCTTGGAGTGCACATATACAGAGATGCGGAGAACATACTGGAGGGTAACCTGGTGCGTGCTATATCCTCTTTATGAGCCCAGATGGCATTCTGGAAGACACTGCCCCTAAACGTACCCAGTAGGTTTGCACTATCCAAAATGATAGCACTGCCCAGGCTGCTCTATCACTTCGCCAACATCCCACTATATGTCCCCGCAAAAATATTCCGTGATCTGGAATCAATGATCCGCAACCTGATCTGGAACACTGGGCGCCCCCGTGTGGCTCTGGCGAAACTCTACTCCCCAACTGCTGAAGGTGGGCTGGCAGTCCCTAACATGGAGCTGTATTATCTGGCAGCACAGCTACAATGGGTGACACACTGGCTGTGCGGCACAAACCTAGATGACACGGCCACAGCTACCTACACATGGACGCACACGCAAATATGCACATTGTTCCATCCCTTGACTAAGGGACCCCGCCCACTACCCCTACATGTAGCTGTGGCTCGCAAATGTTTCCTCCGTAGCCTAAAGCTGACCCGGGAGGTTAAGCCCTATGCCCCTGCGCTTCTCCTGTTGGGCACTCCCAGGAGGGGCGGAACAGTGAAGCCGCGCATTCTAGAGAGCTGGACTGCGGCTGGGGTGGAGACGATGGGCGACCTCTATGCTGATGGGGCCATGCTCCCATTCGAGGAATTGGCGGAGGGCACGGGTCTGCCGGCAGGGCAGTTCCTGCTCTATGCGTCCATACTGCGGGCATACACGGAATCCTGGGGAGATGTTCGGGATGAACCGCCGATACACCACCTAATGCAGTACCTGCATGTCATGGGCATTGGCTCCCACATCATCCGCTGGCTGGCTCAGGCCCTCCTCATGCGCACACAACAGTCCACACAACCGATACGGGACAAATGGGCGGCCCACCGAGGGAGGGACTGGACGGACAAAGAGTGGACCATGATCCTCGCCTGCCCCATGAATATCCCACGCAACTCCCGCTTTCGGACTATACAATATTACATACTGCACCAGGCGTACTTGTCGCCAGACAGAATCAACAGATACTTCATGATTAACACCACTACCTGTCCCAGATGCAACCTGCTAGGCGCGGACATATTGCACATGCTCTGGCACTGCCCCTCTCTAGCCACATACTGGGGGGAGGTGACGTCTCTCCTGACACGCAGTACTGGCCCAGGGCTGCCATACACATGGGAGGCTTGCATTCTAGGATTATATAAAAGAAATAAGCTAAACAAGACACAAGCTAGATTCTGGGACCTTGGCCTCATCACAGCCAAGCGGTTACTCACCAAACACTGGAAAAAGAGGGAGCCACCGATCCTTAAATACTGGTATGCTTCCTTCACCAACTGGGCTAGGGCAGAAAGCATGGCATTACACCGGGAGGAGATAGCGGGCTTAAGGCAATTCCCAATCGCACAACTCTGGGATGACATATTGAGATCCCTCCAGAAAGAGGGCGCGACCAGTGGATTCGGATAGGGACCGCCACAAGCGAGGGGACGCAGACGAGACAGATGTGGGGACGCCAAGGACACAGACAGTGCTTCCCCCTCACGACACTCACACACTCGGAGCGCTGGGGATGTGGTGCTTACAGACTGGTGGGGATTGCCTCCTCCCTAGCCGCCCTGACAACTGACAAATGACCATACCACATGTCCGGCATGCTGACCGGAGGTCCGGACAGCCACCCACACGGAGACACATCAGTGCAAGTTATGTTATAATGTCTTCCTGGCCCCCCTTTCACGACATCGCCCCCTTGGGTACACTCTCCCTCCCCACCCCCCCTCCCACATACCCCCCGTTTAACTGTTTTGGATTCTTGTCTCCCATACATAGCCCCTTTTTTTTCCTCCCACACCGCATACAGGAGGCACACTCGGACACCCGACCGGCCGCGAGGACTGACACGGGTTGTGTCTCCCCACCTTATAGTCAGGCTATAACAGTTATCCACATGACGCATCACACCATGCATCGATACTCCGTGGGGCTCTGCCGTCCTTAATGGATGGAGTGACTCGCGGCGAGGATAAACCGCACACGTGTATCTGATACCTTTCTTCTATTGACATGCTGCCGAGGCCTATACGTGACCTTTCTTGGTTTCAGTACAGTAGACGCTGAAATGATATTTGACGACATGGCCAACAATGTGGGACACACCGATGAGAACCGTTCAGTTCACAGAGTTAAATTGTTTTCTTATAACAAATAAAATAAGACGTCCTTTAAAATGCACAATTGATATATGAGCACCCGTGCCACGAAGGAGACTTATATTCCATGGTCATAGCTATGGGAGTGTACGCCTATCTTTTGCACCTCTTTATTCTTCAAATACATCGTATTGTTGTGGCCGGCCCTAAGGGTTGTAGGCTAAGCTATATGTACTGCTCTGTTGATTACTAATAAACGTCTTGAAAAAATAAATAAATAAATAAAAAATAAAGTGCCAGTGATAGGTTCATTAACGTCACATGTGAGGGCTGTGTATGGACATAGAAAACATACTGGGCTTGTATAGCTGTTATGTTTCTAAAATATATATATATATATATATATATTACCTACTGGCGGTCGCCAGTAGGTAGTTATAGTTAGGATTGTTTTCCATAGGGAAATCGCAACATTCTATTGGGAATAACTTTGGCGCCGGTTGAGGAATCTGCCTGAAATTTTCCTCAAATTTGCCTCGCGGCTCTCCGCTCCTTCCCTGAAAGTTTGGGGGGGATTCGTCAATCGATCGGGGGCTGAGATAAAAGGGGGTCCCAAAACGTGTTTTCCCCATGTTAATTTCCATAGGGCGGTCGAACTCACTTTCAGCTCGAACGGCTGAATGGATTTTCACCAAACTTGGCAAAATTGTAGGGACTGGTAGCCCGATGTGCCTTTGCTATGTCTCAAGATATGTGCTCCAGAGGATTTGTAGTAATTTGAGTTTAAAAAAATATATATATCTATAAGCGCGCCCCGGTACGCGTACCGGGGAGCGCACCGGGCGCGCTACGCGACTTGCGCACGGAAAGCTGATTGGCTCTCGGGTGTCTGTAAACATTCGAAACAGTCCGCAGTGGCCGCCATCTTGTGTCTCGGTAGGATCGAGACACAAGAGGTGGCAAAAAACAAAGGGGGAAATGACCAAAAGGGGGCAGGGTACACCCTCCCTGACCCCCTAGGTTTGATGTGGGGGCCATAAAAGGGTCCCGCGGGACAAAAAAATATATATATATTTTTTCGATTTTCGCCGGGGGAGCGCCCGGTACGCGCACCGGGGAGCGTACCACGGGGAAAACCCAGTGAAATAGGAAAATAATAATTTAAAGTGATTAGAGGTAGGGTAGCTCTGCATAGAGTTGTTGTGTTGTTTGGGTGTTTTAAGTACCAACATGTAGGTACCAATGCTGAGTCTTAAATGTAATGTACACCGTTTCCTCTGTAGATATCTTGCATGTTGTTACAGAAGTTATTGTGGTATATGGAATCCATATCATAGTCTGTCAGGAAAGCAGAAAGAACATGGAGGCAGGAGATGAAAAAGAGATGTCAAGTACACATTGGAGATAATATAGTGGGAGAAAGGAAGTAACTATGAGCAAAATTACTATGTAACATAAAAAAGTTGCACAGTATACTATAAGTCTGGATTTACATTATAATCAATTTGGTACTAGTTTATGAATTACATATAAAATTGAATAATGTCTCGAACAATTTTTGATTATTAAATATAAATGTATTTTTCTGATTCTTTTTCCAAATTTAACAGAACTTTTAACAACACATTGTCGGAAATGTCCTCATTTTCAATCAGCGAATCTACTGCTTCTACACATTGAACTAATTCATAGTCCCGTGATTCATCCATGAAATCTAAGTCATCATTGTCTTCAATAACCTTTTCAGCGTTGTTCTCCAGAACAATTTTGAAGGAAATATTCTGCTCTCCCTCCATTTTCTTGCTGTAATTTGCATAAAAAATAAATATATCAGTAGAGATAGGGCACTGTTGGGTTTAAGTTCAGACAGGTAGTTTTGATTTTTTAACAGTGAAGTTATCTTTGGGCAGTGTATGGTATCAGGCTGGAAGTAGAAATATAAAAAAGTGTATATCATAAAGCCTAAGTAAATTCATAATAATACAAGACAAGCCTAACTCCATCCATAACTATAACAGAGAAGCCTATCTCAATCTATAACTATTACAGAGAGATAGTATATAACTATCAGAAAATGTTTTCCAAATTAACTTAAAGTGCACAACATACTTCAGTTTTCAAAATAACATCTTACCTTTGAAAAAGAAGTTTAAGTTCTCAGTGAAAATCCTTTTGAAATGTACTTTAGGAAGTAGTAGTCAAAATGGCTGTGTTTCCCTCTCTTTCTTTATATATATTCATGTACATAACCTATCAAATGTCATGAAATAATAGTAGAAAATGAAAGTAACATTTTAATTGGTTGTAAATTCTAACACTTCAGATGTGTTTTTGTCAAGTAATTCACCTCAGGATATTTAGAGAGGGCTACAGGCCAAATGGCTCAATGGAATTCCACCAAATTTGGGAAAATGGTAGGGACTGGTATGTAGTATGGCCTATTCTATATTTGGTGAAAGTGTCTCCAGTGGTTTTTATGTAAATTAACTTTTAAAATTTTTGGGAGCGCTTCCCGGTGCGCGCCCCGGTACGCGTACCGGCAGCGCTACGGGAGTCCTTCATTTTGTGTTTCGGTAGATTTGAGACAGAAAATGGAGGACAAACAACGTTGGGAATGGGTATAAGGGGGCATGGTAGGCACTCCCTGACCCTCTAGGTTTTCTGAGAGGGTCTTAAGAGGCCCATATAGGCGAAGAAATTTTTTACATTTTTCGCGGGGGGAGCGCCCGGTACGCGCACCGGGGAGCGTACTTTGGTGAAAAATAGTGAAAAAAGTTAGAAAAAGATAATCATTTGGAGTGATCAGAGGTAGGGTAGCCCTGAAAAGAGCTTTTGGGTTCTGTGGCTGATTTAGGTACCTACAAGTAGGTACCAATGCACAGTCTTAAATTCAGGAGGAATATTCTATTCCCCTCATCTGAGAAGTGCACACCATCTGCTCTGTAGATATCTTGCATGTGGTAACGTAAGTTGTTGTTGTATATTGAACCCATTCCATAGTCTCTCATGTAAGCAGAAACAGAGTTATTCACATGTTTCCGTGCTTTCTCAAATTGTGGACAAAATTGGTTGGACCAGTTCCATTTCTGTCTTTGGCATATATTGGAATATACCATGGCAGTTTGTGGAAAAATTGTCATCAATTGCCCAAAGGTGTCCTTTAAAAGCATCTCCAGACCTACCCCAGTCAAAGTGCCTAGGTCATTTCCACCACAGTGCAAAATTATGAGGTCAGGGTGTGGCAGATGGTAAAAGGTTTTCACCAATGGTATCAATTGATGACATCTCAATCCTCTTTGGCCAATCCATTTTATGTGCACATTTGGTAAATCAAGGTTGTGAAAATTTCTGGTAGCTGCATACCTTTGAGCCCAGTGAATGTAGCTATGTCCAATAATCCAGACAGAGTACATGGTGAGAGGAGGTTCTGGTGCAGTCGGATGAAGTGTAGGAATGAAATGGCAGTTGTAACAGTAGGAGTTTGCAAAAAAAAAACTGTGGAGTTTCAGTGCTCTTGAATCACAAGCAATGATTGGTGGATTCAGATAGTTGGAAACTGAAAGTTAGGGTGCATGGTTCTGTTATGTGAAAGAAGTAATTTGAATGGTTAAGAAAAAGTCATTTAAAGAAAGATTGCAGTGGATAAGCTGGTGTATTGAGAGGTCAAACATGCTTGCTGATTTGATTTGCAACATTGTAGAATAAACTTTCAACCCTGGGAGCTCAGTGAGGAGGGAGTTGCTATGGTAACAGGTAGAAAGGGCTGAGGGGGGGAAGGGTGTTGATTTGAAAATAGAGAGGGTTTTGATTGGTTACCATGAGGAATATGTGTGTAGAATTAGAGGTTTTCTGTGCCATTAATGGTTGCAGTGCCTGGAGAACATACCTTTTGCTCTGCTAAAGAAATATTGGTGTGTGTATCTGACACTGTTCTGAATTTCCTAAAGCATTTGTAAAGGTGAGTTATGATTCATTTAGATAGAGAGTTCAGATTAAGAAGCACATTGATTTTCTTTGCTGTTGGTTTGTGTGATGCTTTTTGAAAATGCATGGTTTCTATATTTGTAAAATAGAGGATTTGTATTTTGTGAAATAGTGATGTTTCAGTAGTGAAGTTGAATGGTTGTACATAGGACTTGCACTCTGTATCTAAAATGTTATTTTAAAAATCAACTTTAGGGTAAATGAATGGGTTTCAGTAGTGAAAATGAATGCTTGTACATAGGACCTGTGTTCTGTTCCTAAAATGGTAATTGAAAAACGATTTTAGTGCAAATCAATGGGTTTCAGTAGTGAAAATGAATGCTTGTATATAGGATCTGTGCTGTGTTTCTAAAATGTTAATTGAAAAACGATTTTAGTGCAAAACAATGGGTTTTAGTAGTGAAAATGAATGCTTGTAAATAGGATCTGTGCTCTGTTCATAAAATATTAAATAAAAAACGATTTTAGGGCAAATTAATGGCTTTCAGTAGTGAAAATGAATGCTTATACATAGGACCTGTGTTCTGTTCCCAAAATGGTAATTGAAAAAACGACTTTAGTGCAAATCCATGGCTTTAACATTTTTAAGAAGGAATAAATAGTGTGTGCATAATTATATAAAAATATTTGAATCTTTTACAAACATGTTACCTGTTTTACCTCAGATTGGGAAGCAGACTGAGTTTCTTTGCTGTTGGTTTGTTTCATTTTTTGGGTAATGCTTGGTAGGAATGTTTGCAAGAGATAGGAATGTATTTTGTAAAATAGTGACTTTTCAGTACTGAAATGGAATGATTGTACATAGGACCTGCACTGTGTTTCTAAAATGTTATTGAATAATCGATTTTGGGGCAAATTAATAGCTTTTACATTTTTGAGAAAGAATAAAAAGTGTGTGCATGATTAAATAAAATTATTTGAAGCTTTCACAATCATGTCACCTGTGTTACCTCAGATTAGGAAGCACACTGAGAGCCTTATTTATGAAAACAGCGATGCGTCACTTTTAACTGTGCACTCCTTGTGACACCAATGATGCATTATATTTAATGTATGACGCATCATGTTTCTAGGACTTACAGATAAGTCAGTATTTCTGATGTATCTGTAAGCGCAAAAGTGACGAATTGCTGGAGTGTGTCACAAAAATGACGCAACTCCAGCAATGCATTCTTTCACATGGGGAAAGCCCCATGTGAAAGCGTTTGCCTCAGTCTTACGCCTGCTGTGAGGCAGGTGCAAGATTTTGACGTAACAGTGTCCTAAAAGTGACGCAGTGAAATCTCATAGATTTCACTGCGTCACTATTACGAGGCTTTTTGCGGGGGAATGCCCCCTCTGTGTACATTACACCTGACAGAGGTATAATGTGGCGCAGAGGTTTAAAAAGTGACGCATCTACCTACATGCGTCACTTTTTAAATATGGCGCAAAAAGGCACATGTTTTATGCCGCCAATGCGTCACAAAAAGTGACGCATCAGCAGTGCAAAACTGACGCAGGGCCTCATAAATGAGGTTCATCTTTTTTGCACACTATTCCAGTTTAGTCCTGTCCACTGCACTCTTGGACACAAGCCTCACCTTTTGTGCTCCCCTGGACAGGCTTCATCTCATCTGCACTCCTGCTTAGGTGTCAGAATCCTTTCACATGGGGAAAGCCCCATGTGAAAGCGTTTGCCTCAGTCTTACGCCTGATGTGAGGCAGGTGCAAGATTTTGACGTAACAGTGTCCTAAAAGTGACGCAGTGAAATCTCATAGATTTCACTGCGTCACTATTACGAGGCTTTTTGCGGAGAAATGACCCCTCTGTGTACATTACACCTGACAGAGGTATAATGTGGCGCAGAGGTTTAAAAAATGACGCATCTACCTACATGCGTCACTTTTTAAATATGGCGCAACAAGGCACATGTTTTATGCCGCCAATGCGTCACAAAAAGTGACGCATCAGTAGCGCAAAACTGACGCAGGGCTTTATAAATGAGGCTCATCTTTTTTTGCTCACTACTCCAGTTTAGTCCTGTCCACTGCACTCTTGGACACAAGCCTCACGTTTTGTGCTCCCCTGGACAGGCTTCATCACATGAGCACTCCTGCTTAGGCCTTATAATCTTTTTTTAGAATAACATTTGAAAAACAGAGAAAAGGTCATATGTATAAGCTTTTCATTACACTACTAAAATATTTTTGGGGCAAATTAATGAGTTTTACATTTTTGAGAAAGAATAAATAGTAGGACCTGCACTGTGTTTCTAAAATGTTATTGAAAAATCGATTTTGGGACAAATCAATGGCTTCTACATTTTTGAGAAAGAATAAATAGTGTGTGCATGATTACATAAAAAAATTTGAACTTTTCACAATCATGTCACCTGTGTTACCTCAGATTAGGAAGCACACTGAGCTTCTTTGCTGTTGGTTTGTGTTTTTTTTTGGTAATGCTTGGTAGGATTGTTTGCAAGAGAGAGGAAATGTATTTTGTAAAATAGTGAGTTTTCAGTACTGAAATGGAATGCTTGTACTCCAGCAATGCATCCTTTCACATGGGGAAAGCTCCATGTGAAAGCGTTTGCCTCAGTCTTATGTCTGCTGTGAGGCAGGCGCAAGATTTTGATGTAACAGTGTCTTAAAAGTGATGCAGTGAAATCTCATAGATTTCACTGCGTCACTATTACTAGGCTTTCTGCGGAGAAATGACCCCTCTGTGTACATTACACCTGACAGAGGTATAATGTGGCGCAGAGGTTTAAAAAGTGACGCATCTACCTACATGCGTCACTTTTTAAATATGGCGCAACAAGGCACATGTTTTATGCCGCCGATGCGTCACAAAAAGTGACACATCAGCAGTGGAAAACTGATGCAGGGCTTTATAAATGAGGCTCATTTTTTTTTTTGCACACTACTCCAGTTTAGTCCTGTCCACTGCACTCTTGGACACAAGCCTCACCTTTTGTGCTCCCCTGGACAGGCTTCATCACATCTGCACTCCTGCTTAGGCCTCATAATCTTTTTTTAGAATAAAATTTGAAAAACTGAGAAAAGGTCATATGTATAAGCTTTTCATTGCACTACTGAAACATTTTTGGGGCAAATTAATGTCTTTTAAATTTTTGAGAAAGAATAAATAGTGTGTGCATGATTACATAAAAAAATTTGACCTTTTCACAATCATGTCACCTGTGTTACCTCAGATTAGGAAGTAGATTGTGCAGATGAGGTGAGGCATGTCCAGAGGGACAGAGGAGGTGAGGCCTGTGTTCAAGACTGTAGTGGGAGAGAGGCTTTTCTTGGAGAGCGTAGGTGGTGAGACCTGTGTCTAAGAGTGCAGTGGACTAGGCTTCATGAAGCCTATCCCCCACTGCACTCTTAGACACAGGTCTCAAGTTCTTTGCACCCGTGGACAGACCTCTCTTCTACTACACTCTTCAATAGAGGCCATACCTCTTGTGCACCCCTAGACAATCCTTACCTCATCTGCAACCCTGAATAGACTTCAACTAATTGGTATGCTTAGACAGGCCTCAGCTTATTTACACCCTTGGACATGCGTCTCCTCATCTGCACCTACTTACTATCAATTATACTCAATACATTTAGGCCTGTTCAGAGGACAGAGATGAGGTAAGGCTTGTCCAAGGGTGAGAGGAGGTTAGTCCTCTCCACTGTAGTCATGGACACTGAATGCTTGTACATAGGACCTGCACTGTGTGTCTAAAATGTTATTTAAAAAAACGATTTTGGTGAAAAACAATGACTTTTAGTTTTTTGAGAAGGAATAAATAGTGTCTGCATGATTAAATACATATATTTCATCTTTTCACAATAATGTCACCTGTGTTACCTTAGATTAGGAAGTAGATTGTGTAGATGAGGTGAGGCATGTCCAGAGGGACAGACGAGGTGAGGCCTGTGTTCAAGACTGTAGTGGGAGAGAGGCCTTTCCTGGAGAACATAGGTGGTGAAACCTGTGTGTAAGAGTGCAGTGGACTAGACTTCATGAAGCTTATTTCCTACTGCACTCTTAGACACAGGTCTCACTTTCTTTGTACCTGTGGACATACCTCTCTTCCACTACACTCTTCAATACAGGTCTCACCTCTTCTGCACCCTTGGAGAATCCTCACTTGATCTGTAACCCTGAATAGACCGTTTGCTTTTTGTCATTGCTTTGTTGTTTGATAATAGTGGTCTATAATGTGCTATTTGTTTCTTTAACACAGATTGAAATCAAGATTTCAAGAGTAAGGAAAGATGCCCTCAAGGCAAAGAAGAAGGAAAAATGAAATACGGTTACAAACAAAAACAGCATCGGAATTACAGCAGTCCTCCACAACAAAGACTTCAAAAAACAGGAAAGAAGCTCCTGGTAAGATAACTAAGTCTTTCTTACGGAACATATGTAGAACAAAAAAAAATGTTGGACAGCATGTAGAAAAAGAGAAGGAGAGAGTAAGTTTGAAAAGGAAGGAGAGGCCCTCAAAAAATCTTACTACTGGATCAGGAGAGAATAATATGTATCGGAATAGAAGGCAGAATCAGTTTAGAGACCTTCGTCAACGAATGTTTCGCAATAGGGTGGTTTTAAATGTGTTAAAAAACATTAGGAAAGGAAAACAGAGAGCTGCTTTTTATAAGAAAAAGAAAAATGTAGAGAAGATTGTTGATCAGGCTTTTGAAGTTAAGAAAAAATTATTTATTTCAATAATCAACAGAATTAGGACACTTAACAACACAATTGATGTTTTTAAATCAAAACAGTAGATGGAAAAGAGTAATTAATCGGACTAATTTTTGTAAAGTTTTTTCAGGAGAATGGATGCACAGTTCAAGTTGTGAGCCATTTTTTAATGAGGAGAGTTACTTTCAGGAGAATGATTTAGTGCATGCAGTTGACACCAGTGGTCGAGCATATGAGGTGAAAGACGGTTGTCCGATTGAAAAAGAGAAACTTGTGCCTAGAGAACCAGAAGAGGTGTTAACTGATGAAGTTTTAGGGAGACGTACTAAGGGTCCAGTGTACACTTGGAAGTGTAGTCGTATTTGTAGTGTGCGACAGGAATCAATTGATTTGTTTTGTAATTTCTTACGTACATATAGTAAGAAAAGTCTGAAGCAGAAAATGAAGTTGTTGCAAGATTTAGATCCTTGCAGAGTGAGAGAAAAGACAGGTTTGCAAGGCCATTCACTGGCTTGTCTTTCTAGAAAAGTCTGTCAAAGTGTTTTTCATCATTTTAGGATGTTAGCAGTGCATCATACAAAAATGAGGAAATGAGTGAGAATGTTGTATTATGCAAAAAGTCCAGCACTTAAGCTTAAACAATTAAACAGTGCTCTTTTGCATGGAACTGAATTAGATGTGAAGAAGATTTGTGAAGAAATTGAGATTTCTTATTTTGGTGAAAAAGAGGACAGTGTAGAAATTGACACAGAAATTCAAGGTATTGTGGAAGACAATGTACAGATTTCAAGTACAGAAAAGTTTGACCAGGAAATTACCAGGTTTAGTGTGAAATCAAGTGAAAGGCCGAATTTTACTTGTGTGTGTTGTCGATGAACTCATTATAAGCATCAAACTAGATTAGTTGATTTATACGTAAAAAGTGAAAAGATAAATAATTATGAGTGGAAGGATTTTGCTACTTATTTGTGGGTGGAGAATTGTTTTGAGTTCTGATCAGCGTATTTGTAAATATTGTTATGATAAATTAAATCAAAACAGAATGCCTGCTAGAGCTGTTCATAATAATCTGGAGTTGGTAGACATTCCTTCTGAATTGATGGATTTAAATGCATATGAGTCTATTTTGATTCAATGTGTCCATCCTTTTCAGGCTATTGTTCGCATGGAGCCTAAGATAGGGAAATTGCCTCCTTCAGATTTACAGAGAGGATTAAAGGGAAGAGTTGTTTATTTGCCTCTAGATTTCAAGAAAAATATTGATACCATTGGTGTAGAGAAAGTGGAAGAGGAACCTCTGGTTATTCTAGTTAATGGGGTTCCAACAAAGAGTAAGAAAATCGGGCAAGATTTAGTGGATGTTAGGAAAGTCAAAAAGGCAACGTTGTATTTGGTCAAAAACAATGAGTACTACAAACATGTATGTGTTGAAGCAGAGGAAACAGCTGCAGATGAAGACAGTGATTGTTCAGATGGCCAAATTGAAAAAGTTGATGTATCAAGAAGTGAAGAAATATATGAACATTATACTGTTCATCCTTTGCATTCCAAAGAAGTGATGGGGAATGCAATTGACTTTTTTCAAATGAAAGCAGCAAAAGGAAGTCCCATTAGTGTATGGGAAGAAAGTTTGGAAGCTCGTTGTTTTCCACATTTATTTCCAACAGGTCGAGGTGGACGATATGACGATCGACCACTTCAAATTCCTGCATCTGAATACCGAACTGTAAGATTATATGCTGAAGATCCAAGGTTTCGTCAATGCATTCCCTATTTGTTTCATCTACTGTATGAAAGTGACTTGTCTGGGCTTTCTTATGCAGTAAACCATATACTGAAAAGTGGAGCACATTTCCAAAATGTTTCAGCGAGGGACTTTATGGAGAAAGTGAATCTGCAAGATAATATTTTGGAATCTCATTTAATCAATCTCATGGCTTGTCAGCGTGGTACAAACGAGTATTGGTTCCGTCGTCATGGGGAATTGAAATGTATGCTAAGAAACTTAGGAACTCCTACATGGTTCCTCACTCTTAGCTGTGCCGAGTATGCATGGGACGACTTACTTCAATTTCTACGAGAGGCAAATGCAAATATTCAAAATATAGTATTCAAAACTGCTGGAGAACTGTGTTCTTTGGATCCAGTGAATGTATGCAGATATTTCAATCATAGATTTGAAGCTATGATGTCTTTTATTACCAACAAAAAAAATCCTCCCCTTGGAGAGGTTATGGATTTCTTTTGGAGAAAGGAGTATCAAGCGAGAGGTGCTCCTCATATACATATGTTGTTGTGGATTAAAGATGCACCCAAATTTGGAACAGATTCGGATGAGACAGTGATGAGCTTCATTGAAGAGTATTCAACATGTGCTGTTCCGAAAACTACCGAAGAAAACAGTTTAAGGCAACAAGTTTTAAGCTTTCAATCCAATCGTTGTGGAAAGTACTGTCGTCGAAAATTCAGAAACAAGGACAAGTTGTACACAAAATATCGTTTCGGCTTTCCACGACCAGTGATTTCTAAAGGAAGAGTAAATAATTTGATGTCTTCTCTGCGACATACTGTGACGAGGAAATCACCAAAAAATACATACAATTTAAAAAGAAACGAAGAGTCCAAGTACATCAACGACTACAACCCAGTGATTTTGTCCATGTGGAATGCTAACATGGATATTCAATTCGTTGCTGACAACTCTATTGCTGTGGCTCGATATGTGACGTCTTACATCACAAAAAAAGAAAAGACAGAACTGAAGGAAATGTGGGAGGACATTTCACATGAAAAGAGTCTAAGCAAGAAATTATATAGTTACAGTCTGAAGATGTTGTCGCATCGAGAAATTGGAGCATACGAATGTTCTGATCGATTGTCATCAGCAAGTCTCTATGCCAAATCTAGAACCATCATTTGGATAAGTCTAGGTCTTGCTGCAACACGAAACCGAGTTTTGAAATCTGTACAAGAAATAGAGTATTTGGCGGAGAAAGAACCAGAAAGTACAGATATTTTGAAGACAAACATGTTGGATACATACTATCCAAATAGAAGTCCTCACCTTGAGAACGCTTGTCTGTATGAAGGTCTGCAAAGATATATTTATAAGAGGAACATCAGAGAAGATATCAATAATGGAATATATGCTGTCTTTGGATGTGAAGGATGTTTAGTGAAACAGAGAAAAGGTCATTTGATTAATCATTGAAAATTGAGTTGTGAAAATCCAGACAAAAGAGAATTTTACTATTTGGCTCTTTTGCAACTCTTTAAACCATGGCGTACAGAAGAGGAACTACTTGGAGATTTTCTCTGTTATGAAGACTCTTTTAATGCAACCAAGGATACCATAGAATGTCCTGTTTTTCCAAATTATCTGCAAATGTTAAATGAAGAAATAGAGCAGGAAGCAACAATTGCTGCAGAGATTGCGAGAGACAGTTCTCAAGACAGTCAGAGTTCTGCTTCATTGAGTCAGGATCCACTAGGAGGACCAATTATCCAAAATGAAGCTGCCACTGCCATGGATGAGGTAGAAAGAGCTATGGAGCAAGCTCAAGAGGATGTAATTAATTTAGAAGATTTGGTGAAACAATTAAACCTTGAGCAGAAACAGATATATGACGAAGTCACAGAACAGGTTGAACATGGATTGAGTCATGAGAAGAAAGTGTGCTCATGTACATCATTTAAGCCTATCCGACTGTACGTGAGTGGAGAAGCGGGAACTGGAAAAAGTTTTCTGATTAAAGCAATTGCAACTTATCTGCAGAAAAGGACTGAATCACCGCTGTCTTGTGTTGTTACCGCTCCAACTGGGCTGGCAGCACATAATATTAAAGGGATTACTTTACATCGTTTACTGATGCTGCCAGTGAAGCATGATAACAAATTGCAATACCATAAGCTATCTGGAGATGCGTGTTCTGAAGTTTCCAGAGTCCTGAAGAAAATGAAACTTCTTATCATTGATGAAGTAAGCATGGTCTCAAATCTAATGCTTGCTTTTGTGCATTTGAGAATGCACGAAATTCTTAGAACAGACTATGATGTCTTATTTGGAGGAAAACACATTATTGTTTTTGGAGATCTACTGCAGTTGACTCCAGTGAAAGGTCAACCAGTGTTTAAAATGGTCACGCATGAAGATACCAGGAAGTGCCTAGGAAGCATTGGAAGCGTTAATATATGGTTAAATTTCAAATATGCAGAACTACTCCAAAATATGCGGCAGGCAAAGGATGAAGATTATAAAAATATTCTACAAGATGTAAGAATCGGAAAAATAAGTCAGCATGGGAAAGAAGCTTTACATGGACGATTAATTTCAAATTTGTACCCAAATGAAAACATTCTTCCAGAGAATATTTTTAAGAAAATTAACGAGAAGAAATCTGGCATATGTTTGATGCCTACTCTGAAAGAATGTTCCATGTTCAACAACAAAATGTTAAAGTTAGAAAATGAAGAGATAGTGAAACTGGAAGCTATAGATAAAATAGAGCATATGGGAGCAACAATTATTTTGTCAGAAAATGTGAAATCAAAATTGGATTCATTAGAGAAGACTTCATCTAAAACTGCTGATTTTGAAAAGACTCTGAATGTGTGTTTAAATTGTCGTATAATTTTGAGAAGGAATTTAAATGTTGAAAGAGGTCTGGTAAATGGAGCAATGGGTCATGTTGTTGGTTTTGTGAATTACAAAAATAGAGATGGAATTGAAATTTTAAAAATTAAATTTGATGGCATTGACGAAATAGAACAAATTTGTCGTTGTTCAGCTAGATTTTTGCTTGTGAAAGACTTATATGTTCGACGAAAACAGTTTCCTGTTTGTTTGGCATATGCAGTGACAATTCATAAATCTCAAGGTTTAAGTGTAGATAGTGCTTTGGTGAACATTGGAAGTTCTGTATTTAAAGAGGGTATGGCATATGTGGCATTTTCACGAGTCAGAACTTTATCAGGATTGTACTTGATTGAGTGTGATGAAACAAAGATTTGTGCTGATCTAGATTGTGTTAAAGAATACAATAGGTTAAGAAGAGAGTATGCACCACATTTGCCTCAATATCCTCTGTTTGAAAAATGTGTGGTAGTCCGAAAAAGAAGAAATGAGATTAATTGCAGTGAGGTACTAGCAAAAAGACAAAAAGTAGATAAAACTGTAATTGTAAGCAGAAAGAAAAAGGATTCTGTTGAAGATGTTGTTGGATTTCAGTTTGAAAACAGTTCTGGTGTCAACTGCTATGTTAATGTAGTAGTTAATGTTGGTTTTTTTCTTCAAAATTTACAAGAACAGATTGTTGAAAATCGGGATCAAACATTCTGCTGTTTATTGAATTCTGTGTTAGAGAAATGTAGCAGTGATAGAGCAAAAATAGAAAGTGTTTCAGAAATTAGAAATCTTATAGACATATGTTCTGGTCAAAATCAATTTTCACAGATAATTCAGCAGGATTGTCAGGAATTTTTAATGTATATGTTTGATGTATTGGAAGATGAAGGAGTAGATATAAAAAATCTTTTTAACCTTTCTTATCAATGGCAACATGACTGTGATAACTGTACTTTATCAAGTACTGCTAGAATAGACACTGAAAGATTTATACATTTGACTTTACCAGACTGCAAATCAGTGTCTTTCAATAATCTAGTTAAAGCAGCTGATCACAATATGGTGTGTACCCAATGTAAGTCTACAATGCTGTCCACATTATTTCTACAAAGTTATGGTCACTATGTCATTTTAATGTTCCAACGATGTAGAGCTGATGGAACGAAATTGACAACTTCTATAAAAAAAATTGTGGCTTCTCAGTTATCAATTTCAGAAAGAACGTTTGGAACTAAAGCTATTATTTATCATGACGGTCCTTCAACAACATCAGGGCATTACACATGTTATTTTAAAAGTTGTAAAGGTTGGACCCTTTGTAATGACACTCATTTGACTTTTAAACAACGTTTGCCTTTTGACTTAAAAAATTCATATCTAGTGTTTTTAGAACTGAGTAAGTAAAGGTAATTGGCCTATGAAGACGGGAGCAGTTAATAAAGGAGAGTTTGCTATTTAAAATTATATTCTGAGTAAAAGTGATCAAGATAATATAAATAATTGATTTGTCATATAGGTACTGTAAGTGGATCTTATAGGAAGTGATATCAGTATTATTGGAAATGATGAACATGAGTAAGTCAGAGATGGAATTAGGTAAATTTAAATATTATGAAAATGTTGTTTGAGCCTTTCTATCAGAACGTCGGAAAAACGGTAATTTTAGAGTTTGTTTTAATTAATTTGAAAATATAATGATACATCTGACACTATTTGGCCTAAAGGAATGGTGAAGGAATGAGCAAAGAGTTATGACTGAACAGAAGGAGTATATGAAAATAATGAAAATATTTCAGATGTTCTTCAAGGTTGTCTTCTAGAAAGTCGAGGAAATGGAATTTTTATAGAACAGCAGAGTATTTTCCAACGAAAAGGAACTTCATGATATACTATTTGGCCTAAAGGAAAAGTAAGTGAATCAAAGATTAGTGTACATTTGTTATTTATAACTTTAGATGTTTTTTTTTAAAACACAATCTTTTTTATTGTGGTTTTTTTTCCCCGCTGTAATATGATGAGTAGTTTGAACTCACTTTTTTAAGTGAAATTCAATATTTTCTGAGAACAGCAAAAATAAACTATGTAACATGTTGTACAAGTTAATCTATAGTTTGTATTCTGTAATTTAAATTATATTCCCATTGTCTCACACTCACTTTTCTTTTTCCACCCTCTTTCAGCTCTTTTTACTCACTTATAATGTCTTTCTTTCACTCTCTTTCAACCCCGTTCTTTTTCTCCACTTCTTTCACAACCCCTCATTCTCATTTCAACTGTCTGCATCCCCTCTCTCCCTTGCATAACTTTTCAGCTTTAAGTCTCTCTGCTTTACTTCCCTTTTCCGTATTTTCCTACTTTGCTCTTTTAGTAATTCCTCTTTACTCACTCAGCAGTATTGTCGCACTCTATCACTATAAATCACCCACTCTCCCTCGCTTATCTTTGTTTGCTCTTTTCTTTTGACCTCTTCTCCCTATTTTTCGTTCACTACCTCTATGTCCTCAGTGCCTCACTCTCCTTGTGTTATGTTCACTTGTGTTTATCTACCTTCCATCATTTCTTTTACAACAACTTCACTGCTCCTCTGTCATCGTTCTTCATCCTATTTCTTTTACTCTGGTTCCATTAGTATCGCTCATTTCCTTTCTTTCAATGTCCTTCTCTTTACTTTCATCACCAAATTATTTTCTCTCAGTACCACTGTTTTAGTCGTCTTCTCCTCTGTTTCCTTTTTTTGCTCCCTTACTCATTTCCTTCGCTCACTCATTGTACTCCACCTCACTCAGTTTTTCTCTTAGTGTGTCTGTGTACTAACTTCCTCACTCCATTTCCCTCAATCATTGTATATTATCCTCTCTCTGTTCATCCCTTCACTCTATGACTGTTCTTCACTTACTCTCAGTTATCTTCTATTCCTCATTCTTCTAAATGCATCCTTAATTAGACTCTTTTCCATCTCTGTCATTATCTTTTTACTTACTACTGTTTCCTGACTTAGTTTTACTAACTCACAATGTTTTAGTATCTTTCTTACCTTCAGTTCATTTCTCTGTTCTTCTCTTCATCTCTGTCAATGAATCTATATGCCTTACTCTTAGTAATTTGCTCTCCTTCTATTTCTTTTTCTCTCTTTTTCTCATTCTACCTTACTTTATTTCCCTTTCTATGTCCTTCACTCTTACTTTATTTCTAAATACACTGTTATGATTTTTAACCTCTTCATTTGTATCTTTTAATTCAAAATACATATTTTACTAATTATAACTTATTTTTTCTTCTCTCTTTCACAGATACAAAGTGTAGTAAAAAATGTAATTACAGTTACATTTATTATACGGTAAGTGTGACTAAAAAAATGTAGTTTGTCATCACCCTTTGCTTTAAGCTCACTAATATTTTCTCAACCAACCTCACTCCTGTTTCTTTACTCTGCTTCCCTCACTTATTCTTATTCTCCATGTTTACTCCCCTTTCCCTATATCCCCTCTCATATTCAACTTCTTTCAGTCCCTATTCTTTACTTCACTTACCCTCTGTTCCCTTCCTTTGCTTCTTCACTCATTCTGTTTTTCTTAATTATTTACTTCACTCCTACACACACACCTCATCCCCCTCCCAACACATACACACACCTCTGACATACACCCCACATACACACCCCACACACAGCTCATACATACACACACCTCCCCCACACACACTACTCTCACACACACACACATTCCATACACACACATACATCCCACACACATACCCCTCACACCCATACACCCCTCACACATATCTCACACACCCTCACCTCCACCCACACCGAAATACCCCACACACCCACACCCACAGACACACCTTACACACCCACACCCCGACCTACACCCACTGACTCCCTATAAGTCACACATACTGCATTACTTTCCTTTCTTTGCTGTGTCACTTAGACCCATTCAGGCACTGTTTTCTTTACTGTCTCTGTCCTTTCTCTTTATCACTCCCCATGTTATCCTAATTCAATTTTTCACCCTCTTTCACCCCTCTTTACTTATACTCACTGCTCTTTTCTTACACTCTCTCACCGTTGTTCATTGATCCCGGATCCGTCACTACCCTACATTCCCCATTTTTTACTGTCCTTTCTTTTTCTTTCAACACCCACTCACATTCTCTCACTATCTCTACTTTAGTCTTCTTCCTCTCTCTTCCCTTCTTTCGCTCCCTTATTCATTTTCCTTTCCTCACTTTCACCCTATTACACCTTCTCTGTTTTTTACTATGTAATAAACAATCCCTCTGTGTTTCTCCCTCTAGCTCTCTTTCTCTTAACATTACTCTCTTTGTGTTCTTCCCTCATGCTAACTCCTTCATGAATTTTTTTTTTCTTTTTTTTTTGGTGCGCGCCTCGGTGCGCGCCCCGGTGCACGTACCGGTACGCGTACCCTGCAGAAAAAAGATTGACAGAGATTCTTAAAAAATATAGGTTTATTTTTATAAAGTAAAGGTAGTTCTAAAAAGAACTGTTTTTTTTCTTCTTTTTGTTGTTTTATATTTTTTTATGTTTTTTTGAACATTTTGTACTTTTTTTGGCTATTCTGAACAATTTTATATTTTTTTTGTATTTTTTATGGGGAGAAACAAAAAACAGGGAATTGTAAATGGCTCAACTGGAGCAAAAAAAAATCAGGAAAAATTAGGGTTTTCTTGGACATTTATGGTTATCACCAGCAACCATGATAAGTTCGATACTTTGCTCACCATAGCAAAGTGTCTTGTTACAATATTTGCACACGATTTTGTAATCGGCAAACTTAGGTTGAATAGTAGCCAATGTGTCTCTTGCCCCCGGACCCGATGGAGTGGGTTGTTTTGATGTTGAGGGTCTAGACGTTGATGGAGGTAGCTTACTGCAGAGGTCCCTTAACTCTGCATTAGAATAATTGTTTGGATGCAAACGCATCATGTGGCGAATCATGGTATGATTCCCGAAGGAATACTTTTTGTTAGGGTTCCCCCTGGATAGCTCAGCACCACAAATTAAACAAGTCACCTTTGCAGCGTTGACTTTTTTAAAACCCCTTGGGATTTTGTAGAACTCCCATATAAAGTGCTCTTTTGGTTTGTAGGGCTGTTTATCTTCAGGCAGGAACTGCCTTGTCTGTGCCTCCTCTTCATCATCCTCCTCCTCTTCCTCTTGACCACCAATGTAATCTTCTGGTGGTCTTTTAGATGGTGGTGGTGGTGGTGGGGCAGATGCTCCAGCTGTTGCTGCTACTGTAGCCGTTTTATACTAGTAAAGAGTAGAGATAGAACTCGAAACAGGTCTTCCTCAGTCAAAGGACAAAGTCAGAATAAGGAAAAAAGGTGGGGGATTTCATCATTTGGAAAACAAAACTGTTCTGGACCAATGAAAAGTGTTATTTTCAAGTCACATGATCCAGGCTTTCATCATTTGGAAACCAAAACTGATCTGCACCAATGAAAAGTGTTATTTTCAGATCACATGACCCAACGCGCTTACGCTACGCGCCCCGGGGTGCGTGGCATAAGCGAGTCGAGACGTTGTGCGATCGTATGCGATCGCGTGCTTCCGGGTGCGCTTACGCAGTGCGTCAAATGACGCATCACGCGGCTACACGAAACGTCACGGTGTTGTTTTTGTTCGCGGGAATAGCGCTAACGGGACGCTCACCGGTACGCGCCCCGGGGCGCGCTGTAACATTGCGCTTACCCGTGCGTTCACCGGTACGCGCCCCGGGAGCGCCCCGGGGCAAAAAAAAATTTTTTTTTTACATATTTATACAATATAAAATTCGTTATAAAAAATATTACTTTTCATACCTATAGAGATTTGCTATTAAAAAACCATTGAAATTCACTGAAAAAACCGTAGGTTTCACATCAGTTATAGTTAGGAATTAGCATTAAAAAAACTATTGAATTGGTTGTTGTAACTGGTATGGGTATATCCATTTTTTTGAAAATTTTAGTTTCTATTTTTTAATATGTGTTTCAAGGGTTACATTACAGTGAAAGGAGCTCTGTCACTCTGTCACAAGGATGGTGTCATCAGTGATGTCATGAGTGATGTCACTGACCATGTCATGAGTGATGTAATATGTGACGTCATCAGCAGTGCATTGCACGCGCAAGTTATAGTGAGTCCAACTAACTATAACGTGGGAATTTCAATGGTTTTATGCGAGTAAAATTTCCAGCTAACTATAACTGGTGTGAAACCTATGGTTTATATATATATATACTTGAGGATGAAGGATCACAAGAAAACAACAGCCAGCCAGGGCAAAAATCTTTCTTGAATATATATATATATATATATATATATATATATATATATATATATATATATATATATATATATATATATATATATATATATATATTACCTACTGGCGGTCGCCAGTAGGTATATTTAGTTAGGATTTTTTCTCTATGGGATTTTTGAAAATTCTATGTCAAATAACGTTGGCGTTTGTGGACGGAATTGGCTGAAATTTTCAGGAAAATGGCACATTTTGTTTCTGAGCAGCCCCTGAAAATTGGGGGGGGGGGTTCGTCCAGGGGGGGTCGAGAAAAAAGGGGGGTCCCAAAACGTGTTTTTAACATTGAGTTTTCCATAGGGCGGTTGGCCTCACTTTTAGCCCGAACGGCTGAATGGATTTGCACGAAACTTGGCAAAATTGTAGGGACTGGTAGCCCGATGTGCCTTTTGTAGGTCTCAATATATGTGCTACAGTGGATTTTGAGAAATTAACGTTTAAAAAAAGATATATATCTGTAACAGCGGACCGGGCAGCGCTCCAGTACGCGTACTTTTCGCGCAACGGAGCTTTGTGAAGCGAAGCTGATTGGTTCTCCGGCGTCTGTAAACATTCCAAACAGTCCGTAGCGGCCGCCATCTTGTCTCTCGGTAGGATCGAGAGACAAGAGGAGGCCAAAGCGAAGGGGCAAATGACCATAAGGGGGCATAGTAGATCCTCGCTGACCCCCTAGGTTTGATGTGGAGGTTTTAAAAGGGCCCCGCGGGGCAAAAAAAAAATATAATAATAATAATCGAACGGCTGAATGGATTTGCACGAAACTTGGCAAAATATTAGGGACTGGTAGCCCGATGTGCCTTTGCTAGGTCTCAATATATGTGCTCCAGTGGATTTTGAGAAATTAACGTTCAAAAAAAGATATATATCTGTAACAGCGCTCCGCTTCGCGTACTTTTCGCGTTACGGAGCTTTGCGAAGCTGATTGGTTCTCCGGCGTCTGTCAACATTCCAAACAGTCCGTAGCGGCCGCCATCTTGTCTCTCGGTAGGATTGAGAGACAAGAGGAGGCCAAAGCGAAGGGGGAAATGACCATAAGGGGGCATAGTAGATCCTTCCTGACCTCTTAGGTTTGATGTACCATTTTGCCAAGTTTGGTGTAATTCCGTTCAGCCATTCAGGCTGTAGACGTATGTAAATGTCCTATGGAAAATTGCATGGGGAAAACACATTTGAAAGTGTTGAAATTTAGAACCAATTAAAATGTTACTTTGGTTTTGTATTTGTGTGTGATGAAAGTTAATTGGTTATGTATATATGTCAAATGAGAGGAAACCACAGCCATTTTGTGATACTACTGTCTGAGGTACATTTGTGAGGAATTTTTGGTGGTGAATTTCTGGTGTTTGATTTACACAGTACTAACACTTCTCCTACTTTTAAAAAGGTGAGTTGTTAATTTGTAAGGGGAACTATGTTGTACACTTGAAGATAATTTGAAAAATGTTTTCTGTTATTTATTTACAGTCCTTCTGTTATACTAAATACTTGATAAAGTTAGTTTTATATTATGTATTACTAAAAACGATAAATGAAAGTGATTATTTTTTTCTGCAATTTACAGCAAGCAATTTCAAAATAAAATGGCTCACAATGAAGAGACCGTGGCAATTTCTTTTGAATTGTCCACTACATTGATTGAAATTGAGAGCACCAATAATGAAATATTGTCACAAGGAGGAGATGACTTGTATGATTCCATTAGATTGATTGAAATGGACAGCACCAATAATGAAATATTGTCACAAGGATATGACTTGAATGATTCCACTACATTGATTGAAATTGAGAGCACCAATAATGAAATATTGTCACAAGGAGGAGATGACTTGTATGATTCCATTAGATTGATTGAAATGGACAGCACCAATAATGAAATATTGTCACAAGGAGGAGATGACTTGAATGATTCCACTACATTGATTGAAATTGAGAGCACCAATAATGAAATATTGTCACGAGGAGATGACTTGAATGATTCCACTACATTGATTGAAATTGACAGCACCAATAATGAAATATTGTCACAAGGAGGAGATGACTTGAATGATTTTTTTGATCAATCTGTTGATGGCGAATTTATCGAATGTTTGGAGACCATAGAGTTACAAGAATCATCATTGCAGACTTTTCATGAGGAAATTGCTGATGAGGACATGTTACTAGTTCTTTCAAATGTAGAAAATTCTGAAGAATAAATTTATATTTAGAAATCAAAAATTGTTTGAGACATTATTCTTTTTTATTTTTAATTTATGAAGTTGTAGCGAAGTGATTGTAGTATAAAATGAGACTTATAGTATAGAGTGCAACATTTTTATGTTACATGGTAAGTTTACTCATATTTACTTCCCTTCTGCCACTATATTATCTCCAATGTGTATTTGACATCTCTTCTTCATCTCCGGCCTCTCTCACTGTGTGTCTCCGATGCATCTTATCGCTGCTATTTTGTGTAATTACAGAAGAGAGTAAAATAAAATAGTTCGGAACGTGAAAAGGGGGCAAAGTAGAGTACCCCTCACCCCCTAGGCCTTTTTAGGCGGTCCCAAAAGGATCAGTTTCTGCTTTCCTGAGAGATTATGGTATGAGTTCCATATACCACAATAATTTGCATTACAACATGCAAGATATCTATCTCCTATTACCAACTTTTGGAGATATTCGCGCTAAGCGCGAATATCTCCAAAAAGTAACACCTGCCCTGAGCAGTTCTTAGCCATGTTATCCAATGGGAGGTGGATAACATGGCTAAGAGCATTAGCTCGGTAATGCATGAATATCGCTGACTTTTTAGCGATATTCATGCATTGCGGCCGTTTATTATCGCATTTGCGATAAACCTTGATAATAGCAAGGTTTATCTTCGATAATTTCTGACGATGCTTAGCGGTAAAAAATTCGTTGGTAAGCATCGTTAGCGATAAATATCGCTTAACTTTGGTAATATGCACCAACGTCTGTTAACGTTCGATTCGAAGGAAATGAGGAAGTGTTGAAAAACATTGTCTGCGCCATCTTGCCTTTTTTGAAATGCCACACTTTTGTCGTGCATGGCAGCCATTTTAGATGCCTTGACCAGACCCACTCTCTGCACGCTGTCGATTCGTAGCATGGCTCCCCACCCTCGCAAGCATCTTCCCCAGGCACTGGTCACCCCCGCTCTCTGCCTTATGCATCGGCAATAAACCTCCCCCCATCTGCGCTGCTCTTCCCTGAAAATCACACTCTGTGCCCGCCCGACACCTCCCTTTCGCCCTATTCACTACCGCACCCTCTGACACTCCTCTTCCTCTGTGTCCGATTGTCCAGGCTATCACCTAGCCCTGCAGATGTAGTTTATGGCCCCAGCTGTAAAGAATCACCCCTCTTCAAAGGAGTTATAGTAGATCAAGGCCCACACCCGATGAGATCCGTCACACCACACGTGTTCCTACTATCTGAAAACCATCCTGTATTGTGATTGGGGAGGGGACCGAGCCTGAAGCGGAAGATTCCAGGAATGACTCTTTGTACATCAAAGTTTTTACAATTATGTGTCACATAAAAAATATATAGCACTCCAACAAAGTAGTAGGAATATAAAACTTTAATAACATATAAATATATACAACAAAACAAAAACAGTAAAAACATTTAAACAACGAAGAGACCGTGGCAATTTCTTTTGAATTCCTGATGAGGACATGTTACTAGTTCTTTCAAATTATGAAAATTCAGAAGATGTTGCCTGGGGGTGGGTCGTCAGTAGCAGTCTGGTGTGCGAATAGTTCCAAGGCAGCAGAACGCGCTGAAATCTAGATGGCACGAAAGTGATGTCTAGTAAGTTGCCGCCCAGCAAATAACGGCGTGGGGCGCCGCGGGGGTGAGTGAGTCCAGTAGGCACCACAGCTATTCTTACCGGCATTGCAGAATTACTGCTGGGGACAATGCCTGTGCTGTAGCAGGGTCACAGCAGAAACAAAAAGGATTCTGTTGAAGATGTTGTTGGTTTTCAATTTGAAAACAGTTCTGGTGTCAACTGCTATGCTAATGTAGTGGTTAATGTTTTGTTTTCTCTAGAAAATGTAAAAGAGGGGGAGGCAGTCCAAAGTTCCGTTAAAAGGGCAAAGGAAAGGATCGGTGGTTTGAACTATCAGTCAAAAAGGGGAGGGGGTGCAACAATTTTTCCTACCGGGTCACACTGTGCTTTCACCGGAACTGAGGTCTGCAGGATTCTAGTAATTCAAAGTGAGGCTGGCGCCAGCATGGGAGCGCCGACGTCCCGCGGATACAGTTTCGTCACTCCACGGGCGATCATGGCAGTCATTCCCCATCGGGGGTCGGAGACTCCCGCGGCTCCTCTAGAATCTTCAAGGTCGTGGAGGACTACGGTGGTGGAGTCAACCAGTGACCGGGCCATTTCTTTATGCTGGGCCCGCTCTTGCCAGGTCGACCGCCATTTTGAGAGTTCGGTAGCTACTGGCGATCGCGGGGTCAAATGAGCGGACGGGCTCCACCCTGCCGGGCGAGACGTTGCAGCATGGCCACAGTGGAAGAACCCTTTTCCGGGCGCCTGGAGCGCTGAGGGTGCAGCTGGGAAGCCTCCACCTGGGGAGGCGGGAGAGGCCTGTTCGCACCGTCTCTCCCTCCCAGTGCACCCCACGGCGTCTCGCTTGAGATTTGTTATGGCCGGACCAGGCGATGAGGACGAGGGGGGGGGGTCGGAGGCATGTGCAAGACATCCCCCCCCCAGTGTTGTCGCAGCCATTATTCAAGAAAGAAGAAGTGTCCCGTCCGTCTTCGGGCCGGGCTTCCGGTAGATGTCGGCCGGACGCCCCTGGCTCTGGCCCCATGAACGGGTTTCTTGGTTTATCGGCTGCAGCCGGATCCCGTCGGCCTCGGCCCCCCGACCGTTGGTGGCCGGACCGGAAGAGCATGTGGCGGGACTACCTGCAACTCTCAAGGGCCACCGCGGCCGGACTGGGAGAGAGAGGGGAGGGTCGAGGAGACATTCCCCCCCCCTGCAACTGTTCAGCGTTGTAAAGGCAATCCCCTGGCCGGGTCCCGCTGGCCTCGGCCTCTCCTCCGGCTACACCCTACGTTAGGATCTCCTGGCCGAGGCGTGGCAGCAGGACCCGCCTTATATGGGCTGCTCCCGGCTGGGCGTAGCCGCAACCCTGCCCCACCTTGGAAGTTTCCAGAGTGGGGGCGGATGTTCTACTGACTTGCATTTTCCCTAGTCTATCGATTTTTTTGGCGTGGCAGGCGGTGGGACAGCGAGGGGTGATTTGGTTTCTCTTACTGTTTTTCTGGTCTCTCACCACTGGCATATTTTAACGTTTTCTTGTTTCTAGGACATTAATAGGTTTTATCATTACGTTATGTTATCGTTTCTTTGTTCGTTGTTTAATAAAAGTTCATGTTCATCAGTGGCCTACTGATTTTCGTTTTCCTATTCTTTTCTTTCCAGGTTGTTTCATGCTAAAGTTTCTGTTAACAGGATACAGTGATCACTTCGTTATTATTGCATATGTCCTTTTCACTAGGGGTGCTCTCTGGTCGGGCCAGATGACGTATCTCTAGTAAATGGTCCGGGTGAAACAGGTGCATCAATCAGTGGGGAGTAGATAGGCATGACAGATTACAACGGGGGAGAAAGGTCCGCATTACGTACCCTTTCACTATTTGCAAAGATTTTCCTACGTATATTTGCAAACAGGGAATACCTCCAAAAAGAACCAATTCCCAAACAGTCAATGTTTGGGGAAACAATCAATCAATGAGGAACGAAATAGGCACGACGTGTTAAAGGTTTGCGTTACCTATCCTTCACTATCTGCAAAGGGAGAGAGAATATTCCTATTCTTCCTCGTTTGCAGGCAGAGAAGATTCTTAAGAGAATCAACTTCGAACAATTCAATGCTCGATTCAAACAATCAACAAGGGGTACTGTGAACACAAATGAACGCCGCTTATGTACATACACATTGGTATTATCAACAGGTTGTTCCTAATGTTTCTATTTTAGGGAGGTCAAAAAGAGATCCCATTAGTGGCCTACTGATTTTGCTCGATTCCTTTTGTTTTTTTACATGATTTTTCGCTATCTGCAAAGACTAAACAGAGTATTGCGACTCTGTGCTTGTTTTAAATAGAGAATGAACCAAAGAGAACAATCAATCAAATGGAGAGAGAAGCAGGCACGACGGATTACAACGGGGGCAACGGGGGCAAAGGCCTGCGTTAACTACCCTTCACTATCTGCAAAGAGAGAGTACTCCTAATAGAAATGAGGGGTGGGGGGCAGCATTCAAAGCAGATCAGTGTGCATTAACACGAAAATGTTTTTACTTACCACGTACTTGACATTCGACAGCTTATGATATTTGCTATTAAAAAACCATTGAAATTCACTGAAAAAACCATAGGTTATAGACCATATATAGTTAGGAATTAGCATTTAAAAAACCTTATTTTACTCACACAAAACCATTGAAATTCCATATATAGTTAGTTGCACTAACTATATATCGCGCACCCGCAATCCACTGCTGATCATGTCACATATTACATCATTCATGACATGGTCAGTGACATCACTGATGACATCACTGATGACATCTCAAATGACATCACTGATGACATCACTGATGACAACATCCAGTGACTGTATGTTTCTGTAAAGTTAAAATATGTCTTACATATTGAAGAATGAGTGGATGTATAAGTGTCTGGATGAAGGATTTAGTAGGTGCGTGACTGACTGTATGAGTGAGTGATTAAATGTGTCTCACTGAATGCATGGGTTAGTGACTAATTTTTTGCGTGGGTAGCGCCCGGTCCGCGAACCGGGAAGCGTTCTGGGCAGCGTACTGCAATGAAAAATGAATGATAGACTTTTCAAATACTGTATGTTAATTGATTGTTGGTTTTGTTGATTATTTTTTATTTTTTTTTATTTTTCAAGCAATTATTTATTATTGTGATTGTGTTTCAAAATTTAATAACATTTCTAACATTTCACTGTCTGAAATGTCGTCATTTTCATTGAACATAGCTTGTAATCTATGAGGGTGTAAAATGTCCTCATTTTGAAGGAGGTCATCCACTGCTTGCACACATTGCAGTAGTTCTTGGTCCCAAGTTTCATCCATAAATTCTATATAATTTGGATCAATTAATTCTTGGCTGCTCTGTTGCAGGACAATTTGAAATGAAACTTTCTGTTCGCCTTCCATGTTGCCTGAAATTTGGATTAAAAAAAATATATTAGTAGAGATAGGGCACTGTTGGGATTAATTTTAGATAGGCATTTTTTAACAGAGAATTTATCTTTGGGCAGTGTATAGTATCAGAGTGGAAGTAGGAATATAAAAAAGTGCCTGTGAAGAAGTCTAAGTAAATTCATAATTATACCACAGAAACCTAAATCAATCCATAATTACAATAAAGAAGCCTTTCTCAATGTCTAACTCTTACAGAGGGATAGTATATAACTATCTGAAAATGTTTTCAAATTTATAAAATAATATCTCACCTTCTAAAAACAAGTTTAAGTTGTGAGTGAAAATGATCTTGCAATGTAGTTCAGGAAGTAGTAGTCAAAATGGTTGTGTTTCTCTCTCTTCCTTTATATATATTCAGGTACATAACCAATCAAATGTCAGGTAAAAAAAATAGAAAATGAAAGTAACATTTTAATTGGTTGTCAATTCCAACACTTCAGATGTGTTTTGTGAAGTAATTTACCTCAGGGTATTTAGAGAGGTCTACAGGCTAAATGGTTAAATGGAATTTCAATCAAATTTGTGAAAATGGTAGGGATTGGTATGTAGTATGAGCTAATCTATATTTGGTGAAATTGTCTCCAGTCGCTTTTCTGTAAACTACTTTCCCACCTTTTTTGATGGTGCGCTTCCCAGGGAGCGACCCGGTACGCGAACCGTTGAGCGCCCCGGTTCGCGAACCTTAAGCGTTACGGGAGTTCACCATTTTGTGTTTTGGTCGAATTAAGATACAAAATGGAGGGCAAATAATGTTCAGAATGGGTAGAAGGGGGCACGGTAGACTTATCTTGACCCCCTAGGTTTTGTGAGGGTGGCTGAGGAGGCTTATATGTGCGAAAAAAAACCATTTTTTAAAAAAAATTCGCGAGGTTAGCTCCCGGTTCGCGTACCGGGTAGCGCCCCGGGGAGCGTACTTTGTTGAAAATTAATGAAAAAAGTTAGAGTAAAATAATAATTGTGAGTGATCAGATGTAGGGTAGCTCTGAGAAGAGCTTTTGGGTTTATGGTACATTTAGGTACTTATAAGTAGGTACCAATGCACAGTCTTAAATTCAGAGTGAAAATTCTGTTGCCCTCATCTGAGAAGTGAACTCCATCTCCTCTGTAGATATCTTGCATGTAGTAACGCAAGTTATTGTTGTACAGGGAGCCCATTCCATGGTCTCTCATGTAAGCTGAAACAGATTTGTTTACATGCTTCCTCGACTTCTCAATTTGTGGACAAAATTGGTTTGACCACCTCCATTTCTGTCTTTGGCATATATTTGAATATACCAAGGCAGTCTGAGGAAAAAGTGCCATTAATTGCTCAAAGGTGTCCTTTAAAAGCATTTCCAGACCTACCCCAGTCAAAGTGCCCAAATCATTACCTCCACAGTGCACAATTAACAGGTCAGGTTTGGGCAAATGCATAAAGGTTTTCACCAATGGTATCAATTGGTGACATTTTAATCCTCTGTGGCCAAACCACTTAATTTCCACATCTTGTAAATTGAGGTTAGGTAATTTTCTGTTCTCAGCATACCTGTGAGCCCAGTGGATATAACTATGTCCAACAATCCAGACAGAAAACATGGTGAGAGAAGGTTCTCCTGCAGTCAGATGAAGTGTGGCAATGAAATGGCAGTTGAAAAAATGAGAGTTTAAAATGAAAAAAACTGTGGAGTTTCTGTGTTCATGAAGCAGTAACAGTGATTGGTGGATTTTGATTGCTGAAAACAGAAAGTTAGGGTGCATGGATGAGTTATTTGAAAGATGTATTTTGAATGGTCAATAAAAAATCATTAAATGAAAGAATGCACTGGATATGCAGGTGCACTGAGAGTTCAGAGTTCAATTGCAACATTGTTGTGTGAACTTGCAAACACCAGACGTCTTCCAAGAGGTGGTTGCCATGCAGAAAAGGCATGAAATGGCAGAGGGGGGAAGGGTTTTCATTTGAAAAAAAGTGAGGGAAGAGTTTTGATTGGGTGACATGAGAGATATGTGTGAAGAATTACAGCATTTCTGTGCTTTTGATAGCTGCAGACTCTGGAGTGCATACCTTTTGCTCTGCTGAAGACAAATTGGTGTGTTTCTGAGACTGTTTTCAAACTCAAAGTATTTGCTAAGGTGAGAAAATATTTCTTTAATTTAGATAGAGAATAGTGTGCTTTAAGGAGAAAATTATGAATTATGTGGCGCAAATTGCTTGTAAATATGCTCCCACCTGTGCATGGAAAATTTAGATTTTGAATGTTTGTGTTACATAGCCATGTTAAAAGTGATACAAACATGCTGCAAAGGCAATCAAAAAACGCTTTTATGTGTCTTAAGGACATTTTACGTAATTTTCCCATGTGCAGTGTTTTGAAATTATGATTTGAAAATCGTTTTTGGGGAAAAGGAATTGTTTTTAAATTTATGACAAGGACATAATGGTGTATGCTTCTTTATAAGGCAATTGACTGTCCCTGATGTTATTTTTCCCATTTTAATGTAAGACCTTTCTCTGTGGCGCTAATTGCTTGTAAATATGCTCCCACCTGTGCATGGCAAATTTAGATTTTGAATGTTTGTGTTACATAGCCATGTTAAAAGTGACCCAACCATGCTGGAAAGGCAATCAAAAAACACTTTCATGTGTCTTAAGGACATTTTAAGTAATTTCCCTGTGGGCAGTGTTTTCAAATTATGAATTGAAAATCGTTTTTGAGGTAAAGGAATGTTGTTAAAATTTATGTGCGCCATATGCCCCCAAATTTCTTTTTCAGGGGTGCAGCAGGGTGTTCTTGAGACACCCCTGCACCTTTGGAAAAATTCCTAATTTGCGATGAGCTAATTGCTAATCGCAAATTGCACCTTCATTCATATGGGTATCCTGGCCCATGGAAATGAATGGGTAATTTGCAATTAGCAATTTGCTCATCGCAAATTTGGAATGGTAAAGAATCGCTATTTATTCCTTAAAATTCGCTATTTATGAAATGCAAAATAGTTTGATGGTACATATGGCGGTTGATGTCTAACAAGATAAGAAGCTTAGGGATACATTTATGATGACTGGCGCAATGAAGTGGACATTACTTACTTCATTGGTAGAGCTTTACATGTATTATGTCCTCTGTATTCTTCATCAAGCGTAACTTTAATCTGCAATCCTGAGTAGGCCTCACCTTAAACAAACCTCTGGATAGGCCACACCTTATCGTCATCATGAATTAATCATTTAAAATGCTAGGGACAGATTTATGATAGGTGTATGCCTCTTTTGCGCCACTTACAAAACACTGTCCACGGGGAAATGACTTAAAATGTCCTTAAGACACATGAATGTGTTTTTTTAAAGCGTTTGCAATTTTTTTGGGTCACTTTTAACATGGCTATGTGACTCAAACAGTCAAAATCTAAATTCACCATGCACAGGTGGGAGCATATTTACAAGGAATGTGCTCCATGGGGAAAGTTCTTATAATGTAATATGGGAAAAATGACATCAGAGACAGTGAAATGCCTTATAGAGAAGCATACACCATTATGTCCTTGTCATAATTTTTCAAACCATTCCTTTTCCCCAAAAACGATTTTCAAATCATAATTTGAAAACACTGCACATGTGGAAATGACTTAAAATGTCCTTAATTCAAAATTTGCTATTCTTTATTTTGCGATTGCACTGAAGGATTTGCAAATTTTGCGATTCCTTAAATGCAATGTATCAAACAAAAAATATGTAAAAAATAACATTAAGGATTTGGAAACTACCACCAACTTCTAGTTTGTGGTAATTTCCGAATTCTTTTCAAAAAGCATTTTTTTCCAAAAAACAAAAGGTGCCATATGACGCCAATACATGTCCTTAGGGCATGTATGTGCGCCATATGCCCCCAAATTTCTTTTTCAGGGGTGCAGCAGGGTGTTCTTGAGATACCCCTGCACCCTTGAAAAAATTCCTAATTTGCGATGAGCTAATTGCTAATCGCAAATTGCACCTTCATTCCTATGAGCCTCCTAGCCCATGGAAATGAATGGGTAATTTGCAATTAGCAATTTGCTCATTGCAAATTAGGAATGGTAAAGAATTGCTATTTATTCCTTAAAATTCGCTATTTAGGAAATGTAAAATAGTTTGATGGTACATATGGCGGTTCATTTGTAACAAGATAAGAAGCTTAGGGATACATTTATGATGACTGGTGCAATAAAGTGGACATTACTTACTTCATTGGTAGGCCTTTACATGTATTATCTCCTCTGTATTCTTTATCAAGCGTAACTTTAATCTGCAATCGTGAGTAGGCCTCACCATAAACAAACCTCTGGATAGGCCACATCCTATCGTTTTCCTTGATTAATCATTTAAAATGGTAGAGACAGATTTATGATAGGTGTATGCCTCTTTTGCGCCACTTACAAAACACTGTCCACGGGGAAATGACTTAAAATGTCCTTAAGACACATGAATGTGTTTTTTTAAAGCGTTTGCAATTTTTTTGGGTCACTTTTAACATGGCTATGTGACTCAAACAGTCAAAATCTAAATTCACCATGCACAGGTGGGAGCATATTTACAAGGAATGTGCTCCATGGGGAAAGGTCTTATAATGTAATATGGGAAAAATGACATCAGAGACAGTGAAATGCCTTATAGAGAAGCATACACCATTATGTCCTTGTCATAATTTTGCAAACCATTCCTTTTCCCCAAAAACGATTTTCAAATCATAATTTGAAAACACTGCACATGTGGAAATGACTTAAAATGTCCTTAATTCAAAATTTGCTATTCTTTATTTTGCGATTGCACTGAAGGATTTGCAAATTTTGCGATTCCTTAAATGCAATGTATCAAACAAAAAATATGTAAAAAATAACATTAAGGATTTGGAAACTACCACCAACTTCTAGTTTGTGGTAATTTCCGAATTCTTTTCAAAAAGCATTTTTTTTAAAAAACAAAAGGTGCCATATGACGCCAATACATGTCCTTAGGGCATGTATGTGCGCCATATGCCCCCAAATTTCTTTTTCAGGGGTGCAGCAGGGTGTTCTTGAGATACCCCTGCACCCTTGAAAAAATTCCTAATTTGCGATGAGCTAATTGCTAATCGCAAATTGCACCTTCATTCCTATGAGCCTCCTAGCCCATGGAAATGAATGGGTAATTTGCAATTAGCAATTTGCTCATTGCAAATTAGGAATGGTAAAGAATTGCTATTTATTCCTTAAAATTCGCTATTTAGGAAATGTAAAATAGTTTGATGGTACATATGGCGGTTCATCTGTAACAAGATAAGAAGCTTAGGGATACATTTATGATGACTGGCGCAATAAAGTGGACATTACTTACTTCATTGGTAGGCCTTTACATGTATTATCTCCTCTGTATTCTTTATCAAGCGTAACTTTAATCTGCAATCGTGAGTAGGCCTCACCATAAACAAACCTCTGGATAGGCCACACCTTATCGTCATCCTGGATTAATCATTTAAAATGGTAGAGACAGATTTATGATAGGTGTATGTCTCTTTTGCGCCACTGTGCGTCACTTTTATGATGCAGTGGCAGTGCAAAAGATTTGCTATGAGGCGAGAAAATTACAAATTGATGCATTTAGGCAGATGTGTCATGTTGTAAAAAAAACGTGCCACATGAAACCGATGCAGCAGTGATGCAAAAGATGCACCATGTTGCAAGACAGGCCAACTTGGGGTCATATGTATCAAGCTAATTACCATTCGCAAAGATCAAAATTCTGCACATTTCAGCCTTTGCGAATGCTAATTAGACAAATGGTATGTATCAAACAAGTTTGATGCAAAATAAGGAATAGCAAAATTTGCTATTCCTTATTTTGCGATTGCACTGAAGGATTTGCAAATTTTGCGATTCCTTAAATGCAATGTATCAAACTAAAAATATGTAAAAAATGACATTAAGGATTTGGAAACTACCACCAACTTCTAGTTGGTGGTAATTTGCGAATTCTTTTCAAAAAGCATTTTTTTTTAAAAAACAAAAGGTGCCATATGACGCCAATACATGCCCTTAGGGCATGTATGTGCGCCATATGCCCCCAAATTTCTTTTTCAGGGGTGCAGCAGGGTGTTCTTGAGACACCCCTGCACCCTTGGAAAAATTCCTAATTTGCGATGAGCTAATTGCTAATCGCAAATTGTACCTTCATTCCTATGAGCCTCCTAGCCCATGGAAATGAATGGGTAATTTGCAATTAGCAATTTGCTCATTGCAAATTAGGATTGGTAAAGAATTGCTATTTATTCCTTAAAATTCGCTATTTAGGAAATGCAAAATAGTTTGATGGTACATATGGCGGTTCATCTGTAACAAGATAAGAAGCTTAGGGATAGATTTATGATGACTGGCGCATCACCAGGGATGTGCCAGTCATCCTGCGCCGCTGTTCCGCCACCCATGGTGTGCTGCATTTACAATGCGGGGCATCATGGGGCAAAAATGGCACAGATGCGTGACGTATCTGTACTGTAAAGGTAGTGATTGCTGGAGTTGTATCGCAAGTGCGATGCAGCTCAAGCAAGGCTCAGGGGTGCCCCATCTCCACAATGTTGCGTCAAGACCTATGCCTGCTTAAAGCAGGCGCAGGGTTTTGACGCAGCTTTCTCCTATCTGATTGTAAATACGGCACACCATGGGTGGCAGAGCAGCGGTGCACGTTAACTGGTGCATGCCTGGGGATGTGCCATTTAACATAAATCTGCCCCTTTACATTTAAGTATGTGCAGGGGACACAGAGTTGGTGAGGCTTATCCAAGGTTAAGAAGAGATGAGTCCTGTTCACTGAAAAATTAGACATAGGCTTCACCTGCTCAGCATCGCTGCACATGGCTAAATAATAGCTGCAAAATGTTACTCTTGTTAAACAATTTTACTATTATAATCTCTGAGATTTGTCTCTTACTCTGCAACATCTCATTGTTGTTATCTTTCTTTAAAGATAAAGACAACATCAACATGAGCGACAATCTGCAATCAGTTGATTTTGACCTCATCATTGAACTTGTAATTGAAACATCAGTGGATGTTGATCCCTTGGATGATTTAAATCCTGAGGATGAAGAAGAGCGTGATGAGGATGCAGATTTGTCCGAATTATATGACATAGGGTGGGAAGCTGACCTGCTTGAGCCTATGGAACTATAAACATTTATTTTTAAAATTTATAATAAATAAAAAGTAAAAGTGTAAACCGTTTAATTTAAAAATAAAGACACCTTCAAAAACAGGTTATGTGTAGTGTCTTCAATAAAATATTAAAATATGCTCATAAAATTAGATCAGATTCACATATAAAATAGCACAGGTAACATGAATATAAATTCCATTTCTTTTAAGCTATTTCTGTATTGTAAATTTGCCAAGGACTAAAAAATCTTCTATTTAAAATGTCAAGTAGTGTGTTAAGTTTTTGATCACTGTTATTGATTTACTGTTTGGTAATAGTGGTTAATAACATTTTTTAATATATTTCACCACAGATTCAACTGCAGATCATTTCAACATTTCACCATGCCAACGAAAGAAAGAGAGAGAAAGGCTGCAAAACGTCAAAGACAGCAGGTGAATCAAAAGAAGCAGCAGTCCTCTAACAAAAAGATTTGTCAAGTCACGAAGAAAGCACCGGGTAAGAGTACAAAAACATTCATAAGAAATATGTGTAGTAAAAAAAATATTACTACAGAAAATGTTTCAGTCCATAAAAAGAGAAGCAATTCAAATGGAAAGGAAAGGCCAATCAAAAATGTTACTGCTAGAGCAAGAGATAACTCTGTGCATGATAGTAGAAGGAAACAACAGTTTAGGGACATTCGTAAACTAATGTTCCGCAACAGGATAATTGGCAATTTGTTAAAAAATATTAAGAAAGGTCAACAGAAAGTGGTTTTTTATAAGAGAAAAAAAAAGTTGAGAAAGTTATTGATCAGGCATTTGAAATTAAACGTAAGTTATTTATTTTGATAATCAATAGAATTAGGAAGCTAAACAAGGCAATTTATGATTTCAAAAGAAATAGTAGATGGAAGAGAATAGTTAATCGTAGTAATTTTTGTGAAGTTTTTTCTGGAGAATGGATTCATAGTTCAAGCTGTGAGGCAGTTTTTAATGAGGAGAGTTATTTCCAGGATAATGATTTGGTGCATGCAGTTGACACCAGTGGTCGTGCTTATGAAGTGAAAGATGGTTGTCCAGTTGAAAAAGAAAAACTTGTGACAACAGAGGCAGAAGAGGTGTTAGGTAATGAGGTTTTAGGAAGACGTGCTAAGGGTCCTGTGTACACCTGGAAGTGTAGTAGTATTTGTAGTGTGCGACAGGATTCCATCAATTTGCTTTGTGATTTTGTACGGTCATTTAATAAGAAAAGTTTGAAGCAGAAAATAAGGTTGTTGCAAGAATTAGATCCTTGCAGAGTGAGAGAAGTGACAGGTTTGCATGGTCATTCACTGGCTTGTCTTTCCAGGAGAGTATGCCAGAGTGTTTTTCATCATTTCAGGATGCTAGCAGTGCATCATAATAAAGTGAGGAAATTAGTTAGAATGTTGTATTATGCTAAGAGTCCAGCAATTATGCTTAAACAATTATGCGCTGCTCTTTTGCATGGTTCTGAAATAGATGTGAAGAATATATGTGAAGAAATTGAGTTTTGTTACTTTGGAAGTAAAGAGGAGAATGTTGAAATTGACCAAGAAGAAGCGGGTAATGTGGAAGATAGTGTACAGGTTTCCAGTACAGATAATTTCCAGAGGGAAATTGTCACATTTCAGGTCAAATCAAGTGAGAGGCCAAATTTCACTTGTGTGTGTTGTCGACGCACTTATTATAAGAATCAGACTAAGTTAGTGGATTTATATGCAAAAAGTGAAAGGGAAAATAATAGTGAATGGAAGGATTTCACAACATATTTGATGGTAGAAAATTGTTTTGATTTGGGATTGGATCAACGTGTGTGTACTTATTGTTGTTGCAAATTAAATCAAAACCAGATGCCTGCTAGAGCAGTTCATAATAATCTGGAATTGGTTGAGATTCCTTCTGAATTGAAGGATTTAAATACTTATGAATCTATTTTGATTCAAAGTATCCATCCCTTTCAGGCTATTGTAAGAATGGAGCCAAAGACAGGGAAATTGCCTCCATCAGATTTACAGAGAGGATTAAAGGGAAGAGTTGTTTATTTGCCTCTAGATTTGAAGAAAAACATTAACACAATTGGAGTAGAAAAAGTGGAAGAGGAACCTCTGGTTATCTTAGTTAATGGGGTTCCGACAAAGAATAAGAAAATATGGCAAGATTTAGTAGATGTTAGGAAAGTTAAAAAGGCAACATTGTATTTGAAAAAAAATAATAAATACTATAAGAATGTATATGTTGCAGAAGAGGAAGTAAGTGAGGAAGAGGATAGCGATTTGTGTGCTGGTCAAATTGAGAAAGTAGAACCCTCTACTAGTGAAGAAATATATGAACATTATAGTGTTCATCCTTTGCATTCCAAGGAAGTCATGGGGAATGCTATTGAGTTGTTTCAAATGAAACAAGCCAAAGGGAGTCCCATTAGTGTTTGGGAGGAAAGTTTGGAAGCTCGGTGTTTCCCACAGCTTTTTCCAACAGGTCAGGGAGGAAGATATGATGAGCGACCTCATCAAATTCCTGCTTCTGAATACCGGACTTTGCGATTGTATGCAGGAGATGCTAGGTTTCGACAATGCATTCCTTATTTGTTTCATCTCCTGTTTGAAAGCGATCTGTCTGGACTGTCATATGCAGTGAACCACATCTTGAAAAGTGGTATACACATGCAAAACATCTCGGCAAGTGACTTTATGGATAAAGTCAATGTCCAAGACAGTATTTTGGATTCTCACCTGATTAATCTCATGGCGTGTCAGCGTGGTACTAATGAGTACTGGTACCGTCGTCATGGTGATTTAAAATGTATGCTGAGGAACTTAGGTACTCCCACATGGTTCCTCACTCTGAGCTGTGCCGAGTATGGCTGGGAAGACTTACTTGAATTTCTACGAGAGGCAAATGCTAATGTAGATAACATCGAATTCAAGACACCCGGAGAACTGTGCTCTTTGGATCCAGTCAATGTATGTAGGTACTTCAATCATAGATTTGAAGCTATGATGTCTTTCATCATGAATAAGAAGAATCCACCTCTTGGAGAGGTGTTGGATTTCTTCTGGAGAAAGGAGTACCAAGCAAGAGGTGCTCCTCATATACATATGTTGCTGTGGATCAAGGATGCACCTAAATTTGGAACGGATCCAGAAGACTCAGTGATGAGTTTCATCCAACAGTATTCTACGTGTGCTGTTCCAAGCGCAAAGGAGAAGAAAAGCCTAAGAGAAAAAGTTCTGCGTTTCCAAAGCCATCGATGTGGAAAGTACTGCCGTCGTAAATTCCGAAACAAGGACAAGTTCTACACCAAATGTCGTTTCGGCTTTCCACGACCGGTGATTTCTAAAGGAAGAGTAAACAGTTTGATGTCTTCGCTGCGACATAATGTCATGAAGAAATCACCTAAAAACACATACAATTTGAAGAGGAACGAAGAGTCCAAGTACATCAACGACTACAACCCGGTGATTTTGTCCATGTGGAATGCTAACATGGATATACAGTTTGTGGCTGATAACTGTATGGCTGTGGCTCGGTATGTGACGTCTTACATCACCAAAAAAGAGAAGACAGAATTGAAGGATATGTGGGAGGACATTTCCCATGAAAAGAGCCTCAGCAAGAAGTTGTACAGTTTCAGTCTGAAGATGTTGTCGCATCGAGAAATTGGAGCTTACGAATGCTCTGACCGGTTGTCTTCAGCAAGTCTCTATGCCAAGTCCAGGAGTATCGTTTGGGCGAGTCTTGGTCTTGCTGCAACGCGTAATCGAGTTCTCAAACCTGTGCGGGAAATTGAGTATTTGGCGGAAAAGGAGCCAAACAGTACCGACATTTTGAAGACCAACATGTTGGATACATATTATCCAAATAGAAGCAGTCACCTCGACAATGTTTGTCTGTATGAGGTTCTTCAAAATTACATATTCAAGAGGAACATCAAAGAAGATACTGAGAAAGGAGTGTATGCTGTAATAGGAAGTGAGGGATGTCTGGTCAAGCAAAGAAAATGCCACTTGGTAAACCATCGAAAATTGAGTGGCGAATCTCCTGAAAAAAAGGAGTTTTTCTATTTAGCACTTTTGCAACTTTTCAAGCCTTGGCGTGCAGAAGAGGAACTGCTTGGAGATTTCCTCTGTTACGAAGACTCTTTCAATGCCGCCAAGGAGACCATAGAATGTCCTGCTTTTCCCAAATATGTAGAAATGTTGAATGCGGAAATTGAGCAGGAAGCAACGATTGCAGCCGAGATTGCCAGAGACAGTTCTCAGGACAGTCAGAGTTCTGCTTCATTGAGTCAGGATCCACTAGGAGGACCTGTTATCGAAAATGAAGCTGCCACTGCCATGAATGAAGTGGAAAGAGCCATGGCACATGCTCAGGAGGATGCGGTTAACTTAGAAGAGTTGGAAAGACAACTCAACGTTGAGCAGAGGAAAATATATGACGAAGTTACCATGCAAATTGATCATGGATTAAGTCATGACAAGAAAGAGTGCTCATGTACGTCGTTGAAGCCTGTCCGACTGTACGTGAGTGGAGAAGCGGGAACTGGAAAAAGTTTCCTCATTAAAGCAATTTCATGCTATTTGCAGGAAAGGACAGAGTCATCGCTGTCTTGTGTTGTCACCGCTCCAACTGGACTGGCAGCACATAACATTAAAGGGATTACTTTACATCGTTTACTGATGCTGCCAGTGGAGCATGACAACAAATTACAATATCACAAGCTATCTGGAGATGCTTGTTTTGAAGTTTCAAGAATCTTGAGGAAAATGAAACTTCTTATCATTGACGAAGTAAGCATGGTTTCCAATGTCATGCTTGCCTTTGTGCATTTGAGAATGCAAGAAGTTCTCAAAACAGAGTATGATGTGTTATTTGGTGGCAAACACATCATTGTTTTCGGAGATCTTTTGCAGCTGACACCAGTGAAAGGGCAACCTGTGTTCAAAATGCTCACGCATGAAGATACCAGGAAGTGCCTAGGCAGCATTGGCAACGTCAATATATGGTTAAACTTCAATTATGCTGAACTGCATGAAAATATGCGTCAGGCGAAGGATGAAGTTTACAAGACTATTCTACAAGATGTTAGAATTGGAAAAGTGACCGAGCATGGGAAAGAAGCTTTACATGCACGATTACTGTCAAATTTATATCCAGAACAAGATGTTGTGCCTGAGAATATTTTTCAGAAAATTACTGATAAGAAATCTGGAATATGTTTGATGCCAACTCTTGCAGAATGTGCCAAATTCAACAACAAAATGTTGCATTTAGAAAAGCAAGAGATTATGAAACTGGAAGCTATTGACAGAGTAGAGCATATGGGATCAACAATTATTTTGTCTGAGAATCTGAAAACAAAATTGGATTCATTAGAGAAGAGTATATCTAAAACTGCAGGTTTTGAAAAGACTCTGAATGTGTGCTTGAACTGCCGTATAATTTTAAGAAGGAATTTACATGTTGAAAGAGGTCTGGTAAATGGATCAATGGGTAATGTTGTTGATTTTGTAAAATACAGAAATAGAGATGGAATTGAATTTTTAAAAATTAAATTTGATGGCATTGAGGAAGTACAGCTAATTGGTCGTTGCTCTGCTAGATTTTTGCTTGTAAAAGACTTATATGTTCGCCGTAAGCAGTTTCCTGTTTGCTTGGCATATGCGGTGACAATCCATAAATCGCAAGGTTTAAGTGTAGACTGTGCATTGGTGAATATTGGCAGTTCTGTGTTCAAGGAGGGTATGGCATATGTGGCATTGTCACGAGTTAGAACTTTATCGGGATTGTACTTGATTGAGTGTGATGTCACAAACATTTGTGCGGATCTAGATTGTGTTAAGGAATACAATAGGTTAAGAAGAGAGTATGCGCCACATTTGCCTCAGTATCCTTTGTTTGAGAAACGTGTGGTAGGCCGGAAACGAAGAAATGTGACCAATACTGGGGAGGTTGTAGCAAAAAGACGAAAAGTCGATGAACCTAAAATTACAAGCAGAAACAAAAAGGATTCTGTTGAAGATGTTGTTGGTTTTCAATTTGAAAACAGTTCTGGTGTCAACTGCTATGCTAATGTAGTGGTTAATGTTTTGTTTTCTCTAGAAAATGTAAAAGAAGAGATTGTGGTCAATTCTGATCAAAGATTTTGCAGTTTGTTAAATTCTGTGTTAGAGAAATGTAGCACTGATAGAACAAACATAGAAAGTGTGTCTGAAATTCGAAATCTGTTAGACAGATGTTCAGGCCAAACACAATTCTCTCAAAATATTCAGCAAGATTGTCAGGAGTTTTTAATGTATATGCTTGATGTATTGCATGCTGAAGGTGTAGATGTAGATCAGCTGTTTGGGCTTTCTTATCAATGGCAGCATGACTGCGAGAACTGTATGGTATCAAGTACTACTAGTGTAGACTCAGAAAGATTTATATATTTAACTTTGCCAGACAGTAAATCAGTCTCCTTTAATAAGCTAGTAAAAGCAGCTGATCACAACATGGAGTGTAGCCAATGTAAATCTGAAATGATGTCCACATTATTTATACGAACATATGGACAGTATGTCATTTTAATGTTCCAACGATGTAGGCCTGATGGAACAAAATTGACAACTTTAATTAAAAATTTTGTAGCTTCGCAGTTGTCAATATCAGGAAGGACTTTTGTAACTGCAGCAATTATATATCATGACGGCCCTTCAATAACATCAGGACATTACACAGCTTATTTAAAGTCTAGAAATGGCTGGTCATTCTGCAATGATTCTGTTTTAATTTTCAAAAAAAAATTGCCGTATGACCTTAAAAACTCTTACCTGGTGTTTTTAAAACCAAAATTCTAGGGAAATAATCTCGGGATGTGCTCTGTGGAATTTCAAGACGTTCTAATGGCTCCTACACAATTTGGCCTTGAGGATAAGTGTAGTTCAGAGACATAACTTCTAACCATAAGACTGGAGGTCATGGAGAAATAAGTGCACTTTGAATGAGTTCAGAAAAACTATTTCTTTTTATAAGCTAATTGAAGCAGCCAATCAAAACATAGAGTAGAGGGAATGTAAGTCTGCAATGCTGTCTACTGTTTTACATTGCTTTGTGATTGAAAGTGATGTAGAGAATTACATAATTGTAGTAGTCATAGAGTTAGTGTAAGTCTCCTTCATAGTAAGCAGTATCAGTGTCATAGGAAATGTAGAACATGACTGAGCAAGAAGGGGAAGATATTACTATTCCTGGATTGTGAAAATGATCTTCAACATTTTAATTCTGAAAGTTGCAGAAATGCCAAATGACGGGATTGGCTTACAAGAAATCCAAGAGTTATAAATGGCTCTGACAAGATTTGGCCTTGTGGAAACTTGTGGTAGAGAGCAAGAAGTCATTTATTGCATGTAACATGTTTTTAAAAACGATGGAGATTTTCTTTCAGAAAGTGGCGGGCTGAAAGTAATAACAGCACAACAGAGTGTAAGCTGTTCATAGGACATCCTTTGACGTCATGGAAAGTAAGTTAACTTTAAGGAGTTCTGAATTCTGATTTGTTATGTTGTATGGGTTTTTTAAACACAATCATTTTGATTGTGTTTTTTTTTCCCCGCTGTTATATGATGAATACCTTCAAGTCACTGTTTTTAGTGAATTTTGATACATTCTGAGAACAGCAAAAATAAACCATTTAACATGTATAATTAATTCTGTACTGTTTGCATTTATGATGTATATGTAGAACTGTGTAGGAGGCATGGAGAAGGTGAGGCTTCTGTAAGTGTCAAAGTTGTTGCATGCAGTGCTGCGCTTCTGCGTATTCTTTCATATGCTAGACTACATCTGCACAATGAGATACCTAAGCAAAGGAAACACAAGTGATGTGATTGTGAAATGAGCAAAATAAATTGCACGTATTTCATTTACATCACCTGTGTTTCCTATCATTACGAATCACATTGTGCAGATCAAGTTTAGGTCTGTCCAGGGAAACATAGGAGGTTTGGACTTTGTTCAAGAGTGCAGTGGACATGACTCACTTCATTGGTAGACCTTCACATATATTATGTCCTCTATTCTCTTCAACAACTCGAAATTTCATCTGCAACCCTGAGTAGGCCTCACCTCAAACAAACCTCTGGATAGGAGACATCTTATTGGCATCCTGAAGCAATTATTTAAAATGTTAGTGTCTTGCGACACTTTTCTGAGACAACAGCAATGCAAAAGATGCACCATGTTTTAAGATAGGCCTCACTTCATCTGCATCAAGATACTGTTAGTTTAAAATGTATATCTTTAGGACTGTGTAGGGGGCCTGGAGAAGCAGAAGCTTCTGTAAGTGTCAAAGTTGTTGAAAAACTGTTTGTCCTTCAATCTTTTCCCTTGTCTTTTGTAATTTTTAAATACATGTTTTAATATTTTTCAAATGTTTGTTCTCTCTTTCACAGATTGAAAGTATAAAAACAAAAAGTGAGTAATTTAACGACATTTATAAGGTAAATGTTTTGTACTCTTTTCGTTACATTTCTATCAAATTATTGCTCTTTTTATTGGCAGAAAACTGGTGCAAAAGTGGTTTTAGCGGCAGTTTTCTGCCGCAAAAGCAGCTTTAGCGACACATTTCTGCCAATAAAAGCTGCAAAACTTTTATTGCCTATGTTGATGATATGGCTCTATGTTACTTACATTTCTTTGCTGTTTCAATTAATCTTTTTCTGTTATTTTTTGTTTTCTGTTTTCTATTTTTTCTCTCTGTTATTCCTCATGTTTTAATCTTATTTTGAACATTCACTCACATTCTCCAAGAAACTCTTCTTTGTTAATGTTATACTCTCTTTTTTTTCTTTCACTTCGTTATCTATTTTGTTTTTCACAATTATACCCTCTTCCGTCTTTTCTTCGGTAAATAGATCTATTAAACAGTATCTCTTCTTTACTCCCTATAGCTGTCTTTCTTTTAACATCACTCTCTGTTTACTTTCCTTATACTTACTCTTTTTTTTTTTTTTTTTTTTTTTTGGTTAGCTCCCGGTCCGCGTACCGGGAAGCTAACCGGGAAGCGAACCAAAAGAAATAGAGCTTGCCAGAGTGCTAAACATTCTAGCAATTTTTTTTGAAAGGGAAGGTAGTTCTGAAAAGAACTTTTTTTTTATATTTTTGTTGTTTTATATATTTTTTTCATTTTTTTTCATTTTTTGTTTTTTTTGTATTTTTTGACCATATTGTTGGTCCGGATATACCGGTTGTTCCACTGATTACTTTCAAGAAGGCGAGATGCTTACGTGAATATATGGTTCAGAGCCATTTAAATCCTATATGTAAGAGCCAGGGTACACTGAAAGATGCTAAGGGCTTCTTCCCCTGTGGGAAGTGCAAAGCATGCGCATCCAGTAAACGTACCCTAACATTTGATGTGAGGGGCTGCAAGGGTGGAAAGAAAATAAATAAGTTCATGTCCTGTCACACAGACCATGCAGTTTACTATTTGATGTGCCCTTGCCAACTGAGATATATTGGCAGCAGAATCAATCCAGTAAAACTGAGGGTGCTAGAACATATGTGGGCGATCGCAAATAGAGATTTTTCTTATCCGGTCGCTCGACATTTTGCAATAAAGCACAATAGCAACAGGGATCTGTTGAGGTTCTTTTGTTTGGACTGTGTCCCTGAAAATCCACGAGGTGGCAACAAACTACAGATACTTAGAAGATTAGAATCCCGATACATTATTGATTTAGAGACCAAAGCACCGGGAGGCCTGAATATGGGTGAGGAAATGGCATCTCACTTGGGCTAATGTTGATTGCCAGCGATTGGGACATGATAAATTCTGATGCAATTGTGACCTATTTTTGTACAACAGTGATTGGTATGAAATAATGATGCATTGAAGGAATAATCTGCAATTGTATATGATTGATGTATTCGACATAAGGGTTTGGAATTGTCCTTGAGGGTACCATTGTAAATGATATCATTTGAGATGTCATTTGAGATGTCATCAGTGATGTCACTGACCATGTCCTGAATGATCTAATATGTGACATCATCAGCAGTGGATTGCGGGTGCGCGAAATATAGTTAGTACAACTAACTATATAGGAGCAATTTCATTGGTTTTGTATGAGTAAAATGTCCAGCTAACTATAACACCACTAAAACTTATAGTTTTTTGAGTGAATTTCAAAGGTTTTTTAAAAACGAATTCCTAACTATATAACTCCTGAAACCTATGGTTTTTTCAGTGAATTTCAAAGGTTTTTTAAAATGCTAATTCCTAACTATATAAGGCCTGAAACCTATGGTTTTTTCAGTGAATTTCAAAGGTTTTTTAAATGCTGATTCCTAACTATATAAGGCCTGAAACCTATGGTTTTTTCAGTGATATATATATATATATATATATATATATATATATATATATATATATATATATATATATATATATATATATATATATATATACAGAAATGCGTTGATCACGCTGGAGCAATAAACTCACGTACTCAGCTTTCAGGAAAGGACACGGACCACAATATCAGGATGCCGATTATTTATTTAGTGCTGTCGCCATAACGTTTCGGCTCCGGAGAGCCTTGATCACATGATTTTATATATATATATATATATATCGCAAAGTACTCATTCACAGCCGCACCTTCTCGCTGGCAGTCGGATTAAAAGAGCACGGACCACAAGGTTCATAAAATACCACTTAGTTTATTTCGTTCTTCTCTCAAACAAACATTTATAAAGGTTACACTTTTTTTTCTCTGTTTCTCCTTTTTTTAAATGTGAGCCACGTGATAAAGTTTTAAAGTGCCCAGTGCCTAATATGACAACCATCCACATAGTGCAGAGACAGAGGTAGATTCATGTGACATCTAGAAACGAAAATATAAAACTAATCTTTACTTATTGATCAGTGTTGAAACAGTTGCTCAGTGTGCAAATATGCATATAAATAGATAAATACATACATAAATATTTATATAAACATTTAATATGTAAACATTCGGATCGCTGCCATAGTAAAAACATCGGTGACGGTCAATCAAAATTTAATTATTTAAATGTATAAAAACATATAAATATGAGAATATATAAATAAATAATTAAAATCAAGGAATAATTGGATAAATCCGTTCCCATTATTTCTACAGTACTAGTGATACAAGTAAATTTTTTGTTTATATGAAATTCATCTTGACTAATCATTATCCTTGCCCAAATGCCTGATCGTTTATTCATCAGTTGCAGTTACATTACATATGTACTCCTTATTATCTTTCTTGGTTCTAGGTCCAGATTTTGTTATCTTCTAGGTCAAAGCTTTATCTTTTGTACTCACACTGAAAAAATGACTGGTTGTAGAATAACAATGTGCATAAATTGTGCTTATGAAAAAAGTGAATGGTGCCTAATAAATAAGAAACTGGTGATTTAAAAGCAAAGGGGAGATATTGTTGCATATACAGTAAAATTATTCAATGCGGCCTTACTGGCTAAGTTAGAGAGGACTAGGTCATAATTAAACCTCCTGATTCATTTAATTTAACCCATTAGCCGCGGCCGCGATTTCACGGCAGTGCGGCGGTTCCGCAAAATGGGCGGGGCCGCGTCGGCCATTCGCAGCACCAGCGAGGTAGTGTTCGGGACGGCCGACGGCAGCAGGGAAGGGGTTAATTTAACAGGTCAAATAATGCTCGTGGACTTGACTAAAGGGGTTCCCAATGTAAAGCTGGAGGCCATTATCTGTGTAAACTGGCATGAAGTTCCTCCGAGCTATTTAATCCATTAGGATGCTTGGTATCAAGATTTAAAATGAATTGCGTTTCTAAAAGCCGGAGGGTCTTTTCCCTATTCCCTCCTCATTTGTTTCTCGAGACAGAATCTATAAGAAAGTATTTAAGATCCTTTGGGTTGTTCTCATGCCGCTCATGGAAGTGGCGGACCACTGGATAAGCCTGATCATTGTTTTTAATGGCACGTATGTGCTGGAGTACCCGCTTATGTCCTTGCAGGTTTGTACTCCCAATGTATCTCAGTTTGCACGGGCACTCCAGCACATACACCACGTGATCCGATTTACAGTTTAAGGCCATTTTGATTTGTCTGTCCGGTCCACCAAAGTGGGTCGAATAGCTGGTAGTTGACACCCCATGTTGGCAGGCTTTACATATTTTATATTTGTGAAACCCCAATCTTTGGTTTAGCTAAGATACCTTAACTAAACTTATCTACAGCCTTGTTGCGTACATGTCTCTGTTAAGAATGTGTGTATTAGACTGCTTGCATTATAGTTCCACATCTATTATTTAAAGATGGCTGAACCTCAAGTAGTGAAAAATGGCACAGTTTGTTCAATGCCAATTGTTGACTTTTGGAAAAATTTCTTATTTTCCTATTGTAGTTGTTATCATTCCGTAAACGTGCCAAACCCTTTATTACTGCTTCAGAGAAGGTATCAATGGCATCATAGGCCATTTGTGGAAGAAACACAGATGCCGGTTTAAATGGACTGAAACCTCCACTTTGTTGGATTTCCAATTGTGCCACTATTTGTGTGGCTCCCATAGTCTGCTCTTCAATTTCAGTGGCCTCAGTTCTCAGGCTTTTCATAGTTTTTAAAGCTTCCATGTCTTTACCAGTTAGATCATCCATCTCCGTTCTAACAGGTCCCAATGTATGCCATATATTGTTTGGTCTGCCCATGCGGGCTTAGTTATAACAGAAGCACCATTCATCCGGTTAAGATACGGATATTGGAACATATGCGGGCAATAAATAATGTTGACGAGTCATACCATGTAGCAAGACATTATAACAAGGTACACAGCTGTAACAGGGATCTCTTGTCATATTTTTGTCTGGACCATGTACCAGTCAATCCAAGGGGAGGAGATCGCATACAGAAACTCAGACGTTTAGAATCACGCTATATTATAGACCTGCAGAGTAAGAACCCCTTGGGTCTTAATAGCAGTGAGGAACTTGCTGTACATCTGGGTTAAATCTGTCCAGTATGAATTCTGTGTATATATATATTTGAAGTAATGTTTATTTTGATTAATGTTTTCTTCTTTTTCGAATTGCACTGTTTTTGAAATGTAACTTCCAGAAAATTATGACATTTTTGTGCTGAATCATATTGATTGAAAATGCTATTTAATGTTTAATATTAGTGTTTCCGGATAATGCATTGGAATTTGGCCCATTCAGGGCGTTATTAAGAATCACATGTGGAAGCAGGTCATGGCGTCTTAACCCATTCAGGATTTTATAATGCAATTGTATTTGGCTTGGTTCACATAGGCTTGCATATCTACAGCCTTGTTGTGTACACGTCTCTGTTAAGAATGTGTGTATTAGACTTATTGCATTATAGTTCCACATCTATTATTTAAAGATGGCGGAACCTCAAGTAGTGAAAAATGCCTGCTTTAAACAATTGTAACTTTTCAATGTTCATGTACCGGAAACTAGGAGTGAATGGGTGTAGATAAAAAACAATGATGGCCTCAGCGTTTTCGTGCAACAATTAACAAAGGTTAAGTGCCGAAACGTGTCTTGTGTGCCCAAGTTCCGAGTTTCGGAACTCTCCCCGTGAGTGCTGTCTTCTATTACAGGTACGATTACCTGATGGAATTGGGGCGAAATATTTAGACGGGAATATCCCCGTCTGACGTGCACCCGTTCATGAGTGCAGCATGCTGGTGTTCGAGGAGCTGCAACATATATATATATATATATATATATATATATATATAAATATATTTATATATATATATTATATATATATATATATATATATATATATGTGTATATATATATATATATATATATATATATATATATATATATATATATATATATATATATATACTTTCCACTCCTGTGTTTACCCGATGATAAACAGGCGCTGACACCGTGGGGTCTCATTTAGGAACAAGTTTTATTTATCCCAAGTGCAAAGTTGATGCGTTTCGACGGATGAACCGTCTTGTTCACAACAAAGAATTCAGGTAAGTGAGTGCTTTTAAACATTTCAAAGTGCTCATTGGTCTGTGTGGCGGCATCATTATTGTCATAGCAACCATTTCACCATGGCCACTGAAGAGTTACAACTTTACATGCAACAATTAAAACCGCGCTACACATTATATTCACATTAGGCACAAGACAAAAATAAAATAAACATATCTGATAACAATTCAATTTCATTGTATCAAAGTAGAATCTTTTATCAATTAAGGTTCAGCACTTATGAAAACTCGCAAAAATGCCAACTTCTTCATTCAAAGTGACTCAGCATGGTGTGTGGTAGGTCATGTTTGTATATTATGTCATGTATGCAGGGCTCGAAAATTCCACTCGACCGCTCGCATAGTCGAGCTAAATTTAAAAAGGTCGAGCTCTTTTTAGGTCCTACTCGCCCTTTCTGGCGAGTAGGAAAACAAACCAACTTTTGTCCTATGTCTGTGAAAACGGAACAAATGTGACAAGATAACAAGATTTAAAGGCATTTTTATTGCTCACAAAGTTAATGAGCAATAAAGATGCCTTTAAATCTTGTTATCTTGTCACATTTGCTTCGCTTTCAGAGAAGGAGGTCAAGTACGTTGCAGTTAGGTCGAGGACATTTTTCAAGGTACTAGTCCTGCAGGACTAGTACCATTTTGGGGATTTTTCGAGCCCTGTGTATGTATAAATATGTATACATCTCACCTATGTCATACGCTGAGGAGGGAACATGGCTTAAGGGTCTAGTGCCCCAAATTTCTGCCCAAACACTCTAATGGTGCAAAGCCCCTCCCTCTATTTAGCAACTTCCAGATTGTTCTTGAATACAGCCCATGTGGGCAATTATAAGCGACAATGTAACATATTGTGTATCAAATTATTACTATTAATTCACCTATTGTAAGATATAAGTTACATTTACTTACATGACAAACAGTGTTCATAACATCATACTTTATGTCGCCACTACTAAAATCACTTGCCACCTTGTGTATATTCTACTGTGATACTTACAGCCTTTGCTGAAAAGTAATAGTGAAGCTAATTTTACCCTTCTCTAACGGAGGGATGGGTTCGGATTTGCATAGACAGCTACTTGCATTGCATTGCCCCTGTGGGGCCTTGGTGTCCAGAAGGATAATGTACCGTGATTCTAATCTTCGGAGGGCCAATTGTCTGTTCCCCCCTCTGATATTCTTCTTCACATGGTCGATCACAAAGTACTTAATGTTCTCTGCTTTATATATTTATATATATTTATATATATATATATATATATATATATATATATATATATATATATATATATATATATATATATATATATATATATATATATATATAGTTAGACTTGGCCCTTTCTGTAGGGTCATCCCTGATCTTTTTGCCTTCCTCCTCTATTTTTTCTGACCTGTTTTGGCTGTTTTATGATTCTTGGCACTTTACCACTGCTGATCAGTGCTAAAGTGCATATGCTCTCCCTATTGTAAACCAAATGCTGCTAGTGGACTTGCAGCACTGGTTGTGCCACCCACAGAAGCAGTCTGTAAAAGTGTGTCTCAGGTCTGCCATTCCAGAGCCTGCGTGCAGTCTGGTACTGCCATGCTGACTGGTCAAGTGCACCCACTTGCCAGTCCCTAAACCTTCCCTTTTCTTCATATCAGACACCCCTATGGTAGGCTCAAGGGCAGGGTGCATTGTAAGTATACGGTTGGACATGCCCTGGTGTGTGCCATGTCTTAATAGTGAATTACAGCCATTTTCGTTTTTCACTTTTGCAAGGCTATCTGTTCTCCATAGGCCAGAATGGGCACTTAGATTATTACATTTTATAATCCTAACTGACTCAGGGAACTTGGTGGAAATTTGAGTTTAGTATGCCTGAACTCAGAATGATAAAATACTTATTTTAGTGAAGTTGGTTTCAACATTCTGTGTTTAAAAATACCACTTTTAGAAAGTAGGTATTTTCTTGCCCAACTAGCCAAGCCTGCCTCTGCTAGGTTGTGTATTCCTTGTCTGGAGTTTGAGTGACAGGGGGATTCCAGGAGACAGGGTGAGTCCGCCCAGTAGTGAATAGAGAGATCTGCATCTAGATGGGAGGGTGGAGTTGCGCCTGGGACCTAAATAGCACTGTGCCTGTCCCCCACAGTGCTGGCTCCACCCCCTGTGGTGCGTCTGATGTCTCTGCCCTGCACTGTGAAAGGAGAGAAGGTATCATGTCAACAGAGTGCTCCAGGGTTGTACCTTTCCTCCACAATGCTGGCTACACCTCCTGTGGGGCGTCTGATGTTTCTGGCCTGCACTGTGAAAGGAAAGAAGGAGTCATGTAAACAGAGTGCTCCAGAACTAGTTTGGACTAGGCAAAGGCCCCTCTGCCCTCAGAGGTCAAAGGATTTTGGGGTATAAGTATTGGGACCCTGATCCCAAGAATTTAGATCACGTATGGACTACAAGAAGAAACCTTTGCTGAGGAGAGGAACCTGAAGAAACTGAGGAGAGACTATCCCTAAGCTGAAGTGCTGCTTGGGGGATTGGCCTGCAGTGGTTGCCTGACTGCCAAAGAAAGGAGAAAGAACTGTGTGTGCTTTATTTTCAACTTGTGAAGGATCTCCAAGGGCTTGGAACAGAGTTTGTCTCCTGCTGAAGTCTCAGGGACAACAGACTTCAAACCTCAGCTCCCCAGAGTTCTTTGGAAGTGCCTGCTGCTGTTTTTGGGCCTTCTGAGGGACTGCGTGTTGCAAGGAGTTGGAAGCGCGACTCAAGAGAAAGAAACGTGTCGCCGTCGGAGCCGCTGCTGGCGCGACTTCGAAGGAGGGTGTCGCCACTGTAGCTGACGCATTGCACCACATCGAGAGAAGCGTCTCGCAACAAAGAGGAAGCGTGCCGACATCGCTGCTGCTGCTGTAGTTGTCGCACTGCACCGCAGCAAGATAAGCATCTCGCAATGAGGAAGAAGTGTGTCACCGTCGCTGCTACTGCCGTCGCATCGTGGATGTCGTCGTTGTAGCTGTCGCACTGCACCGCAACAAGAAAAGTGCCTCGCATCCACGGAGAAGCGTGCCGCCATCGGCGCTACTGCGGTCGCATCTTGGATGTTGATGCTGTAGTTTTTTTTTTAACATATTTTTATTATTGAAGAAAAACAAGAGGCAAAATAACCATATCGGGTATCATACAACAATACACATTACTGCGGTGTGCGGGCAGATAGATTAAGGAGGTACGTATCAATTGAGGTATCTGTGATGTCAGCACTGCAGGTATATAACAGGAGTAAAAGCATCGCATTACGCCACCCAAGAGTCCGAGGACTTCAAATCCTGCCCACCCGCAAGCCAGGATGATTAAAATCAAATGCATGATACCCGAATATGAAAAACAGAGTAACTCAGGATAATCCACCCACCTCTCTTGTGAAAAGGAAAGAGAAAGAAGAAAAGGCCATAGAAACAAAATAAAGAAGAAAAAAGAAAAAAACCAAAAAAAAAAAACATCCCCCCACCCTGCACCCCTGCAGATGGCTACTGTCAGGTACAGAGCCAGATCCACAGGAGCGAAGATGAATCCCTCAACTTCCAGAAGGCAGCACTCAAAGGAGAACCTTGAAACTCGCTCAAAGATGCTGCTCTCTAAAAGTATGGGGGAATAAAACCAAGGAGTGTCCACCACTCTCCCCATAAGCTGAGGATGGAGGTTGTGTAGAATGGCAGCCAGAAAGCGTAGATGCTAAAAGGAAAAAACAATAAGCACCCTTAGTCCCTGTACAAGGTTATAAACACTCTAAACATTGAGCTGTGGTTAATGTCACTCCCACACTCACCAGTATGTGTATCAAATATATCCTTGAAGCGGAGGTCCTTTAAACAATCAAGGACTTCCTGGTCGTTGGCTGGAAGGAGGGTAGGATAACAATAGGATATCCAGAGGTCTAAACGAAGAGACCTAAACACTCACTCAGTCACCATTCATACAGTAGACACTAGGGGAAAAATACAGGTCTACCAAGGAATAGAGGGGGTTGAGGTGTTCCGACCGGCCAGCTAGAATAGGCGTGGCGGAGCAGATACACACTCACGAAGGTGTGCCGTCCGGCTCCACGGGAAAGTGTGGAACGGAACAGCGACTCCCTTTACCAACAGGAACGGGATCCGAGGTGTTCCGCCCGGCCCTGAATGACCCAGCAGGGCGGAGCAGAGACACACTCGCCGAGGTGTGCCGTCCGGCTCTGAGCAGGGGGGAGCAGAGCGGAACAGCGACTCCCTCACAGGGGAAAACAAAGGAAAAGGGAAAATGCAATGCCGTGAGCCTTACAGCTACCCGAACAGAGCTGCAGGAATAATGACGGGTAAATATAGGTTGCACGTAATAGCAGTGGCGGGAGGGGGAGAGAGCAGCCAAGGGGGAAGAAGCTGCCAAAATAAATACCGCTACCCCACGAGGAGGAACTGCACCAAGGAGAGTGGGGTCAGGAACCAAGGCGGTGGAGAGGACTCTCGAAGACGCCACAGGAGCTTGCTTCGACGGGACAGGAACAACACGGAGTGGAAGGGGGCGTGGTCACGAACAAGTCAGTAAGCCAAACCTCAAGCTACGTGCTCGGCGTCCCTTTAGAGGAACAAGGGAGCGTGTACAAATTACGTGTTTTCTCCTCTGTGAACTGACCCTAACCACAGCTCAAGGTCTTCTTCTCCCTCGAACCCTAACAGGCTACGGCCTGACCCCACTAGCAGCGTGCCTGTCGCCCAATAAACTAAGCCCTATAAGTAGGAAAAGGTGGAGGAGGAATTGTTATACAGGCTCCCGGTCTCCTCCTCCCCCGCCAAATGCAACGACCCCTACCTTCACGCAAAAACGGTTTGGAAGAAATGAGTAATCAAACGGATCGGTGAAGTTACAACAATACCCCCGCCCAACTCCCGGGACATTATAGGCAGCAAGTCCCGTATTAAATGAAGTCCTTGTATCGAGCCCAGACAGTCAAACTAATCCCAGGCCCTTCCGATCCATCGCACAATCTCCACCCAGTAGAACCACCATGTTAGCAGGAGAGTCAAAGCGTTCCAGAAGATTAAGACCAATACAGCCGGAGAGGATCAAAAGAGTTAGTTCTCGAAATCCACCAACCATACGGCAGTCAGTCCAGAGAGTACTGAAGGAGGTTTCCAGGAGTAAAAGATCGAATAAAACCATCACTGGCGGTGGCACTGTAGAGCGTGCTAGAAGTTCAGGAGATCCAAGCTCGTACATTTTTGCTCGTGCGCTGACAAAGGCCACCAGTTCCAATTTCCGTTCGGGGCCTTCTCTTCGGGTTAAAACAAGCTCCGCGGAAGGCTCCGCTTGGTTCAGGTCTGGCAAAGGACCGGAGTCCGGTCTCGAACACACAGTTTCAATCGTTGCGTCCATTTTGTGGAAAATAGCCTCCACTTGCGAATGAAGCGCCCCGATGGCGGCCATTACGGTCCTCAGCGACGGCACACACTCCGTCCGATCCATCTCCACTCACTCGATGACAAATCAGATCATCAACCCCGGAGGCCGGCTACTCTGGGGGGAACAAACAGGAGCGGGGCGGACGGAGACCGTGGGCGACCAGCAGATTTAGTGAGCTTCAACCCGCCGCCGCGAGCGAGGATCCCACCCGTCGACCCCGGGAGGGACAACAGGGTCTCCGGGACCTGGACCCCCGCCCACAGCCGCAGACACCTGTCGTCGCAGTCCCTTAGGCATCTACCGGGACCCAGGACCACCACCAGGATCGGCCAGGATAATCTCCACTTCGATAAGACCGGACTCCGCCCAGATATACGTCAGATGTTATTCAACTGAAGCCCGGCTGGGTCAGCACTCGAGGCCCCGGCTCAAACGCTGGGTTAGGCCGAAAATGAAAACACGGCGTAGCTTCATCAATAGAGCCGATAAAAACTCCGGGATTGCACCCCTAGGCACAGCAACGATTCAGACACACGGGAGTCGGGCGAGAATCCAGGATTAATTACAGGATATATCCACAGACGGCGGAGGTCGACGGAGCCGGGAGCCTACGCGGCCATCTTGGTTGCTAGCGTAGCTCCTCCCTCCGTTGCTGCTGTAGTTGTTGCATTGCGAGGAAGCGTCTCGCAAACGTTGGAGAAGAGTGCCGCAGCCGAGGCTGTTACAGTCGCATCGCTGAAGATCTTCACGTCTTTATTTCTTTGCACCGGATCTTTGCCGCATTTCCATCGCTGCAACACTTTTGTTGTGGAAGCGCCCTGCATCGTAAGGTACATTGACTTAAAGTGTTGCATCTTAAGAACTGAACTGAACTAAGCTAAAACTACCATTTTAAGTATAGTATTGTGTATTTTAGTCGTCTTGTGTTAAGTCTATATAAAGAATACTTATTTTTAATATACAACTGTGTGGTGTCCATTTGTAGTGTTGTCACTGGGTTACTGTTTGTGGTCACAAATGCTTTACACACTGCCTCTGAGATAAGCCTGTCTGCTCATGCCAAGCTACCAAGGGGGGGAGCAGGGGTTATTTTAGGAGTGTACCCCCTTACCCTGACTAGAGGCAAGGGTCCCTATTTGTCACAAGTACCTACCTGTGTCAACTAGAGGGACCCCCAAATCTAATATATATATATATATATATATATATATATATATATATATATATATATATATATATATATATATTTTTTTTTTTTTTTATTATTTTCATTTGTAATTGACAACCTCATTAGCTGATAAATTTCACATAAGAGTTTGTGCATGCATTTTAGTATGTTATCATTTCAGATGCAGGCATTGTTACAGTTTATCACTTTACTGCTGCACTTTATGCTCAGTTTAAATTATAATAAATAATTAAACTTCATTGTACACATCATAGTGGTATTTATCACCTATCATTGGTTCTAATAGATGCATAATATTGCGCTGCAATGGGGAACATAACTTGAATCAAGGGTGAAATCAACTGGGATTCACTTTGTAGGAGGATATATATATCGCTGAACGTAGATGAGCCTCGTAATTAATTTTAGTTTCTAGCCACTTTAAATCAGGTCTCAAGAGAGAATGCCTTATTGGTTGGTTGGTGTGAGCCGCACTGGTATTGGGCAGCATGAACAAATAGCATTTGTGGATATAAGGAGGTTTCTCTGTTTTCTTTTTTAGGTAGTGAACAAAATAAAATTAAGTTATTGAACATGAGGAAGACTTTGTTTAGGAAAGATGAGCCTATACCTATTAGATAGGGAATTCCTATACCGCCGGATGGTACGCCTGCTTCTTTTATGTCTTTAGAACCAGGATATCATGTGTGTACATGGTTGGAGAATTGGGTGAAATATACAGAAGGAGATGGGAATTTGGCGTTTCCAGAGTATGGTACTTTTAATGTGAGGATTTTAGAGAACCTGAGGTATCAAATGAATCAATTGAGACCAAACCCTAGACCTATGCAGTACGAAGCACTTGAGGAATAGGAGCATGAGGCATATAAGAGAGACAGGTCTACAAATAAATATAGAAATACTGTGAGTAGATACTCAGAGGCAAAATGGGATGCCCAAATGAAATGATGGAGAAGGGATGTGATTGTAGCAGGTGAAGGTTTATATCCGGTTGTTGTAGTAGAGAATCAGGCTGGAGGAAAGTGTAAAGAGAAAAAGAAAAATGTAGAATGTTCAGATCCACAGCCTTATGAAGTTGATGATGAGTTGTTGGATGAATTATTACTAAACAGGCCTCCACCATATCAGGAAGAACAAGAGAGAGTTACCATGAATGCTCCATTGATTCAAGTAGAGATTCATCAGCCTTTACAAGTGAGAACTACAAATATAATGAGTCAGGTAAAAGATGATTTAACACAAAAGATTACTCACTTGAATCTGAACGCAGAAGCTTTATCAGTTCCTGTGACGTTGGTCACATAGTTCCTTTGGGTAGTGATGGTCGGAATATTTCACAAATACATACCTTGACAGTACCTGTTAATGATAATATGGTTAATAGTGGTGCTGATGTGAGTGAGACAGTAACATGGATTGATATTTCAGAGAGATCAGTGGAAACCCCAAAGCGTAATGCGCATATGGAAATTAGAAGATTAGTGCAAAACGTGAGAGAAGTGACACTTATTTCAGGAGGTTCAATAGGACCATCAACATAAGAATTGAATGAATGGATTAGAGGGATGGTGTCTAGTAAAGTGGAGACAAGCATGGATGTAAGTAGATTAAACGCGGAATTGGAGGAAATGATTCTAGGTACGGTTAGTCCAGAAAGATTGAGTAAATACCAGGAAGAAGAATTGTTGTTTTTGTGTAAGAATATTAAAATGAGAGCAAAGAGTCTTCATGAAAGATTTGGATATAGAGAAATCAAAGGCTTTGAAAAAGACAATTAGATTTGATTTTAGTGATAAAGATTTGGAGAGTTTGAATGCTTCTGGTAAGCAATTGCTAATTAAGGAGTTGAATAATCCATTGAGACGATGGGGTGAATTGAAACGTTGACGGTGCATGTCCTAAGAGCTGGGGGAGGAGGTGCCAGCCCTTTAGGTCTCACTGGGAGCGCTGCGCCTCAGTTCTTGGAGGGCTGGTGTAACCGGCAGGTTAGGATATTACCAATACGCTTTTGAAACAGGTTTTTGGCTTCAAGTAACTTTGTGAATTGATGTATAGGCAGAGAAGGCATGGATTTTCAGCCATTTTAATCGTACGTTGTGTGTGTGGTGGGGAGGCAGGGGTGCACGCCATGAAAGTTAATTTCTCCTAATTTATTGAATAATTATGTTTTAGGGAATAGCTGTGGAGTGTGATAGAGGGATGATGAGACCATGGCAAGGGGTGCACTGGTTAAGATAGTCAAGAAGGGGGTGGTGGGTGATCCTGCTGCACCTACAGCTTTTAGGAGGGTTGCGAGATAGGGTGCACAGCCCCTATAGATTAAGACATTATTATGTGTTTTTCTTTGAAGCTAGTTGAGCTAGGAGGGGGCATTCCTTGTGAAAATCTACTTTCCTCAGTTTTTCTGAAGCCACAATTCTGCCCTAAAATCCTGCAGCTGAATTGGTATCGGAAACCTTTGAAAAGTAATCTTTGGGATGCACTGCAACACCATATCAATGACAGACTGTGTGCTTTACAAATGAGTGTACCATTTCTTCTAAATAGCATTGTCTAGGAATAGGCAGTCTGAAAGAAGCCGCTCTCTCCCGGAGCTTTAAACATATACTAAAAATATGCCTGGCAGATACAAGCTCTAAGGGAGATTAGAGTGGGCCTTGTTTTTATAGGGGATGGGCTGGGGGTTGTCATTTGATATTGATGGTCCCAGGACACACATTATCCGTATGGACAGAAGGCAAATATCAATTTTATGGAGTACTCTACCTCACTGTGCATTGGTTGTAATGGCTCCCATCCCTCCTTCTGCCCCTCCTGCAGAGCCACAACATAAAAATACATCAAAAGGTACCTCTTACAGTAAAAACGCAGCTCACAGCATAGTTCCGTGAAGGCCAGAAGGGCTGGGAGACAGCATGTAACAGGTCCGATGAGGCTGATGTGTGATTGACTCTGTCCAACCCTAATGGCCCTTCAAAGGCCTCAATTGTTTAGATTTGTCTGAGTTTCTGTATACGTCAGTCAGAACACCTCCTTTAGGCGTGGCTAGGTATCGCAGTGGGCATGGATGGTCTTTGTGGCACAAGAGCTCCCAAGGAGATGCTCATGAATAGCGCAGCTGCGGCACCTCCTGTAAAGGGGGTGTGGGAGATCTAGGCATTACGCCTTGTACATGCGAAGAGTGTGCTGTGGAAATGGACCACCCAGAGCTCCCGGCCCAACTGCTAGGCATTGGGAAAGCCCTGAAATCATGCCTTGGTGGGAGAGGAACATATTTGTATTTGTATTTTGTATTTATATTTTATAAAGCGCAACATTCATCCCCAGGGACATCACAGCGCTAGGACAGACAGAAACTGTTTTAAAGTGGGATTTGGTGCGTGCTAAGTACATCGTGTTTAGAGCCCATGACCCGAGGGTATCACTACTTGAGTCCTAAGAAAAACCACGTCTTCAGTTCCTTTCTGAAACTCACATGATTTTCCATGAGACGAAGGTCTAGCGGGAGGCTGTTTAAATGACTCTTTTAATCTGAGGAGTTTTGGCTACAGCGAGGCTGCCCGAGCTAAGGTCACAAAAGGGAACATAATATTCCAGTTTGTCCTGCAGAATTCTAGGGCCAAGTTTATGCAATGCTCTATGCGCATAGCATAGGAGCTTAAACTTGGCTCTTTGTCTGGTAGGCAGCCAATGTAAATCTTTCAGACAGGCCAAGGCCCAGCAGTACTTAGTTTTGTTGTGAACCAATTTGGCTGAAGCATTCGGAACAACCTGTAGGCGGGAAAAAAGATAGTCTGCCATGCCAACATAAAGCACATTCCCGTAGTCCAGATGCAGGTCAGTAGGGCCTGGGTAATGGTTTTCCTCCAGTTTAAAGGGATCCACCTGAAGAGTCTCCTGAGTATCGTAAAGCTTTTACCACAGAGAGCTCGGACTTGGTCCTACATGTTTTGTGCAGTATCTACCAGGTTTTCCACCATATGTTTGGGTATGGGGGCAGTGCTCAATGGCTGGGGCCACCAAGATGTAGCACAGACTGAAAGTGCATTGGCGAAGAGCAGTATTTCTGATTTGTCAGCATTTAATTTCAGGCAGTGGGCTGACATCCAGTCCGCAATGGCTCAGATTGCTTTTGGTGGTCTCATAGTTCTTCTCAAACGCAATCAACAACTGGGTATCATCTGCGTATGACCAGGTGTTGAAACTCAATTTCCTACCAATCATAGCCAGGGGGAGACATACGCATTAAATAGGAATTGCCTGAGGGAGGCTCCCTGTGGAACACTGCATCTGATGGTTTTGGGGTTGGAGGAAAAGGATCCCAGAAGTACTGATTGGGTTCTATTCAGCAGAAAGGAGTTGAACCATTGAAGGGTTTTGAATGAAGCCCTTTATTATGTAAGGTTCTTAGCAGTTAGTCATGTGAAACGGTGTTGAATGCCGCATACAGGTCCAAAAGGAACAAGGCGGCAGCTTTACCCTGATCTGTCAAAAGTCTGATGTTATCTAATATGGCCAGCAGGGTAGCCTCTGTGCTATTGGAAGCCATAAAGCCAGTCTGAGTAGGGTCCAATAGCTTGTTTACAAGAAAATATAAAATGTGGACATGGATTGAGAGGAGAGCCCGATTTGACCTCAGACATAATTTTAGCAACTTGTTCCTCCGTAAAAGAGACACATTTTCCTACATCAGAGGGGGCACCAGGATGGGGCTCCAAGGATTCCCTGTCAGTGTCCTCAGGGGAGGGCTGTTTATTAAAAGTAGAATAGATTTGATCGATTTTGTCGGAGAAAAAGTTGCTAACATTCTCGCAGTTTTCTGCCAATGGGGTCAGAGTTTGTGCCATGCCCACTGGATTACAAAGTTCCATCACAATTTTGAATAGTTCTTTATTTAAATTGCTGTTAGCTTCAATTTGTTTCAGTAAGTATGCTTTCTTTGCTTGTTTAAGGGCTGTGTGGTATTTCTGTAGTTTGTTTCTATAAGATAGTTTGTCGTTCAGATCTTTAGTAGTTCCCCATGCACGGGCTTGTTCTCTGTGCTTATTTTCTAATGCCTTGGCTCATGGCTCGATGGAAATGTTCTAGAATAGAGTATCTGATCGGGCCTATGAGCTAAGTTTGTCAGTTGTACGAAGTCAGCCGGTGCTAGAAGATTTGAAGCCGGTGGTGCTTCTTCATATTGGATTGAACTTCATTTTATTCATCCAATTGACTACGATTTCTACTTAACAATTTTTGCAACGATCCTAAGAAGCATCACATCCACAGACTTGTTACTTGGATGTTTTTTTCTCCATTTAACGCTACTTTCTGTATTTTATTTTATGGACTTACAACGCTGGAGACCGCTCTTTGTTAATTTCGACATTACGATGGGAAGTGGTGTTGTGTTTGTTTTCAAGCAGTGTTTCCTATTTAATGTTGGATTTGGAGGACCTTGGTGTTGGATTTCTGCACTTTCATAAAAAAAAAAAATTATTTCACGATCTGTGGATTTTCCTGCCTTGGATAGATTTGGAAGAATACGCATCATCACGGAGAATGTGCTACTGTGTGAAGTGTTTGTGAGAGTTTGTCTCTGGGGTGCGGAACATCTTACACTGCAAGCAAACTACTGTCTTGTTATGTTTCAAACATAACCAACGTTCCACTCACCTGTTTCTTCTCGGAACTCACAACGCCATTTAAATTTCCTCGCAGTACTTCTCCACAAGAACATTCTCCCTGCTCGTTCTTGTGACGTTACCTTCCGGTAACCAACGTACTACATTTTATGTTGCGCAGGCATTTCCTTCCTGCGCGTTGACATGCTTCTTCGGTTGCCATAGCAACATAATCACACCACTTCTATGTGCCGGCCTCAAGGTTCACTTTACCATAGAATCGTTTACGAAACTCTGGGGTATTTTCTTCACCTTCTGGCCTTATAAGAAGATTTATTTCTACTTTATCCAACAAATTCTTGGATGTTATCAGTTTCTGTGATTCTTCTGGGACGGTAATTTTGTGACATTCTTTATTTTCATGTTAGTGCAGAATTTATCTGGTTTATTCAAACTGCATTCCGTTGGAGATCTTTTCACAGGTTGAAGATCAGACATTTGTTTTATTTTTTTTATTTCTTTACTCTCTTCAAACTTTACTCAGCTAATTATTTCCTTTGTTTCTTGTCATATATATTTCTTAAGGAACTTTATTTCAATTACCTTATTTTTGATTCTTGTTTTGTTTCCAGAATGTGTGCACAAGGTTATAATCTTGCCCCTCCACAATCTTGTTGGTCTGCTGGTAGTTCACCTTGCATGCCGTGGATTAAATGGAAAGTGTATTTTTTTAATTATATTGAAACTTTGGATTCTAATGGGAAAATTAAAGCTGCTGAGAAAATGGCATTTTTTTTTACATTCTTTGGGTCCTGAAAGACTCAAGGCATTTAATGAATTGCCTAGGGTGGAGAGTGATGGAGATGGTATTATTTTTGATAAAGCTATTTCAGATTTTGATCGCTACTGTTCACCCAAAGTGTGCATTGGTATCTCAAGGTACACATTTTTTCAAAGGAAACAGCTTACTAATGAGTCAGTCGATAATTATGTTTCTGCTCTCAAGACTTTATCCTGGGATTGTAAGTTTGGTACTCTACAGGAAGACCTTATCAGTGATCAAGTCGTTATACATGGTAACAATTCTACAATTCAAGAGAGGTTATGGATTAATAGTGACGCTAATCTTGAAAGTATTCTAGCTATTGCGAAACAATCAGAGATGTTGTGCAGGAGTGCTAAACAGGTCAAGGGTGATACTAACAGTAGTAACAGTGAAACTGTTGCTAAGGTTAACACTAACAATTCTTTCAAAGAGGAGGATTATAAAAAGAAGAAACAATCCAACTCTTACAAAGGTAAAAATGAAGATAATAGGGATGGTTTGAGGTGTTACAGGTGCAACAATAAGTCTCATCTTGCTAATTATAAATTCTGCCCAGGTATTACACAGAAGTGCTCAAACGCTAGTGTAGTTCAACACTTTTCCAAAGCATGCAGTAGGAGAAATAAAAACAACAAGGTCAAATGTATTGACCAAAGTGAAGATAGTGATGATGATGAACTCAACACATATTGTCACGATGGAAGCTCTTTTGTTCTCAACATTAAGGATGCTGAACTTCCCATCCTTAACATTGATAATTCCGTAGTTAAAAAGAAACCTGTTTGTGATATGGTTATTGGAGGTGTAAGCACCAAAATGTATGCTGATTCAGGATCACCTTATTCCATCGCAAATGAGACTGTGTGGAATTCCCAATTTGCCAAGAAGTTAGGTGGTGAATTGGAACTTCCAAACATCAACCCAGAAGGTTATTCGGGAGAAAGGATTGAGATTCTTGGGTTTAGAACTCTAATTTTCAGGTTCAAGGTTTGTGAATGAACTACTAAATTATATGTTTCCAAAAAGGGACCTTCGGTCCTTAGCTGGTTTGAGCAAAGTAAGTAAGATCTCATTCTTAGTCCCAATAGTTCAGATCCTGTCATGGTTATTGACGAAACTAATGGTGTTGGGAATATTTTTTTATTACAAACATTTCTCAGTGTCTTCAGTCCTGAAATTGGTAAATTAATTGGTTTAAAACATGAGATACGTTTGAAAAAAAAGACTCCTGTCCTAAAATCTACAAAACTCGCAACATTCTCATAGCTGTACGTGAAGAGGTTAAAGAAGAACTTGAAACCCTTGTTAAAGAAGGCATCATTGAGAAGATCAAATCCTCCAAATGGGTTTCACCCATTGTAGTGGCCATACATGCTAATGGTAAAATCAGATTGTGCATAGACTTACGCCATCTAAATAATATTATTGTGATAGATCAATTTCCTTTACCAAGTATTTCTGAAATGTTAACCAGTGTTGGGGGAGCTAAACTTTTTTTTGCCTATTGATTTATCTGCTGCTTATCACCAGATTGAGTTACAGGAAAAGAACAAAGACTACACTGGATTCATGACCCCTTTCGGGTGTTTCAGGTATAATAGAATGCCTTTCGGATTAGCTTCCGCAGCAGCCATTTTCCAATGTGTCATGCAAGATATTTTGAAGAATAGCAAAAATGCCATCTGTTTTCAAGATGACATCCTTGTTTTTGGAGGTGATGCTCTAGAACATATGTCAGCGTTGGAAAATGTGCTTAGCGTCCTCAGTGACCATGGTTTGACCATAAAACACTCCAAATGTAAATTTGGAGGGAAATCTGTAACTTATGTAGGACATGAATTGTGTGAAGAAGGTATTAAACCCAAAACTAACTTGGTTGAGGCGATACAATCTGCACCCCATCCAAAATCAAAGGATGATGTAAGATCATTTTTAGGTTAAACTGAATTGTATTAGAAGTATGTACAAAATGTTTCTTGTCACACATTTAATATAAGACAATTGGTTAAGAACAAGAACAAATAAAATTGGTCTAAAGATTGTGAAACAGAATTTATTGATGTCAAGAAAGCAATTTGTGCTGCTACTGCTCTTTCGGGTTTTGACCCGTCACTCTCTTGCATCATTACCACTGATGCCAGTTCAAAAGGTCTAGGGGCTGTTCTGGCGTAAAAACCCAATTCTGGTAAGGAATGCATCATTGCTCACACGTCCAGAGCACTCACACCTGCAGAGGAGAAATAGTTTACCCTAGAAAGGGAAACCTTGGTATGTGTATAGGCTCTTAAACACTTTAGAGTGTTTGTATGGGTTAAAGATTGTCTGATAAGAAGTAAGCATAAACCTTTTTTGCGTTTATTAACCACTGAGGGCATGTTGAAAGCCTCAGCACGCATAGCACACATGTCTATGTGCCTTCAAGAATTTATCTACATCATTGTTTATGTGCCTGGCAAATAAAATATTACTGCTGATTTTCTTTCTAGAATGGCTTTACCTCTCAAGGAAAGTTCTCACAGTGAGTGGGATGATTTTCAAATTGCTTTAGTACATAATGAAGACTCTATGCTGATTGACCAAAGTGTATGGCGTGGAGATTTTGCCAAAGATTCTTTATTAAAGGAAGTTGAAAAGTACATTTTGTGTGGATGGCCTAATAAGAAAACTATCAATACCGATCTTAGATGTTTTTGGGAAATAAGAAACGAATTATCGTGCATAGATGGTTTGCTTAAAAGAGGTGATCGTGCCATTCACCGTGTAAATTAAGGCATAGTATTGTTTTGCACGGTCATGAAGGTCATAGTGGCATTGATAGAACTAAGCAAAAAGTGAAGAACGGATTTTGGTGGCCAGGCATGGGTATTTTCATTGAGAGCATCGTTAGAAACTGCATCACATGCTCAAATTCTGACAAGTCCCTTGTTACTCTTAAACCTAATATGTGAGATCATGTCGTTCTTGATGATCCGTGGCATACCATCGCCATGGATATCATGGGACCTGTAGGTCCAAATTCCAAGTTCATTCTTGCAGCTATTGATGTTTTCTCAAAATGGCCTGTTATTAAGATTGTTGAAAAAATAGATACTGATGCCGTGTTGTTTTTTTTGGATGACACTTTCTCTGAAAACGATTGTGTGGAGCGATGGCGGACTGAACGTTCAGCAGAAGAAGCATCTTGCGAATGAAAATAATCGAGTACAGCGAGGGAAAATACAACCAACAGGCAACTTCTACACGTAGGCACCCCATTGATAAGGTGCCCACGCAGCTGGCACACAGGGAACGTGTGACTACACGGCATGTAAATATTACCTACTGGGCATTGTTGACACGCAAATCTTACAGCAAGTTAAAAAACGTAGGAAGTCCACGGCTGTGGCTTTTCTTTAAGTTTGTGTTTCTTGGTCCTGATGAGAACCCCAGTATTGGTCGGGGTTTGAAACGCGTAGCCCTTTCTATTTACACCACCAAACAATTGTATTTAACATCATGTGGAGCATGCTATTCTTAGTAATCCAGAAAGTGGTTTATTTATTTATTTTTTTAATATATTTTATTGGTTTTCTGATTTACATCATATCATCACTTACACATTACAATTCTCTCAGCAATATCCGTATACAGGCCATCCCCCCAATAGTTCATTACAGTCACGCAGTGTAGTGAAACAGTTAGAAACAGTAGTCACATAGTACATTGCACAGGGCCGATAATGTGGTAATATGAAAAGTATAAGACAAACTTTATTAAGCTCCACCTGCTCAAGCGTTGCTGTGCTTGCTTAGAGTGTATTCCCACTGCACTTTTCAATGGATACGATGTTGGGGGGAGCTGCATGATGGTAGTGTCAAGTTCTTTGCATTATGGTTCGTGTTTGTAGAAACAGTAGGCGCTGAGATAGTCAGCTGCGAGCATCTAGTTATGTCAATGAGTAGCGAGGACTGCATGTGACCCTTTGCCTAGGATTTGCCGTATGGTTACGTCTTGCGGACTTTTCAGTCCCACCGTTGCTATTTATTTATTTATTTATAGAATTTCTAAAGCGCACTATCACCTGACAGGCATCTTGGCGCTAGTAACACAATGACCATAACGACAGGGAAGGAGGTGTAGAACACAGGCCTAGTTCTTAGGGAATAGCCAAGTTTCTAAGTTCTTTCTGAAAGCGAGAAGATCATCATGTTGTCTAAGTGCAATAGGTAGGGTATTCCACAGCCTCGCCGCAGCGACCCCAAATTATCTACCCCCTGCTCTAGCTTTTTTTGAAACAGGGGACTTGATCAAATGACACTGCATTCTGAGTGTCTCCGCATGTATGCGTTATGTTCTGGACATATTCCAGGGTAAGAATGTGATATTCAAAAGTTTATATTGCAAACAATCAAACAAACGTGTCTTGGGGTTAAGCCGTTTCGACACCAACATCTAAAGATCAATTATATGTGAGGAATAAACATCCCAGCAACAATGTGGTCGAAATGAAGACTGGCAATTGTAGGTTAAAAAAGAAAGCAAAAGGGGGGAAAAAGATGAAATGGAAAAGAAAAGGGCAGTGAGCGCAGGCAGTGGGGGTGTGTCTCTCTCGTGACACGTGTCTCTGGCGCGGAAGGCGTAATGCTTCTGGAATGTGGGCTGTATGCGGGGTCAGTCACGAGCATGACCTCAATGTGACAGGTCTTGTACGTCGTAAGGGAAAAGGGGAGATAAGCAGCAGTCTCTTCTCGGGATGGGGGCATCACTGTTCGCCGCAAGCGTGGTATGCTGCATGTCGATGTTAAGAGTCTCTGTTACTTAGGACATTCTTCCCTCCTCCGCCTCTGTTATGTTGTACCCACCCCTAAAGAAGGGGGGGGGGGTTCAAGTGACTCCCTGGTCTATACATGCCTGGTGGAATGTTCTCAATGTTCCATCCCAGAGTTATGCTATGGGGAATTTCCTGTGCGCCACTGTCTCTTCCCTATGTAGGAAAATGCTTTCTGCCCTCGCCCAGTTGTCAAACGAGGTATGCCAGTGTGTGACTTGCGGGGGTTCACTGTGTTTCCAACGTTTAGTGAGGAGTCTTTTGGCCGTGATAAGGCCGAGGTCCCAGAATCTGGAGAGAACTTTATTGGTTTTCGTTCTTTTATAGAGGCCTAGCAAAGATGTCTCCCATGTGTGGTGTAATTGCATGTCAGTCCCTTTTGCCAATAATGTCGTCACTGCGTGCCAGTATGAATGTATCCTCGGGCAACTCCACAGCATATGGAGGAGGTCTGCGTCAGTCAGCGAGCATCTGGGGCACTCGGCAGTAGTCGTTGCAAAGTATTGGTTGATTTTATTCGGCGATAGGTATGCCCTATGCAATATATAGAACTGTATAAGTTTAAATCGGGAGTTTCGTGGTATGTGGGTGGGACTTTGCAGTATCATTTCCCACTCCTTATCCGTCCATTCCCTCCCCCTATCCGTCGCCCATTTGTCTCGCAGTGGCTGGAGAGTGACCTGTGTGTGCGACAATAGTGCCTGCACTAACCAGTGAATCACGTGTGACCCGTTCCCCATGACATGGAGATATTGTATCAGTTGGTGTGTTGGTAGTTCCTCCGTGATGTCACCCCATGCCTGCGTGTATGTGCGTATTAAGGATGCATGCTGCAGAAACTGTCCGGCAGGAAGGCCCGTGTATTCTGCCAGTGTTTCTAAGGGTATCAAGGCTCCATCGCATACAGATCCGCCTTGGTGTCCACTCCAGCCCTCGTCCACTGGTCCAATGCAGCTTCCGTCACCACTCCTCCGGTTCGGGGAGTACCTAGGAAAGGCAGGACCGGGGCATAAGGCTTCGTTGAGCGTGTTAACCGTAGGCTGCGTGTGTAGCATTTGCGCGCCACCGCCAGATGCAACTGCTTCGGGCAGTTAATTTTGGTCAAAGGGTGAAATAAAGCATGGATCTGCACCAGGGTTAACATTGTGGTGTCCGTGTCACCTAGGTTCTTGCCACTCAGCCAATCGGCCGCCCATTGCAGCTGCGCCGCAAGATAGTAAAGTTCATGGTTGGGGACTGCGAGACCTCCTGCATCTGTGGATGCATATAGTTTTGTCAGCGCCACACGAGGTCGCCCTGCATGCCAGATAAGGCCCCTAATTAGAGTTTCCAGCTCTCGGAAGATGCGGGTCGTGACATACACTGAGATGTTAGAGTAATAATACAGTAACCTCGGCAGTATTATCATTTTAGTTAGCATCACTCGGCCGGGCACATTAAGCGGGAGGGTCTTCCAAAAGGCTATTTGCGCCTGCACAGAGGAGAGTGCCCTCACCAGGTTGCCCTCTAGTACTTCAGCCGGGGACCTGTATATATAAATACCGAGATATCTGATTGTAGTCGGGTACCAGGCGAGTCGTGAGCTATTTATGTTGATCTCACTTTCCCGTGTGTCCGAGCTAAACGAGTATACCCCAGATTTGGTCCAATTGACCCTGAGTCCCGACATTGCCTCGAAGGTGCGGAAGATGTCAGACAGCACTGGGGGTATGTGCGCCAAGTCCTTAACATATAAGAGCAGGTCGTCCGCATATAGCGAGACCGTGTGCATGCCATCGGCCAGCGGTATTCCCCACTCCGCTCCCTTAAGCCTCAAAATTTCCGCTAGAGGTTCCATTGCAAGCGAGAAGAGCAATGGGGACAGCGGGCATCCTTGTCTGGTGCCTCGCTTGATTCTGATGGATTCTGACAGCAGACTGCCTGTGCGTACCCACACCTCAGGCCTCCGGTATAGCAGGCTCACCATGTCTATATAGTCATCACCAAGGTTAAATTTTCGCAGTACCGCTATCAAATAAGGCCACTCCACAGAGTCAAAGGCCTTCTCCAAATCTAGCACCAGGCACCCAGACTGCGGCCATTGTCGCCTGGCATACTCTTGTACCCTGAACAGCCTTCTTATATTTTGCGAGGTGCTCCTAGTAGGCACGAAACCATTTTGATCCCCGTGCACTAGGGTGGTAACAAACGGGGCCAATCTTTGGGCTAGTGTTGAGGCCAGTATTTTATAGTCTGTGTTTAATAAGGCTAATGGTCGGTACGAGCCTAGGTGTGTGCTATCCTTGCCTGGTTTCGGGAGGTAGATGAGGTTAGCTTCGTTTAGTGTGGGAGGTAGGGCGGAATCTTCGAGAGCCGCCGCGTACTCTCGAAGTAGCTCAGGACCCAGTATGTCAGCGTAGGCCTGGTAAAACTCTGCAGGTAGCCCGTCCGGACCCGGCGATTTGCCGTTGGAGAGGGCGAAGATGGCTGTACGCAGCTAATCTGGCTCGAGTAGGGGCCTCCATGTCGGTACGCTGGTTATCGTCCAGTTCCCCCAGTGTGATGTTGCTGAGATACTCGGCGATATCAGCAGTGGTGACTCGCAGCCGAGAGTCGTATAGTGTGTGGTAGTGTGCAGTGAAGGCCTCATGTATCTTGTCTTGCGTGTATACCACCCCGCCCTGGTTGGTTTTGATTGCCATCACTGGAGTCATGCGATCCTCCTGCCTGATCAACCAGGCTAGCAGTTTACCTGGCTTGTCACCCATATGGTGTGTGCGCGCTGAGTGGGCCGCATAATTGAGGTGGCGCAATCTATCTAGCAGTGTCTCATGTTCCGCTCGAGCCTCCGATATACTCCGCTCATCTCCCTCCCTCTCATCTTGCTCCCACTGTAGTAAGCTTGCTTCAACCCTCGTCAAATCCTTTTCCAGTTGTTTCCTAGCATTAGCTTGGGTTCCTAGGCAGTGTCCCCTAATCACTACCTTAAACGCATCCCATTCTACCTGTGGGGTGGATGCAGTACCAGTGTTTTCCTCAAAATAGAGCGCTGCCTGTGCATGTATAGAGTTCCGGAATGGGGCGTCTAGGAGCAGATCTGGCTGCAATCTCCAGGTAGGTACCGGTGGGCGCGGCTGTGCCCATGTCAGGTCCAACATGTGTGGGTTGTGGTCCGAGTGTATACGGCCGATAGTATGCGTCTGTGATGTGGGGAAGCAGTTCGCTAGTCACCATGTACATGTCCAACCGCACATGTAGGGAGTGCGCTCCCGAGTAGTAGGAGTACACCTTAGCAAGCGGATTACGAGTGCGCCAGACATCGTGTAGATCCCATTGCGTGGCCCAGTCTAGGAAGGCTCTCATAGCAGTGAGTGTTGGTGCATTGGGCAGTGGTGGGAACGAGCGGTCTAACGTTACGTTCAGTATACAATTATAGTCACCACCCAGTACCCAGGGAATCCCATGCCATGGCGATAGACTAGCCGACAGTTGTGCCAGGAAACCAGCCTGGTCCACATTAGGGGCATACAGTGAAACCAGAACTATCGGGCGCCCATCCAATCTACCATTCACAATTACAAATCTGCCCTCTGAGTCTATGTGAGAATGTGTGACTGTCAGGGGGGTACCCGGTCTTGCCCACACTAGCACCCCCCGGGCAATGGATGAGTAGCTCGTGGCGTAGAGTTGTCCGCGCCACCTGCGGTGTAGGGCTCGGGATTCTGTCTCGTTCAGGTGTGTCTCCTGTAGGAGAGCAATTTGGGCCCGGTGACGTTTAAGGTATGAGTAGATTTGGTATCTGCGGGATGGTGTGTGCATACCTCGTACATTCCACGTGCAGAGCTTCATTTCCGGCATTTTAGTTCTTCAGGGAGCACTCCACCTCATCGCCACCCAATAGGCCACTTGAGTTGCATCACCAAAGCACCCACGCACACACCTCCAAGGACACCGTTATCATTGCCCACTACATCAATGCCATAAAAAAGGGGGGGTAGGTAGAGCAATTCAACTAATGTAAAAAGCCATAAAAAACAGTAATTCAAAGTCATAATACCAAAAGGGCGGTTGCCAAACATGCCTCCGTCCAAACTCTCAAGGAGATAGTCTAAGTCTAAAGTCTAGGGGGTCATTATACGTTGTGCACCGTTACCGTGACATAACTACTGGACATATGTAGGGGGCCTCTACCCCTCCCGGTTTACCCACATGAGGTTGGGCTGGTGTTAAGCTAAGCCCTATGTGCCTTACTTTGTGTGTCCCAGAGAAGTCACAATCGGTCTGGTCAGTCGAGACCTACTGACCCCACAGCCAGGGCATCCGCAGCCCCCCCGCAGCTCAGCCCCCGGAGGAGACCAGGCGCCAGGCGGGCCAAACTCACCACTCCGCTTTACGTGCAAGGAAGCGTTCGCAGGGGGATCATGTCACGGGCGGATTTGGTCGGCTTGTGCAGGGATCATCCAGAAGTAGCAGGGTCCCACAGTGTTCCAGAACCAGCGCCCAGGCCAATCCATACATCGGGTCGCAGTTAATGGATCAGGTCCGCAGTTTGTGGTGTGACATCCGGTTGCTCCATAGAAACCTGGGAATCCGGCAGTCCATAGATGGCCTCATCATCACTAGGGAGGTCCCTAGGGCTGGCATTCGATGCTGTGTCCGTGGTTGGGGAGCGGCTGTGTTCCATCACCATGCGTAGGGCATCCTGTTTTTCTCGTTGCGTGGTCTCCTCTGGCCGGCCAGCTCCTGTCGACGCCCGTATCCCACCGGTCGATGCTGGCCTGTTCCTGCGTCTCCTCCTGGGGTCCCTGGCTCGCTGTGATGCAGAAACTCCAGCCGCTCTCCGAGGGGCCGTGTCCGTACCATTGTCTAGCCAAGTCTCGACCTCCTCTGGGTCAGTGAAGAAGTGTGTCTTGTCTTGTGCTACCACCCTCAGCTTTGCAGGGAATAAGAGGGAGTATTTAAATCCGAGTTGGCGTAGGCGTTGTTTTACTGCGAGGAAGGAATGTCTCTGTCTCTGGACTTGTATCGTATAATCCGGGAAAAACATTATTTTGCCATTGTCTATCCTAATGTCGTGGAGCTGCCTTGCTTCTCTCAGGATAGCGTCCCGGTCGCGGTAATTCAGTATGCAGAGCAGCATTGGTCTGGGGTTTGACCCCGTCGGGAGCGGTTGTGTTGGTACTCGATGTGCCCGTTCCACCACAAAATGAGGCGATAGTCTGCTTTCGGGGAGTAGGTTCTATAGCCAGTCTTCCATATGTACCGCAGGGTCTCTTCCTTCCCATCTTTCCGGCACTCCCACGATTCTAACGTTGTTTCTTCGCGCCCCTCCTTCCGCATCCTCCGCGCGCTCTTCTAAAAATTCAACCCTGTTCAGTAGGTCTTGCACATGTTTGTCAGCTTGGGCGACTCTGGGCTCAAGCTCCGACATACCACTTTCCAGGGTCGCAGTGCGGTCTGCCAGTTTCTTATGGTCAGCTCTTAAGTGGGTGAGGTCAATCGCGACACTGTCAATTTTGGTTGCCAGCGAGGTGCGGGTGAGCTGGATTGACTCCTCCAGTCTCTCCATTGCAGCCAGCATGGTGTCGAGCTTGGCCGTCATGTGGTCAGCATCCGCAGTTTTAGAGGACTTTTCCATTTTGCCCCGCAGCTGTGTTGCTCCAGTGCCAGTACGTGCTCTGGTGCCCCCAGACAAGAGCCGTGCGATGAATGCGGGACCTACAACTGTAGCGGTGGTGAACACTTGTCCTTGGAGCGCCGACAAGGGCCCAGGGCGGCGCAGGGGCGATGGCCCTTGAGTCTAGGTATGGTGCAGAGAGAACCGTCGCGTCCAGGTCGGCGGCACCCTGCCTGCACTGCCTCACGTCTCTGTCCCGGCAGCAGGCGGGAGCCGCGCTCAGTTCTCTTCCCTCTAGGCGTGATTCGAATTTGCCACAATGGTGCTCCCTGAGGGGTCCATGACGCTCGCTGCGGTTCGTTTGTGTCCGTGTCACCCTTCGTTCAGTGCAGCCAGCGGTGTTCTCTGGCCAGCACCCAGCAGTGCATCAGAGTGTTCAGGGGGTGGAGACAGGCCCGCATAATTATTGTGCTCCTTATCCTCCGGCTGTGGTCATCTCTCCGCTGCGCACCGCAGGACAACGCCGGCGTCTCTTTTCCTGTCTGCCTGTTCTTCCCACCGAGCTCCGCCTCCACGTCTTCCTGCCGGGCTCACCCCTCTCCGCGGGGCCGCAATGCCGGCGCGGCTCGCCTCGGTGGGTGCGTCACTGCTGCCCTCTTTCCAGCACCCCCGCTCCCGCACTCATCAGGCCAGTCCCGCTAAGGCAGGTGTCTCGCTCTTCCTGTGCCCACTGGTCACTGCCACATGCGTAGCGAGCAACATCCGCGTCTCGCTGGGGTCGCGGCCCTTCTACTTCTCCTGCCGCTTCCCAGAGCTCAGTGTATGGGTCGCGATCTCGACCTCTCCCAGCGGCAGCAGCTAGCCCGGGTCTCAGGCGTCCCCCTCACCTCCTCTCACTCGCTCCGTCTCACGTCAGTGACCAGCGGGCAGTTGTCGCGGCAAGGGTCGCAATTCAGCATCGCCCGCAGTTCACCGCCTCGGGCCGCTCCGGCGGTCTCGTCTGTCCTTGGCTGTCGCGGCCGACTCGCGTCCCCGGTCTCCTCAGGCCTCAGCACAGGGCCCAACGCATGGCCGAAGCCCCGAGCTTTCCCAGCAGCGGCGTCCTTCCTGGTCTCAAGGCGCTCGGCCACTCCACCGTGGGGACCCTCGGTGCGGTCGGAAGTCTCCGATCTCCTTCGAATTCGGTGAGGCAGTTGTTCGTGGCGGCTGGGCTTTGATCTCAAATTTTCAGCCAGTTCTGTCGGATAACTTGCGGGAAATTGCACCGGGAAGGGGAGCTCAAGACGGAGCTCTACCCGAAAACGTCCATTCCCGTTGCGTGCATAACCACACCCCATCCAGAAAGTGGTTGATGATTATTAAATGTCATTATATTGTGCATGCAGCTGAATTGGACCTTTCTATTTACACCACCAAACAATTGTATTTAACATCATGTGGAGCATGCTATTCTTAGTAATCCAAAAAATGGCTGATGATTATTAAATGTCATTATATTGTGCATGCAGCTGAATTGCAGAGTGCTTTTTCTCCGCATTTGGGGGCAAACTAAAACTCACCAGGACTCTTCCTCTTGCTCCAGCCTCAGGCCCCTTGCTTCTGGAGCCGGTCTCCCTCCGCTGCCGCTGCCGCAGCCACCAGACATCCAGCGCGGCTGCCGAGTGGGGTGGGACTACACCTCCCAAGAGCCTTTGCGGCCGGAAGCCGCACACGCCCATCCAGCGCCCGGTGGCGCATAAGAGTCCAGGAGAGCTCCGGTGGAGCGGGTGCTTTTTCACTGCATTTGGGGGCAAACTAAAACTCACCAGGATTCTTCCTCATGCTCCAGCCTCAGGCCCCTTGCTTCTGGAGCCGGTCTCCCCACGCTGCCGCAGCAACCAGACATCCAGCGCGGCCGCCGAGTGAGGGGGACTACACCTCCCAGGAGCCTTTGCAGCCGGAAGCCGCACACGCCCATCCAGCACCCGGTGGCGCATAAGAGTCCAAGAGAGCTCCCGCGTCGCGGGACGCGCGCGGGCGGTGCCGGGGTAAGCCCGGGCAAAGGGCCGTCAGGGGCCAGAAGAGGCCGGGCCGGGCCACAATACTAACATTTGACTGACAAAATGAAATAAGACTTTTGGTCTAAGATGGAAGTATTGATGAATTTCCATTTAGAACCCATTTTAACCAAATTAGTTGATATCGAAAACCGGTTATCATGCATAGAGAGCCAACTATTAAATACTAGTACACCACAAGCGGAACTGAGGTCTGGGTTAAATAAACAAATGGGTAAAAATAGAAGTGGGGAAACTGTCACACCGGACTGTTCAGGGCAAAGTATGATACAGCCTGGGATGCCTACAATTAAGAGCAAATTACCGAGGGCAGGAAACACCCAAAAAGAAGGTAGACCAGAAAAAACCCTGCCACGGAATGTCCCCCACACCATCTGCATGTAGACAGACCAGATTCCATTCTAAATTTGCCACCCCAAACTACACCTTATATTGTTGTCTTAGCAAACGTATGCCCATTAACATCAGGGGAAGGGGAAGACTGGCTGTCCTTGAGAAATAAATCGTTGCATCTCAATAATGCTAAGACAGGAATAAATTGTAACGTCTTGTTTCCTGAACTTATCATGGCTCGAAGGGTCGGATGGGTTGGACCAAGTAAGAAATCACTGGAGGGGGATTGCATTGTTCTAACTTTTAGGACCCCAGGGCTAGTGAGAGCCATAACTGATAGGATGTACGGTCAAATCATGGAGAAATCAAAAGTTATGATCCTACCATTGGGATTCTTTTATCATCCCCCCAACTGGCAATCCAATCCAATAAGAACAGAGTGCCAAAATAAAGTAAACCAGCCACCAGAGTGTCCACCATGGTATCACGTAAATCGTTTTGGCCCTCTGAGCACATTAGCTGAGGTTGACTGACTACAAATAGGGACTCCAACAAGAAATTATGTAAAAGACATGACTATACCCTTATTACATCACAAGGACATTAATGAGTGCACATTATTTACTGACCCTTTGGGGGAAGATGGAGATCCACAGTTGTCCCATAATATGGACAACATGCGGGTATTGACTGTAGTTCCTGAGGATAATCATAATATGATAGATGTTGATCAAATGGGGGAAGGGTTTAGCATAAGTAAACATCCAGAAATAATAAGTAATCAACCTGATAGATGTATTTTCCGCCTAATCTCGTGGAATGTGGCAGGTATCTCACGAAGATTATTTGATGAGGTATGGATGAAATATATAAAAACTTTTGACATCATCTGCCTCCAAGAAACCTGGAGCAGAACTGACCAAAGTTTGGATGGATACTACTCATTTGCTGTTCATGCTGAACCTTCATTGGCAGGGAGGGCAAAAGGTGGCCTAATGACCTCTATTTCGGTAAAATATAATTCACTGAAAACACATAAAATAGTGGTCTCCCCATGGTATCAATTGATCTTGATCACAAACCTGCTTCCTGTCCCTCTGCTTCTAATAAATTGGTATTATAACATTTTTGACACTCATACTACATCTGTTATCGACGGTTTACAGGTTGAAATAGCCAAAGTGACCGAACGCTTTTCACCCCTGTGTATTATGTGGTTAGGGGACTTTAACTGCAACTCATGCCATCAAAGTGGGACCAAGGTTTGTGGTTTACTAGATACAAATGAGCAACCACTTGCACATTTTAAGCACACCACACAGGGAGACGCACTGAATAACATTATCGTTATAAACGATCTTTGTATGCTAGATATGTCGACTAATACCCCATCGGTGCCGATACCAACTTTCCAAGGGACTGGGGGTCAAATGAGTGTAATTGATTTTGTATTGATTTCTAGTAGATATGTTCATCTTATTGATGACTTCAGAATAGAAGTAAATCCTGCTAGTGATCATAATCCCCTAGTTTTAATGTTGAATTCTGTTGTTGAAAGTAAGGAGTCCTCCGAACAACCGATGAAATTCAGTCAAAACCATGGTCTTAGATTAAAATGGGATAGGGTTGATTCCAAAAAATTGGAGGAAACCATTTTTAGAGCTAATCATTCACAAGTGGATACTTGTCTAATGAGTACCTGTGAGCCTGAACTGATAGTTCAGAATTTTGAAGCCCTTTGTGAGAGTGTGGCTACATACCTTCTTAAACCTGCTGGGAAGGGCGACACCCGGGAGAACAAATGGTTTGATGCTGAATGCTCCGCGGCACAAACATTATTGAAGAAGGTACACCGAGTCCCTCGGGATAAGGAAATGGTAAAAAAGTCAAGGAGAATTTATAAGGAAACCATTGATAAACGAAAATTGGAATTAAAAAGGAAGCCTGGGATGACCTTGAGAAAGCCTCTGATTTGAGGGATAGTAGATTATTTTGGGAAGTAATAAATCGTCCTTTCTTTAGTAATGAAAAAAGAAGCATGATTGTCCATATAACTGGGGAGACTTGGGAGACCCACTACTCTAGGATTTTTAACCCAAAGGGTGCCACTTTGACAAATGAAGGTGAGGATGAAATCAATTTTAATATTGAAACTGCACATCAACTCAGTTTCTCTGGGTGAAGTGGAGGAGGCACTGAGAAAAAGTATTCCCCTTAAGGCACCAGGTCCCGATGCTGTACCATTGGATCTTTTTAAAAATAATTTGGATGTATGGGCACCACTGCTGCTTAATGTCTTTAAGGCAATTATTGTTGGGCGTATCCCGTCATCCTGGAAAGAGGCAGTAGTTGTGCCAATTTTCAAAAAAGGTGAAAAAAGCGACCCTTGCTATTATAGGCCAATTTCCTTAATAGACGCCTCTTGCAAGTTAATGGGGAGAGTAATATTGGCCCTTCTGGAGACATGGGCAAATTCCTCTGCCCTTATTGTGGACTCACAGTATGGGTTTAGAAAGGGTAGGGGGACAACGAAGCAATGTCTCAATTTGGCCCTGATTATGGGTAAGTACATGAAGGCCAGGGGTGTTTCTATACATCTGGCCTTCATGGACTTATCCAGTGCCTTCGACACTGTGTGTAGGGGGAAACTGTGGTTGCTAATGGAGGCTTTGGGGTTTGAGGAATCTTTGGTCACCCTGCTGCGCAGATTACATGCTGCTACTTCTGTGGCCATTAGATATGGCCCTGGGGGCGAAAAGACAAGGCCTATCCCATCAACCGAAGGTGTCCGTCCGGGCTGTATCTTGGCCCCTTTTTTGTTTTTAGTTTACACAAATGGTTTAGAGAAATTTTTAGTGGAAAAAGGTTCAGACTTCCCTAAAATAAACGGCAAACAAACGCCTCTATTGTCCTATGCTGAAGATAATGTGTTAATGACCCTAACTGCAAACAGTATGCAAATATGTTTGAATGCTTTTAATAAATTTATGCTGGGTTTAGACCTTAAGGTCAATTTTACAAAATCGTTCACAATGGTCTGCGGTCCAAGTGGTACAAAAACTTGTAGATTTGTTGTCAATAATCTAAAAGTCCCAAATTTTAATTACTTGGGAAATCTTTTTAACAAAACTCTGAGTTGGGATCCTCTAATAACGACACGAGTACAAAAGACCACAAGATCAATAGAGGCCCATTTTCGCTTTGCAAGTAAACTAGGCCAAAAACCTATTGCTGAATTGAAGACATTATATAAATCCAAATGCCTGCCTGTCGCGACCTATGGAGCGGGGGTATGGGGATACCATAAATGCGCTCAATTACAAGTAATGGAGAACAAGTTTTTAAAACTTCTTTTATCAGTTCCGAATAGCTCTCCAAACATTTTTTGTCACACCAAATTGGGTTTAGATTTCGTGAGTGACATCATCCATGTGTCCCCATTTCTCCTATGGGAAAAAATTTGGTCCTCAGAGGATTTGCAGCTTTCAAAAGAAATCCTAAAAGATTGTGTAAATTTGGATCATGCTATGCAGATCCCATGGTTGCGTTATGTGAAGGAAACTTTTTATGAAATTGGCCTTGGACATTTTTATGATAACCCAGACTCTATTAATTTAGATACATAGAATGTGATTAAGAATGCATACCGTAATATCTTGGGTTCATCAAAAAATGATGAACATCTATTATACCAGGCAGTTAAATCACAGCACCGATTTTATTTATCGTTTACTATACACACGCAATGGCGTTTTATTTGACCCGATTTCGTTTAAAGGCACTGCACTTTCTAGTTGCTTTCCCGAAGCAAGGGGGTTGGTGTGAGAGGCTACCCCCCTGCCCATGTGATAGTGAAGCCCAACAATGCACTTTGCACTTTGTGCTTTTTTGCACCCTTTATAAAACTCCAAGAGATCGATTTATTAAACCCATTCTAAGGGAACTCAGACCCTGTAATTTTAATGAAGGTTTTGAGTATTTAAGATCATTACAAACTGCTGCCATATGTAGCGCCATGCTTAGTTTCATTAGATTGGCACTTTTAATTAGGAATCGTTACTGATAGTATGTTATCTGTTTTGATACCTTGTGTTTTAAACTGAAAGAAATTTTTATTAGTATGTACCCTTTTCTTGATATTTTTGCCTATTTTAGTGAAAACCATTGATATCTATGGAATTGATAATCCATATGATTACATTTAGTTAAAATTGCACTAAGGTTAAGCCGTTTCCTTATAAAACTAAAGTGGGATAGAGTGAGAGGCTAACTTATCTATATATCTAATGTTGTAGTTTGACAATGTATAGTACATTTCACATTTGCTTTTGGCTTTCAAGGAAGTAATCAAAGTTTGTAAAATTAAGTTGGCTGGCGTGAGAGGCTAACCAACTTATATATGCAATATTATAGTCCGAAATTGCACAGTACACATTATATTTGTCAGATTATGTCTAACAGAACTTTTAAATGTTTCTGGAGGTATATTTGATATTTGATTTTGAAGATCTCAGGAAGTCTGGAGTAATAGATTATCATAAATTGTCTTTTCCCTTTTTTCTGTAATTTTATTTTCAGATCTGTCGGAATGTTTTTTAAGAATTTTTTGCTTTTTTACACAGAATATAATGTTTATTGATAATGTGCTTATGATTCCCTGTATGTTGAGTGTCTGACCCTTTGGATATGAAATACCATCTGTGAATTTGTATGCTAAAAATGTATACTTTTATGATTCTTTTCGAATCGAATAAAGTTATTTATGATGATGATGATGACACTTTCACTGAAGAAGGGTTACCTGTACGTCTCATTACTGACAATGGTGTGCAATTCCTATCTAATAAAGCCAAAGCGTACTTTAAAAGAGTTGTATAACCCATTGTGCCACTTCTTTATATAATCCCAGTGGGAACTGTGTTATTGAAAGGTTTAATACAGTTCTCAAGAGCGCCGTACAAGTTGCTGGTGTTGACAATGACAAATGGGAACTGCAGATAGTCAAAACTGTATGGATGTATAGACGCTCCACCAATGTCATGACTGGTTACTCTCCTTTTGAGATTATGATGGGTAGGCTACCCAGAACCAAGTCCAATCCAGCGTGGTTAGCTCCCTCTACCGCGTCCAATTTAGATTTAGTAGCTTTTAAACGAAAGACTTGTTCAAAATCATGCTATCAATAAGGAACAGTTTGACAAGAAAAAGGGTTCGAAACAAGACCCCATTGTCAAAGTTGGTATGCTTGTAAAGGTAAAGAAACCTTGGAAAGTTAAAAAGGGTGAGAGCCAATTCATGGGGCCTTTTGAAATGAAAGAGGTTCTCAAAAATTCAGTGAGACTTACTAATAATAAAGTCTGGAATTTGAGCAGAATTGCTGTTCTCAAAGCCAACAAAAGTGTATATCTTAACTCTGATGATGAACCCAAGGTTATAGACAGTTTAGACAATGAAGATCTAGTTATTGTCCTGTTCCTATTCCCAATGTTATCAATGTTCCCAATGATATTGTAAATACTGAAGAACTTGGTAAACGTCAACGGAAGAAACCTGGTTGGATGTCTGATTTTGTCTCCCTCGTGAGAGACATATTTGTAAATTGAATGTTTTTGTTGTTTTTTTCATTAAAGGGAGAAGATGTGTTACATACTCATTCTATTCTCATTCTGTGTTTTTCTCGTGCTTGCATGCACGTGCTTGTTCTCTGTGTTTATTTTCTAATGCCTTGGCACGAGCAATGCACCTTCAGCTATGTTTACATTTAAAACATATCTGAAAGTGAGCGCGCTACAGAATGCTATAACACAATACATAATAATGAATAACATAAAATAAAGACTGCATATTAATGAGCATTGAAGTAGAAACAGATCATTACAAGCGCACGAGACAAATCTCAATAACTAACAGTAACCAATAACACTGAACTAACCATTAACCTTGGGCTCGTCAGGGGTAGTAACTTATTGTAATTGCATTTACATAGCGCGTACTACTAGTAAGCGCTATATAAATGCAATTACAATTAATGATGTATAAGCAATATGAAGGCATACCAATGTATAACACTTTCACTGATCAGCCCTGTCTCACTCTACTACATCCGATGCAGATGTCTGAGGCGCCGGTGCGCATTTAGATATGCTGCAACACCGCTGGAGAGTGGATAAAGGCTCTGAACATAAGTAGCAGCCTCCCTTGTGAGCTGTCACATTCTGAAGCGAAGCAGCCGGGTTCCTGCTGAGTCACTCCACGCTGGTGGAGTCGCCCGCCACCAACACAACTCAGTGGGCCTATCACGTAGGTAGAAGTAGTAGGCGGCTCGGTTGTTGATGGTGTCTGCAGGAGCCACAAGGTGGACCATGCAATGAAAGCGAGGGAGGAGGAGGTGGCCGACCAGCCGTTCGCCTCATATCACAGAAGCATCATTCTATGCCCGAGGGAAGAGTCGAGTTCATCACTGAAAAGTATTCTCCATGACTATGGAAGTGCCTTCCCAGTGTGTTCTGGTAGTTTGAGTGTTTACCATTTATTGCAGTATTATCTTTGTACCTGTGTATGGTACCCTTTTGTAACTTGCACACGTCACTTTTCTCTTGTAACACACTGTTTGCTACCTCTCACATTTTGTTTGCTTTTGATACTTCCACAAGTGCCACCATTGCCTACGTAACGTTTGTTCTTGTGCCTGAGTGTCTAGCATATATTGCAGTATTATACCTCTAATTGTACTGTTTCTCTTGTAACCTGCACACTTGTCACTTTTTCCTCCTGAATTGCACCGTTTGCTACCTCGTGTATTTTGTTTGCTCACAATTGTCACTTTTACCTCATGTAACTTAATGTCTGCATTTGTAATTTTGGTTCATTTGTAATTTTCTGTTCCTATTGTGAAGCGCTCTGGCGCCTTCGGGTAAAGTCCGCGCTATATAAAAACGCATAAATAAATAAATAAATAAAATAAATAAAGTGCTCGGACTCAGCTTATTGCTCCCATCATGTGACGCCGTTACCAGGGACGCCGAATGGGGCGTTGCTCTGATGGGAGCTATGGGAACTAGACGCTATCGTGTTGTAAAGGGCAAGGGGAGGAGACACGGTCGTGACGCACTGTACAGGCCGGGTGGCTGTAGTCTTAGAAAGTCTATTTACCATAACTAAGGGGCAGTTCACATGACATTGTGTTTGGTTCGTGCGCATGCATGCAATTTATATGAACGTCTGTCTTTATCTACATAAAGCTTCGGCTCACTGAGAAAGGGGGCCTAAAGAGCCAGGTCGGTCCTCGACAACTGAAGGCTGAACTTTAAGAAGGTAAATTATGTGACGAAGGTAGGGCGCAGTTGGGACAACTGCGCTAATGAATTGCAGCTTAGTTAGCCGAGGAAACTGAGAAGCTCTTCGACAGTCTCGAACACCGTGGCAACACAGCAGTGGAGTTCAGGAGGGAGTGTTGGGAATGGGGGCACAGGAAGCGACGCACACGTGACGCGAGTACAGGCAGAGTGGTTCTCGGTGGCGGAAGTCTACTCGCCAAAGTCGGTTCTGTTGAAAAGGTTTAGGAGCGTTCCAGGCGTTCCACCGAGAGCGGCAGTCATCTATTGAAGACCCGAGAGCCTTTCAACGACGCGTCGGCACCAGGTACGTTCTAAGCCAGAGAGCATTAACGGGTGAATCTTGGACCCTGCAGGGGTGAGCCGCCTTCTTTCAGCGCGGAGTTGCTGGTAGAATTGCTAGGTAACCGGGGCGAGGCGGGCAGCCTTTAATCCCAAATGCCTTGAAGCGATGAGTTTGGCTGTTGCCGGTGTATCAGTGGATTAGTGTCGGGAGGCTGGATCCCTACCTAGGCGTGGCGCCGGCTGCATCTCGCCGGGTCCTATGCGCATTCCTCCAACGCACCTAATTCGATTTTTGCAATCATTGGCTGTTAGAAGTATGTCGACATTGTAGACTTTTGGCTTATTCCGTGGCCCTCAAGACGGCTCGAAATTAAAACAAATTCCTTATTTTGTATGAGTTTGAGCACCCAGAATCAAATGCTGTTTTGCCCCGGATCTGAAAGCCCTTGCGACTGAGCAGCCAGACACACTCCTATTCCATTTTAAATGTTTATGATTGAACTCCACAGGTGATGTCCTGTTAGCGTGGTACATTGTAGGTATTTATTACTTGTGCGGATCCCCCACATCTGTAGACCTAATCAATTCATCAAATGCAACTATTTAGTTCACTCTCACAACTCACTTTACGAAAAGTGCAGTTGGTTGATATTTCGTAGTATGTATACAACACAAACTATGGCAAGTGAACCACGCAAAGTAGTTACACGTTCTACTATTCTGTGCTCCTGTATGTAGTCTGATAAAAAACATCACCTCATTTGTGTGGGTAGGCGTAGTACCCAATACAGGAAACGGCCCAAAATGCAACTTAGATTTGTCACATTTTTCCACTCAAAACTGACCGTTTTTTTTTCCCTCCAAAATTGGTAGCTGTACATTTTGTTCCTTAGCTCAGTTGGCACCCAGGGAAACCTAGAAAACTTGCAAATTTCTTAAATATAGACACCTTGGGGAACACAGGGTGGTGTGATTTGCGTGGCTCACACCAGTTTTTCTTTAACTCAGAATACCTTGCATGCCCTAAACTTAGACTAGACACCTTGGGGAACACAGGGTGGTGTGATTTGCGTGGCTCACACCAGTTTTTCTTTAACTCAGAATACCTTGCATGCCCTAAACTTAGACAAAAAACAAAGTTTCCTTATATTTCTGTGATGAAAAGCTCTGGAATTTTCAGGGAGCCTCCAACTTCCTTCTACCAAGCAATCCTCCAAGTTTCCCCGATAAAAATGATGCCTGGTATGTGGTTAAGCCTAGTGCTCACAACAGGAAACTGCCCCAAACACACCTGAGATGCATCTCTTTTTCCCCCACTCAAATCTGACCCATTTTTTGCAAAGTGGGTAGCTTTGTCTTCTGGGCCCTAGGCTCAGCCTGTCACCCAAGAAAACCTAGCAACCCTGCACATTTGTGAAAACTATCCAACCAGGGTAGTATAGGGGTGCGTGACTTGCATGACTTTTGTGGTAAATAGTTATATGTATTTTATCTCTCTACCACTGCATCAGAATGTCCTGTGACATCATGGAATGTTAAGTGCCTGACTCTAGCTAGAGAGTCAGTTGGTCATCTCAGGCTGAGGAGCTGGAAGCTCTCTCCTGGTGGGGTTTTCTACTTATATCTTACTATCCTGTAACCTGCCACCTAACTACTTATTAATAAAGAGGGATCTACAACTACACCTGGACTACGCATCATTGTTTGTGTACCACAGTTTGGCGACGTTTCTTGGACTAACCTACGCTGCACAGGAAGAGGATTGCAACTCAGCATTTAAGGGAACCAAGGACTGTTCTGGGACCCAGTTTAAGTAACTACAGGAGTTGGCAAAAAGGAAACCAAGGACTGATATGAGATCCAGTCAAAGATTAAGAAAGAAGTAAGCTTATTTTCTTTTGTAATTGGAGAAACGCCCAGCAAACCCCACCAGTGTCCTCTTCACCCTGGACAGCCTCCACCCTGTGCGTTTGATAAGTGAAGGAGTCCACTGCGACCTTGCTGTCATCTGGAAATTAGTTATCTCCAGCCACAAAAGCGTGTGAGATTCAGCTGGCTTGATCACCCTACTGTGTCCCAATGGCTTTTGCACAGTGACAGTTCGCCCAGCGCTAGCAGTTTCTTTCAAAACTGCCAACATTAGTGAGTGTCCTATCACGACTGCCCAGCACTGGCACCACCTTTCACTTCAAAATTTTTTATTTTTGTTATGGAACTTTCCAACACTGCCTCATCACAACAGTTAACACCGTGTGAAGCTTCCCCTGCTTTCCCTGTCCTAGCGGTGAACTCGAGAACAGTGTCTTCGTAATGAGCAGGTGAAGACTGGATTGCATTTAGCGGTGAGCGGTGAGTGAAAGACAATTTTGTTTAGTGGTTTTTTTTTGTACATCCATGATGCGATGTACTCTTTGACAGTTGAACCGCTACATTTTGAACAAGCCTCCTGCCATGGCGCACGCATAAACTTACCTGCCTCGTGAAGCCGTCATCTCTTCTTTTGTGACGTTTGCTCCGCTGACACTGCCTCCTGTTTCCGACTTCAGATAGCACGTCTTCATCGTGAGCCATCCGGCGCGGACGTAACGCCATGCCGTCAAATTGTTCGGAGTTGCTGCGCGTCTGCGTATGTGTATCTCTAGTGCCGTCACTCGTTCAGAGGTATTTCTGCTCAAGCCTGCCCTGCAGCACCAGTCTCTTTATACTTGTCAAATATTTGGAATACTCATTCTACTGGCTAGAGCTCACGTTTCTTGACATCGGCTAAATTCAAGTTTCTCTACATCGTAAATGCTACGGACCACAAATGAAAACTCAGAAGTGTACTTCCACACGGAATGCACTACGTCTCTTGACTTTTCAGAGGCTGTTTCCTTAAGGACTTTATAGCTCACTTTTCACCCTGATGGCTATGTGCACCTTTGGAACACCGCAAGAGTTTTCACTACATCGCGCTGTTCATTTGAAGTTTCTCTCTTCATGGATCTGTCTACGAGGACCCCGGGTGAGGTATCGCTCACCGGAGCTAATGTTTTTTTTTGGTGTTGTCAATTTCTTATGCTTCAGATAATCTGCATATCAGTGAATATTGTGGGTTGGTTGGTATGTTGAGCATAATGGATGGTCCTATTTACCTTGTTCAGGTTGTTAGTATGTTTTTCTTTTGTGTTTTTGGTTATCTGTGGCTGTTTTGTATTGTACCCACCATTGGGAGTTTGGGTTAGAGTCCTAAGGCAACGTTATAACACTGTTGTGTACCCTTAATTATAGGAGGATTTTTGGCCTATCAATGCCATATTTTGAAACTAGAACAATGTTGTACCTTATGATGTGCTTTATATATCTTAATATAGGTGATGTTGTAGTTTTTGTCACACAAGGTAGGTATCCTATGTTTCACTCTGCTTGTACAGTTAGTGTTTGTGACTTATTAATTCCCCATCCATATACTTAGGGTTAGAACTTATGGTGTACCCTTACTTAAGGGAGGTTGTGGGGTTGTAGGGCCAGTCAGTGCCTACATTTTGTTTCCTGGGGACTTGACGTTACCCTTTGGAAAAGTTACGTTGCGCACTTTCACGTGGTGTACCCTTTTATTAGGGGAGGTAGTCTGCATGTAACTAGTTTGTTAGAAAGTTTCAAAGATTAGTATCTTTGTGTACCCTTTTCTGGGGAAGGTGGTGTGCGTTGTCAGCGCCGCTATTTATGTGATGTTATCTTGAACAATTTCTACATTGTTCAATGGTGTACCCTTTTGTTAGGGGAGGTTATCTGTGTTGGTCTAATTTGCATCACTCTGTGTGGGTAGTTGAGGTGCGTTGTCAGCGCTATCTCTTGGTGTAGTTGCTCCACTATTGCCAGTGTGCGACTACTGTGTGCTTTGTTCCAGAGGCGTTAGTTTCCTCTGGTGTACCCTTTCCTGGGGAGTTGTTTTGCTCCACAGTTTAAAGATTGCCTTCCTTAGTGTACCCTTGAAGGGGAGGTTGTTAGTGCACGTCATGCACTAGTCTTTATCGCAAGGCTTTCCTTTTCTGTGTAAGTTGCCAGTTTATCTTTTTGTGCTAATTTCCATCTGCACTCATTTTTGTCATACAGTTGTTACACCCTGCTTGATTTGCCAGGATCGCTACCTTGTTTTTTTTAAGGAGGGTGGATGGGCATGTTATGTAATTTGCATTTTATCCATCTGTGCATCTTATGTTTATCTTTCAACATGCCTCTTTTTATTGTTCTTTGTTTATGCTTTCATGCTTGACTTTCCTGCTTTTCAAATTGTCCCTTTTACTAGCTCAGAAGTCTACAGTCTTCTCTGAATCCTTCTACTCCGTCTTGACTTCTTTCTTGCTGCTGTCTGTTAACGGAAGAGGATGTGTGGTAAATAGTTATATGTATTTTATCTCTCTACCACTGCATCAGAATGTCCTGTGACATCATGGAATGTTAAGTGCCTGACTCTAGCTAGAGAGTCAGTTGGTCATCTCAGGCTGAGGAGCTGGAAGCTCTCTCCTGGTGGGGTTTTCTACTTATATCTTACTATCCTGTAACCTGCCACCTAACTACTTATTAATAAAGAGGGATCTACAACTACACCTGGACTACGCATCATTGTTTGTGTACCACAACTTTCACTAGGTAATTTTACCCAGAAGCCCTTGCAAATGTCAAACTTTGGTTAAAATAAACCACACATTTTTCTCACATTTCTGTGATGGAAACTTCCGGAATTCACACAATTCCAGCATTACCCCACTTGTGCTGATTTAAAAACGTTGTGCCACATGTGTGGCTGGGCTACTGCCTGCGACAGGAACGGATCAAGCCAAGGTCAATGGGAGCACTCACATCTAGAATAAGAGCTGCAAACACTAGGCTGAGAGGAATGCTCCTTGGTGTAAGTGTGACTACAGGGGATCCTGGGCCTTCCTATGTGGGGCTCAGTTGGCCTTTAGCTTGGGTGACCAGAGTACCTGAGAGGCTCAGCAGTTGCAAGTATTGTTTTTTAGGTCTCGCCTACGCAGTGCGCATGCACTGCATAGGAGACCTTTAGCCGCTGTGCAGCTCTTGTTACAAAGCACATACTCGTGCTTGTGGCGGCAAACGGCTTGCGGGAGTGCGCAACCACGCGCCACAAGCACAAGTATGTGCTTTGTCAAAAGAGAAGACTCCCGCGTCCCCGCGCACAGCTTTCCGTCATGGGTCTTTAAGCGCTCGCGGCACTCTAACAGCCCGCGATCACTTTTACGTGCACCTCTCGCGTGTGAATGCTTGTTTTTAAATTTTTTTTTTACTTGTAGCGCGAGGTGCTGTCTATCCCTAGCGCGCGCTTCAATGTTCCTCCCCCACCACAGAATGCGACTCGCGGCCGCACGTGTTCCACAACTCCTGGGCTTGTTAAAACTAAGTTGCGGTTATCATGCCGCTAACTTTAAACAGGGCTTTTGATTTATTTTCGTTTCTTTGTCATTCAGTGTATTTGCCTGCTGTCCTAGTTCATTACCAGCATGTTCCCCATGTTAGTTTCATTCACATTTATTTACTGCGTGTACAACATTGTTGCAAGTTACTATTTCCTATGCTAGTTTATATTTGACTGCACATGCCAGTTTATACCAATGTAGCTTATCACTTACGAAGGAGCATTTCTGCGCATGTTTGTCCCTGTGCAATGTGTTGCCACTAACTCTGTGTTTTCAATTAAGCCCAGTGCTAATAGACTTGTTTGCGATTTTATGTATAATGAATGGTCACTATAGGTGGCTCTCTTTGTTGTTTTTTTATACATATATATATATTTTTTTCAACCGCTTCCCAGGCGTCTTCCCCTGCCCCCCCCCTTCCCCTATGATTTGAGCACACTCAGCATGGTTTGTCTGACATTGAATCACGTTGATGGTGAGTATTTCCTTTTTTAGGAGTCAATTCGAGGTTTTTGGCATCATGTAACTGTTACTTCTCCTGCTGCTCTTTGGCTTCCCTACAATTCACATTTCTCTCGCACACCCTCACCAAGTTCTGCCTCTAAATCCACTGGCCCGCCTGTCCATCTCTCTCTATCCCTCCTCTATCTCCCTCCTCTCTCCCCTCCTCTAGCTTTGCTTGGAAGTGAACTCAAATGAACGCTTCTCTACTCCGCCTCTCAGGCAGGCACCCACCCACCCTCTCCATAGGATGTCCAGGCTCCCTCTCACATAAGATTAATGCGCTCAGTTCTCTCCAATCAGGACAGGGCTCCCCTTGGAGACATGGGAGAAAGACAGTTCAATTGGCAACAGCCCTGTGTTGTCGGGTAGAGTTTTCTTTTAATCAGAGCAGTCTTCAACTTGTGAAAGTAAACAACTTGCACAGGCATACTTACTACTTACCCCAGAACAGGAACTGCCAGAAAAGTTATTTGCACCAGTCAAAGAATATTTTCTTTAATGGACTCAATATTGCACAGTGTCACTCGGTTTCCCCCACTGTGCAAAAATTAAAACTAACTCTTAAAAAAATAAAACAAACGTGTATCTCATAGATGTACGCTCCTGGGCACAAAATGTTGAGTAATGAATAACTTTAACACTGCCCACTATATGAGAACAGACGCACAAACCTACCCTTCCCTCTTCTAAAGCCAATTATCTGTGCCTCCTCCAGTTATGCTAAGCGCCGGCGATTACTCTAACTTTTCATTCAGTACAAAGGCACACGTGCTGAAAGCTAATGGGGGAGGTCATTCAATCACAGCCCGTGCATGACATTGGTTAGAGAGTTAATTGAAAAACAATGGCCCTTGACAAGGGAAATTTAACAATTCCAATAATTATAGGCCACAGTGTGCACTATAATGAACACATAGTCCAGCCGGACTGTAAAGTTTATTGAATGATAAGATAATTTAAATTCAGCGACAAAGAATAAAACAAAGGGACACAGTCCTGCATCCACAATGCTGCACACACACTACACATAACATGTAACTAGAATTTTTCAGGCATTTACAAGAACAAGAGCGAAGGACATTAAGGTATGATCGCTTCATATATGTGAAAAACACATGAGTTTTAGCACATCATAGTGAACTTAGTGTTTAACCACATATTTTTTGTCGACGGCGTTTCGATCCAATCTATAATAATGGATCATCATCAGGACATGTAATAAGTAGCCTGAATAAAAGGCCTGTAATGACAGGAGGGAAGGGAAAAACATATAACAATGATTATGCAACCAAGTATATTCAACTTTAAGTTCCAAGGCATACTCATACCATGCATGAGCGTGTCAAAAGTCAGACATGTGCGGGGTGTGAGGCAATCTGTACCAGGCATCCACGACATAAAAGTGAACCATGCCTTGATCAGAATGGTGAGGTGCATCCTAATGGTGCTGTGCAGTTGCCTAGTGCATCCGGAGCCGGTAATTCTGCGTGAAAGGACCTTTGCATTAACGAGAACGTGGTGATTGTGTTGTGCCCCCATGCGAACGCTGTGATTTAGACTGCCAACCACGTTGAGATTACATGGGTCCCTAGGGTAGGCTTGCAATTTCTATGAAGCTAGGGGCTGCTGCGGTCGAGGTCAGTGGTTGGGGCTGATCTAGGATTAAAACAACAGAGGCTTACCTTAAGATAAGGCTAGGTGCGTAATGGATTAAATTGGCACCGGCACCAGGCGAGCACATGAGGATTAAAATAACCTGTGGGGAGCAATATTAGATCAGAGTGGGTTCTTATGGGGGCATGATCAGACTCTGCAATTAAGCTGTAAAAAGGGCTTACCTAATTGGGAGGTTAGCCCACGTCTAAGGAACTCCCATGGGATCAAACTGTTAGATGAACCGTTCTCCCGCTGGACGGACAAACATCGGACAGTCAGTCGATGTATTCGTTATTCAATTTTACCTATGGGGCGGTAATTACGACCAGTTAAAGCCATACCAAGGACCGTGTTCGGTTATTAATAACCGTTAAGGGGCGTCGCTTACCTGGGAGTTTCAGGTTCAAACTCCCTTGTACGAGACACCAGACCCAGACCGCATCGAGTCCCTACAGTTTTCATACTCCAACTTTTGGAGATATGTTTGACCAGGAATTTCTTCTCCTTCAACCAACAATACTTCCAACAGGTCAAAGGGACCGCCATGGGGGCCATTTTTGCTCCGAACTGGCCATATTGTTTATGGACAAGATAGAGACAGATTCCATCCTAACACCCTCTAATCCTTTTTCATCATGTATCTCTAATTGGAAACGATACATTGATGATATTTTTTTGATTTGGAATAATGATGAAGGGAATCTATTGCTCTTCATTCATTGGCTAAACAATAATTGCTGTGGCTTGACATTTACTAGCTCTATTGACACCCAGTCCATTGCCTTTCTAGATCTAAATATATATCATCTTGAAGGTCACTTGCATACAAGGTTGCACCGTAAACCTACTGAAAGAAACACTCTGCTAGCCTACAATAGTAATCATCCCAGAGCCCTTAGGGATTCCTTGCCCTACTCCCAATTTTTACGCATTAGAAGAAATTGTTTTGCCAAGGAAGACTATTTTAAGGAGGCTGGTGTGCTATCAGAAAAATTGAAACAAAGAGGCTATCCCAAAAGGTTAGTCAGGACAGCAGTGAAGCGCGCGTGGTATTCACCAAGGGAGGCACTCCTCTGTCCAAAAGAAAGAGTCCAATAATAGACTAGCTTGTGTGACCACTTTTTCGCCAGTGTCTAATGAATTAAAGAAGAGCATACTTAGACATTGGCCCACCCTGAATGCTGGTGCCCTCAACTTTGATTTTCCACTGTTTGCATTCAAAAAAAGTTCAAATCTCAAAGACCACTTGGTCAGGGCTGCCCTACCTAGTCCTCCCACTCTGGGTACAATTGACTCCCTTTGGACACAAACACCATTAGTGGGCCATGTCAAATGCGGTTCCTGTAGCGTATGTGAGTTTACCATTGAAGGGAAGTCATTTGTATTTGATAAAGTCACTATCCAATGTAAGCATTTCACTAACTGCAATAGCACTGATGTGATTTATTTGATTGAATGCCCCTGCAAATTAATCTACGTGGGACAGACAAGGCAAAAAATCAAAACAAGGATCTGTCAACACCGGAGCCGCGTGAGATGCAAGACACCAAATGCTCCACTGGTGGACCACTTCATTGACAAGGGCCACACGGACAATGATTTAAAATGGACTGTGCTCAAATCTGTCAAATTACCCCCTCGGGGAGGTGACATCGGACTCTTGCTCAATAGAGAAGAACTCAAGATGATATTAATATTTGACAGTATACGAAATGGTTTGAATCGCAGTGAGGACTGGACCTCACTTTTGTGAATTACGTTTATGAAATAGTGGTTGTTTAATTCTGGATGGACCCCCACTTCTGTGAATATGTATGTTAACTAATGGGTTGTTTAACCACAGCCCTGTTTTTATTGTTCCTGTATTGTCAAATAAGTCACATGCATTCTGTCGAATTGCACTCTCCCTGGGTTTATCGCTCACCCCCACTTACTTAAGCTATTATAATAACCACTCCAATATGTCTGCCGCCTAAATTCTAGTCCCCACCAATATGGCCGCCACACTTCTCCATTTGCCTACTCCAATATGGCCGCTGCGTTGTTTTCTACCGCTATCGCCCGCGCCACTGCACTCCACGGCGCGACCAGGTACCGGGATGTTGCTCAGTGTTCCATCGTGAACATTAGGTAAGCGAACTTTGCTCCCTCCCCCCCCTCCACTCAGGGCAATTGTGGGTTTGGGTCTCAGACTCTTATTACTGTATGTTCTAATTTCAGGAGCCCCTACGATCGCTACTCAGCCTCGTACAAGGGAGTTTGAGCCTGAAACTCCCAGGTAAGCGACGCCCCTTAACGGTTATTAATAACCGAACACGGTCCTTGGTATGGCTTTAACTGGTCGTAATTACCGCCCCATAGGTAAAATTGAATAACGAATACATCGACTGACTGTCCGATGTTTGTCCGTCCAGCGGGAGAACGGTTCATCTAACAGTTTGATCCCATGGGAGTTCCTTAGACGTCTGCTAACCTCCCAATTAGGTAAGCCCTTTTTACAGCTTAATTGCAGAGTCTGATCATGCCCCCATAAGAACCCACTCTGATCTAATATTGCTCCCCACAGGTTATTTTAATCCTCATGTGCTCGCCTGGTGCCGGTGCCAATTTAATCCATTACGCACCTAGCCTTATCTTAAGGTAAGCCTCTGTTGTTTTAATCCTAGATCCGCCCCAACCACTGACCTCGACCGCAGCAGCCCCTAGCTTCATAGAAATTGCAAGCCTACCCTAGGGACCCATGTAATCTCAACGTGGTTGGCCGTCTAAATCACAGCGTTCGCATGGGGGCACAACACAATCACCACGTTCTCGTTAATGCAAAGGTCCTTTCACGCAGAATTACCGGCTCCGGATGCACTAGGCAACTGCACAGCACCATTAGGATGCACCTCACCATTCTGATCAAGGCATGGTTCACTTTTATGTCGTGGATGCCTGGTACAGATTGCCTGACACCCTGCACATGTCTGACTTATGACACGCTCATGCATGGTATGAGTATGCCTTGGAACTTAAAGTTGAATATACTTGGTTGCATAATCATTGTTATATGTTTTTCCCTTCCCTCCTGTCATTACAGGCCTTTTATTCAGGCTACTTATTACATGTCCTGATGATGATCCATTATTATAGATTGGATCGAAACGCCGTCGACAAAAAATATGTGGTTAAACACTAAGTTCACTATGATGTGCTAAAACTAATGTGTTTTTCACATATATGAAGCGATCATACCTTAATGTCCTTCGCTCTTGTTCTTGTAAATGCCTGAAAAATCCTAGTTACATGTTATGTGTAGTGTGTGTGCAGCATTGTGGATGCAGGACTGTGTCCCTTTGTTTTATTCTTTGTCGCTGAATTTAAATTATCTTATCATTCAATAAACTTTACAGTCCGGCTGGACTATGTGTTCATTATAGTGCACACTGTGGCCTATAATTATTGGAATTGTTAAATTTCCCTTGTCAAGGGCCATTGTTTTTCAATTAACTGATACCCCAGGTCCTTGGTTACTTAGTGGGTTCCCTTGTTTTTGATAACGTTGGTTAGAGAGTGGCATCTAAACCCACCCCGCCTCACCCAGGCATGTTTAATCACTGGATTAAGTTGTCAATCCAAAATTCACTTTTGTTAGTTTAGGGAGGCGAGATTGCCTGAGCCTGATAAAGTCCCCTTCTGCTCCTCCTCTGTTGTATACAGGGCACTTTCATTCGGAGTGTTTAGCAAAGCAGGTCCCATCTGACGTTTAGGCCCTGCTTTTAGAAAGCTCATGTGTGGACTACTTGCTGGAGTAGAATACTTTAATTCCATGATAACAATAACTCCTATTCTCTTGCGCCTAGAATTATTGAGGCTTGCACGTTGTAATATAAATTTGACATATTTGGAAAGGCCCAAAGACATTGACAACGCCAATAGCTCTCGGATTGCTGACACCTGTTGGCTTTCCCATGCTCGTTCTTAAATGAGTTAAAAATGTGCTTTGCTCAGAAACTCAACAAGCATAGGAATAGCCAATAGGTCTCGCCTTTGGGACCTTATAAGTGTTTAGTTATCCAGCACAATATCCTTGGTGCAACAACATCAAGTGTTGCATGGCTAAACACTTATAAGGTTCCAAAGGCGAGACCTATTGGCTATGCCAATGCTGGTTCTGGAATGATTTTTTTTTTTCAAAAACCTTTATTTAAGGCATGCTTTGTTGAACAAGGCATGATGCCTAAAACCTTACAGGCCGGCTCCGTAAGATTCAAACCAAAGAAAGCATTATTGTCAACATAAAAATACCTATCAAGCCGTCAGCAATCACACCGGCGACTGGTGGTCCAATTCGAGTTACAGCGGTGGCTTACAGTAAACCCGCAAGTGGTGCAAACATTGTCCATCTCACTATCCTAAACAGTGTAACTAGAAACACCCTCCTACCCCCCCAATACCCACCCCCCCTACCGGGCCCATCCAGTCAAAAGGATCCCGTCACACCTTCCCAAACAGGGGCGACCTCCCGCTCCCCCTCCCGTCTGGGGGGGTGCAGTTCCCTCGTGGCTAACAGAAGAGGACACTGTCTGCGTAGAATCCAGGGCGCCTTTCCCAATCTCCTTGGTTTATTAACCACCATGCCTGTAATACCTACGGGAGTTTGGCATCCCTCCTTGTGCTGCGTATGTGGCCCTCCTCTGCCAACGCCCACTCGCTCAGATCTGCAGTCCAGCTCTCTACCAACGGCCCAGCTGGTGACAGCCAGTGAATTGCTATCCGCTTTCTAGCTATAACCAGGCCCAGCATCAGGAATTTCCGGCTAGTTTTGCGTTTTGGGTCCCTGGGGAGCAACCCCAGGAGATTCGAACGCAGTTCCAGGGCCACCCTCCATCCTGTTATTCTATTCAGGTCGTCTATGAAGGTTGTCCAGTATGTCTGTATAACGGGACACGCCCAAATAATATGTGGGAAATCTGCCGGGTCGTACCGGCACCTGGGGCACCGTGGACTCATCGTGTTATCGATAGCATGGAGGCATTTAGGTGAGAGGTAGGTCATCTGGACCATATTAAACATGATCAGTTTGAATCTATTGGAGACCGTCACTTTGCGGACCCCCTCGTGGATCTTCTCCCAGTCGCGTGGTGTGATCTCGTGGGGGCTCACCTCCTGCCACCTACTTTCTATTGGGAGTGGTGTACCCTGTCTGTCCTCCGCTCTGATCTCACCCAGTGAAATAGCGCCCCCTAGCTTGGTAGCCTGCTCCGGGTCCAGGCACGGCAACCATGCGGCAACCAAGAAATTGTCCAGCCCCTCAGGTGGCTCCCTCATCCTACACTGATAAAGCAGCGAGTAGTATTCCAGAAATTGGTCATTGACCTCCTTCTGCGAGTAGACTAGGCCCCCATCTGCCGTAGAAAGCGATACTATGGGGGATCCCCGGAGAGCCGGGTTGGCCTGTAGTGTAGTTCCTATTATCCCAATAGGCTCTGCGCATTGGAATAGTACCTTCAATAGTATAGGCCTAGACCAGACGTTAACTAGGTCTTCTATTGTCGATATTAGACTTAAAGTTTTGGGTTTGCCAGCTAGCTCAGAGTTCACTAGAAACTTTCTCGAATAGGCAAGGAGGAGTTGAACCTCCCTGGATAGACAAGAAGGGATTTAGTTTCTGACAACCATAGAACATGACAACTTTGCTCTCCCCTAATCAAGAGTGTATCTCGAGAGTCGTGTGAACAAAAGGCAACTTATTTTACTCAGTCAGTACGTGCATTCTTAGTCTCACCAGATTGTAGAGAAAAGGAAGAGACGGGCGTGTTCAATAAAAGATGTTCTTTATTGATCAGTCTCTTTTCTCATACAAGAGAAATGGATCGATATTATCGCAATACTTATGGTTAAGTAAAGTGCATACAATAAAAGCAGAAGTATAAAATAATACTGTAAAAACATTTATATGGTTTCTAAGCCATAAGGTGGTTTAAAATGAATAAAATAGATACATACACATATACATTTGACTAATCGTACTCAACTGGTGTTTCTAACTACGCCTACCCCGGTGTACCTGACCTAAGCCTAATACGTGGGCGGGAATAGAAAGTAGCAGTTTAAGTTAAGTTTGTTTTGCCAAGTGACTGACTCAAGAATTCTCTGCAAGGGGTTATTCAGTTCTGTTCACATAAGTAAAGGGTTGCACACCGTTGTTCAACCATAATTAACTTGTCATTTTAGACCAAATCTTTTCCGAGTGGCGTGCTCACTTTTTTACGTGCCCAGCCCACACTGCACGTGTAAAACATAAACAGCAAAATAGTGGGGTAATCCTTTAACCCCACTTCAGTGGCGACAGCCTCATTTTTCAAAGTGCATTTGCTTCCTTCTTTTCATCTGAAAAACTTTTTTCTTTCTCTTTTTTTCATCCAATCTTAATCCCAATGTAATCCGTTGCACAATCACTTTCCTTTTGATTATCTTTTCTTATTCGTATCCTCATGCAAGGCAAATGCAAATGCAAATTTCCCAGGTTTCTCATGTGATGGCGGGCCTTCCGAACCTCTCAACCAAAAACACGACTAAAGCATAGGTCCTTTCAAGCAGTTTGTTTATTTATCATGTCCAATGCATTTCGGACCCATCTGGTCCTTCGTCAGGGAACATACTGCAAATGACAATGAAGTTTGTATTATCAACCAACAATTATAACCATGGACTCAAATTCATTTTAAACTCTGTCGTTTTATACTACAAATCATCCCTAAGTAACATTCTAAAATGTCCTTTGTGTAACATGTTAACTGCTTGAAAGGACCTATGCTTTAGTCGTGTTTTTGGTTGAGAGGTTCGGAAGGCCCGCCATCACATGAGAAACCTGGGAAATTTGCATTTGCATTTGCCTTGCATGAGGATACGAATAAATAAGAAAAGATAATCAAAAGGAAAGTGATTGTGCAACGGATTACATTGGGATTAAGATTGGATGAAAAAAAAGAAAGAAAAAAGTTTTTCAGATGAAAAGAAGGAAGCAAATGCACTTTGAAAAATGAGGCTGTCGCCACTGAAGTGGGGTTAAAGGATTACCCCACTATTTTGCTGTTTATGTTTTACACGTGCAGTGTGGGCTGGGCACGTAAAAAAGTGAGCACGCCACTCGGAAAAGATTTGGTCTAAAATGACAAGTTAATTATGGTTGAACAACGGTGTGCAACCCTTTACTTATGTGAATTTGTCGAATTAGCCCCTAGGGGTTAGCACCCATTAAAACATTGCACTTTTTGAAAGGAAAAAAGAAGAAATATCGAATATTGAATACTTCATGCAAGGCGAAAAACTTTGGTCCACTGAGCGAGTTTGCTTTGAAAAAAGAGTCAGTTGAAGATGCAAAATAATGATTTAATATGACCTAATTATCGTGGACAGTTTATTGTTGAACATTTTTATGAGGTAGTATGTGCTGTAGAAGCCCGGTGTGCCGGAGGAGTGACAAAGTACATTCTCGTGTTTTATTATGTTACCACAGGGGATTATGGGAGGTGTAGTTTTCTCCCAGAAGGTTTGTTTACCCCAGGTGCAAATGATCGAGTGAGAGGAAAGGGCGGGTCGCAGTTACGAAGCCGGAAGGTTTTGTCTCTATAAGAAAGGGGAAAATGAAGTAAGGAGAGCGTCTATTTTCCACAAGAGAGAGGATGATGTTTTCAGTTAAGCAGCTATGCTGAATTTGAAGAACTGATGGAAGGGAGAGAGGGAGGTTTAAGAGGAGTTGGTCAGAGAAGAGACGGGAGCAGAAAGGGAAAATAGTAGATTTGGTGAAAAGGAGCAGGGAAGAGTGGAGGAGGAAGAAGGGGTTCGAGTATAATAATGCAATAAGAGTAGAGAGCTAACTGTGATGACCCGAAGGGAGAGTGCAGAAATATTAAAAGAATAATGGAAAACACGAAGGGTGACAGATTAACATGTTACACAAAGGACATTTTAGAATGTTACTTAGGGATGATTTGTAGTATAAAACGACAGAGTTTAAAATGAATTTGAGTCCATGGTTATAATTGTTGGTTGATAATACAAACTTCATTGTCATTTGCAGTATGTTCCCTGACGAAGGACCAGATGGGTCCGAAATGCATTGGACATGATAAATAAACAAACTGCTTGAAAGGACCTATGCTTTAGTCGTGTTTTTGGTTGAGAGGTTCGGAAGGCCCGCCATCACATGAGAAACCTGGGAAATTTGCATTTGCATTTGCCTTGCATGAGGATACGAATAAGAAAAGATAATCAAAAGGAAAGTGATTGTGCAACGGATTACATTGGGATTAAGATTGGATGAAAAAAAAGAAAGAAAAAAGTTTTTCAGATGAAAAGAAGGAAGCAAATGCACTTTGAAAAATGAGGCTGTCGCCACTGAAGTGGGGTTAAAGGATTACCCCACTATTTTGCTGTTATTCAGTTCTGTACCTTGAATCTAGGATGAATGAGGGATGGTATCTCTCGTCTCTGGTCTCGATATTCCAGGCTGCCTGCGAGGGCTACCCGGAAGCGCCGGAGCTGGATTTCTCGGCAGGAGAAAGCAGCGTCTCGTTCTCAGCGCGTCAGGAAGGCGGGGCTGCGCCAGCGGGGTCTGCTCTGTTCTGGGCTTCGGCAAGTCTGGCTGCTCCGGTCTCGTCACCACCGCGTGTGTTTGCTTAAGGCAATACCGGTAATATTTATAACTGTAAGGTTCCGATATTGACGTAAGGATGGACATAGATACGTCAATAAGGATGTCATACGACTTGGTCGTTAGCACATTCTTTTGCTGAAGTTCTCGATGAAATCAAAACAATGGCCGCAGGGTTTTTCCCACGTTGTCATAGGTTTGATTTGTTTTGAGAACTCCGTATGCCTTATCAGGGGCTGGAGGAATATCGCTTGTCTAATTAGATGGCAAGCGTTATGACCTAATCAGATAACACGTTCCTGTGCCGTAGTGTGGCTTAATCAGATAACTGTTTCTGCATCATGGGATGGCTGCTAGTTAACTTGTTAACCAGAACAGGGTCAGGAATAGGGGGATCGATACAGAACCTATAAGAATACATCACAGGCCAGCCAGGCCAATAACATCTGTTTTCAACATTATATGATCCAATCCTTTGTCTGACATCTGCTAAGCAAACAGTCAAATTGTTTTCATTCTGCTATCCACTGTTTACAGAGAACGGCAGAAAGGGGCCTCTCATACAATTCTTCAAGAAGAGCTTTGCAGTGGTTTGTTGAACAGGTTCTCAGAGCACCCGTTTTTAGACCTGGGGAAAAGGGCGGCTCTTACAAGAGAACGCGTTTCATGTGCAATAAAGTAGTAACATCACACATTTAAGAAATACAAACATACGCATGGCCATGAAGAAGACAGTAAAATAAATGCTTTTTGTTTTGATGGAATACAAATTTTAAAAATAGAAATGTTTGCATGTGTGACCTTCCTAGTACTATTATGTGTTCCTTTCTCACTGTCATGGTCCATTGCTTGTTTTTATTCCCACTTAAAGCCCTGCCTCACCCTGCATCACCCTGCATCTCTGACTGCCCATAGTAATCTTGGACTTCTAATTCACAAAGCTTATGTTTTCTGTAGTGTTTCCATCCAACCCCCCCACTCCATCCATCCATCCATCCCATCCATCCCCCCACTCCATCCATCCATTCCCCCACTCCATCCATCCATTCCCCCCACTCCATCCATCCATTCCCCTCATTCCATCCATCCATTCCCCCCACTCCATCCATCCATCCCCCACTCCATCCATCCCCCACTCCATCCATCCCCCACTCCATCCATCCATCCCCCCACTCCATCCATCCCCCCACTCCATCCATCCCCCCACTCCATCCATCCCCCACTCCATCCATCCATCCCCCCACTCCATCCATCCATCCCCCCACTCCATCCATCCATCCCCCCACTCCATCCATCCATCCCCCCACTCCATCCATCCCCCACTCCATCCATCCATCCATCCCCCCACTCCATCCATGCATCCATCCCCCAATCCATCCATCCATCCCCCCAATCCATCCATCCATCCATCCATCCCCCACTCCTTCCACCCCCCACTCCATCCATCCACCCCACTCCATCCATCCACCCCACTCCATCCATCCCCCCACTCCATCCATCCCCCCACTCCATCCATCCCCCCACTCCATCCATCCACCCCACTCCACCCCCCCACTCCATCCATCCATCCCCTCCACTCCCCCACTCATCCATCCACTCCACTCCCCCACTCATCCATCCACTCCATCCCCCCACTCCATCCATCCCCCCACTCCATCCATCCCCCCACTCCATCCATCCCCCCACTCCATCCATCCCCCCACTCCATCCATCCCCCCACTCCATCCATCCCCCCACTCCATCCATCCCCCCGCTCCATCCATCCATCCCCCACTCCATCCATCCCCCCGCTCCATCCATCCCCCCGCTCCATCCATCCCCCCGCTCCATCCATCCCCCGCTCCATCCATCCCCCGCTCCATCCATCCCCCCGCTCCATCCATCCCCCCACTCCATCCATCCATCCCCCCACTCCATCCATCCATCCCCCCACTCCATCCATCCATCCCCCCACTCCATCCATCCATCCCCCCACTCCATCCATCCATCCCCCCACTCCATCCATCCATCCCCCACTCCATCATCCATCCCCCACTCCATCATCCATCCCCCACTCCATCATCCATCCCCCACTCCATCATCCATCCCCCACTCCATCATCCATCCCCCACTCCATCATCCATCCCCCACTCCATCATCCATCCCCCACTCCATCATCCATCCCCCACTCCATCATCCATCCCCCACTCCATCATCCATCCCCCACTCCATCATCCATGTCCCACTCCATCATCCATGTCCCACTCCATCATCCATGTCCCACTCCATCATCCATGTCCCACTCCATCATCCATGTCCCACTCCATCATCCATGTCCCACTCCATCATCCATGTCCCACTCCATCATCCATGTCCCACTCCATCATCCATGTCCCACTCCATCATCCATCCGTCCCACTCCATCATCCATCCGTCCCACTCCATCATCCATCCGTCCCACTCCATCATCCATCCGTCCCACTCCATCCATCCATTCCCCCCACTCCATCCATCCATCCATCCCCCACACCATCCATCCATCCCCCACACCATCCATCCATCCATTCCCACCACTCCATCCATCCATTCCCACCACTCCATCCATCCCCCCACACCATCCATCCATCCCCCCACACCATCCATCCATCCCCCACTCCATCCATCCATCCATCCCCCACACCATCCATCCATCCCCCACACCATCCATCCATCCATTCCCACCACTCCATCCATCCATTCCCACCACTCCATCCATCCCCCCACACCATCCATCCATCCCCCCACACCATCCATCCATCCCCCACTCCATCCATCCATCCCCCCACTCCATCCATCCATCCCCCCACTCCATCCATCCATCCCCCCACTCCATCCATCCATCCCCCCACTCCATCCATCCATCCCCCCACTCCATCCATCCATCCCCCCACTCCATCCATCCATCCCCCCACTCCATCCATCCATCCCCCCACTCCATCCATCCATCCCCCCACTCCATCCATCCCTCCCACTCATCCATCCCTCCCACTCATCCATCCCTCCCACTCATCCATCCCTCCCACTCATCCATCCCTCCCACTCATCCATCCCTCCCACTCATCCATCCCTCCCACTCATCCATCCCTCCCACTCATCCATCCCTCCCACTCATCCATCCCTCCCACTCATCCATCCCTCCCACTCATCCATCCCTCCCACTCATCCATCCCTCCCACTCATCCATCCCTCCCACTCATCCATCCCTCCCACTCATCCATCCCTCCCACTCATCCATCCCCCCACTCATCCATCCCCCCCACTCATCCATCCCCCACTCCATCCATCCATCCATCCATCCCTCCCACTCCATCCCCCACTCCATCCATCCATTCATCCCCCCACTCCATCATTCATCCTCCCACTCCATTCATCCATCCCTCCCACTCATCCATCCATCCCTCCCACTCATCCATCCATCCCTCCCACTCATCCATCCATCCCTCCCACTCATCCATCCATCCCTCCCACTCATCCATCCATCCCTCCCACTCATCCATCCATCCCTCCCACTCATCCATCCATCCCTCCCACTCATCCATCCATCCCTCCTACTCATCCATCCATCCCTCCCACTCCATCCATCCATCCCTCCCACTCCATCCATCCATCCCTCCCACTCCATCCATCCCTCCCACTCCATCCATCCATCCCTCCCACTCCATCCATCCCTCCCACTCCATCCATCCCTCCCACTCCATCCATCCCCCACTCCATCCATCCATCCATCCATCCATCCATCCATCCCCCACTCCATCCATCCATCCATCCATCCATCCCCCACTCCATCCCCCACTCCATCCCCCACTCCATCCCCCACTCCATCCCCCACTCCATCCCCCACTCAATCCATCCATTCATCCCCCCACTCCATCATTCATCCTCCCACTCCATCCATCCCTCCCACTCCATCCATCCCTCCCACTCCATCCATCCCTCCCACTCCATCCATCCCTCCCACTCCATCCATCCCCCACTCCATCCATCCATCCATCCATCCATCCCCCACTCCATCCCCCACTCCATCCATCCATTCATCCCCCCACTCCATCATTCATCCTCCCACTCCATTCATCCATCCATCCCCCACTCTATCCATCCATCCCCCACTCTATCCATCCATCCCCCACTCTATCCATCCATCCCCCACTCTATCCATCCATCCCCCACTCTATCCATCCATCCCCCACTCTATCCATCCATCCCCCACTCTATCCATCCATCCCCCACTCTATCCATCCATCCCCCACTCTATCCATCCATCCCCCACTCTATCCATCCATCCCCCACTCTATCCATCCATCCCCCACTCTGTCCATCCATCCCCCACTCTGTCCATCCATCCCCCACTCTGTCCATCCATCCCCCCACTCTGTCCATCCATCCCCCCACTCTGTCCATCCATCCCCCCACTCTGTCCATCCATCCCCCCACTCTGTCCATCCATCCCCCCACTCTGTCCATCCATCCCCCCACTCTGTCCATCCATCCCCCCACTCTGTCCATCCATCCCCCCACTCTGTCCATCCATCCCCCCACTCTGTCCATCCATCCCCCCACTCTGTCCATCCATCCCCCCACTCTGTCCATCCATCCCCCCACTCTATCCATCCATCCCCCCACTCTATCCATCCATCCACCCCCCACTCTATCCATCCATCCACCCCCCACTCTATCCATCCATCCACCCCCCACTCTATCCATCCATCCACCCCCCACTCTATCCATCCATCCACCCCCCACTCTATCCATCCATCCACCCCCCACTCTATCCATCCATCCACCCCCCACTCTATCCATCCATCCACCCCCCACTCTATCCATCCATCCATCCCCCACTCTATCCATCCATCCACCCCCCACTCTATCCATCCATCCACCCCCACTCTATCCATCCATCCACCCCCCACTCTATCCATCCATCCACCCCCCACTCTATCCATCCATCCACCCCCCACTCCATCCATCCACCCCCACTCTATCCATCCATCCACCCCCCACTCCATCCATCCACCCCCCACTCCATCCATCCATCCACCCCCCACTCCATCCATCCATCCACCCCCCACTCCATCCATCCATCCACCCCCCACTCCATCCATCCATCCACCCCCACTCCATCCATCCACCCCCACTCCATCCATCCACCCCCACTCCATCCACCCACCCCCCACTCCATCCACCCACCCCCCACTCCATCCACCCACCCCCCACTCCATCCACCCACCCCCCACTCCATCCATCCATCCCCCCACTCCATCCATCCATCCATCCCCCCACTCCATCCATCCATCCCCCCACTCCATCCATCCCACTCCATCCATCCCCCACTCCATCCATCCATCCCCCCACTCCATCCATCCATCCCCCCACTCCATCCATCCATCCCCCCACTCCATCCATCCATCCCCCCACTCCATCCATCCATCCCCCCACTCCATCCATCCATCCCCCCACTCCATCCATCCATTCCCCCCACTCCATCCATCCATCCCTCCCCTGCCCCACACTCCATCTCTCCCCTGCCCTGCACTCCGTCCCTCCCCTGCCCCGCACTCCGTCCCTCCCCCGCCCCGCACTCCGTCCCTCCCCCGCCCCGCACTCCGTCCCTCCCCCGCCCCGCACTCCGTCCCTCCCCCGCACTCCGTCCCTCCCCCGCCCCGCACTCCGTCCCTCCCCCGCACTCCGTCCCTCCCCTGCCCCGCACTCCGTCCCTCCCCCGCACTCCGTCCCTCCCCCGCCCCGCACTCCGTCCCTCCCCCGCACTCCGTCCCTCCCCCGCCCCGCACTCCGTCCCTCCCCCGCCCCGCACTCCGTCCCTCCCCCGCCCCGCACTCCGTCCCTCCCCCGCCCCGCACTCCGTCCCTCCCCCGCCCCGCACTCCGTCCCTCCCCCGCCCCGCACTCCGTCCCTCCCCCGCCCCGCACTCCGTCCCTCCCCCGCCCCGCACTCCGTCCCTCCCCCGCCCCGCACTCCGTCCCTCCCCCGCCCCGCACTCCGTCCCTCCCCCGCCCCGCACTCCGTCCCTCCCCCGCCCCGCACTCCGTCCCTCCCCCGCCCCGCACTCCGTCCCTCCCCGCCCCGCACTCCGTCCCTCCCCCGCCCCGCACTCCGTCCCTCCCCCGCCCCGCACTCCGTCCCTCCCCCGCCCCCCACTCCGTCCCTCCCCCGCCCCCCACTCCGTCCCTCCCCCGCCCCGCACTCCGTCCCTCCCCCGCCCCGCACTCCGTCCCTCCCCCGCCCCCCACTCCGTCCCTCCCCCGCCCCCCACTCCGTCCCTCCCCCGCCCCCCACTCCGTCCCTCCCCCGCCCCCCACTCCGTCCCTCCCCCGCCCCCCACTCTATCCTTCCCCCGCCCCCCACTCCATCCATCCACTACATCCATCCACCCCCCCACTCCATCCATCCATCCCACTCCATCCACCCATCCATCCACCCATCCATCCATCCATCCCACTCCATCCATCCATCCATCCCACTCCATCCATCCACCCATCCCACTCCATCCACCCACCCATCCCACTCCATCCACCCACCCATCCCACTCCATCCACCCATCCCACTCCATCCACCCATCCCACTCCATCCACCCATCCCACTCCATCCACCCATCCCACTCCATCCACCCGTCCCACTCCATCCACCCATCCCACTCCATCCATCCGTCCCACTCCATCCATCCGTCCCACTCCATCCATCCGTCCCACTCCATCCATCCGTCCCACTCCATCCATCCGTCCCACTCCATCCATCCGTCCCACTCCATCCATCCGTCCCACTCCATCCATCCGTCCCACTCCATCCATCCATCACACTCCATCCATCCATCACACTCCATCCATCCATCACACTCCATCCATCCATCACTCCATCCATCCCCCACTCCATCCATCCATCCCCCCACTCCATCCATCCCCCCACTCCATCCATCCCCCCACTCCATCCCCCCACTCCATCCATCCATCCCCCCACTCCATCCATCCATCCCCCCACTCCATCCATCCATCCCCCCACTCCATCCATCCATCCCCCCACTCCATCCATCCATCCCCCCACTCCATCCATCCCCCCACTCCATCCATCCCCCCACTCCATCCATCCCCCCACTCCATCCATCCGCCCACTCCATCCATCCGCCCACTCCATCCATCCCCCACTCCATCATCCATCCCACTCCATCCCACTCCATCCCACTCCATCCCACTCCATCCCTCTCCATCCCACTCCATCCCACTCCATCCCACTCCATCCCACTCCATCCCACTCCATCCCACTCCATCCCACTCCATCCCACTCCATCCATCCATCCCACTCCATCCATCCATCTCCATCCATCCATCCATCCCACTCCACCCATCCCACTCCACCCATCCCACTCCACCCATCCCACTCCATCCATCCATCCTTCCTTCCATCTCCATCCATCCTTCCATTCATCCATCTCCATCCATGTCCATCCATCAATCCATGTCCATCCATCAATCCATCCATCCATCCATCCATCTCCATCCATCCCCCCATTCCATCCATCCATCCCCCATTCCATCCATCCCCCCATTCCATCCATCCCCCCATTCCATCCATCCCCCATTCCATCCATCCCCCCATTCCATCCATCCATCCATCCCCCCATTCCATCCATCCCCCCATTCCATCCATCCATCCCCCCCATTCCATCCATCCATCCCCCCATTCCATCCATCCATCCCCCATTCCATCCATCCATCCCCCATTCCATCCATCCATCCCCCCATTCCATCCATCCATCCCCCCATTCCATCCATCCATCCCCCCATTCCATCCATCCATCCCCCCATTCCATCCATCCATCCCCCCATTCCATCCATCCATCCCCCATTCCATCCATCCATCCCCCATTCCATCCATCCATCCCCCATTCCATCCATCCATCCCCCATTCCATCCATCCATCCCCCATTCCATCCATCCATCCCCCATTCCATCCATCCATCCCCCATTCCATCCATCCATCCCCCATTCCATCCATCCATCCCCCATTCCATCCATCCATCCCCCATTCCATCCATCCATCCCCCATTCCATCCATCCATCCCCCATTCCATCCATCCATCCCCCCATTCCATCCATCCATCCCCCATTCCATCCATCCATCCCCCATTCCATCCATCCATCCCCCATTCCATCCATCCATCCCCCATTCCATCCATCCATCCCCCATTCCATCCATCCATCCCCCATTCCATCCATCCATCCCCCATTCCATCCATCCATCCCCCATTCCATCCATCCATCCCCCATTCCATCCATCCCCCCCATTCCATCCACCCATCCCCCATTCCATCCACCCATCCCCCATTCCATCCACCCATCCCCCATTCCATCCACCCATCCCCCATTCCATCCACCCATCCCCCATTCCATCCATCCATCCCCTATTCCATCCATCCATCCCCTATTCCATCCATCCATCCCCTATTCCATCCATCCATCCCCTATTCCATCCATCCATCCCCCATTCCACCCGTCCATCCCCCCATTCCATCCATCCCCCCATTCCATCCATCCCCCGCTCCATCCATCCATCCCCCCACTCCATCCATCCATCCATTCCCCCACCCCATCCATCCCTCCCCCGCCCTCCATCCCTCCCCCGCCCTCCATCCCTCCCCCGCCCCGCCCTCCATCCCTCCATCCCTCCCCCGCCCCGCCCTCCATCCCTCCATCCCTCCCCCCCCGCCCTCCATCCCTCCCCCGCCCCGCCCTTCATCCCTCCCCCGCCCTCCATCCCTCCCCCGCCCTCCATCCCTCCATCCCTCTCTCGCCCCGCCCCATCCCTCTCTCGCCCCGCCCCATCCCTCTCTCGCCCTCCCTCTATCTCTCTCTTGCCCTCCCTCTCTCTCTCTCTCTCTTGCCCTCCCTCTATCTCTCTCTTGCCCTCCCTCTATCTCTCTCTTGCCCTCCCTCTATCTCTCTCTTGCCCTCCCTCTATCTCTCTCTTGCCCTCCCTCTATCTCTCTCTTGCCCTCCCTCTATCTCTCTCTTGCCCTCCCTCTATCTCTCTCTCTTGCCCTCCCTCTATCTCTCTCTCTCGCCCTCCCTCTATCTCTCTCTCTCTCGCCCTCACTATCTATCGCATCACCACAGCTTCACTCGGCACCACCACAGCATCACTCAGGGGCACCACAACATCACTATGCGCTACCACAGCATCATTGAACGTCACAGCATCACTCGTCGCCGCCACAACATCATTCAGAGCCACCACAGCATCAATCTGTGCAACCATTCAACAACTGATTCAAATATGTTCTCTCAATGTTTCAAGCTTTATTACAAATGTCACAAAAAGATGTTGATATTTAACGTCTGTTCTTGGATTTTGTCACAATAAAATGCGCTGAACATAATCTTCACAAAAGTTATTTACAAAAGTCTAGGCTATTGCCATTATAAATTACAATACCTTTTATTTAAGTATTAATTATTTAAAAAAATTAAAAGCCATTGTTATTTGTAATATCGATACATCTAAGTCACTTAAATACAACACATATTGCATTACAAATGCAATAGGTGTCACATTTGCGAAAGTTAAAACTATTGGCATTGTAAATGACAAAGCTATTAATTTCGCTATTTTCAAAACCAACACATGTAAAAAAATTGTCATTTACAATACCAATAGCTCAAACTTTCCTGATGCGAGACCTATTGCATTGAGAATGCTTGTTATAATATTCCCTGGTGTCTAGTGGTCTTCTTGCCTCCCTTTCCAGTGATACCTTTTACAAGACAATCAGTGCCTGGTGACAGAGATATGACCCCCGAGCACTGATAGAGTGAAACGAGCCCTTTGTACTATGCTGATACCTAATATCACAGCCAATTTTACTTTTGTTCTCTTTCAGCAAGGCAGGATCACCGTGCAAAAGCCACATCATATGAATGCCAGTGTTTGTGTGACTGCGAGTTCATGCAGGATTTTTGATCGGTCTCATACTGTGTAACTTTGATCTAGGGTGGTATACCTTTTTTAACATTTTAAGTTGTAGGAACTTAAAGTTGGATTCTATGCCTACTGTCCTGGAGTGGGAGATTTTGTAGTCCAAATTTTACTCAGTAACGAAGTCTAGGACCAGAACTCATTTGTCCCTGTAGCCCAAAAAAGGTGTCCAGTATATTACAATGGATAGTTCTATATATTTTAGAAAAAAACAATGCAGACAGTTTCTCCATTAAGAACCCAGCCTCAACATGGCCTTGTGCATTATCTCAGTCGAGCCTGTATGATTGCAATGCATTTTGAAATTGCAAGGAGTAGAAACATACCTGCCGTGTCTTATCATATTCAGACTATGTAAAAAGAAAAACCCTTACTCGTCATGTATTACATAGATTTATTCATAACCACAACACTGGAATTTTCTTTAGATGTTGCATTAAATTGAATTCATTAAAATATTTTTTTGAACCCCTTAAATTACCAAACTCCCTGAGATTGATTTAGTACCAGCTCTGATAAAACACAGTTAGAACTCTTTATTTACAAACAAATGGGCCTATTCACATACTTACGTGTATTACAAAACTATATGTTATACACACAAATAATGTTTAAAGTGCCTGAACCTGTTTTGAAATGTAGATTACATTTTCATAAACAGTCATTAGTCTCTCTGTGCTTCTCGAGCCTGTTTGGTTGAGAAAGTAAACTATTACATGATGCTCTCTTGATGTTAGAGGCATGCTCTCTTGATGTTAGAGGCCCATTTCCACGCTCAACAGTTCAAGAAATCAGTTCAAATAGACATCAGTTTGGTGACGAGCATCTGGTTACGTTCAATGGCTCCAAGTGCTCCTAGTCATTGGGTGCTCGCCTTCTTCGTTGAGGTGTTCAGTTTGATCCTGCTAAGAAATGGGTCTTGCAGGGAGAGCGGATTTTCTACGGACTTCAGAGGACTGCTCCGTTAGTGAGAATATGACCACATTTTGACCAGACTGATCTGCCCAATTTACTTAAGCAAAGTGCTTTAATATAGTAATAACCACGAAAACCGGAATTTTGATATAAGGGTAATTAAAAAAATGTATTTATGCTTTATTAACATTGCATATACAACTCCCAAAACAGTGCAGGTACATAGCAGGACATCAATCCACTGCAAGCATTATTGTACATCTCCTCCCCAGCCCACCCACGCTCATTTACATTCAACAATGTCTCCCCCACCTCGATCCAGATTCCAATTATTCCTGACATTGTGTTGAGCTTCTATCCTGTGAAGTTATTAAATAAGCTGTAACAGGGGCCCATACATCCTTTTGGCCTAGTGGCCGCTGGTAATTCTTCCTCACATATGTTCAATTGGTCCCTACAATACACAACATCCGCAGCCATTACTCTATCTTGGGAGCTGCCTTCTTTCCCCAGTGGATAGCCACTTGTCGTTTGGCTAGTAGTGTGGTGATGCTCACTAATTACGATTTCCTGGTTGTAGGGAGCCAACCAGTCCTAATAAACATAGCTGTGGGGTGTAGTCTACCTGTTCTGTCACCATTTCAGACACTGCATGTAGTACCTGTGTCGAAAACCGATATATTAGTGGATAGGCCCATGCTAAGTGCATAAAATCCCTCATCCCGTGCCTGGCGCAGTGGGAGTCATTGCAGAGCCCAATTTTTTTATAGCTTTAATGGTGTAAAGTAAAGTTTTAGCACATAAGTTAAGTGTATTAATCTAAGATTGCAATTGACAGTGAGTCTCCCCATGAGCCTGCAGCAGCCTGCTCAATCCTCCCGCGACAGGGGCACATCTAGCATGTCATTCCATCTGTTAAGGGCTGCCTGCGAGCCGTCCGTCGTCTTTCTTTTAAGTATCATCTAGATGAGATGTCTACACAAGCTGCTAGTTCGCATCACCTGCAGCGCCCCTATTTATCCTGTTCATCCGGCAAATGGGGGTATAATGATCTTAGCGCTGCCCTGATCCTAATATATGTAAATACCGCTAGGTGGGTCTGGGGATGTGTGGAAGAGGACTCTTCCGGTGTCAGAAATGTCCCATCCTGAAAGAAGTCCCCCAGTGTGTTTAGCCCTGCCATCGCCAGTGTTGGACCTGGCCTCGTGGCGTGGTTCCCCCTGTTCCTCAGCACCCCGTTAGCCTAGCCCTGCACCCCGAAACCCCTGGTCGTCCAGTTCCCTGTCCGCCCCGCGCCCTACACGACCCTACCAACGGATAACCATCCCTGCACTCTTCCCGGTACCGGGCGCCCACAACCTGCCTCGCCCCACAGGGCCACCGGCCGCAATTACCCTTCCCGAGGTCCCTGACTCCATAGCCCTTGCCTTACCCCAGTCCCAGCGAAACTTAGGCTGCAGACGCGCCATGCCCGGCTGGGGTGGTAGAGTGCTTCCTGAGTGAGATAAGACCAAGGAGTTTCGATTGCACCTACGGCCTCCCCTGGGAGACTGGTTTCTCTCACACCTCTGCCCTCCCCCTGTGGGCTGGTTTCGATCGCACCTCTGGCCTCCACGAGAGCTGGCTCCAGACCCTGCTGGGCGTCTGGGAATCCCCGGACGCATCTTCACAAGGATCAAAGGGCCAGCCGACGGAACACTCCGACGACCAGCCCCGAGGCATGAGATCTCCGCCTGCGAGGGTCCGGACATCAAAGGGCCACTGCGTTATATCAAGGCCCGCCCAAGAACTAGCGGGCAGTTGTATACTGGACAAGAGAGCCCTGCTGATCTGATCGCGGCTCAACCATTGTGGAGAAGACCGAACGTTAAAACTTATCGAGCCCTGCTGACGTTGTCGCGGCTCAGCCTCGTGAAGAAGGAACTGGAACCTCAGAGCCCTTCTGACCTCGTCGCGGCTCACCTTGCAACTAGAAGGACATTCGTGGAACACCCTGAGCCCTGCTGACGTGGTCGCGGCTCCTCAAGAACCAACAGACACTCTTGTTCACTCAGGATCGAGCCCTGCTGACCTCGTCGCGGCTCGAGGAGTACTCTGGTCCGGCTAGACCATCGACGCTATCAACCCGACCTGCTTCGAGAAGAAGTGAGTGGCGCAGCCAGTACGACCTCCATCTTCCGTATCCCCGGGCTCGAGGATTGAGAGCTGTGCACAGGTGACGCTTCGTGCTGGCCTAATACTGAGACTGTCCCGCTTTCCTACTCCTTACCACTGAGACTTTATGATCCCTCGATCACTTGTAAATACGTGTCCATTTCGCCTAAAACTCCACTGTGTGATAAAGAACTTGCTTACTGAAATCCACGGTGTGGTGTCCGTTAATAAGTGTGGTGTGAGCTCAGTGTGTACGATCTTAGACACGAAGTCCTCCCCGGCGAGGACCTCACGGTAGGTCTCGGCAGTATTCCTTGGAGAAGTGGGTCACGGAGTGGTCGGGAGAACATATCCTGCCCCTCTGGGGACGCCCCTTCTAACATTGGTGGCAAGCGACGGGATAAGAGCCTACGTCTAGAGATCGTACAGTAAAACGACTGACACACTACCTGAACGAAGACACAAGAACAACCGAAGAAAAGAGCAATCATGAGTTCCACCGGAACGAGCGAGAAGCCCACATTCCAAAAGGACCTTTTGGAAGATTATACCCACAGAGAACTGAAACAATTCTGCAAGGAGCTTCACATCGCTACCACAGGTTTGAGCACCAAGGAAGACTTCCAGAAAGCCCTAACAGCCTGGGTAGAGTCCGGGGCTCCCCTCCCCCCCACCAGAAGGAGACGGCGGAGAGGGACGGCCGCAGACCGAACCCAGCACCCAGGAAGGTGAGAGAACCGACTCCCTGGCCCGGAGTCCCAGCACGGAAAGGGGTCTGTCACGAGAGGAGCTGACAGACCGAGAGCGAACCCAAACCCACGAGCTAGAGCTAGCGCGCCTCAAGATAGGAGAGCTCAAGCTGGCCGAGAAAAAGTTGGCCGTCGAACAATTACGGTTACAAGGGGAACTAGAAGAAAAGAAGCTCCAGAGGGAGCATGAGGGAAAGAAACTCCAGCTCGAGCATGAGCGCAGCCTAAAGGAAATTGAACTGCAAGCAAGAAGTGAAGAGACCCGACCCCCGGGGAACCGAGAAACCCCTTCCCCGGTGGAGGCCAAAGTACACATCCCCAAGGATGTAGTAAAATAATACTACAAGGGAGACGACATCCAGCAGTGGCTCAAAGCGTACGAGGTCGCCATGACCTCCCACGGGTGCCCGAAAAGGATTGGGGGGCCGGATTGTGGGGGCGCTTCCTCAGTAAGGGAAGAGACACCATGCTGGACTTGCCCTCTGCCGTCCTGAATTATTACCAACACATGAAGGACGCTCTGCTATCCCGATATGGGCTCACTCCGGAGATGTATCGGCAGCGGTTCCGAGACTGCAAGAAGCTCCCCGGCACCACATGGGTAGAATACGTGAATTTCTACAGGCGGGCCTTGGAAGGGTGGATAAAGGGCAGCAAGGTGACCACCTTTGAAGGACTATTCAACCTCATCGCCTATGAACACCTATCCACAAACTGCTTTGTGGAACTGAGACAGCACCTTCTGGACAGCAAATTGACAGACCCACGGAAGTTGGCTGTCGAGGCCGATCGATGGGTGAACACCCGAGTCCCTAGGGGGCCCGTGGGGGACTATGGCCGAAACGAACAAGGGTCTTTCGGCCAGAGAGGAGGGGGAGGTCAAGGTAGGCAGCGAGGGTCCCAGTCCGGGCCCCAGCGTAGCCCCCTCCCCCACCCCCCGAAACCAATCCGGAAGCTCTCCTCCCGTTACTAGAGCAGGCAGACGGGGACCCGAGCCAGCATACCCGTCTTCAAATGTCGGCGACCAGGGCATTATGCCAGTGATCCTCAATGCCCCCTGAACAAGAAACCTGCTGCTGCGAGTCCCCCCCGTGCGCCAGATAGCCACAGTAGCTCTAGAAGAGGAAGAGATAGAGGACACAGAGGGGTGGGAACCAGCAGCCATGTCATTAGTCTCCCTCGGGGATAGGGAAATGGTCCCAGGAGCCCCCTGCCCGACGAGAAGTACCGACAACAGGTGACCGTCACCGGGCACCGCATAGGGGCCTTCCGAGACACAGGGGCCAGCATCACCGCAGTGCGATGTCACCTAGTCACAGAAGACCAAATTATACTCCACGCCTCCTGCCGGGTGATCTCAGCCGACAATTCCGTCGGCACCTGCCGAATAGCTCCGGTCCCGTTTGAGTGGGGCAGAGTCTCCGGTGACTTACGGGTAGCGGTCCGCACCGACATGCCCGTGGACTGTCTACTGGGCAACGATATGGAGAGCTCCCCGTGGAAGCAGGTGGAGCGAAGGACTCACCTAGAGATGGTGGGCCTGCCCGAATGGGCCTGCGTGAGCACACGAGCCATGACCGCCAGGATGTCCACCCCCGCGGGGGTGGAACCAGAGACCCCTAGCCCGGTCTCTGACGACCCGGAGGGCAGAGAGCGACCCGAGGTCCTCGAACTGCCTCCCGGCGAAGAAATTGACCCCAACGCAGGTCCCCTAGGCCCTCCTGTCGAACAGACCCCAAACTTGGACGACCTCCCGGAGTTAGCCCAGTGGCGCCGGGAAGGAGGACCTTCCCAAGAGGAATTCTGCCTGGAGCAGCCCTCCTGTCCTTCTCTAGTTGGACCGCGGCAGCAGGCTGCCGGTGACCAGTCCGGCTCCCACTTTGTCTATTGGGAAAATGGCTTCTTGTATAGTGAACAGAAGTCCGCCGAACTAGGGTCAGCCCGGGTGCTGGTGGTACCCCTACGTTTCCGTGGCTTCCTCCTGAACCTGGCCCATGATGTGCCCCTGGCGGGACACCTGGGACAAGACAAAACCCTTCACCGTCTGGTCACTCATTTTTATTGGCCCCGTATGCGCGCCGATGTGGAGACCCACTGCAAGTCCTCCCCCACGTGCCAGGCCAGCGGTAGAGCGAGTGGAAGCGCAAGGCTCCTCTCCAACCCTTCCCCGTTGTCAGTACCCCATTTGAACGGGTGGGAATAGACATCGTGGGGCCCCTGGACCCCCGGACCTACTTAGGCCACCGGTTCATCCTCGTCCTGGTGGATCATGCCACCCGGTACCCCGAGGCCATTCCCCTCCGAACGGTGACGGCCCCCGTAGTGGGGCGGGCCCTCATGGGGAACTTCTCCCGGGTGGGGTTCCCGTGAGAAGTGGTGAGCGACCGAAGAACGAACTTTATCTCCAAATACATGAAGTCCCTGTGGCAACAGTGTGGGGTGACGTACAAGTTCACCACCCCATACCACCCCCAAGGTAACGTCCTGGTTGAGCGATTCAACCATACCCTCAAGGGAATGATCATGTGTCTCGAGGAGCCCCTGAGGCGCAAGTGGGACATCCTCCTACCCTGCCTCCTGTTCGCCTACCGGGAAGTCCCCCAGAAATCCTTGGGGTTCAGCCCCTTCGAGCTGCTCTACGGGCACCCCGTCCGGGGACCACTCAGCCTGGTCAAGGAGGGTTGGGAGGCGGCGCCCCAGGATCCACCCCCCAGATGTGTTTCGATACATTCTGGCCCTCCGGAACCAGACTCGAAGGTTCCGGGAGCTTGCTGAGGCAAACCTCGAGGCAAGCCAAGAAGAAATGAAACGTTGGTATGACCAGAATGCCGCTCTGGTCGAGTTTCAGCCCGGCCAGCAGGTTTGGCTGATGGCCCCGGTGGACTCTTGTGCCCTTCAGGACAAGTGGACCGGGCCCTTCAAAGTGGTGGAACGCAAGAGCCAAGTCACCTATCTCAAAGATGTGGAGTCCCCCAGGAACCCCTTGAGGGTCCTCCATGTGAGCCGCCTCAAACCCCACTTCGTGCGGTCCGAGTTGGGTTTGCTCCTCGCCACCGACGACAGAGCGGAAGAGGACACGGAGCCTCTCCCCGATCTCCTGTGTGCGAAGAAAAAAGATGGCTCCGTAGAGGGAGTGAGTCTCTCCTCCTCCCTCACCCCCGAGCAACGCGAGGACTGTCGCCAGTTACTGGGACAGTTCTCTGACCTTTTCTCTCTCGTCCCGGCTTCACCGGATGGTGCGTCCACGATGTGGACACCGGGGACAGCCCGCCGGTACGGGGCAGAGCCTACCGCGTCCCTGACCAAGTCAGGCCTGCATCAAGGCCGAAGTCTCCAAGATGCTAGCCCTGGGAGTGGTCGAGGCCTCTGACAGTCCATGGGCCAGCCCTGTGGTCCTGGTTCCGAAGGCGGCCGCCCCCGGCACTGTTCACTTAGCTGAGGTTCTGTGAGGACTACCGCGGGCTCAACGCAGTCACCAGAACCAACGCACACCCCATTCCCCGAGCAGATGACCACCTAGGGTCTGCTCACTATCTCAGCACCTTCAGCTTGACCTGCGGGTACTGGCAAATCGCACTCACGGAGGGGGCCAGGGAGAAATCCGCTTTCTCCACCCCGGATGGCCACTACCACTTCCGGGTGATGCCCTTCGAAATGAAAAATGCCCCCGCCACCTTCCAGAGGCTGGTTAACCAGGTACTGGCTGGGTTGGAGGGATTCAGCGCCGCATATCTAGATGACATCGCGGTATCAGCTCCCAAAGGACCGAACACTTACAACACCTCTGGGAGGTGTTGATGGCCCTGTGTCGAGCGGGCCTCACCATCAAAGCCAGTAAAGGTCAGATCGGACAAGGGTCAGTGGTCTACCTGGGGCACCAGGTCGGGAGCGGCCTAGTGGCCCCCCTCCAACCCAAGATCGATGCAATCGTTGCCTGGGAGGCCCCCACGACCCAGATGGAGGTGAGGGCTTTCCTGGGGCCCACGGGGTACTACCGAAGATTCATAAAGGGGTATGGCAGCATCGTAGTCCCCCCTCACAGAATTGACCTCCAAAAAGCAGCCCAAGAGAGTTAGCTGGACCCCCGCCTGTCAGAAGGCATTTGAAGCATTGAAAGTCGCCATGTGTACTGCCCCAGTACTGCAAGCCCCGACTACTCCCGAGAGTTCGTGGTCCAAACAGACGCATCCGAGCATGGCATCGGAGCGGTCCTGTCTCAGAAGAATAAAAAGGGCCTAGACCAACCAGTAGCATTCATTAGCCGGAGGTTACTCCCTCGAGAGCAAAGCTGGAGCACCATCGAGCGGGAGGCCTTCGCGGTGGTTTGGGCCCTATAGAAGTTGAGGCCCTACCTGTTCGGTACTCACTTCCGGGTCCAAACCGACCACCGACCCCTCCGGTGGCTGATGCAAATGAGAGGAGAAAACCCCAAACTGCTATGGTGGCCCATCTCCCTCCAGGGGATGGATTACACTGTTGAGCACCGTCCTGGTGCTGACCACGCCAACGCGGACGGCCTGTCCCGGTTCTTCCGCCTCAGTGAAGAGAACCCCCAAGGGGATGGGTAGTTCTCTCTGCCTTTCAGCTGGGGGGACGCGTGTTGGACCTGGCCTCGTGGCGTGGTTCCCCCCCCGTTCCTCAGCACCCCGTTAGCCTAGCCCTGCACCCCGAAACCCCTGGTCGTCCCGTTCCCTGTCCGCCCCGCGCCCTACACGACCCTACCAACGGACGACCATCCCCGCATTCTCTTCCCGGTACCGGGCGCCCAGAACCTGCCTCACCCCACAGGGCCACCGGCTGCCATTACCCTTCCCGAGGTCCCTGACTCCATATCTCTTGCCTGACCCCGGTCCCAGCGAAACGTAGGCTGCAGACCCGCCATGCCCGGCTGGGGGGGTCGAGGGCTTCCTGAGTGAGATAAGACCAAGGAGTTTCGATTGCACCTACGGCCTCCCCTGGGAGACTGGTTTCTCTCACACCTCTGGCCTCCCCCTGTGGGCTGGTTTCGATCGCACCTCTGGCCTCCCCGAGAGCTGGCTCCAGACCCTGCTGGGCATCTGGGAATCCCCGGATGCATCTTCACAAGGATCAAAGGGCCAGCTGACGAAACACTCAGACGACCAGCCCAGAGGCATGAGATCTCCACCTGCGAGGGTCCGGACATCAAAGGGCCACTGCGCTATATCAAGGCCCGCCCAAGAACTAGCGGGCAGTTGTATCCTGGACAAGAGAGCCCTGCTGATCTGATCGCGGCTCAACCATTGTGGAGAAGACCATACTTTAGAACTTATCGAGCCCTGCTGACGTTGTCGCGGCTCAGCCTTGTGAAAAAGGAACTGGAACCTCAGAGCCCTGCTGACGTTGTCGCGGCTCACCCTTACAACTAGAAGGACATTCGTGGAACACCCTGAGCCCTGCTGACGTTGTCGCGGCTCCTCAAGAACCAACAGACACTCTGTTCACTCTGGATCGAGCCCTGCTGATCTCGTCGCGGCTCGAGGAGTACTCTGGTCCGGCTGAAACATCGACGATAGCAACCCGACCTGGTTCGTGAAGAAGTGAGTGGAGCAGCCAGTACGACCTCCATCTTCCGTATCCCCCGGCTCGAGGATTGAGAGCTGTGCGCAGGGTACGCTTCGTGCTGGCCTAATACTGAGACTGTCCCACTTCCCTACTCCTTACCACTGAGACTTTACGATCCCTCGATCGCTTGTAAATATGTGTCCATTTTGCCTAAAACTCTACTGTGTGATAAAGAACTTGCTTACTGAAATCCACGGTGTGGTGTCCGTTCATAAGTGTGGTGTGAGCTCAGTGTGTACGATCTTAGACACGAAGTCCCCCCCGGCGAGGACCTCACGTTAGGACTCGGCAGTATTCCTGGGAGAGGTGGGTCACGGAGTGGTCGGGAGAACATATCCTGCCCCTCTGGGGACGCCCCTTCTAACAGCCAGTATGCCGTGCACCTTCGGTTCATGGGTAACCGATATGGCCGGATGGGATGGAATGGGCAACTCTGGTGTGTATATCGGGACCTTACTCGCCCTGACACTCTGTGTCCGCCAACTTTTTGGTGTGTTACGCATGGTATTGATTTCCAGCCTAGTAACCTCTCGCTGCTCATATAGCAACACTGCTGTAAGGGTTATCGGGTGTGCATCATCGATTTCCACTGCTAAGTGTGGCAGATACTATGTCGGAAAGTACCAATAGTGCGAAAATTGCGCCTGTGCACAGTAACATATCTGGGGCCACAAACATCCCTTGCTCATAGGGCTTTGTCAGGGTAGCCCAGCTGCATCTAGCTTGTTTACCAGCCTACGCTAAGTGTATCCTGTGTTTTTGTAGGGTATTAAAAAACCTGTAAGTCAGCTCAATAGGGATGTTGACAAACATGTACAGAAACCAGGGCAGTATGACCATTTTCATGACTGCCCCTCTGTCAGCTAGTGAGAGAGGCAGCCGTATCCACGGGCTACTTTTTCTGCCAGCTTAGTCACTGCTCGCCAATAATTAAACCTGATCACTGTCTCTGGGTCTCTATGCACCCACACCCCAAGGTATCTAACAGGCTCAATGCTTCACTCCAATGGGTATTCCAGAGCAAGTGGTTCCATGGCTTGCGTGAGAGGGAATACTGATGATTTGTCTCAATTGATGCTCAGTCATTCGTACCATTCATATCGAATGTATTTGCCTATTAATGGTGCCAGCTGCATCTCTTGGTCTCGCACATATAGCACCATATCATCCGCATATAGGGAGATAGCCCATATCCAGTTGATGGAGAACTGCAAATAATGTCTGTTTATTATAGGCTGTTGAGTTGGTGGGCACACATCCAGACTGATTAGGCAGGACCAAGCTAGGAAGGAGTGGCTGGGAAAATTGCAGCTAGTATTTTCACCAGTATTTTGGTGTTTACATTTATGAGTGATAGTGATCTGTATGAGTCACACTGTTCCGGTGCCTTATTCGTTTTCAACAGAGTGACTATCAAGGCTTCACGGAGTGTCGGTGGTAGCGTTAATTTTTCATATTCTTTTGCATACATTGCATGTAGGTGCTGTGTCCGGGCACCTGCATATGCCTTATAAAATTCTCTGGGAAGGCCATCTCCCTCTGATGCCTTTCTTTTTGGCAAAGCATGTATGGCATCTGTCACTTCTTCAATTATAAATGGTTGTACCAAAATTTCTCTCTGGCCAGGTGAGAGCCACGCTAATGGTACGTGCTCAAGGTATTCAGCTATGTCCTTCCTCGTGCGGCCCATGCAACTGGCCATAAGAATCCATAAATTATGACAGAATGGCTTGGGTATCATAGCCTCTGATCCCACTGGCAGTCTCTAACTCCACAACATGTGCTTGTGACTGGAGTTTGGCTAACTTTGAGGCTAAGGTACGCCCTGGTCTTCCACCTTCCCCATAGGAGTGCGCTCTCCGTCGTCTAGACCTATCCTAATTCCACCAATATTGGATGGTCTGGGTTGAGGGCATAGCAATGTTCTAATGCTTTCAACATATCTTCTATTTTTTTCCAGCCGTGTGCGCAACAGCCGCAAGACCCCTGCCTGTACTCTCATGCACTCTCCCCCTATGGTAACTTTGAATGCCTCCCATAACGTTCCAACCTCACCCATGAATCCATCATTTTACTGAAAATACCTTGTAACCACCTCCTCTATACTTTCCCTGAACACTGGAGGAGGCCTATAGCCGCCACCGAAACGGCAGACACATGTACATAGGAATTTTAAAATGAATAAAACTGGGGCATGATTTGACAGTGTCTTAGGCATGTGAGCCACTTCTTTTATCCATGTACACAACTCCCGAGACACTAACCATTAATCCATTCGGGACCATGTGTTGTACACTGTCAAAATGAATGTCCCCTCTAGTGCCTCGGTTGCGTGCCCTCCTCGCATCCACCACCCCAAAGTCTTCCATGTTATTATGCATTACCTGGGCTGTCTGCTTCCCGTCCCAATCAGTAGTGGCCGTTCTATCTAGTATGGGATTAATGTACATGTTAAGATTTCACACCCCACCCACCCCCAACACCACCGCTGTATGTAGGGTTTTAAGACTTGCCCAGATCTTGGCATAAAACTCGGGCTCGTCAGTATTGGGACCATAAGTAGTGACAATCGTCAACCTAGTTCCACCCAGGCATTCTTCAGCTATGATGTATCTCCCTTGATCATCCGTCTCAGGGTGTGTGAGTTTAAATGAGGTTCCTTTCTTTATTAATAAGAGCATGCCCGAGGAGTAGGACGAGGCAACCCTCTGCGTACCATCTAGCTCTATTGTAAACTTGTCGGCTCTCACCAGATGTGTAGCTTTTAATAGTGCTATTTGTATTTTATTATGTTCAAGGTACGCAAGAACTTTCCTAATTTTTGCAGGTTTATTAAGGCCATGCACATTCAAGGGTAAAAATCTAAAATGGCCCATTTGTTGTGTCCCTATACTCTGTCATGTGTCTGTATTTCAAGGGTAGGTGGACAGGTTATACAAGAAGCATTCTGTTCTATTAATGTGATGCACTGCCCCTGCAATAAGAAACTACAACCCCCTCTACCTCATGCCCACTTCAGGATCCCAATCATGCTAAAGCCGTCTCATTTAACATCAACAGACCCGTAACCTCTCATTAACATTCAGGGTGCACCCTCTGAGGGTCACTAGAGCCCAATTTCCCCTCCACGTGGTTGGACGTGGCAGAGTGTCAATATGCAGACAGCACGTTATGAAAGTTGTAGACTTTATGGACCTCCATTGTCCACCCCACTTAACCTATTATACAGTCAACCATGCAAAAGGATATATATTATCTCAGCTGTAGCAGTTCTATCTCTAAATATCTGGGATGCCTGACCCAGTGTTGCACAGTTGCACAGTTCCATCTGTCCAAGAGCATCCCTCCTGTTCCAGGGCCAGCATCCCACAGGTGTTCCCCTGGCACGTAGCAGCACATACCAGTGACTCAGTGTCCTCATACTCTGCTCATTGCACCGTCGGGTCCCCATCCATTCTGTGTGCTGCAAGTGCCAGCCTTTGACTTGATGTAGTCAATTGCAGCTTTGGGAGTTGTAAAAATCCTCTGCCCATCTCCAGAATCTTTGCCCAGCCTCCCCCGGTAGAGCATAGTGCATGGTATATTCTCCACCTGAAGTTTGTTTTTCACGGCCACAAATTATTTATGTGCTGCCTGGACCGTCGCTGTGAACTGTGGGGAAAAACGCATGTCATTGCCCTTTTAGTGTATGGTTTGCTTCTTTTGCGCCAGCTGTAGCAGTGTCCCAGTCTTGGTAATTTAACTATTTGGCCACAGTGGGACGTGGTGGAGCACCTGGGTGGGGGCGTGTCATCAGAGATCTGTGCGCCCTCTCTACTATCTTAACCGCAGACACCTGCTCTGCCCCAAAGATCTCTCGTAGCATGTTTTCTACATTATGCTCCATCCTACCACTATTGGTTGATTCGGGTGGTGCGAAAATTATTAGGGTGTGAGCGCACCTCTAAATCTTCGTTTTGGTCTGTATTACAGCTAGCACCTTCTCAATATTCAGACATTTTGCGGTCACCGTCCTCAGCCATTGAGATGTGCTGCTCTTCCTCCTCGCAGCCTGTTTATCCCACTTACCCACCGTATTATCTATGTGCAGAATAAGGGCATCGATTTTGTTTTTCCCATCTACTGATTGTAGACTTTGCTGCATAACTAACAACATGGTCTCTAGTGCCGTGGCCCCTTGAGAGGAGGACTCCTGCTCCAAGTCTGTGAGTGCATGCTAATGCGGGCCGCCCGGCCTCGAACATGAGCTGTGATTGATGTTTTCTTTATTCTGACTGGGGCGTGCAGTGTTGATGCTTCCGTTGTCCCGCTCCTAAGTTACCAGTTACCAGTTAGGAGGCTGAGTTAGCAATTTTCACTCCTTGATGCAGTCCGTTCTGTCTCCAGCCCTCTATGCACCTTCCCCTCCTTGGGGCTTAGCTGAGGCACTCCGCTGAAAATTATGACTCCTCTTGGCAGGCGGCGTTGTCCTCCACCCTCTGCACCATAAGAAATACAGCAGCCACGTGTTACAGTGAATCTCGTTCCTAGGCGCCACTCGCCTGCAGTTGTTATGTTATGGTACCACAACTTGTATAGCGCTAACAGCTGCCCCAGCAAAGGGGCGTCACGGCGCTGACAGCAGAGCAACTGACACATGCGGGTGGAACTGATAGGACTATGGTGCAGGGAAAAGGTGAGTTTTAATGGCCTTCCTAAATTCTAGGTAGTTGTTAATGTGAGCTGGAAGTGCATTCCAGAGGAGGGCCGCTCTACTACGAAAGGAGCGGCCTCCAGCGCGTGCTCTCTGTGTTCGGGGGACCACTACCCAGTTTGACCCAGTGAGCGGAGATGACGTGAGGGAACGTATGGCAAGAGTAGGTTGGCCAAGATGTTAGGGGTGGTCAATTTCAAGACTTTGAAAGCAATGGATAGAGCTTTGTATTCAATTCGCCTGGCCACGGGCAACCAGTGAAGATGACGAATGGCGTCAGACACTGGGCAAGACCTGCGCAGACCTAGAAGGGTTCTTGCTGCAGCATTCTGTGCCCTTTGCAGCCTCAGAATGTCAGCCTTATTGGACCCCAGATACAGAGAACCGGCATAGTCCAGTCTTGACATTACAGACGCCTGAATGATGACCTGTCGTATGGGTGCATTGAAGAAACCCACTCTGGGTCTAAGCCCCCGTAGTAGTCCGAAGCAGTTCCCTGACACTTTTTTGGGTTGGATTAGGAAGTTGAGGGACGAGTCTAGCATCACCCCCAGATTTTTCACAGCCTGCTTGGGGGTGGGGGCACTACCAAGGCTTGCGGGCGACCAGCGTTCACTCCACTGACCATGGTCTTTCCCCACCAACAATACCTCCGATTTGCTGGCAATCAACTGGAGACAGTTGGCGGTCATCCACCCGGCAACTGCCGCTAGGTCGTCCTGAAACTTAAGGGCGTCCCGCTCGGTGTCATTCGATAGCGCCACTACCAACTGTGTATCGTCGGCGTAGGAGACCATGGTCTGTCCTCTGCTCTTAGTTACTGCGGCCAGGGGTTGGACGTAAAGAATGAATAGCAGGGGACTGAGGGAGGGACCCTGGTGACGCAACAGTTTGGCATGGGACACTGTGTCAAACGCGGCACTCTGATCCAAAAGAACCAGTGCCACGTTCGACCAGGGTCCACTGGCGACCAGAGGTGTTCTGTCACAGCCAGGAGAGCAGACTCTGTGCTGTGACCTGGTCGGAAGCCATTCTGGGAGAGGTTCAGCATGTTATTCATAGTCAGAAAGTGTGACAGGAGGGAGTTGACATAGGCCTCCGTGATCTTTGCCGCCCAGGGGAGCAAGGAGATAGGGCGGTAGTTCTCTGGTTTGGCCGGGTCATGAGAAGGTTTTTTGAGCTGGGGTATCACCTTGGCCTGTGTCCATGCCCTGGGCACGGTGGCCGAGGCAAGTGAACCCGTTTATCACCAGGCCCATAGAGGATATAATTGTAGGAAGCACTTTCCTAAGTTGGTCTGGTTTGAGGGGGTCTGCAGGGGAGCCTGACTTGACTTTACTGCACAGTGCTCGCAGCTGGTCAGCGGGTATAGGCGGAAAGGCATCCAAGGTATTCGCCTTTTGACAACACCGTGCCCCCTGCTTGCTATTATGTGCAGTTGGAAAGGACTTGAAGATGTTATGCACCTTCCTAACGAAGAAGGTGGCAAGGTTCTCACACTGCTCATTGGACTTGATGGTCGGCCCAGCGGCGGTCTGCTGGGATTGAAGGCTAGAAAGGATCGAGAACACGCTCTTTGCTGGGTTATCACTCTTGCAGATTTGATTGGCGTAAAATGCCGCCCGAGTCAATTGAATGGCCTTGTGGTACCTCTTAATCACCGCCCGGTAGATGTCCTTCGCGGTGGGATTGAAGTCCCTTCTCCATATGCGCTCCAGCCTCTTACAGCTCGTGCGCATATCGGACATTTCGCCATTATACCATGGTCTAGTTTTATATTTGCGGTTAATAGACCATTTCTCAGGAATTAGGCTGTCTAACGACTGTCTGATCCAATTGGAAAACACCCTGTATGCCTCGTTGGGATCAACCGGCAGACACGGGCAAGTAACCGAGAGACAGGCGTCGAATTGTTGCTAATGTTTCGTAGGCTCCCGTCACTCTCAGCTCTGCTCCCGCTGTGCTAACTAAGAGTCCTCTACAGTTAAGAAGCGCTCTACTCCAATAGTCTTATGCAGGGAACTCCTGCCTTCTTACTGCCACTTCGGGCCCTGGTCCTTGCACACTGCTACGATCCTGCCCTGACATGCGTCGTTTCATGCCAATCTTCTCAAGCGGATGTCCCTATGCACCAGTGGTCTTGTAATCCTGCCCTAGAGCAGGGCTGCCCTGCCCTCCCCTCCCTGATATGTGCAGTAATTTGAGGTGAGCCTCTCATGATTAGGATTAAGAGTTGGAACAAAAAAGATTCAGAACAATCAAGATTGCACCCCAAATGTTTTCTCAGTTGAAGGGTTTCTCTAGGAGACCCAACACTGTCGGATAATTTCCTCTCTTTGAGCAAAAAAAAAAACCCAGTCCCTTTAGCTCTCACCAGGATGAATAACTTGGGTTTATAGCTTGGATCTCCTCACCGTTCATTTCTTTTTCGGTTTTCTCTCCCTGGCTCACTATCTGTTTGATGCTGCCACTTTCCCTTCTGCTTCCAGCTGATCTTTCTAATTTCACTTTCCTGTTATTTCTGCTATTCCTCTCACTTTTAATTACCCTTCCCCTCCTCTACCCCTCCCCACTTCCAACTGCCTCGAACTTAATCCTTCATCCTTTTCTTCCACGTTCTCACTTTTCATCACCTCATAGTTCTCATGTGCACTTCCCTCTTTGTTCTGCTGAGTCTCATATGTACATTTTTGATTCTTGACACGCAGGGGAACTTAGAACCACACTCTGCTGACCGTACCTTTAGTAAACTATGTCAAAACAGTTGTCCATGTTTTCTGGTTTCACTTTGAACAAATCAGCCAATAAGTGGTCTTTCCTCACCAACAATACCTCCGACTTGCTGGCAATCAACTGGAGACAGTTGGCGGTCATCCACCCGGCAACTACCGCTAGGTCGTCCTGAAACTTAAGGGCTCTCCTTTTGACTTCAGATGTTAATGATTTGTTTCTACCTCTTTAACCCCTTCTATGCTCATGATAAGGTCAGCTCGTCATGAGCGTTACCTGCGCTACGCGGATGACGAGCTGACCTTGTCACGTAACGCGGGATTTTTAAAATCGCAGCGCGCAGCAGGAAAACAGCTAGCGCACATGCGGTTTAGCAGAAAGAACATGAAAGCTCGGCTTGTTATGGGCTCGAGGTTCCATCAGGACCTCGAGATGAGCTAGAGCCAGGCTTCAAGCTCGAGCTTTCAGTGTCTTGCCAACCCATGACGGTGTTTTGGCATTTGAATTGTGCAACTGCCGCAATCATCATGAAAATGTTTTTATTTATTTATTATGCAGAAGCATATCACCTTGGGGCATCAAATTATCTGTCACTGCCCTGAAAGTAATAGTTTTTAAGCAATGATTTAGAAACATTCATGCCCTCCCTACGGCCCTAAAAACCATGTGAATTGTGAACTAAGAGGCAAGCCAATTGTCATGTGCTCCTCTACATGTGGACTATGTTATTTATTACTTTGAGTGACATTATAGCACCTTATATCAAACGCAAGAGAGGTTATGTACAACACAGATCCTTAACTCACGTATTTAAAGGTGCAGTCTTATTCAAAAATGAAGAAATGAAGAAAATGAAGCCCAGCAATATTTTCCCAGTATTACACAGTTTGGTCAAGCTTGCAAGCCGGGAATGATCCAAGTTTTTCTTGTTTCACATTGTGTAATTCAACTACTAGATGAGGACCTCTTTCTTGCTACTTCTTTACATGAACGTTTAATGTTTTGTTGTTAATGCTTTGTGCACGAGTTTAGAGTGTGGGTGGCAGGCTAAAGCCTCATGAAAACTCGGCTCGTTTTTGATTCGAGGATCAATGGGGACATCAAGCTGAACTAGAGCCCGGCAGGCATCTAACTGGAGCCTAGTTCAGTTCACCTACCTCTAAATGTATAGCAATTAGTTGTGATGCACACTAGAGCTAATATGACTTAAACTCCACATGTGACATAAAAATTGACCACTTAAATTTTGCAGCGGTGATACCAAATTATGCGGCAGGGTCTACTGAATTATGAGGCATGAAAAGGCAGATAATACAGTACATTGTGTGATGGTATTAGCGCATTATTTTGTTATTTTTACACTTTAAAAAATCTCGCAAATTTTCCACTTCATTTGAACCAGTATGACCTCCCAAATACCGCAATGAGCAGCAGAAACCTGACCAATCAGCCTTCGCAAATGACCTTCCACAACATAGCAACACATGTTGCTGTGTCGTTAGTAACTTTTGATCCTTTGAGTTAGAAACTACTTTATTTCTGTTAAAATCTCAGATTATGCAGTACATGATGGCTTATGTGGCAACTTCGGTAAATATATTATATTATTATACAGGAAGCAACACCACTGCGAAAATCACATCATACTAGTGGCCTTGCATACAAGTTAATTTTAACGGCGCCCTCAAGATAATTGTAATAAAGTATAATGGTAGTCACGAGGTAAATCCAAGTAGAGATTTATTTAGAAGTTACAGGATCATAGATGTTGGTTACAAGCAGAATGATGGTTGGTTCAAGATCAATTCAAGCTGGCTCAAGGCCCCACCAGGAGCTGCATATTCACAGCTCAGCCCACTCACACCAACAGTCACTCTTCCAGTCCACCAGGCATACCAACATTCCACACTGTCATCCGGCATTCTAAGGTTCTTTGTTCTTTTCCTCTGCCGAATTCTCCCCTTACCCTTTACCAATACTGCGTCCTTCCACTCTTCCCTTCCCAAGTTTCTCCCCCCACAACCTCAACCCACTGCCTCTCCCTTGACTACGCACGTGATTATCTGACTCTCCTCTCCCCTACTTTTTCCTTTGCCCATTATGCCTCCTCTCAATATCCCTTCCCCCTCCCAGGATCTCTCTCTATCTAAACATGGTCCCAACTCCTGGTCCATCCCGTACCCTCCCAATATTTCTAAACACGCTAGGAAAAAACTCAAACACAACCTCCTCATTCGAAATCCGGAAACACTTATTGTTGACAACTATTACAGCCCTACTGCCCCCATTAAAACGAATTACATCTTCTACTCCAAACGCCCCTCTAAATGGAAAAGAATCTTCACACAACATCTCCCAGTCACTAAAACCTCCAAAATACCCCATGGCGACAAACTTTCCACCACTCCATCTCCAACCTTTTGTGGTGAAATCAACATCTCCATTTTCAAAACTGGTAACATCCTCATCCAAGCGTCCGTACCCCATCTTAACACCTTCGAACTCCATTTCAGATCCTTGGCCATCCAACTTTCCAATTCCACCAACAGCCCCCATACCTTCCACCTCCTCTCTCCCCACCGACCCTGCCCCACCAGCCCTCCTCTCCCGCCCCTGACCTTTCAACATCCAATGACACTATGCATACGTTGTCACCTATCCCCTCTTTCCTCACTATGACCTCCACTCTCCCCTTGATCCTCCCCTCAACCCCTCACTCCCAATCCCCCTTGCTCCCAACCAGCCCACCCATTCCCCTACCTATTACTCCACCCTCCTGGCCCTCTTTCTCTGTCTCCCCTTCCATTCCTCCTATAACCCCCCCTCACTCCTCCTCTCCCAACTCATCCTCACTCACGCAGAATCACAATACTCCTCACCCAGATTCCCCTTCCATTCCTCCTCCATCCCCCCTCATTCCTCCCCTCCCAATTCAGCCTCACACCCTCTGAATCACACTACCCCACACCCTTCTTCTCCCAACTCATCCTCTCCCTTCCTGAACTATACTCTTCCCATTAGCTCCCCCCTCACTCCTACACCATTCCGCAACTGTACCTCCTTGCTATCCCCAAACTTCTCTTCCACAGAGGTCTCATCTCCCCTCTACCCCGACATGCCACTCCTTCTCCCTTTTAACTACAGCCCTCCCTGCTCTCCTGCCTGCCTCGGCTCATCCCCTCCTCAGAACAGGCCTCCTGCCTGCATCTGCTCACTGCCTCCTCAGAGCAGACCCCCCTCTGCAGCTAACTCCGAACCCCATTTGTCCTCCTCCCCCCCACACTCTATTTACTCCCTCACTCTTATCTCAAACTCCCTTCGCAACATCGAACTTAACATCTCCACTCTTACCAGAGATCTTACTAGTCTTAGGAACGATTTCCTCAACCTCAAATCCAGCGATCCCCGTCCCCGAAGAAACACCGCTAGACCCGGTCTAATAAACCCCACCACCTCCAAACGGTGGAAAACGACTCCCTTGCTTTGCCGGGCTCAAAGACCACTCCGCACTACTTGCACCCTCTCTCACCGGGAGATCTCTGACCTTCAAAATTCCTACCCTCCATACTCATCTACCATGAACACGCCTCCCCCCTTCTCAAACATCCCCGTCATATTGGGGACTAGTCGTATTCCCCTTTCACCTGTCTCACCTAGACCCCCTCCTCTTCTCACCTCCATCCATGCCCTCCCATCTCCCAAACCCACTCCCAAACCCCTCACCTGCATGCTTGTTAACTGCCGCTCCGCTGCCCGACATGCCATAGAAATCTCTGAAACCATCCTTAGCGAATCCATCGACATTGCGTTCCTTACAGAATCCTGGCTTAATGACCACTCTACAAGCATTCTTGACATACTCTCACCCCCGGGCTACTCCATCATTAGGAAAGATAGACCCATCCGAAAAGGCGGTGGTGTAGCTATCATCTTTAAAGACGAATCACAGCTCTTCCTTATCAATAACGCAGAATATGCCTCCTTTGAATACCTCGTAGCCGAACTCAAAATACAGGGTTCTCCCCCCATCCGCCTTCACAATATATATAATCCACCTGGAAATCACTACCCATTCATTGATGAGCTATCTAACCTTCTTACCCAATCCTCAATTTCCAAATCTAAAAACATCTTCCTGGGAGACTTTAATCTCCATTGGAATGATACTAAAGATCCCTCAATCTCCCTCCTCTCTGACCTTCTCGAAATTAATGACCTCAATCAAATCTGTCAGTCGCCAACCCATTCCAAAGGAGCCACCCTTGACGCTATCATAACCAGCAAAGATCTAGCCCTCCTATCTAACATCATTCCCATTGACTGGTCCGACCATCACCTTATCCTGTTCACCATAACCACCTCTGTCTCCCCCCCTCCTTCCAAAACTATTAAACCCATGAAACTGATCAGAAATCTCAGTCTTATCCCTCCCGACTTACTTGAATCCAAACTTCATGCCCAGCTTCTCGCTATCCCACCCTCCCTTAACACGAATGAACTAACCGAACAATATAACAAAGCTGTCACTGCTACCCTTGACCTTCTTGCGCCTCTCAAACTCAAAAAGCAAAGAAATATCCCCTCCAAATCATGGTTTAACACAGACCTTAATAATGAAAGACGTAGACTCAGACTGACTGAAAGATTATGGAGACAGCACCCCTCTCCTTCTAACCTGACCCGCCTCAGACTTGCTAGATCGTCCTATAAAAAACACATCTTTAGACAAAAAACGTCTTTCTTCAGATCACAACTAGATCAAGCTCAGAATAGGCCAAGAGAACTATTCAACATTGTGTGCAATCAAACTACTTCCGCCCCCCCTGTCCCACTGGCCTCGACAACTAGATGTGAAGAAATAGCTCTCTTTTTTCAGACAAAATTAAACTTATTGAGCAATCCTTCCTCTCTATTGTGATCCCTCCCACCAATCCAAACATCTCTCTTAATATCCCACTCTCCACCATAACTCCCCCTACACCCACTACTGCCCATCAAAACTCTGATCTCCCTCACCCCCCCTTGCCCTCCAATTTCCTTGACTCCAATCATCCTAACTCTCTTACTAAAAATAATGCCACGTGGCTTAACTTCCAGCCAGTCACTGAAAGAGACGTCTTTAACATCATTTCCAAACTCAAGCCTTCCTCCCACACCAAAGACCCTCTCCCCTCCAAACTTGTCCAAAACCTCAAACACATCATCACCCCTTACTGGACCTCTATTATCAACAGCTCCCTTGCCACTGGCTGTGTCCCCACTTCATTGCAACTAGGCCAAATCACCCCCATTATCAAAAACCCTTTGGCAGACCCAAACGACCTTAATAACCTTCGTCCCATCTCCAACCTTCCCCTTCTTTCTAAAGCCCTGGAAAAATGTGTCCTTCTCCAACTAGAAAGACACATTGAACACTTCAACTTACTAGACCCCTTCCAATCTGGCTTTAGGAAAGGATGCAGCACTGAAACCGCCATGCTAAACATTATTGCCGACATCCACCACTCACTTGACAATGGTGAATCTAGCCTGCTGATCCTCCTTGATCTCTCTGCAGCGTTTGATACTGTTAACCACTCTGCTCTACTAAATGTTCTTAGAGATCGATTCGGCCTGAATGGTACGACACACAAATGGTTTGTCTCATACCTACAACACCGTTCTCAACCAATCAAAATCCAAAATTGCCTATCTAACCCTACCTCCATCTCCTTAGGAGTTCCGCAAGGATCCATCCTCTCTCCCACTCTCTTTAACCTTTTCATGGAACCCCTCACACTCATTCTTAAACAAGCCGGGATCAACTACCATCTCTATGCTGACGACACCCAACTCTATTATAAGATTAAAACTCATGCCGACATCCTTCAACTCAACAACACTCTCATCAAGATCCAATCCTGGTTCCACAGTAACCACCTCAAACTCAACCCTAAAAAAACTGAAATCATTCTTTTTTCCCCTAAAAATAACCAGCTCCCCATTCAGAAGTGGATCTCTGACCTTAACGCCCTCAACTGCTCCTTAACTTTGTCCTCCTCAGTCAAATCACTAGGGATCTCCCTGGACAACCTCCTAACCCTCAAGGTTCACATCAATAATTCTGCCAAAGGAGCCCTCTTCACTCTCCGCCACCTTAAGAAAATCAAGCCCTTCATCCCGATCGATGATTTCAAACTAGCAGTCCAATCCCTTGTTCTTTCTCCCATCGACTATGGCAATGCCATTCTCACCGGAATTCCCAAGATCCACCTAGCACCTCTTAAATCTGTGCTTAACCTTGCAGCTAGGCTTACCTCAGACTGCAAGCGATTCAACCACATATCCCATGCCCTTAAAACCCTTAAATGGCTCCCCATTGAAGGTAGATCCATTTACAAAACGGCCTGCATTACACACAAAATTCTCCATCAGAATACACCGACCTACCTCGCTAGCAAACTCACTAAAGCCGGTTGCTCCCGCTCCTTGAGAAGTACTAACACCCTCCTTCTTATCCCCCCCCTTCAAAAAAAGAAAACCACCCAGTCCAGATCCTTTTCTGGCAACGCTCCTTGCATTTGGAATGCCCTTCCAACTGACCTTCGCTGCAACCCTTCCTACTCTTGCTTCAAAAAAGAACTCAAACTACATCTCCTTAATAAATACTGGGGACCCTAATCCATATCTGTTCTCTTCCACTGGCTACATCTGTCCGACCCTAGATGCATTCACCTTCCCTTGTTTTTAGCCTTACTCGCCCTTTCTCCTCGTCACTTCCCCCTCCCTGTTTACCGCCTCCACTCCTCCTTGCTCCCCCCTTCCCTTGTCCACCCTCAGCCCGCATCCCCTTCAACCCCCTCCCATTTCTACCCCTCCCGCTTCTCTTCCTTACCAACCTAACGGACCACTAACCTTCCTATCCTGACCCTGCAATTTTCCGCTTTTTTTCAATTTGTGCCTTTTGATATGTTTGATTTATCACATCTTACACATTTTGTTGTGCTTATTTCCCATATTTATCTTTTTGAAATCTGTCAGACGGAGACTTTTATGTTGTTTATTTACATTGATGCTATGTATGTCCCCTGTTTTATTGACCTTTCTTGTCTCTAAAATTGTAAAGCGCTCTGATACCTCCGGGTCCAGCCAGCGCTATATAAAACCTCTAAAATAAATAAATAAATACATACACACATGCAAAGTGGCTGAGCTGCTGTAAATGTAAGCACAACAATAATGCTAATTTTTGTTTCCCTTGCCTCGGCCTGCATTTTGAGACAGTTTGGTTCCTCCTCATCCAGTTCTTTAACACAAGCTCAGCAGTTCTTCTTCCTCCATAAAAGTGTCCAGGTCAGATGTATTTTCTGAGGCTCACATCTTCTGCCGTGGATTTATGAGTGGGAATCATGGAAGAATGGCAGCGTGCCACTTTTAATAGAAAATGTATACTATTTCCTGCCTTGGGAGCGACTTCACCACACCCTGTTACAGTGTGGAACTTTTACACCCACCTCCTTTCTTGTATGAACGGGTTGACTGAGCTTTAATTGCTTAATAGCTGAAACTGAGGGTGTACGAGGCTTCTACACATTATACACTGATGTCTGTCGACCTCACGTTTTTGGATTACATGGTTTTAAAGGGACAATGTTCAAGTTTGTCAAGATTCATATGTACCATGCATAAAATGCCGCACATATTGTCCTGGTTTTAGCAGTGAAACTCTGTGTTTGCATATTTATATATAAGCTAAAAAGTGATATTGTGGATCTCTCCTAGAATTACCTACTAACTTTACATTTAGGAACAATTTTACAAATTCCCTAAAGAAACATTGTGGTTACGAACTGGAATTTGCCACCTAATGTTAGCTTCTTAACCATAAGTTGCATTCGCTCCATGTCTTCCTTCTGACCTCACTTGATGATAGCATAATGAATGACGCCATCAATGATGTCATTGTTGATCTGACTGAGACATTTCTAACGACCGCATCAATGCTTCATTCTGAGCACAAGGCTTACAGTTCCTACTCCCTCTATGTAATTTACGCTGGGCATGGCCTTTGGCCAAACCCTGATTTGGAAATGACCGCACATATAGGATGCAGGACATCATTTGCGTCTAAATCTTGTATGTAGTAAACTGTTGGCATGTTCATGTCCATTGTTAGCTTATGTGGTTTTTGCATAGTGCAGAGTTCACGTATTTCTTTCCCTCTTGGCACTTTAGGTTCTTAATGAGACATTTGTCTTTGATTGTGGATTTGCACTGTTGAGGCTCTCCAGGGAGAAGATTGTTAAGTATGCGGGTGGGAGGGTAAAGACTTTTGCTGGAGTCAATAATAGAACCCTTTCCAGCTCTGCGCGGAACCTGTGAGGTTTCAGTGCATTCCTTCTGCTGCCCGGCCCTCCTTGCTTAGCTCTGCGTGGCACATGGCACATGCCACATTAGAATCACACCGCTTAATTACACTGTTGCAAACTGTGCAATTATCTCATGACCACTTGTTACCTGCTTTCCTTTGTCATTCTGCCCAAGAAAGTGAACAGTGATGTGATTCTCTACATTCTGCTTTCTTAGTGCCAAGCTCCCCCGAGCAGCAGTATTATTCAGAGACTTTGAAAAAGCATTTGTCATGCTACACTGGTGATATCTAAGTGCAGTAATGAAGGAAATTGGACAGTTTTTTTCCTCGCCATGAAATACTCAATAAATCATTGGCCCCAGGCTGAATGCCTTGTGCATGATCTCGAAAATACCTTCAACTATTTGGAGTGGCCATTTTTGTTTGGAGCACTGCGACGTTACAGCATCGGATCCTTTATATTTTTTTGCACCTATTATACGCACATCCTCTGATCGGGGTCAAGACTGACCCCATTATCTCTGAGCCTATATCGATGTCCAGAGGCACCCGGCAGATTGCTCCCCCCACCCCCCCTTTCATCTTTTCTCTAGCAATAGAGCCACAGGCTGCGGAGATCTGGAGGCAAGGTGAGGCCTGGGGTATACCATTGGGAGATGGTCTACATGCCATATCCCTTTATGCAGGTGATATGCTACGGTACCTCAGAGACATGTCCCTGGCACGATTGCTGCAGCACTGCATTTCTTTGTGACCCTTATGTAACAAACAAGGACCCCCTGATAAAGGTAAGTTTCCTGGGTCAGGGCAAACAATTTATGAAAAATAACGCACCCAGGCAAAAGCAAATATACTGGCAAAAGTTCAAGGGACAACAAATTAGTAAAAAGTAATAATACTCAGGCACAAAATTAGCATTTGGAGATTTAATTAGATAAAATTGATAAAAATAGTCATGAGGATAATCAATGACATAGATGTGAATAACAAATAACAATAAAAAGTTATTTCATTGGAAAATCAGTGAATATAAATTGATATGTATACAAAAATTCCCAATGATCTGAAGGGGAGATGGTTTTCTTTGTGACCCTGTCATGTCTAATCCCCTTCACACTGGGCTCATCAGACCCACGCCTTGCTTTATCGGAGCACCAATACCCTGACAACCCAGGAGGTTCCAGGACTTGGGCGTTCACATATACCACTCTCCAGTGGACCTGTTTAATGGCGAACTCACGCGCGAACCACCTCTATCAGATCCTAGATCGCTTTTTGCCAGACACTGCCTTTATCTGTGATGGGCCGGGTGGCCCTCTTGAAGGTGGTGGTCCTCCCTCACTTTTATATTTTTAATTTACTTCTATTTATCCTGACTAAATTATTTTGGGATTTTGACACACGAATTAGGGTATTTATGTGGAATACTGGGACTGGCGAGTGGCATTGATGAAATTATACTGCCCCCCCCCCCCCCCGGATCAAGGCGTCCTTGCGGTGCTGAACCTAGAACAATATGGTCTTGCTCCTCAACTTCAGTGGGTGGCTTAATGGATATCTGGCCTGCAGTTATCTGCCACTGCCACTACTTTACTCCTCTGAACACTGCCCCGTATTCTTCAGTTGTTTCACCCGAGCAAAGATACTGGATTCTCTGTTATTGGGTGTGGCACACCACTGCTACCGGCAGAGCCTCTACCTTACATGATCAATGACTCATTATGCACCAGTATTAGCTCTCATGGGCACACCTAGAAACGTTGCCTTCACCTCCATGGCAGAATTTCATACTTGGCATGCTGTAGACTTACACACTCTGGGAGATCTCTATTGTGATGGTGCCCTCACCCCCTATGAGACACTAATGGGTGATTCTTATCTACCACCAGGAAGTTCTGCTTTCACATAACTCACTGCTGGTGACATTGACTCGCAAATGGGATGACTTAACTAATGAGCCACCTACCCACTTAATAATGCAATACCTGCAGGTTATGGGGAAGGGCCGACACTTAATACATTGGCTGGCTGGATTGCTGCAAGCCCACACTGCACCTTGCATGCCGCCCTGCGTACTCACTGGGAGAACAACCTTGCCCACCCCTGCATGGAAAAGGAATGGTCTGTAATTCTGTGGAGTCCCGCTAGTATACCACACAATACGAAGTTATGCCTGATACAGTTTTATATTATACTCTGGGCCTACCTCACCCTTGCCAGAATCAACAGCTGTTTCCACTGTGTGAATGCTGCGTGCCCCCGATGTGCCCTTTTTGATGTAGACCTACTACATATGCTATGGTCTTGCTCCTCTCTTCAAACTGACTGGCGGGTTGTCGTGGCCCAGCTATCGTCTTGCACAGAGTGCCCAGCACTACATAAATGGTAAACATGCATACCGAATCTGTAACACAGGGACAAAAAGAAAATAGTAACCTCCAGATTTCTCTATTTGGGCTTCTTGACGGCCAAGTGCTTCATCATCCGTAGGTGGAAATCGTCCAAGCCCCCTTCACTTGATGCATGGACACAGTCCTTCCTTGCATGGACGAAAAGTGTGGCATTGCACAGAGAAGATGCAATGGGGTTGCGCGAATATCCTATAGCCTCCAACTGGGACACCATACTATCAGATCTTCAGACTCTCATACAGGTGGATAACTGGGTGACACCACAGGCCTACAGGAAGACAGAGACTGCACTAATCCAACATTCTTCCTCCCACGGCATCTTTAGGATTTATTTTATCTTGCATAGTTACTGGCATAGTTAGATGCTTCATTTATCTGTGTGCGTTGGGTGTGGGGGAGGCGACAAGATCTTAAGTTGCAGGCTCTTACTGTTTTGTTCTCATATAATGGAATCTTTTCTCCTCTGTTGCAGAGGTATGGGTATCTGGTCCCTCAATGCATCCTTGTGGATCACTTAATGTTTAATCTTTCTAAGTAGATTGCTTAACTTTGTTAAACGCATGCAATTTGTCGTTTATGTGATCAGTGACCACACTACTCTCTGTACTTGTTGGAAGTTGTCTTCATCAGATTCGAGATGTCACTCGTATGGTGTACGTTGGCTGTAAATGTAATGACAATTCTGCTTTTCTACATGGAAAGCATTGTATATCGAATATATGAAATCACCAAACAACATTCAAACAAAATCATGAAGGAAATGGGACTGAGGGATTGAGTACCAGGTCTGAACCTATTATATACTAATCCTACAGTTAAGAGTAAGAACAGAATGGGAGATATCGGCATCATATAACGTTGGTCGAGAAACAAGACCGAGATGAAAGTTATCTCTACTTATCTTCTCGACTTCTGGTATTGTTCGCCAATCAGACTAGACAGGTGCTAGGTTACAGGGCATAATAATTTGCAGTAAAACAAATTATGTAGCTCTGAACTGTGATGTCATGTTGCTATTTCTAAGCGATGTACACGTGTGTGTATATGTCAGATAATCAAGACTATAGAAAAGTTTGGTGCAGTCTCTGGCCTCGGAGTGAACTGGGACAAGTGTAGCATATATTCCATTAATTCAAAAATGACTAGAGAAACCCTACCTGAAGAATGCTGTAGACCGACATGGGAACCCATCCCCATACTGTACTTAGGGGCAAGTATATCCAAGTATACCAGCCAGAAGTAGATCTCATAAGAGCTATTTGCATTAGCTCTCCAGTAACTGACTAGCCTGTACTTATTTTGAATAAGGTGTGAAAGAGGTATGGACACTGCTTCCAGAGCTGGGACAGTGTTCTGGCAGTTGTGAGGTGTTTTCTTCCCCTGGGAAGAATACCAGTTGAGGTGGACCAAAGAACTTAATTACATTCAAAGGGGCCTGCCCTCTGGCAGTAAATGTTCGTGACACATGGGAAGGCTCCTGCCTTTGTCCCCCTGGTCAGGCTGGCACCAAGCCAAGTGGGAGGAACGCTACCCTCAGAACTGATTTTGAGTGATCACAGATGAGGGCACTGCTTGTTACTCTGGACACACCTCTGGGTGAGCATAGAGGCCCTGCACTAGAGAAGAAGGTTTATCCAATCTGATTTTGAGCTTGAGGAGTATAGTGGGATTGTTTGCAGTCTGGTAAACAGAAACAGCTGTAATAATGATTAGGGGTTCCCCAGGGAACTTTTACCCCATTGCTTAGTGAATGCCCAGGAATCGCATAAATGTGGCACCCCAAGGCACCATCCCCATAACACTCACTGGACCTGGTGAAGATCAGGAGAGTACTGAACCTGCTGTTTACAACATGAGGAGCCCTGAAGGCCTACTTCATGGGTCAGTTGGCTGACCTCGCATTTGACCATAAGGACACAACAAGATGCAAGTGACCTTTTTCCTGAAATGCCCAGCTTAAAATTAGGAACTGGACCTGGACTGGACACTGCTGCTTGTCCTGTGTCTGATACTTCTATGGTCTCTAAGGGACTTCACTGGGAGCTTCTGTGCTTGTTTGGGCTCCAGATGAAGATGTGAAAACTTCTGAAGACTTTTCCTCCAGGGGGACCCGCCGGAAAAATGATCTCACCGGCAGTTCCACTGCATCAGAATGGATTTCAGATTCAAAAGTGCCCGCTCCTCCGAAAAAATGTCTACGTCCCATGCTGCATGAAGATTTGTAAGAAATGTCAACACTTTTCTGTAAAAAAATTTAAAATTTACCTTTCAGATGTGGGATGTGAAAACTATTTGACTTCCAGAGTTTCACCAGGGCGAATCCACTTTGTGTGTCTGACCAAGGCTACATCGTAGTCCTCCTCAAATCGCTCCTGGAACCCACTCTACCACTTTCATAGGCTGCCATTTACTGTTTTTGTACTGCTTCAATACTTTACACATTGCCCTTAGTTAAGCTTGTCTGCTCTGTACCATAGCTACTAAGGGGTTGAGTTCAGCTTAATTTAGTGACTTTAAGGGTTCACCCTGACAAGAAGTCTTATCATTAATTGAGATAGGCAGTCACCCACCCCACATATTAATCCATGTTCTTATACTGTGCAATGACAATGGGCAGCAATATGGTTAAAAACATAGATTAGAAGCACAGGACAATGTAGTGACACCCCCAGAGTTGGCAACCATCCTAAAGAGTCAAGAGAAAAATGAAGGAACTATCTAGATTGGCAAGCATTTTCAAACACTGCAAGCAACATGGACTGCAAAGGATTCCTACAAAAAAGGAATTAGAAGAAGTGGTAGGGACTGTTAACATGGGAGACAAAGGGATCACACAGGCGACCTCTTCAAGAGAGGCCTCTCTAAGAATTGATTGGCAAATATGACCTATCGAAAGGGAATTTCCTACTATAATACACTGAACATGGAAGTCAGGACAAGAGGAGCCACCCACGCGTAGAGGGCTAACTGTTGAGCTCAACAGGCAAAGCCAGAGCTGTATCACTTCTGTATAAAGCACTAGAGGAACAGGCTGAAGATGAATAATAAATGGGCAGCAGATACGAACCCACAGATGGTACAGACTAAGAAACAGTATCTCCACAGACCGGAAGCATCTAGAAATACCGGTTTCAAATTAATATACGCTTCAGTTACATTACAACTAAAAGAACTGATAGGTTTTGCAAGGGGCGTTAGCACATTGCCCTGATGTGAGGATGTAGAAGCTGACTTCTGCCACACGAGGTGGAGTTTTCCGAACTTGATTCAGGTGCAGGGAAGCAAATATCTAATTTTTACCACATGATGGGTAGTTGACCTAACTTAAATACACACTGTGAGGAAATTATACAGTTAAAGAAGCCACAGATAGACAAACTGCACACCATACACATGCCTACTGGTCATATGTCCACGCCCCAGAAATAGAAGTTGCAAGCAGAATAATAGGCTTGCATTGTTTTTAACTAAAAAGGAATTGGCTAGGAACTGGAAAGCAAGAGACATTACCAGAATTCATAAGTGGCAATGAAAGAAAGGACCGCGAAATGGGGAGAATGTGAGAATACTTCATTTTTCTCCTGGAAAGAGAGTGTAGAGGGAGCCTGAAATTACACACGATTGGGGTATTGTAATGGCCTCGTTCACAAGCAACAACTCAAATAGCAAGGAATCTGTTTAATTAGAAGTGGAAAGGGAAGGCCATAAAGTATGAATGGTATGACGAGAAATCAACTTCTATAAACATGGTTCCCCCTCTTCCTGTGCCAGTTTGTTGATGCTAGTGGCTCTTATCTGGTTGTCACGGAGAAGCAGTTTGCTTTTGCGCTCCGCAACATTTGTAGAATGTAGATTCTAATAACTATTTTTATTATTGGCCACAGCCAGAATAATTAAGCTAAGCAACAGTATAGTTGCCCTGTCATTAAATTATTTGTTTGCTTTCTCCCTTCTGATATTTACATGGCAAGGAACTAGAAATATAATAGTTTTATTTGAAGACAATATTTCAGTAGCCACAGTTCTTTACATTCGCCTAAATTAAAACTGTCTGCCAACCCAGGCAAGCTGAGAATATATGCACATGTAGAAAGAACTGTGTTACTGTAAGATTCCCTTATGCCTTCACCCACAAACCCTTATTCTCCGATCATTTTGACTTTATTAGCTTTATAACGAAACCATGTAATCAATACAAACTCTCACATAAAACCATATTAAAACAAAAATTGATACAAAAACTGTGCATAACATTTTCCAAATCAATCCTCATGTGAATTTTAATAGCAGCAGATAAGAAACAACTGATTGCAAAGCACAGCTGTGGGGTACTAAGCAGTTGTAAAAACACAAATAGCTGGCCTACATTGTGCAAAATGTGTTTATTTAAGAATAGGTGCAAGAAGCATCCGTCGAGTGAAATAAATGAAATTTGCATTGTAAGCAGACATTACCACGGGGATAAAATATAATTCTGTCCTGTGTTTTCCTACTCTCCGGCAATGACTGAGAATATTGAATGAGACCCATCCTAAATGAGTTAATAAATAGCAATCCCACTGTTAGTATTCAGATAAGATTCCAATAAAGGTGTGATTTTAACCCAAAATAACTGATTTGACAGACAGTGTGCATAACTTTAAAAGCTCTCTGTTCTGTTTCCTACATTGATAAATAAGAGGTTGATTTTGGCTGATCTTATCCTTTTTTGTTAAAAATGTCTGGTCTGCCAAAAATGTCTGGTATGCCTAATTCTGTACAACGTGATTTAATGTAAAATGACCACCGCCATTTGCTAGGGAATTCCAGAGATAAAAGATGTTTAATGATCAACTTGTTCAGAATGGTAATAGGGTTGATTGATCCAGCTGGAGACCCATAGCAGGAATGGTGAAAGCTAAATTCTATCTGCCAAATAGTAAATCCCAAATTCTTTGTAACGCGAAATGTGGACAGCCCGAGTCACAGATAAAAAGCTGCAACAAAATGTGTTCTTCAATTTGTAGAGGGACGGGCTTAATATACTCCCAAGCACAGGCTCCATAACAGGCAGCAGGCATACACTTTGTATTATATAAGGTAATCATATGTGGAAAAACAAACATCTTCTCTAGCTTATTGGCAAGCTAAACACACAAAATAATGATTGTGCAAAGACCTCCATCTAGAATTAAGAAGGTAATTCCAGAGGAGGAGCTACGCGAGCGTTTGTGATGGCTGCGTGAGCACAGAGCTCCCCGGACCTTCGCCACTCTTTGCACTTCATCCAGACCAAATCCTGAATTTCTGGACAGCTCGTTGCTGAGGAACCTTAGCTGGTGCCATAACTCTTTTCAAATTTTGATTTGGACTTTGGGAACCGTAACTGCGTCGTTTTGAACTTTAGAGGCCCGTCCGGAGGTGAGCCGGGGTCTTGGTGGATTGTAACGCCGGGACAGAGTTGAACAACATCGGCGGAGGGGTTTTCCCCAAGTCGCCCTGCCTCCACTTTCAGTTTCGCTTTAGATTTCTGGCATTGTCAAACTGCGGAACAGCTCCCATCGGGGTTCGACCGGCTCGGGTGGCGCGTGCTTCTGGCTCCTTATGCAGTCGGGTCTGGCTGCGATTCTGCCTTGGCCGAGCGAGCCTGTTTTTGTGGACTGTCGTTGCCTTGCCCGCTAGCGGCCATTTTCACCAGGTCCCACGGGTCCCTCCGGGGCGCATCTTCCAGCATGGCTGCCAGGATCGAAGCCGAGAAAAGAAAGAATAAGACGCCCCTCCGAGGGGGCCCGGTCCAAACCAACGTTATGGACCGGTACACCTTATCTAAAGGTTCTCCCAAGGACGATTCCATCGCCTCTACGGAGCTGTCTCTCCAGGATATCATGGGCGCCATTGCCAGTATTAAGGAGACCATAGGCCAACAGTATGAGGCTCTTGCCAGTAAAATCGACACGGTGGCGATCGATATCACCCTGATCAGAGCTGACCTGGCTAAAACCAACGAGAAGGTGAAATCGTTGGACCTTAAGACTACTAGCCTCACGGCTGATGTATCTGAGCTTCAGACCGAGACTGGCACGCTGAAATCGGCTGGTGATCTCCTGTCTCAACGGTTGGAGGATTTTGAAAACGGGGCAAGGCGCAATAACATTCGCGTCATAGGTGTTCCAGAGGATTCCAGAGATCTCCCGACTGATCTCCTCCTGGTCGAGGATCTTGTCCTGAACCATCTTGCCCCTTCTGGTCTGAGCAAGTTCTTTGCAGTGGAACGTGCCCACCGAGTCCCGGGTGGTAAGCCCAAACTGGGCGCCGCTCCGAGGCCTATCATCGCAAAACTTTTTCATTACAGAGACCGTGATGCTATCCTGCAGGCTTCGAGGGTGAAATTCGAGAATTCAACTGTCAACTTTTACCCGGACTTTACTCAGCTCGTCCAGAGGCAAAGGATGAGTTTTCAGCGGGTAAAGCGACGTCTTCGAGATCGGGGCCTGAAATATGCAATGCTTTTCCCTACTAGGCTTCGCGTGGAGTACGAGGAACGGACGCTTTTCTTTGATCGACCGGAACCTGTGAGTGACTGGCTGGATTCACTGCCCGCCCGGAGCGATCGCACTGAGCACCCTGGTGGTGCCGAGGGTGGTGAGCCTCGCTAAAACTGATGACTCGGCCCCTATTTCCCGATATTTGACATTGGCCAGCTGGATTCTGGGGTTTTTATATGTATATTTCTAATTGCTGTTCTTCTCGGGGTGGCGGGGAGACTGGTCTCTTTCCTCCTCTGGGGTCTTTTTGTAGAATGGGACTGTTAGGGCGACAGGCACACTGCATGTTGGGGTGGCTATTTAGTCTATTGCAGGGGTGCAGGGAGGGGGGAGTTGTAACGGGTGTTGGTTGGGGGGTGGGGAGGGGTGTTCGTAAGTTTGTTTTTCTTCCTCAAGGCGACGTATTGTTTTTTTTCAATTTTCGAATGCTCTGCTCTTTGTGGGGTGACTCATGCATTATCTGTTGGGGTGGGGGGTAGTGGGTTGAGGTTGATGTCTTGGAATGTCAATGGATTGGGAGACCGCATAAAACGGGGTGTGGTGCTGCAAGATCTGCGTCGCTTGTCGCCTGACGTCGTACTTTTGCAAGAGACGCATCTGGTGGGAAATGTGTGTCATGCCATGAATAGGTGGGGTTATCGGCTGGTTGCTCATTCGGGGTTTACCACTGGTTCTAGAGGGGTGGGCATTTTGGTGCAGTCTTCTCTCCCTTTCGAGATTGATGATGTGATCCTTGACGGTAGAGGGCGCTACGCCGCCCTCACCGGTAGGTGGGAGGGTAGGACCCTAACTTTGCTCACTGTGTACGTTCCACCGGGTCTCCAGACTTCTACCTTCTCTGATATTGGTCGTCTGTTACTGGAGCTCCCTGAAGGTATCCTCCTCATGGGTGGGGACTTTAATGCAGTACTGTCTGGCACTTTGGATCGTCACCCCCCCCCCCAGGGATATTCCTAATTCCCAGTCATGGCTACGTGGGTTCCTGGATACTTTTGGTCTGGTGGATTGCTGGAGCTTGATGCATCCGACACAGAGTCAGTACACCTTTCACTCTGGGGCCCACGGGAGTCTTTCCAGACTTGATTACATTCTTATGCCCGCTGTCCAATCCTCTTCTGTCAGGGAAATTAGACACTTGGCTCGGGGCATTTCCGATCACTCTCCATTGTGGTTCTGTATGGATACTGGGATGAATGTTGAGGGACGAGTTGCCCCTATTAACCCGTGGCATTTGCGTAATCCCAAAACCCGTAACAGTTTGGTAAAGTCCCTAGATCTCTATTTCCTGGAAAACGAAGGGTCTGTTTCTTCCTCTATTTCCCTATGGGAGGCCTTTAAGACTGTTATCCGTGGACAGGCCCTATGCCTAATTGCGGAAGCCAAGAAAGTTAGGAATCAGGAGGTGGTGTGTCTGGAGGATGAGATATTGGGGTTGGAGGCTGACCTAGAATCCAGTGTCACCCAGGATAAACTCCACGCCCTTGCTCTGAAGCAGTTGGATTATAAATCTCTTGTTACTGATGCTGCCAAGCCGATGTCTAGGGAGCAACAGGGTAAACTGTATGATGTTGGGGATAAGGCGGGTAAACTGATTGCATGGCTTGACAAGAGGGAGAGAGCGAGTCGTGTGGTTCCTGTGATTCAGACTTTAGATGGTGTGAGTGTGACTGACCCGAATGAGATAGTGGAGTGTTTTGCAGCTTATTTTCGTGGTGTGTACTCCCAGGTGTTTGACAGGGATGAGGAAGACTCTCATTTGTTGCTGCGCGACATTGCGTTGCCTTGCCTTTCTGAGGAAGATCGGAAGTGCATGGATGCCCCGCTGTCCGTGGATGAGATTGCAATAGCGATCCGTTCTCTCCGTTCGGGCAAGGCTATGGGCCCGAACGGCTTGCCTATCGAACTGTACAAACTACGGCCTGATCTAGTTGCTCCGTATCTCCGTGGTATGTTTTTAAAGTCCCGTGACCTGGGCACTCTCCCTTGTGACCAGCGTCTGGCAACGATCGTGGTCATTCCTAAGGAGGGTAAGCCTCGGGACCTTTGCTCTTCATACCGGCCCATCTCCCTGCTGAACGCGGAGCCTAAGGTTCTTGCTAAGGTCCTTGCTAACCGTCTGCTCTCTGTTATTTGCGACCTGATCCATCCGGTTTTCTACCGTATTGTAACACTGCCCTCAATCTAAGCGTGGCTGCATGGTGTTCTCGCGAGAGCTCGGTCTCTTTCGGAGCCGGCCATCTTGGCCTCCCTGGACGCCACGATGGCCTTTGATACGATCGAATGGCCTTATCTTTGGGCCGCCCTTGCGAAATTCGGTTTTGGTTCGGAATTTGTTGGATGGGTGCAACTCTTATACAAGGAACCGTTGGCGCAGGTTGTGGTCAACGGTCGGGTGTCCGCGCCCTTTGTTCTTGGGAGGGGCACCAGACAGGGGTGCACGCTGTCCCCCCTTCTTTTTGCTCTGGCATTAGAACCGCTCGCGGCCTGGCTCCGATGGGAGCCGTCGATTTAAGGGCATCCGGTGGGCCCCCGAATTTGAAGACCGAGTTTCGTTGTACGCAGACGATATTCTTTTGTATCTCACCTCTCCTTGTAAGTCTCTCAACGTCTTGTTTGACGTCCTTTCTTCGTTCGGTAAGAATTCCGGATTATTAATAAATTGGTCGAAATCCTGTGTCTACGCCATCTAGGGTGGCCTTCCCTCGTTGCCAAGTAGATTCCCCATTCAGATTTCTCGTTCCGGCTTCAGGTACTTAGGAATTTTTATATCACTGGATCGGGCTGCCCGCTATGAACATAATCTCCTTCCTCCTCTCCGTCGGTTGAGACTAGACGTGGAGCGGTGGCGTAAATTGCCGTTGTCGCCACTCGGCCGCGCCGCACTTTTTAAAATGATGTCTCTGCCTCGATTTCTGTATGCTCTCCAGAATTCGTTTGACGTCATTCCTGCGAGCTACTTTCGGGAGGTGGAGGGCTTGCAGAGACGGCTCGTTTGGGACGGCCGTGCGCGAATTGCCCTCGTAAAACTGACTCTTCCCTGGTACTACGGGGGCATAGCGCTCCCGGATATCAGGCGGTATTATTGGGCCTCCCAGCTGTCCGCCATCAATCACGCATTGTATGCTCCCAGTTCGAACCCTGCTTTCGAGATGGACAGGTATCAATTGCCGGGCGGTGACTACAATAGGGCACTCTACTCTCGGGCGGCAGGGAGGGATTTGACTGGACCAACTAGGATTGCGGTGCGTGTGTGGAAGAATGCGAATGCGGCCATGGGATGGTCCGATCGATTGGCGCGAGCTACCCCTTTGTATGCGTCAGAAAAATTGGGAAGCCTGTGGACATCGAAGGGTTTTGAGCAGTGGGACATGATAGGTATAAGCAGAGTGGGCGACCTGTGGGTGAAGGGCGCGGTTAAGTCCTTTGCGGTCCTTCAGAAGGAGTATGATTTTAGTGATAGAGAGTTCTTTAGGTACCCACAGATCCGCCATGTTCTAACGTCGGTCTTCGCCGCCGGCACTGATGTTCCCGAGTCTTCCCCGTTTGAGGACCGTATACTTGATGGTCACCTGCCCGATAGTACGATATCGCTAATATATAAGAAGCTGATTAATGTTCGGGCTGATCTTCTTGTGCGTCTCAGGGTGGCCTGGACTGGGGACGGGCTGGAGTTGGATGACGAAGACTGGCAGTCGGCTGTGTCGTCCCCGAAGGTGGTCGCCATTCCGGCCCGTCTCCGTCTCGTCCAACTTAAAATTCTTCATCGGGTTTGTTACTGGTCCTCGATTGGTTGCCATGGGCTTTTCCTCGGATGGGTTGTGTAAACGCGGGTGTGGTTCGAGTGCCACTTTCCTTCATATCATTTGGGAGTGCCGGGATGTGACTGCATATTGGACTCGTGTGCATGCAGTAATGGAGTGTGTTACCGGGGTTGCTCTGCTGCCTGAGGCTCGGAGATGTTTGTTGAATGTGTGGGAGCCGAATGATTACAGCGTCGCTCAGACCCGGTGGGCGGCCCTCGGGAACATGATTGCGAAGAGAGACATCGCACAGCGGTGGGGTTCCCGACAGGCCCCCACCGTATCAGTGTGGAAGGAGAATATGGACTGGTGTATGTTTCGGGAAAAGACAGTGTATTTGGCTAGGGGCAAACCTAAGGCATGGAATAAAATCTGGAGTCAATGGAATGCTTATCGAGGAAACATTTGCACCCCCCCACTGGATGACCCTCTTGATCTTTCTCCGTCCCCCTGATCCGGCATTCCGGGATGACTCTATTTCTCTCCTGATTCACCAGCTTCCCCACTGACCCGCCCCCCCGGCGGTTTCTGTCTATTTCCTGGTCATTTATCCTTATTGTGGGTACCCCCCACCCCCCGTTGGAGCAGGCTTCATCTACCGTGGTTCCCGCCTTGAGCTTTGTTTGTTTGTTTCTTTTGTGTTTTTCTAAAAGCAAAAGTATGATATCCTTAGTTCATCCTGTGTTGCGGAGCCTTCCATACTGTATGTAACCAGGCCTCTGGGCCACCGACCGATACTTTCTAACACGCTTAAGATAATCTAGCGGCCGGCCCCTGTGGTTGTAGGCCCATACTTGTATCGTATTTGCTTTGCACAATAAAAATCTTCAAAAAAAAAAAAAAAAAAAAGAAGGTAATTCCAGCAAGATGTCCTATCAAAAGCTACACCTAAATACGAAAAAGGCTTAACCTCAAGTTGATGCCCTTTTTAGTTGTTGAATATATTTATTAGTATTTTAAATCAACAACCCACAATACAAAGAAAAACCAAAAGCAGCGCATAAGGCAGAGGCAAATCACACACCTGTTAGAGGGGCCGACCTCTTAACAGATAACATGAGAAAGACAGTGAAGGAAGATCTGTGGTGGGGTCCCGGAAAGCAAGCAACATGCACAGCAGCTGAGACGCGGTTTTGCCTTCCAACCAACCTGGCCAAGCGCCTTTCAGTCTGTTAGCAGACTTGCTTGTATGAGGGAGAACAGGGCCAGACCCACCACAAATCCCAAACTCACTCAACAGGACACCCCCCCTGATTAGGGACTGCCTCCTGTGGTATGACAGCGGGCAAGGAGGTACCCGAAAGAGGCTCAGCTGCAACAATGTAACTCCTGTAGTCCACCTGGGGGACAGGCCATTATTATAGTATACCATGCAGCCAGAATCAGCACTCTGTACCCTACTAGCTTCCTCGCTGTGAATCGCCTCTCCCTCACAATCCCCCACCCCCATTTCACCCGTTCCAACCCCCATCTAGACACATCCAGTCCCAAAACTGACTTCAGCACATAGTTAAGTGAGAATCTAGGCTAGGTCCAAAAATCTGTCTGAGAGTTTCTGGACCACGGTACGTTCATGTAGGCCCAGAAGGCACAACTCGACTGAGTACAAAGTCCCGATCTGAAGAACATCTAGAGCCTCCGACGCAGCGGTTGAGAGTATAGTGTGTATACGCCAAGGGTGGTAAGGTAGATTTGGTGTAGATAATAAAATTGAATACGTTTGAATCTGGCATTCCTGGATACCTTAGTAGTAAGTTCCAGAACCTTCCTCCAGGGAGTAATTTACTAGGGTGCTCGTACGGATCCTAGCTAATGGGTTAGTGTAGAGAAGCTGTGTTCACTTAACAAAAGGTATTCTGAGGGCCATGTCAAACAGGGTGGTTATAAAAACTCCCAGAAGAGTGATTAACGTTTTTTTCTAATATCCACCGAGATGACCAGAGCCGCTCCCGCTGGTCCAAGCCCAGAAGAAATTTGCGGATGTGAAGCATGGTTCTACATGTGGGGATAAATCCAGTCTGGTAAGGGTGGACCAGGGAGCACATGTGGGAGAGCAAGCTGGTTGCCACAATCTTGCTCAAAATCGGTATTGAGCATGGACAGGAGGCATCCATATCTTTCTTTGGAAGCGACATGGTAGCGGCCTTACGCCGTGAAGATTGAAGTAAACCACGCTGCCGGGAGTTCTAAAAGAGAGTGGCGACTTTAGGGCAAGGTCCAAGGCATTTGGCACATAACAATCTATTGGTAAACCATCAAGCCCAGGCACGTTCTCTATCGCTAATTCCCAGACTGCTCCTGCACATCAGCTTCAGTGATAGCTGCAACCAGTTGATCCGCTTTGATGGAGACCGCGGACAAATCTGTAATATAATTCAACATGTCCACCTCACTACACCTGGCACCCACTCCGTACAAATCCCATTAGTATTGGAGAAACACCGTATTTGTCTCTTCCTGCGTAGAGCCACCCCATCCCGAGGTGTCACACAGTTGGAGAATAGGAGGCCCACGAACGACTCTCACTCTGCAAAATCCATGCAAGCATCCTACCCTCACAGTATGAGACCTATTAACATAAGCACGATAATCATAGCATTATAGGCATTCAACCAATTCAAATAGCTTCTCCCGTTCCCTCAGCATGAGCCCCCTCCCATCTGAGGTCCCTTCTACCCCACAGGGAAGACCATTAAGCACCGCCTCCCACAGCTGGATAATTGAGTGTAACTGAGACCGCACACCCACTTTACTGGAGATGCAATAAGTCCGAATCACTGCCTTCATGGCTTCCCACTCGACCCCCACTGACGAGGCCGAGCCTGCATTACTGAGGCAGTAGTGCGTGATGCGCTCGCTCAGTAAAACATGAAAGGCCTGATCTTCTAACATTGTGGCATGGAAACACCAGATAGGGACATTAGGCCTGGGCGAGGACCACTGGAAGGAACACCGTATAGGGAAATGTTCAGAGTACGCTGTCACCAAATATTCTACCCCCACCATTGTGCAGTACGTCACCCTGCAAGTGTAAATTCTATTTAGTTGGGCCTCAAGATTGGGGAGGCCAGAGTGATATGAATATACTTGAGCTGTTGGATTCCGCATTCTCCAACAGTCTATCAGATCCCACTGCATTGCCCAGGAGCGGGAAGCGTCTGCCAGCCAGTGCACTGCGCAAGGGTGGATGTGGCCTATTTCAGATCTGCCACACAGTTGAAATCACCCCTTGCTATTCTCCAGTAAGGGACCGTCAAGGACAGTAGAGTTATCAGCACTTTAAGGAATGATAGCTGGTATATGTTTGGGGCATGTTTATTCAGCACGGCGATGTCTCTGGCGTCCAAGCAACTTAATACCAAGACTTAACTGCCATCTGGGTCAATAACCGCCCTGTGCAAACGAAAACGGACCTCCAGGTCTGATCCAGATAAGAGCATCCCACGAGAATGCCCAGTAAGAGTTGGTGTATAGTTGCCAGTGCCTCCAGAAGACCCGGCCCTGCTTCTTCACAAGATGCACCTCCGGTAGGATCGCAATGTGTACCACTCTGTCTCAAATAAATAAGGATATTATAATGCTTAGAAAGGGACGTGAGGTCCCGGACATTCCACATGAGCAATTTAATCTGGATTTTTATGGAGAACGGGTCATAAAAGGAAAATTACGGGACCCCCCCTCCCCCCCCCCCACACGTCTGTCCCTAACAATCAGTCATACCACACCATACCAAACATATAAATTCCACAGCCAGTTGCGCTCTGCTGACAGAAAACAAAAATGAAGAACGATCTATAATTCCTTGTAAACAAACCCCAACACCCCCCCAAGGACTGAAACATACAACCATCATGTCCAACACATCTCACAAAGCCCAGCACAAGGCCAGAGAAAGCCCAGAGGCACACCTCATATTCATTCACGTCCTCCCATACAAACTATGGAAGATGATCAACTACTTCCTGCCCTTCTGAACCTAGACAATGTGAAAGAAGCACAGTTTTTCTTTCAGCACTTAACCACGCTCCACATACTTTTGCATATCTTTCAAAGACTTTTTGCCACTTTTGTCTCATGATGGGTGGATCACCAGGTGTAGGTAAAAAAAAAATGGAGCTGTGACATTCTGCATTTTGACCAAACACCTGGTCTAACAGTGCTAGATGGAATCAGTGCTAGAACCAAAATCAAAATACACAGTGGATCCTTAGTAATATTGAAAGTTAAAGAAATGGACCAAATGGACTAAAAGTTTTTAAGCAAAAGGAAAAATATCTTTAAGCTGTTAATCAAGAAACATTCATGGCAAAAATTAAGTAATTGTAAAGTACCAGTCTTGAGTGTGACTGAGAAAGGCAACAAGTCAAGTAGTGTACGGATCACTGATGAGTTTGCTAATGACTCGCAGCCAGAAGATGAAGAGTGTGTGTCACTGTCGATATCCAGAACACACACACTCCTCGTAAAGTATAGTGTGCATGTCACTACTAAGTGCCTGATCAGTTGACGCCACAGCTTGAAACAAGCTTGAAAATAGAAAGCACAATTCTCACCAATAATCCGACAGCACTGAAAAGCGTACCACTGGCGTAAGTATGTGAAGTTGAGGCACTCACGTCGCATTGCTTGAGCAGACGACATAATAAAAGTAGATGCACTAGTGCATGCACTAACGCACGTAACCCTACTCAGAGTGTGCGTGCTGAGTAACAAAGCTGTTTCAAGTCGGCGTATCACTGTTGCCAGCATATGCAATGCAGGTACTTTGCCGACAGAATGACATCCACGTCACATCACGTTAGAGGGAGATTTGATGACGTGACGGCTGCAAGTGTACGTATCTCTGTAGGAAGTGTACGCACCAACACTGTCCCAAGGAAAAATGGTGTCAACATTGCTTCGCCTCCACTGAAGACACGTCGACGTGGCATCGCTCCTCTTCGCTTGGCTCACTCCGCTTACATGTCGGGAGAGAACGCAGCTGCCAGTGCACGAGAGCAGCAGCAACCTGTGGCGAGGTAAGCATTTGAAATTTCTCGTGCTGCTCGAGCTCTTGGTCGGTGCCCTCAAGCCAGATAAGAAATCAGTTGCCAGTACTTCACTAAACTTTACAATAAAGTCAAAATTGGCTCGCACCAATATACTCACAAGCTCCCACTTGCCGTAGAATTAGCAAGGTCCTCATTTACAAGATGTTCACACCAATCCCAGGGGTAAAAATAGATGGTGGAGAGAGACTGGTAGACTGTTTAGGATTGTCATCGGATTCCTCCTCTCATATAATTCTCCTTATTTGCTTGAGATGGAACCGAAGAGAAAAGTTAAAAAAAAAACTTTTCCTTTCCAAAAATATGACTATGTGAGTAAGATGTTGAGACCTTTGAATCTATTTTCCTTTTGCAAACTGAGAGGTATCCCTTTCTTGTCAATGTGTAACAAGGTACCAAAAGGCGTGATGAAGGCGGTAAGATCCTTAGATGCCTCGTCAAGTTTTATTTGATGGAATGCTGACTTGACATCTATACTAGAAAACAACTTGGCACCTTGTTACAACATAAGCATGACCGAGATTTTGGGCTGAGGGCATTTGTCGACTAATATGTGCCTTTTAACTCTCTCAAGTCCACACATAAATGCATGCTCCCGTTCGCCGTCTGAGCAGCTACTACTGGAGCCAACCACTGAGTCCCTTCCACCTGTTCAGTGACTCCATCAAGCTGCAGTTTCTCTAAGTCTGCTCCCATCTCATCTCTCACAACCACTGGAACAGTATGTAGTTTTCCAGAAAAAGGTTTGGCCCCATCAATCAACCGTATGTGATGAACATAATCCCGGAGGCACCCGAGTTCCCCTCTAAAGACTCGAGGGAACTTTCCTTCCAAACCTTGTACAAATGCCCCACCATCCAAGGTAATCTGACAAATCTAAAATGTACCAAATTGAGTTCTTGTTGGGGTTAAAAAAAAAAGAATAAATACGTTTCCAAAAGTCATTGGTGTTCCAATCAAAACTGGAGGAAGTATGTCATCACATACCTTATCCTTTAATTTGTTTCTTTCAAGTCTGACAGCCTATTTGTACTATAATCTACACCCAGCTACTTCCTCCTTGTTTCTTCGGGCTTGGTTTCTTGAAGCAGTATGATGTCAAATAATAGATTAAAAGCCAACCAAAGAAAAATATATAATTTAGTATTCATACCAGCAATATTTAATTAAAGTATATTGAGGTTACTCAAAACAAAAGGGATAGATCAATAGTTTTTTTGGTAGGTTCAGGGATATTTGTCAGCCCTAAAATGTTGTTAAAACTTCTAGAGCTCCTGCTTTAAGACATTCAAAAAGGGCGATTAAAAAGTGGCACTCGCCAAAATTGGCATCCTCAGTAATTGGGACAACAAAGAATCAGAAGGATATGTTAGCACAGCCACATCTGAATTGCCAAGTCAGTCTTTGGTATTCAAGTATTTTAAAGTATAAAAAATGAACACCCTTTGTGCAGATGGATAGCACTAGGCGGTGGCAACGGGTGTACAAGGAAAAAAAAGGGGGGGGGGACTAGAAAATAAAATATAAATCAATAACCCAAAGCTTTAGCTGTAACACTGCTTTCTGTTCAGAGTCCAGAATCTAAAACTTTGAACAATTAGTAAACTAAAGATGAATTTCTGAATTTGTTTACTGCACAGTCCCCATTACAGGATTTTACAGAATCCCCTAGCCTGGGAAGTGCAGGCCATCCTTCCCAAGCAAAATCCTCACTGTGGGAGCTCAAAATGTGTTTTATAGTTCTTCTTCTCCCCATCAAGCAAGTAGGCAAACGATGGTGCAGAACAACCTGTAGTGAAATGTTTTGCGGGACAAATTAACAAGGGAAATAATCAAATATTACCTATAACTTTCCCAAAGGAAACTGGTACATGGTGGCAATTGACTCCGTACCTTGGAGTTTTCAATTAAGAAGATATATACCCACCGATGTTTAAAAACTGGAAATTAAAGAAAATAAAGAAAATTGGAATACACTACTATTATAATACTGTGACTGAAGTACAACCAGCTATAAGGTAAGTCAGCCCTAGAGATACTGTTTGGTTTGGCTGTATAGCAACTGGATATATCACATGGTAATATTTGGTTTTCAAGCTGTGGCCAGGGCTCCTTATTTTTTTTTTTTTCAATAGGATTTTTTACAAGAGAACTTATAGGTATCGTATTATACTTGTATTATATTTTCACTGGAATAAAAAACTAGGCACATTCATGTTATACCTTATATGGTGGACATTATGATTAATTTAAATTCAATTGAGGCACATGAAAAGGCAATACAAGGGAAGATACCTATAGTAATGCATTGTCACCCTAAATACAATGAATGAGGCAAAGACGTAATTTAAAAAGGAAAGTATTTATCATATGCGCTAACAGTTTAAATTGCCACAAGCAAAAAAAGGAGACTCTCATAAAATGGATATATTTACCATATGTACTAAATCTTGAACTGGCACGTATTTTGCAATATGCGCATCGGTTTCCACTAACGGCACACTGTTAAGCTCTTTATAGTTAGATGATGCTCAACAGTGAAGTCCCCATATAGGGATAGGAATATCCTGTAAAATAATGTAGTACATTACAATAGACTGTGTGTTCTGTACTTTCTTTAGCCCTGAAGAAGTTGCAGGACATTTCCCATTGTGCGACGAAACACATGTTGGCTTTTGAGGCTAAAAGATTGTAACAACTGAATAAACGATCGCAACGGAATAAAAGAAAGACAAGCGACAATTTTTCAATTGTATTGGATGTTATTAGATGTTGGCGTGTGCTAGAGGATATTTTATATATTATTCTGTATCGTTTTTGGCCACTATAGGTGTGGCAGGGTATACTCAGACATGAGTCCCTTTCTCACTGCTCCATCAGGATTCAAGCAAGCCGGGCCGAAGAGGCTGAAATGCCAGAAACCGGTCCCCGGTAGCTTGTCTCCTTTCTGGTGAAGAATTGGCTTGGTAGTTTGGTCTGCCCTGTTCCCATGATGCACTGGGCCAGGGACAGACTAATTTGCATGTAGCCAGGTTCTGAGCTGGGATGGGGCAGTGAGATAAATAACGGTGATGGATCAAGCCCTGATCTTTGGACTGGGTAAGAGTGGTCTGCTTAATTCAGACACTCTGTTCATCACCACCCCCTTTTCTGTATCGTTTTTGGCCACTATAGGTGTGGCAGGGTATACTCAGACATGAGTCCCTTTCTCACTGCTCCATCAGGATTCAAGCAAGCCGGGCCGAAGAGGCTGAAATGCCAGAAACCGGTCCCCGGTAGCTTGTCTCCTTTCTGGTGAAGAATTGGCTTGGTAGTTTGGTCTGCCCTGTTCCCATGATGCACTGGGCCAGGGACAGACTAATTTGCATGTAGCCAGGTTCTGAGCTGGGATGGGGCAGTGAGATAAATAACGGTGATGGATCAAGCCCTGATCTTTGGACTGGGTAAGAGTGGTCTGCTTAATTCAGACACTCTGTTCATCACCACCCCCTTTTCTGTATCGTTTTTGGCCACTATAGGTGTGGCAGGGTATACTCAGACATGAGTCCCTTTCTCACTGCTCCATCAGGATTCAAGCAAGCCGGGCCGAAGAGGCTGAAATGCCAGAAACCGGTCCCCGGTAGCTTGTCTCCTTTCTGGTGAAGAATTGGCTTGGTAGTTTGGTCTGCCCTGTTCCCATGATGCACTGGGCCAGGGACAGACTAATTTGCATGTAGCCAGGTTCTGAGCTGGGATGGGGCAGTGAGATAAATAACGGTGATGGATCAAGCCCTGATCTTTGGACTGGGTAAGAGTGGTCTGCTTAATTCAGACACTCTGTTCATCACCACCCCCTTTTCTGTATCGTTTTTGGCCACTATAGGTGTGGCAGGGTATACTCAGACATGAGTCCCTTTCTCACTGCTCCATCAGGATTCAAGCAAGCCGGGCCGAAGAGGCTGAAATGCCAGAAACCGGTCCCCGGTAGCTTGTCTCCTTTCTGGTGAAGAATTGGCTTGGTAGTTTGGTCTGCCCTGTTCCCATGATGCACTGGGCCAGGGACAGACTAATTTGCATGTAGCCAGGTTCTGAACTGGGATGGGGCAGTGAGATAAATAACGGTGATGGATCAAGCCCTGATCTTTGGACTGGGTAAGAGTGGTCTGCTTAATTCAGACACTCTGTTCATCACCACCCCCTTTTCTGTATCGTTTTTGGCCACTATAGGTGTGCCAGGGTATACTCAGACATGAGTCCCTTTCTCACTGCTCCATCAGGATTCAAGCAAGCCGGGCCGAAGAGGCTGAAATGCCAGAAACCGGTCCCCGGTAGCTTGTCTCCTTTCTGGTGAAGAATTGGCTTGGTAGTTTGGTCTGCCCTGTTCCCATGATGCACTGGGCCAGGGACAGACTAATTTGCATGTAGCCAGGTTCTGAGCTGGGATGGGGCAGTGAGATAAATAACGGTGATGGATCAAGCCCTGATCTTTGGACTGGGTAAGAGTGGTCTGCTTAATTCAGACACTCTGTTCATCACCACCCCCTTTTCTGTATCGTTTTTGGCCACTATAGGTGTGGCAGGGTATACTCAGACATGAGTCCCTTTCTCACTGCTCCATCAGGATTCAAGCAAGCCGGGCCGAAGAGGCTGAAATGCCAGAAACCGGTCCCCGGTAGCTTGTCTCCTTTCTGGTGAAGAATTGGCTTGGTAGTTTGGTCTGCCCTGTTCCCATGATGCACTGGGCCAGGGACAGACTAATTTGCATGTAGCCAGGTTCTGAGCTGGGATGGGGCAGTGAGATAAATAACGGTGATGGATCAAGCCCTGATCTTTGGACTGGGTAAGAGTGGTCTGCTTAATTCAGACACTCTGTTCATCACCACCCCCTTTTCTGTATCGTTTTTGGCCACTATAGGTGTGGCAGGGTATACTCAGACATGAGTCCCTTTCTCACTGCTCCATCAGGATTCAAGCAAGCCGGGCCGAAGAGGCTGAAATGCCAGAAACCGGTCCCCGGTAGCTTGTCTCCTTTCTGGTGAAGAATTGGCTTGGTAGTTTGGTCTGCCCTGTTCCCATGATGCACTGGGCCAGGGACAGACTAATTTGCATGTAGCCAGGTTCTGAGCTGGGATGGGGCAGTGAGATAAATAACGGTGATGGATCAAGCCCTGATCTTTGGACTGGGTAAGAGTGGTCTGCTTAATTCAGACACTCTGTTCATCACCACCCCCTTTTCTGTATCGTTTTTGGCCACTATAGGTGTGGCAGGGTATACTCAGACATGAGTCCCTTTCTCACTGCTCCATCAGGATTCAAGCAAGCCGGGCCGAAGAGGCTGAAATGCCAGAAACCGGTCCCCGGTAGCTTGTCTCCTTTCTGGTGAAGAATTGGCTTGGTAGTTTGGTCTGCCCTGTTCCCATGATGCACTGGGCCAGGGACAGACTAATTTGCATGTAGCCAGGTTCTGAGCTGGGATGGGGCAGTGAGATAAATAACGGTGATGGATCAAGCCCTGATCTTTGGACTGGGTAAGAGTGGTCTGCTTAATTCAGACACTCTGTTCATCACCACCCCCTTTTCTGTATCGTTTTTGGCCACTATAGGTGTGGCAGGGTATACTCAGACATGAGTCCCTTTCTCACTGCTCCATCAGGATTCAAGCAAGCCGGGCCGAAGAGGCTGAAATGCCAGAAACCGGTCCCCGGTAGCTTGTCTCCTTTCTGGTGAAGAATTGGCTTGGTAGTTTGGTCTGCCCTGTTCCCATGATGCACTGGGCCAGGGACAGACTAATTTGCATGTAGCCAGGTTCTGAGCTGGGATGGGGCAGTGAGATAAATAACGGTGATGGATCAAGCCCTGATCTTTGGACTGGGTAAGAGTGGTCTGCTTAATTCAGACACTCTGTTCATCACCACCCCCTTTTCTGTATCGTTTTTGGCCACTATAGGTGTGGCAGGGTATACTCAGACATGAGTCCCTTTCTCACTGCTCCATCAGGATTCAAGCAAGCCGGGCCGAAGAGGCTGAAATGCCAGAAACCGGTCCCCGGTAGCTTGTCTCCTTTCTGGTGAAGAATTGGCTTGGTAGTTTGGTCTGCCCTGTTCCCATGATGCACTGGGCCAGGGACAGACTAATTTGCATGTAGCCAGGTTCTGAGCTGGGATGGGGCAGTGAGATAAATAACGGTGATGGATCAAGCCCTGATCTTTGGACTGGGTAAGAGTGGTCTGCTTAATTCAGACACTCTGTTCATCACCACCCCCTTTTCTGTATCGTTTTTGGCCACTATAGGTGTGGCAGGGTATACTCAGACATGAGTCCCTTTCTCACTGCTCCATCAGGATTCAAGCAAGCCGGGCCGAAGAGGCTGAAATGCCAGAAACCGGTCCCCGGTAGCTTGTCTCCTTTCTGGTGAAGAATTGGCTTGGTAGTTTGGTCTGCCCTGTTCCCATGATGCACTGGGCCAGGGACAGACTAATTTGCATGTAGCCAGGTTCTGAGCTGGGATGGGGCAGTGAGATAAATAACGGTGATGGATCAAGCCCTGATCTTTGGACTGGGTAAGAGTGGTCTGATTAATTCAGACACTCTGTTCATCACCACCCCCTTTTTTTTATATATTATTTTGTGGCCATAGGTCACGAGTTGGGGAGTGAAGTGGATCTCCCTACCTCACGAGCATCGCATTGTTAATACTTGAACAGTAAATATATTGTGGACTTCTTTAGAGCGCCATTCCCTACATCCAACCACCCATAAAAAAGGAAGTGCAGCCTAGATTGTAGTCCAGCACTCCCAGCCTGAACAGAGTCAATAGAAACCCTTATCTTAAACCTATCTTCAAGATGTGGTAAGTCCAGTTGCCAACACTGATCGTTGTTGGCCAATAATGGGAATTTGCCTAGCCTAGGTGCTGGTAAGTTCCGATTCTATTAAGGACTCTGAGGCAAGGATTATGCCTTCTTTCTCCGCTTTTATTTTTACAGCAACGTTATAACAACAACAAAAAAACACATTTCCCATGAACATTTGGGAAAAGGAAAGAAAGTCCATCAACATGTGTCCTTCTTCCCTGACGGCACCCCAGCCAGCCCTGATAGTCTTTCCTCAGTGATTCCTCATCCTTTTTCTTGGCATGATGCACTTTGTGTCGGATTTTCATGCATCTTGCTTGGAACCATCATTTCCTGCAAAAAAGGCAGTGTCAGAGGCCGAGCTGGAAAGCAGTGTCACACACTAGGCACAACAACTGTAAGCCTTAGCTAACAATTCACCAGTACATACAATCCCCATGAATAATTTACTTACCGCCATATGGGGAGGGTCCACTTCACTGAAGTTCTTAATAGAATCAGAACTTAACAGCACCTAGGCTAGGCAGGTTCCCATTCTATGGCAGGACCGGAGGCTTCGGATTATGCCAGTTCAAAGCTTGTCTACAACCAGCCTTGCTACCTCTACTACCGACTTGAAATAGAACCTCTTGAAGGTAGATTCTGAGGACCAATCGGCCGCACGCATCAGATCCTTCAACCGTGCCCTAGGGCAAAAGCTTTAGATGCCATCGTACCCCTTGCTGAATGAGCACCAAACTGCTTCGTATCTATACCAGCATCCTGCATCACCCAACGCTCCCATCTGGCGATAGTCAGGGAAGAAACCGCCTTGTACAGCTTGCGTAGCACAATGAGCAGTTGCCTTTCTCCCAGAGGGCGAGACTCATCAGTCATTTCTTCGTAAGCACGGAGGTACTGAACCACACAAAGTTTCGTGGAGTCAGGAAAAGCCGGGTATGAAATTACCCTTTTGTTAGACTTTGTCCTTCTGCTCACTGTGAAGGATACCCCCTTCAGGGGAAAAAAACTCTGTCAGAAATGTCCAGGGCCCTGACGTCTGAGACCCGTCTGCAGGACACTAAACACAACAACATCGCCAACTTGGCTGTTAACTCCTTACGGGAGAGGAACCTGTTTGGTTGCCAAGAGAGGAACAGGTTTAAGACTCTGTTCACGTCCCAGAGGGCAGAACATCGCGGCTCCGGGGGAAGTGAGAGACGTATTCCCCATAGGAGACGGCACACCAAGGGGTGTTCGCCGATATGTGAGCCCTGCACCATCACATGTCCCGCCGAGATTGTGGATCGGAAGATGTTAATTGATCGATAGGCCAGCCCATCTTCTGCCAAACTCGCCAAAAAATTAAGGACATGGACTACATCCGCCCCCACGCAATCGACACCCCGTCGTAAACACCAACAACGCCATCGGTGCCAGGCTGATCTGCATCTTTTGGTTGTGCTATCCGACCATGCCTTGGAGAGCAAGTCCTCAGCCTTTCCTGAAAGACGTGGGAGCGACCAAGGACGCCGGAGATCCTCCAGGCCATTAGTCTTAATGTTCCTTCTTGGACTAGACGATGAGGATTTGACATCTGGATTGAGAAGCATGTGAGGAGAGTGGGTGAGTTGGATTGGAAAATTCCAGGAAAGTTCCAGTAGAACCGGAAACCAAACTTGAGACCTCTACAGCGGTGTGATCAACACCACCTCCACTTGTTGGCGACGCAGGAGCGCCGATACCCTCGTGATCTTAGAGAATGGGAGAAGGCATAGCCCTGCTCCCCCTGCCAGTCAGGGAGGAACACATCCGTCGCCTCGGCTAGAGCATCTGGCCGCCAACTGAAAAATCTCTGTAGCTGATGATCCAGTCTTGACGCAAACAGGTCCACCGAGAACAGACCCCACCTCTCCCACAGGTGGGCAAAGACCTGGGGGTCCAGCTTCCACACTCTGGCATCATGAAGATGGCGGGAGTGCCTATAGGCCACCTCGTTCTCCTGTCCCAGCAAGTACTCTGCTGTAACCGAAATCTGGTTGTCGAGGCAAAAATGCCAAAAATCCCTGGCTAGGTTTGCTAACATCCTGGACCTGGTCCCACCAAGATGATTGATGTAACGGACTGCTGAAACGTTGTCCATCCTGAGTAGGACACACAACTGCACCCATCCTTTGTCCAGCACTGTACAGCGAAGAAGCCCGCCAGAAATTTCAAGCAGTTGATGTGTAATGACTGCTCTTGAGTGGACCAGGCGCCACCGGTGGAAAACTCCCCGCAGCGGGCACCCTACCCTGAGCGACTGGCGTCGGACTTGATAATAATATCCGGGACGGACCCGAAAATCGCACGGCCCTTCCAGACTTCCATGTGCTTGAGCCACCACCTCATTTCATCCCGTACCTCGTCTGATAGGGGAATCAACTGAGAATATGTCAGCACCCGTCTGAGGTGATAGGCCTTCAGGTGCTGCATAGCTCGGTAATGCAAGGGACCGGGAAAAATCGCCTGAATGGGAGAAGCGAGCAACCCCACCAGGCGCGCCAGCTGGCGCAAAGAGATTTGACTCTTCGCCAATGTCTGACGCAACTCGTGTCTGATCTTCGCCATCTTTCTGGCGGGAAGACTCAGAGTAGACGCTACTGAGTCGATGTTGAAATCCAAAAATGTTGCACACTGCACGGGGACCAGCTGGGACTTCTTATCGTTGATTATGAAACCCAGACCCTGAAGGAGGTTGACTGCGGTCTGCAACTGGGCTGACAACCTCCGGGGACATTGGTCCAAAAACAACATGTCGTCCATGTAGACGGTCATCCGCCCTCCCCTCGCCCTGAGGAACTCTACCACCGGCCGAAGTACTTTCATGAAGCACCACGGCGCGGAGGATAGACCGAAAGGGAGTGTGGCGAATTCGTAAACCTGACCTTCCCACCTGAACTGCAAAAAACAGCGATGAGGGGGAAATATAGGCACCGTCAGGTATGCGTCCTTCAGGTCTAGCCTGACCATCCAATTGTTCGGTTTCAAGCCGTACCGGAGGAGGTGAATGCTCTACATCTTGCCGTGGCGGTACACCAGCCACTCGTTGAACTCCTTCAAGTTGATAACCGGGCGCCTGCCACCGTCGACCTTGTCGACCAAGGAAAGATTGCTGACAAGACCTCTTGGATGCTCCGCTGAATAGCAAATCGCCCCTTTTTGAAGGAGGGCGCAAACATCCTCGCGCACCAACTCTGTGTCGCGCTGCGAAAAGGAAATGGGGCGGGGGCGATGAAGCTGACAAGGACGGCCATGGAACTCCAGCTGGAAGTCCTGGACCATCTGCAGCACCCACACATCGCTGGTGAGGGTAATCCAAGCCGGGAAGAAATGCGCCAAGCACCCCCCCCCACCTGCAAGCTTGCCGAAAGCAGTACACTCACCTCGTCCAGCACCTTGATGCTGTCCTCTTTGATGGCCACGTCCATGGAACTTCTGGGCTCTTGTTGGGTAGAAGTTATTTAACCGGGCGTTGTCCTGGACTTGACCACGGCCGGAGCCTCGCCCCCGGTCGGAGCTGTTGAAGCAACCGAACGAGCGGCTCCTGCCACGTCCGGCCCTATCGAAACCCGAGGGGTGAAGACCTTGCGGATGTTGGCGTGCGCCCTGTCAAGGGAGGTGAAAGTAGCCACAAACTTCCCCAACTCCTTGACAAAGGGATCACCGACCAACCCCCCCTGGGCCACCGCTCCAGCCTCGGAAGAGGCGAGGTCCCCCAGCTTGGGATCCACCTTGATCAGGAGTGACCTTCTCCTCTCCGTGGAAAGTGCGCAGTGCGCGTTTCCAATGAAGACTATTGCGCGTTGCGCCCAATTGGACATAACCTCCGAGGAAATCACGTCTCCTGACACCTTGGCCTCCTCCGCCATGTCTAAGATCTTTGTGACTGGCCCTACTGCATCGAGCAGCTTGTCCTGATAGGCGCGCCAGGAACGATCTATACCCTTTTTCGGGTCCCCAACGAACTTGGCCAGGAATGTCGCCATTATCTGGTCTATCTCTGGCGTGAGAGCGACCTTCTCTTACAGAGTAGGGCGGGGACACTCCGCCCGAAGGCGGCTGCCGGCCACCTTATACCCGAGAACCCAGTCTGAGGACCTCGGGTGGACTATATCATCCGGGTCCAGCATGTCAGAAGGCCCCGATGGGGCGGGGGCTGGGGCCCAAGACCTAGAGGAGTATTCTTCCTCGTCCGTATCTGGGGAGTCTGTCATCAAGGGTGTCTAGAGTTATGAGACTGAGGGGGGCCCCCCTGTAGGAGCTGGCCGGGTGGGATGAGATGGCGGCTGAGCCATAAACACGCTCTTCGAATGGGCAAAGGCTTCCGTATCAACTCCTTCAATGCAAGGCTTTTTGCCAGGGGGGGAGAGGGAGTAGGAACCGGGGGTGGGGCACGGGTAGTGGGAATGAGGGCTTCCATTTTTGCACATGCCTCCTCCATTCGGGCTGACGGACGTTGCTCCACAGGCCCCATGGCCTGATCTACAGCCCTGTAAATAGAATCGTCTACCGCCTGGTAAAAATCATCATCATCCCAGCGGAGGTAGCTCAGAGGGTCCTCCTCCTGGTAGTGATCCTGTTCCCCCTGCATGCTGAGTTACAGTAGGCTCCACAGGGTCCAGATGCACCAGGCAGCCTGTGTGCAGTAGCACAAGGTATATATGTATATGGCCCTGACTAGGCACACATTTGGAGATGGGAGGGAGCCCAGGCGATGTATGTGGCCAAAGGCGCACAATGAATGGGCAGAGCCCTAGGGACACACCAGCCCTTCCTTATCCTAGGGCAAGCCACCCGGGACAGTGTCCCTGCGCACCACACACAGTGCCAATTATGAGTTTAGGGGTAAACAAACGACTGACCCCAGAGGGCGTTCAGGTGAAAAGAAAGATAAATACGGACCCCCAAGGGCGTAAAAACCAGTTGGCAGGGGACAGGCAACCTCGAGGGAGCAGCACCAGTGATAAATTCCGATTTTCGCGCTTCCAACTCTCGCTGCTCACAGAGAGGGAAGTCCGCCCCCTGGTGGCGGGAGGGCCACACCGCACCCACTACTGGGCTCAAAATCGCGTTAGGAGTGCCTGCAGCGTCCCGCGATTGACAGGGAATCTGAAAAGCAAAAACAATCGCACGCGAGTCAAGCGTTAATCAATCACCACAATAAAACATCCCTCAAACCCAAGGAGATAAAGAAAATTGCGACTTAACTTGCTGCTGTACAAAAGGGGATGGTGATGGACGGAGCATCTGAACCAATCACTCACACTCAGTCAAAAGATCTGGGTTTGATCCATCACCGTTCTTTAGCCCACTCTGCCATCCCAGTTCAGACATGGCTATATGCAAATCAGTCTGACCCTGTGCCTCATGGGAACAGTCCAGCCCGAACTGCCAAGCCATGCCTTCCCTGGACCGGAAACAAGCCTCCGAGGACCTGTTTCTGGCATTCCAGCCGTCTTCAGCCCGGCTTTCTTGAATCCAGTGGCAAAGTGAGCAAGGGACTCGCGTCTGAGCAACAAACGAGGATAAGGAATAGTTCAAGTTCAAGTTCAGTAATTTGTATAGCGCACTACTCACCCAGAGGGTCTCAAGGCGCTTGGGGGATGGGGGTACTTCATTTATCAAATAACCAAGTTTTTAGTAGCTTTCTGAAGGATAGGTGGTTCTGTGTAAGGCGTAGGTGGGTGGGGAGAGAGTTCCAGGTTTTGACCGCTAAGTAGGAGAAGGATCTTCCCCCCCATGGTGGATCTATGGAAACGCGGAATTGCGGCGAGGGCTTGGTTGGACGAACGTAGTTCGCGGGTGGGGGTGTAGAAGGACAGGCGCGTGTTGAGGCATTCGGGTCCTAGATCGTAGAGGGCTTTGTGTGCGTGGGTGAGGAGACGGAACGTTATTCTCTTGTTGATGGGGAGCCAGTGGAGGTCTTTCAGGTGGTCGGAAATGTGAGCTTGGCGGGGGATGTCTAGTATGAGTCTGGCTGAGGCGTTTTAGATGCGTTAGAGTTTTTTCTGTAGTTTGGTTGTAGTTCCAGCGTACAGGGTGTTTCTGTAATCCAGTCGGCTTGTGACCAGTGCGTGGGTGACCGTCTTTCTTGTTTCGGTGGGGATCCAGCGGAAGATTTTTTTGAGCATGCGTAGGATGTTGAAGCATGATGATGAGACGGCGTTGACTTGTCTGGTCATCGACAGGGAGGAGTCCAGGATGAAGCCCAGGTTACGTGCGTGGTCCGTAGGTGTGGGTGCGGTTCCCAGGGCCGGTGGCCACCATGAGTCGTCCCATTCAGAGGGGGATGATCCTAAGATGAGGACTTCCGTTTTGTCCGAGTTCAGTTTTAAACGGCTGTTATTCATCCACTCGGCTACTTCTTTCATCTCTTCGTGTAGATTGGTCTTGGCGGTGTTTGGGTCTTTGGTGAGGGAGAGGATCCGCTGGGTGTCGTCTGCGTAGGAGATGATGTTGAGGTTGTGTTGGTGGGCGATGAATGCGAGGGGGCTCATGTATACGTTGAAGAGGGTGGGACTGAGTGATGATCCTTGTGGTACGCCGCAGATGACTTCGGTGGCCTCTGATCTGAAAGGGGGGAGGTGGACTCTCTGGGTTCTTCCGGCGAGGAACGAGATGATCCAGTCCAGTGCTTTTCCTTGTATTCCGACTTTGCTGAGGCGTTGTATAAGGGTGCTATGACAGACTGTGTCGAAGGCTGCGGAGAGATCAAGTAGGATGAGGGCAACTGTTTCTCCGTTGTCCAGTAGTGTTCGAATGTCATCTGTTGCTGCGATGAGGGCGGTTTCGGTGCTGTGTTTGGCTCGGAAGCCGTTCTGTGAGGGGTCGAGGGATTTGTTGGATTCGAGGAAGGCGGCGAGCTGACTGTTGACGGCTTTCTCAATGACTTTGGCAGGGAATGGGAGGAGCGAGATGGGGCGGTAGTTTTTAAGTTCGGTGGGGTCTGCTGTGGGTTTCTTCAGGAGGGCGCTGAGTTCGGCATGTTTCCAGCGTTCCGGGAAGGTCGCGGAGTTGAGTGAGCAGTTGATGACGTCTCGGAGATGGGGTGCGATAATGGAGTCTGCTTTGTTGAAGATGTGGTGGGGACATGGGTCGGTTGGCGATCCTGAGTGGAAGGAGCTCATCAGGTGGATGGTGTCTTCGGTGGTGATTGGGTTCCAGGCGCAGAGGTTGTTAGAGGTGGGTTTTGGTTCGGAGTTGGGTGGATTGGGCTGGTCTCCGGGCAGGTTTTCAAAGCTGTTATGTATGTCGGCGATTTTGTTGTGGAAGAATGAGGCTAGGGAGTCGCAGAGGACTTGAGAGGGAGTGATGTCGTTGGTGCCGGCTGTGGGGTTGGTGAATTCTTTGACGATGTTGAATAGTTCTTTGCTGTTATGTGCTTTGTTGTCAAGTCGATCCTTGAATGCTGATTTCTTGGTGGCTCGGATCAGTTGGTGGTGTTTGCGGGTGGCGATCTTGAAGGTGGCCAGGTTATCAGTGGTTGGGTTTTTTCTCCAGACTTTCTCGAGGGTGCGACAGGACTTCTTGGATTCCTTAAGGTCATCATTGAACCAGGGGGCTTTTTTGCTACCTTGCTTGTTTTGATGGTTTTTCAAGGGTGCTAATTCGTCGGCGCTGTGGGTGATCCATTGTGTGAGGTTGGTGGCTGCTTGGTTTGGGTCCGATGATTTGGCAGGAGGGTTTTTGTGAAGCGCTGTGAAGAGCTGGTCGGTGGTAATTTTGTTCCAGTTTCTTCAGGGAATTGGTCGAGGGAGGTTGCGGGTCGTGCTCTTTTTGTAGTTGAAGTGAACGCATCTGTGGTCCGTCCAATGGAGAGCTGTGGTGTGGTTGAAGGAGATGTGCTTGCTGGAGGTGAAGATTGGGTCGAGAGTGTGTCCGGCATAGTGGGTGGGGGTGTCAACAAGTTGTTTGAGTCCGAGATTGGCGAGGTTGTCCAGAAGGGTGGTGGTGTTGCTGTCGTTGCTCTTTTCCAGGTGGAAGTTGAGGTCTCCCAGTAGAATGTAGTCCTCGGAGGGGAGGGCATGTGGGCTGATGAAGTCCGTGATGTCATCGCTGAATTGTGTGCGGGGTCCTGGTGGCCTGTAGATGAGGGTGCCTCTGAGTGTAGTCTTGGGGTCGGTGTGGATCTGGAAGTGAAGGTGTTCGGCGAATGTGAGGATGGCATCGGAATTGGTTGTGATGCGGATAGTGTTCTTGTGGACGATGGCGATGCCTCCTCCAGTTTGGTTGATGCGGTCCTTTCGGATGATCTTGTAGCCTTCCGGGATGGCTATGGCGATGTCGGGCGTTGAAGAGGCGTTCATCCATGTTTCGGTGAGAAAGGCGACGTCCGGCGATGTGGTGTCGAGTAGGTTCCAAAGTTCAATGGCGTGTCTGTGGACCGAGCGAGTGTTGAGTACGATGCAGTTCAGGTGGTTAGTGTCGGAGTTCTGTGTGGAGTCTGTGGGTTTGGTGTGAGTCCTGATGCCATTGAACTTGCAGGAAAGGCAGGTGAAGGGTCCATGGGTGTGTCCTGGGGCGGCTAGGTAGCAGCTTTGGAGTCTGCCGGGATTAAGTGCTGTGAGGGTTGCGGCGTCGTACGGTATGCGGGTGGAGTGGATTTTGCAGGGGGCAGGGGGGTCTGGCGCTGGGCGCGGTCCAGGCGCGGACGGGCGCAGACGGGCTTACCTTTGGCGCTCCTTCGGCGCGCATAGGGAGCGGACGCTGCGCGTGAACGCTGCGCGTAAAAGCATCTGTCATAAGTGGTTAGTGGAGGGGGTGGGGCGAGGGAGGAGCAGCTGGGAGGTGGCAGCGGGGCGGAGGGACGGGCTACGAGGCCCAACAACAACAAAATGGCTGGGAGCAAAGTAAGCTGAATGCAGCGCTATGATCTATCACACAAGCACAGGCAATATTACAACAACAGAATGGCTGGGAGCAATTCTAAAGTGAATGAAATGAATGCAGCGCTAAGAACTATCAAACAAGCACAGACAATGTTACACGGCAATTCCTGATAATCGAGCGATGCGCAAATCAGCTGGCAACAGCAGTTAGCAAGGAGCGTGATAGCGCTACGATACCAGGAGGTGGGGAGCGACAGACTCTGAGCGAGTCAGGAGGAATCACTGAGGAAGGACTATCAGGGCTGACTGGGGTGCTGTCAGAGAAAGCAGGACTCTTGCCATAGAATCCCACTTACCCATATTGCAGCAAATCTATTTTTATGACTGGAATATTGCGGAGTAGAACCAAGCACAGTATGGTGCAGGGTGCTTTTTGAGAGGGCTCCCGGTGCCACCACCAGTCCCTAGTGAACAGTCATGTCTAAAATTTTACCTAACTGCCTCCAAAGGTGTTTACTGGTGACCTGCCCTTGAAAGGAATGAGATACGGCAGCAGATGGGCCCATGGGCTGAAGGAGTGGATGTGGCAAGCCTGGACACCTAGAGGCCCTACAGACGTAAGTCACAAATGAGGGAACTTACAGCTGCAATGAAACATCTGCAGTAGACCGCTTAAGATGCTGAAGGACACTTGCAACGCAATAATATACAGATCGCTCTGTTGTCTGGGAAAGGCCAAAGTGCGGAACTGCTTTTGGAGGAAACGGTTAAACCCAAATATATACAATGGTGTACCAAAACCTTCTTTACTATAGAAAGGGTGTATTGAGTGCCCGGGTACCTCCCTGTCTTGGCGTCCAGTCGAAGACTCATATTGGCCATCCTATCTAATTATAAAGATAAAGACCGAATCCTCCAGGTAGCCTGAACTCATGGCCCCATTAATGGTGGAAAGTAATAAAGTCTATATTTTCCGAGACTACACTGTGTAGGTACAAAAGAAAAACTCCTTTCCTGGGTGAAAGGCGGATTAAAGGCAAGTGGGACTTCTATACTCCCTATTATACCCGGCACAATTCGTAATAATCAAGGGCAGGACATCATACTTCTTTATAACAGCAGATGAGATGAGGGGTGGCAGTGGCTATAGCACTACCAGATACCAGTGACAGAGAAGGATGGCTGGTGAAATGTGGGGCTGAAATCACATAGATTAATACACTCAGGAAAGCTAGCGTGCCAGGGGGACCCTCAAAACAGCAAGCAAAGGCTGAGAGAGCACGAGTGGGTGTTGATGTAGAAAACTAAAAACATTCACTGGAACTGGCATTGCAGGGTACCCAGAGTCCTCACGTGAGGGTTTGGACTCGGATGTTGAGGGGATAGCAGGCTTCCTGAGAAACGACCCGGATGTAACACCTATTGCAGTAAAAACTATTGTGTGAGTACTCGTCTTTGAGGTTGCAGTCATTCTGAAAACGTAAGGTATTGGGCCTCATGGGCGGGTGATAGAAAGATGAAGGCGACACAGGAAGGAGGCAATTGGGAGACATGGGTTGGAGATCGGTGCACAGGGAGCTCGTTAGGACACACCTTTTTTAATTTGGTTATTTATTTTATAACGAACAAAGCATATGAAACGGACGGTGGACAGGGGAAGGGAAGACATGCACTGTACCTACATCAATCACATGTTGACCTATCTGACCAAGGTTTATTGGCAGAAACCCCACTATGCTCAAACAGTATTGATAGCAAGTTGGATGATATCTCTCGCTTATTCCCACACATAAGGACTCTCGAGGCCAGCCTCAGGAGAAGAAGAGGATGATCGGCAAAGGCTGTTCAGTACCTCGGGGTTAAGTGTGGCTTCCATGGGCCCTGCGTCTCCTTGCAGAGCAAGATAAGTAGTCAATGGGGCTTAAATGCCTTTAGATCGAGAAAGGTCTGTCATGAATTCACAGCATGCCCTTAGCTGCTCTTCGCTATAAGACACGTTCTGAAGCCAGCTTTTAGCGGTAGAGGCAGGAAATCGCCCCCAAAGCATAGCCACCTGCCTTTTAACCAGCAGCACTGCAGTCAGTCGTCTGATCTCGGGGGCTGGGGGAAGTCTCCTTTACTTAGCCAAGAATGGCCACCTGTGGCGTCAACTCTGGGCGATGTCACGTAATCTGAGCAACAATGTTATAAACAACCGTACTGTATTCCATCAGCACAGTGCAAGACCAGGAGAGATACAAACAAGTGACTGAGGGAGCCGCACATTGCAAGCATCCTGTATCTTCTGCATTTGAACAGGTGTGCAATGTGATTATTACATTACCCCTTATGTCAACGAGTTACAGATGAAGCTTTAGCAAGATAGATTCAGTTTTTGGATTTGTTTGGTGGTACAAGTTAACAACAAAGTTGTAAGTTTAATAAAGGAGTTGGGAATTGGAAGGCTACCTTTCCTTAGTTGTTGTAAGGAGTAGTTTGAAACTTGTAATGGGGGAAAGTGATGTTGACGAGGGAATATTAGTGATTAGACTTTCAATTTTCACTAGCAGACAAGCAACACAAAGAAAGCAGGATGACGTGAAATGGAGACAGTGGGCATAACTGGGTACTGTTGGGAAGCAACCGCCAGGACATATGATGATGTCTTGGGAACCCATTGAGAGACTTTAAATTCTGTTATGAAATGTTAGTGGCCTGGGCAATAGAATCAAGCGATGGATTGTGGCATAATATATTTGGGGGCATGTGCCTTACTTGATATTACTTCAGAAAATCCACTTGATAGGGTCAGAGTGTACATTCCTGGACAGAGGCCAATATGTTTCCTTATCGCGTGTGGGTTTCACTTGAAGGTCTTGAGGAGCTAAAAAGACCCTCCTTTCCTAGTGGCCAGGACTTGGTCTGATCCTAATGTATGTGTTGTGGGAGTACAGGGCAGCTTTACCATACTAAATGTGTATGTGCCACCAAGATTGCAAAGGGAGGCTCCAGAGAGAATTGGTCCGATCCTACTTCAAGTAGATTGCACCATGCATATAATAGGGGCGGACTTTAATGATGTGATGGTAAAAGAAGTACCATCACAAGGAGATGATGGACGAAGTGCTGAACCAGTTCAGACACTCACCCCTAGTCACTTTTAGATCTGGGTTGAATCCATCATTATTCTTTAGCTCACTTCTCCACCCCAGCCGTATGCAACACATTCTTGACCCTGTTCCTCATGGGAACAGGCCAGCCTGAACTGCCAAGCCAGGACTTCCCTGGACCAGAAACAAGCCCCCTAAGACTGTTTTCGGGGTAACACCCCATATCAGCCAGGCTAGCTTGAATCCTGTGGCAAAGTGAGCAAGGGACCCACGTCTGGGCATACCCTGCCAACTTAGGGCAAACAAAGCAAACACGAGAAGATTTGCCACTGGATTCAAGCTAGCCTGGCTGGACTGCTTCCATAACAGTCTGATTTGTTCATGGAAATGAACATTGAAATATCAGAAATTCAAAGGGACGTAGGTGGTGAACCCTTCCTTTAATGAAAATGGTACACGTAGTAGTTTTCAAAATGATCACCCTTCCTTGGCTCCCGTATGTAAAGAAGAATACTCATTCCCAATACCAGAAACTGTTTTGCTCAGGGTTGAGGGAAAATTGCATGCGCTGCTTTAGGACATGGCTTCACTGAAGATACCACTGAAAACCCTGTGTAGAACAGACAGTGGTTTTGTATCTATGAGCGTACTATTGGGCATCCCAGCAGCAGCCAGTGAATAGCTCGATAAATGCCCCTATCAAAAACCCCACACTTGTATTGTAGATTTGTTATATGATGGCATATTAATCTGTACACACTATGTTTACTGGGGACATGGGGGGGGGGGTGTAACTGCTCATCCTGATGCAAACAGCCTTGATGGGCTGGAACAAAGCAACAGTTTATCTGTGATGGATGGGCACAGTGATAATGGAGGGGAACATGCTGAAAGAAGTAAGTAAACTGCAGGGTTTTGCATTGTGGGACCTAAAAGGAATGTCTATTGTCTAGGATATGGTGGTGGAGGGGAATATTTAAACATTTTGGCATCTACAGGAGAAAAATGAAGTATTGCACATACAGGCTAGTAAGTATACACAGGTCAGACATGCCCTGCAGGCTGAGGCTCTCGGTTGGTCCGATTTAACAGACTATGAACCGCTTAAGGATCAGAATATGCTGGGGGAATTAGAACAAGATGCTGTATGATCCATATATAAAACTTTTCTCAGTAATATGCAGGACAGTTTGATGACCCGCTGACAAAAATGAGAACGGGATCTGACCGCAATGGAAGATATTGATTGAAGATGCCGCCCTCACTCACCACAGACAGGTAGCCATGAGGGCAAAGTTGTGTTTGATCCAGTTTTAGGTCCTACACAGTGTGTATTATGATAGAAGCAGACTCCACAAAATGTGTGGGGCCCAGATGCCGGAGCTTCGGATGTGTGGCAGGGAAGAAGGCATTTTTATGCTTATAGTTTGGGCATCCCTACAAATGCTGACAAAAAGACCGTGGCTAGCATGGATGGACTGGTGTATAGGGGGCAAGAAAGTGTTGTTTTTTTGCTTTTTTTTAGAGCAGAGGGCTGCCTTAACAAAGGTGGCAAAATCTAGGGGAGATAGAAGAAATACTACGGTCTGAGAAATGATGATACAAATAATGCAATTCAGGGACATATACGGTCAAATGAATAACTGTACAGAGTGGAGGAGGGAGGAAGTGATCTTTGATTCTAGACCATATAATTAAAATTATAAAAATGCATGCAAGATGTACCCCGTGGGTTGTCACCAGCTTTCCACTGAGATGTTTATCTTGGTTGTAGTTAAAGTTCCTGCCTGCCTGTTAATGTTTCTTGGGTTTCTGTATCAAATGCTTTCTGTTATATGTTTAATAAAATCCCAATAAAAAACATTTATGTAAAAAAGACTAGAAACAGTTGCAAGTCTATTAAGGTATGACAATCTGCATCTTTATTCCCATTAACTGGTATAGTTCTCTTACTTGGCAGTTTGTAGTTAATGTTGTAGTAAAATATACAAAGAAAAAAGAAAACAAAACTTGGCTTTTTAATGTTATGTAATCTCTTAACATTTGTTTGCAGAAAAATAAATAAAAGACTTATTGTAAGCGAGGACAAGCCTGTTTGCATTGTTTATCAGCACTTTGCTGCAGTCATGCTGGAAGAGGATATGGAGGTCGCCATCAAGGTGGTGGTGGTTGGCAATGGTGCAGTTGGGAAATCTAGCATGATTCAGCGATACTGCAAAGGCATTTTCACCAAGGACTACAAGAAAACCATTGGAGTCGACTTCCTGGAAAGACAAATTCAGTATGTATCTAGAACCCTTTGTCTATGCTGATCTTAAAATATGTCTGTTTCGAATGTTTAGCTTAACTTTAAATGTATTTAATAAATGACAACCTACTTGAAATGTCCCTAGAATTTGAAAAACTTGAGATTTATTTCCACTACTTGAGCAAATAAGGAATTACATTGTCAACTTTGTCAGTGCTTTTATGATCCCTCGCTCCAATTGGGGTTTTTCTTTGGAGAGAGCTTGTGTGCTGCCCTTTTTAGGCTTTCATGTACAGAAATGCGCTTTTGAAACTACACTAGAGCCCATTGCAAGTGAGCTTCAAACTTCCTACTGTCGCATACCTAGTTTTACCATTTTCTCTAATGCTGTCTTGTCTTAAAATGTACCTAACTTGTCTCTGTATAGCTCGGTTAAGTTCATGTATCAGATACTGTGCATACTATTTATCCTATTTTATAGTATTGGAAATTGAAGCACTGACATTTTGTGACCTGTGACACCAGCAGTGTTTCTGTTAACCTATGTGATCTTCGTAATTTTTGTACCAGCTGGGACATTACCCGTCAAGCTGGAAAAAAACGTGCCGTTTAGCAACCGTACTTGCCACCCTTCTCAGAGAGAAATACTGGTCAATTTTTCATGTTTTAAAGGTTCTGCAAAGGCACAGACTTGATACTTAAGTAGCACTTTAAAATACTTTTTAACGTGGTATTCTCTAGAACACATTTGAAGTGCTTTCTTCTGATATTTTCTGAACCAGAACACCAGACTTATTGCACGCAATCCTCCCATCACCCTTTGTGTCTTTTATGTTTCGCCCAAATTGGTAAGAGTATGCCCAGAGGAGGGTTCCGTGCTCTCTATGCCACTGGAACCAAGCTCCATCAGACTGACAAGTGCATGTCACGGAGAAACCGGTCTTGGGTTGCTTGTCTTTTGGGTCTGGGAGGACCTGGCATGACCGTTCGGGCTGGACTGCACCTATTGGAGCAGGGTCAAAACTAATCTGCATATGGTTGTGTTCAAACCGAAGTGGCATGGTGGGCAAAAGAACAATGGATTTGAATGCTATCTTGAGTGATTGCCAGTGGTTAGACTTATTGCAAAAATTCCCCACATCAACTTTTGTGTGTTTGATGCTAACATTGTAAACATGAATTTTTGTGTCAGCCCCTCCCCAAAACAAAACAAAGTCATGGTAAATGTCTGGTTTTAGTGATTGCAGATTTCAAACTGCAGTATGTTTTTGCAGTTTTTCATAACTGGTGATTTTAATTTAAACTTCCCTCAAAGTAATGTTAATTAAGAATGGATTGCAGACTGTATCTGCCTACGAGGATATCTCAATATTAGGTTCCCAATCTGGGGAACTTGGGTGTAATCCACATGGCACCCTTCTTCCTTTTGCCCTACATTTAGACTGGCCATTATCCATCAGATTGCCCAGTCAAGTTTACCAATATCTCAAAGTATAGAGCTTCTATGTTAGACTATACTGTAGTATCAACAAAGTTATTACCTTCCGTTGTGGATTTTGAGATGGGCTACAGGCCAGAAAGTGATAACCAAGAGCAGGAGTTCTATGTTGAAAATGTGTCCATGCAGACAAATGTAGTCCATGGCATAGAAAATGTTAATGGTCTTCATCAGATGAAGCAGATAAATAAGAAAACGTCTTTGAGCAAGATCCTAAGGAATGGAAATCGCTCCTATTAACAGAGAACCAGTGATAGTTATTGATGTCAGCAGCTCATTATATTAAAAATAAACTCTGAGGTTGGTTGCTTGAAGCAACACGGATAGCCTACAACATCCCAGTCACCCTGCCTCGCCACTTAAGGTTTAATCAATATATATAATATACACAAGACTCCTGTCTTTAATTGTCATTGATACCTACACTAGCTCAACTCCTGTTACCCAATGTGCCGATCCATGCATTTACTCCCATTGTCTTGTTATGCTATGTGTACCACTTCCTCTACCATTGGTATTCCTTTGGTTTTTTTAAAATCTTTTTATTAACAGCTTAGGAACCAGCGTTGGTCATCACATTTGAACTATACAGTTGTTACAATGCACCATAAAATTCAGAGTCTTCAATCACCATCATTATTGGAGTGACTACATCAGCTTGTTATAAAAACAACTTACAATACTGCCTCCCTGTTTGTTTGCCGGGGTTGAGGGGGCTCACAGATGTTGCCCCTATACTCGTTCAACTAGACCACACCGCCTCCCACTTCTTGGGGCACCCCCTTGCTATATATACAGTCTTTTCCTGGAGCATGCACTAGTCCATGTCCTTTTTCCAGTCGCTGATCTTCGGAGGCGCGACCACCCCCCACATTCTAGCAATATTCCGCTTCGCTACTGTTTGCCCCAGCGTGACCCATAACCACCCTTTCGCTGGTAGCTCCGACACATTTAATAGGCATCTGTTAGCCTCCATTGGTAGCTCTACCCCCCCACACTTCTTGCATGCAACGGAGCACTCGCTTCCAGTAGGTCTGCAACACTGGGCACTCCCACAGTATGTGTAGGAAGGTTCCCACCTCCCACATCCCCTCCTGCAAAGACCCCCATCACTGCGTCCCATAAGCTTCAACCTAGTGCACGAGATATAAACCCGATGTAATATCTTGAGCTGGATGAGTCTCAACCTGGACGATATGGCTACCTCCTTAGGGGGGGGGGGGGCAAGCGCGCTCCTCCTCATCAATCTCTAATCCGTCAGCCTCCCACTTAAGTTTGAGAGCCAAAAGCGGGTCTGGGGAGTTGTTGATCAGTTTTTTTATATGTGAGGGAAATCGCATGTTCCGGAAGATGACCGTCCAGCAGCCTATCCTCCAGAGGGGAGGCCTTCGGGGGTGTGGTACCGGGTGGAATGTTCTTCTGAAGGGAGTGCCTGACCTGCAGGTATCTAAAATATTCCGTTTGCGCAAGTTCGTACGTGTTTTGCAGTGAAGTAAAGAGCTTGACCCCATCCGAACCCCATAGGTCTCCAACTTGGGAGATGCCAAGTAGGTCCCAGTTTCGGAACCCCTTGGTGCGGCCCAGATTGCCTAGCTTCTCGGAGACCCAAAGGGGAGTGTTGAACCATCCCAGAGTTCGCTGAACGATGTGCCACAATTGAACCGAATGCTGAGTTGGCCCTGTGAGCCTGTACCTACCGGGCCTTGAATACAGCGCCGCCTCAAAATTCCCCCCGGGAAGGAGCCACCTGTCCATGCCATATCCTGGGTCGTTACCGTCGCAGTACGCACCCTGGTTAACGGCCGAAAGGTGTGCTGCCCAGTAGTACTTACGGATGTCCGGGAGTGCTATTCCCCCCCCGTCGAACCATCCCAGTGCTAATTTCTGCAAGGATATTCTGGGTGTACCAGATCAAAGGAGGTCTATCTGTGCGGCCTCTACGGCTGCAAAATATGACTGCGGTACCAGGTCAGGGTAGTTTTGTAGGGCGTAGAGGAAGCGAGGCAACACCATCATTTTAAAAAGTGCCGCCCGGCCCAGCAGGGTCAGCGGGAGTTTTTGCCACGCCACTGAGTCTCGTTTAAGCCGCTGTAGGGGTTTGCAGAACATTACTCTCGTACATGGTGGTTTTATCTTTGGAAATGAAAATCCCCAGATATTGGAATCCTTCCGTGACCACCTGAATTGGGCAGTCTCTGGGAATTACCAGGGGGTCTCCGTGGAGGACGTAGAGGAGAGATTTGCTCCAGTTAATGCTGTAGCCTGAGTTCTTCCCAAAATTAGTGAAGATGTCCAGGGCCACCAAAAGCGACCTCCGGGGTCGCGAGAGGTAAAGGAGGATGTCGTCTGCGTAGAGCGAGATCCTGTCCTCCCACCCGTCAGCCCACCTAAGCCCCTTTAAAGACACATCCTGTCTGATCCACGCGGCTAGTTGCTCAAGAGAAAGGGCGAACAGGAGAGGGGAGAGGGGACATCCCTGCCGCGTCCCTCTCTCAAGAGCGAAAGCCTCAGAGGTTTTATTATTAACGGTGACTTGGGCCAGAGGCTCTGAATAGAGGAACCGCACCCATTCGATGAAGCTCGGGCCAAAGCCTAGTTTTCGAAGCACTGCAATCGTATAGGGCCATTCCAGCGTATCGAACGCCATTGTGGCATCGAGTGACACCACTACTGCGTCCTCCTGAATAGTGTGACATCTCCCCATAACTCCATTAAGGCGCCGGAGGTTGAGTGCTGTGTTTCGGTGGGGCATAAAGCCCGACTGATCAGGGTGGACCAGGGTATTCAAGACTGGCTGCAGCCTATTGGCAAGGACTTTGGCCAATATTTTAGGCTCTGCGTTTAGCAAAGATATGGGCCTGTAGGAGGTGCAAGTATCTCTCGGTTTCCCTTCTTTCGGGATGGCCACAATTGTAGCCAAACGCTGATCTCGCGGCAGTACTCCCCTTTCCTTGCTTTACTCGAACATTCGTTTGAGGTAGGGGTAAAGACTGTCGGGCTTGAGCTTGTAAAGCTCGATCGGGAGGCCATTAGGCCCCAGGGCTTTGCCTGGGCGAAGATCTTTAATAGCCCGCTCCAGCTCTGCTGTGGTGAGGGGCGCCTCCAGGGTTTGGCGCTAGACTATAGAAAGCGCTGGCATCTGAATATCGGCCAGCAATGCCACAGAGTCCTCCTCCGGGCGGTCGGACCCCTACTATATACCTTCTTAAAGTGCCGTGCAAATTCGGTGACTATTTCACAGGGTTCAGTGACAGTGGCTCCGGATGCGGTCTTAAGATCGGCCACTACTTAATTCGCCTGCTGTTTCTTGTCGAGCCAAGCAATGAGCTTACCCGCCTTATCGCCTTGGTCGTATATTCTGCCTTCCCTGTCTCTGGCTAAAGTTTTTGTCGCTTCCTTGGCCAGATCCCTATACTCTGCCATCTTGAGTTTCAGCCGGTAATTAGTTCTGGGGTCCCCATCAGTCTGTGCTGCCTGTTCAAATGCATTGAGGTCGGTCTCAATAGTCACCATATGCGCCTCCCTGTCCTTGCGCCAGCCGGCGATTGCTGACAAGGCCTCCCCTCTGAGAACGGTCTTGAAGGCCTCCCACAACACCACCGCGGATTCCACAGATCCGTCATTACTCTCGAAGTAGCGGTCTATTGAGAGAGTGAGCGTCTTTCTAAGATCGTCATTACGAAGATACCAGGCGTTGATAGGCGCAATGCACCCCTCACGTCCGTTCCCGATCGTGAGGTGGGCCACCAGTGGGGTGTGATCCGAGATACCCCTGGCTAAGTGCGTGATGTCCTGATGCATGGGGGTAAGAATGTAGTCCAAGTGGGAAAAAGAGCGGTGTGGGCCCGAACAGAAGGTGTATTGTTTGTCCGTCTGGTGTTTAAGACGCCAGTTATCAGCCAGGCCAAAGGCCCCTTTAAAGTCAGCCAGCCATTGGCGTTATGTCCCTGGGCGGGTGCCTGTCCAGATCTCCTGAAACAACAGCGTTAAAGTCGCCCCCCACCAAGAGTTGCCGTCAGGGAGGGAAAGGAGAAGCCTGCCCAGGTCTCGGTATGACTGGGTTTGTAGGCCTGGCGGGATATAGGTTGATACAAGGTTTAGTCTACGTCCCTCCCACTTCCCTGATAAATCCGCAAAGCGACCCTGTGGATCAGTGTGGTCAATGAGGAGGGGGAAATTACGACAGAGAAGGATTCCCACCCCCCGGGACCTTGAGGTGAAGCCTGAGTGGACCGCCAAGGAGTATCCCCTTCTATTCAGTGCATGGCACGTATTACCCAATAAGTGGGTTTCCTGCAGCAGTACAGCATCTGGGAGATGACGTTTAACAAGTTGCAATACTATGGTTCGTTTAAGCTTGTCCCCCAACCCATTGACATTCCAGCTCAATACCTTGAGGCTCTTATCCCATCTTTTAGCCATACCCACTCCTAACTGAGGAAACAGCCCTGTGTACTCTGGTGCATCTCATGACTCTGTATGTACGTTTCTGGTGTGACCAAACCAAACTCCCCCCCCCCCCACCTTCCCTGAATCCCCCAGTCCCCAACATTCTGCAAATAAATGTTCATACATTTCTGATGAGTCCATTCCAGACTACCCCCCCTCTGCCCCCCTCCTTCCCCCTCCCCCAGCTTCCCACCCCCCCACCCCCCCAGTCCTCCCTGACCCCAACAACCGGACCCCAATCGTCCTTCCTGTCCAACGGGACTCACCTCCCTCTACCCACACCTCACCCCTCCCTGCTCGCTGCTCTGTAGGCTTCAAACTACCCACAACCCCAATTAGCAGAGCGCCTTTCGCCCAACCCCAACCCGGGAGTGAAGTAGACCGCCCCCTCCCGCAAGAACTCCTGCCGGAGGAAAGTGTGCCGGCCCCAGCTCTGGCCGCCGCCTAACCCGGTCCCCCCCACCGTTCCAGTTCCCCCCAACCGTGCAGTGCCCCAGACAGACTTACATAATCAGGAAAGTACTAGGCAGAGGAACATTCAGCTAATTAACAGAGACAAGCACCAGCGGTCCCCAAATGTTATTATACATTACAGTTCAGCAGGGTCCGTATCCTGTGTACACCGCCCTCAGCGACCTGCATTGTCCCGGAGAGACCCCCACTTGGGGCTAGCCGATCTGGACCGCCATGACTGTTGGCTCTGGAGATCCACCTCTGATCTGTCCGCAGTGGACCCTGGTGAGGCGACCCGATTCTCCCTCAATGCGCCGTTTTCCTGCTGCAATTGCTCGGGTGGTGATGTTCTATCAAGCCAGCTCTGGACCTCCGCTGGTGAGGTGAAGAACAGGGATTTGCCTCCCACGATGACCTTCAATTTGGCTGTAAAAAACATCATGTATTTGACGCGCGTTCACGGAGCGCCGCCTTCACTCCCACAAAGGATCCCCGTTCCTGCTGGACTTGTAGTGGGAAGTCGGGGAAGAAGCGGATCACTGCCCCTTCATGGTGTAGGTCGCCTTTCTGCCTCACCGCTTGGAGGATAGCGTCACGGTCCCTATAGTTCAGGATTTTAGCGATGATAGTCCTGGGTGGCGCCCCCGGCTTGGGTTTAGGGACCAGCGCACGATGAGCCCGCTCAACTGTGAAGATATTAGACAGACGCTTTGGTTTGAGATGAGCGAGGATAAGGTCCTCGAAGAACAGCTCTACGCTGGGCCCCTCCGTTCCCTCCCGCACTCCCACCACTCGAATGTTGCTCTTCTTTCCCTTCTTTCCTGGTCCTCGAGCCTGAGGGCCATTTGGCGGTGCTGGTGCACCAATTCGTTCACCCGGCCTTCCAATACTTTCGAAGAGGTTTGAATCGCTTTTATCTCAGATTCTTTGGCTTTGGATCTCTCCGTGGTCTTGCCCAGGTCCGTGCGGAGGAGTTTCACTTCTATGGAGATCTTGTTCATTTTGGTTTCCAGGTTGGTGCCCAACGCCTGGATCGGCTCCTTTTGGCTTGCCTGGTCGTCAGTCGCACTTCCTGCCTGTCCCTGTCCCAGTGGTACCGCATACTTGTCCAGCTTGTTAGTTTGGGTATTGGCGATCCCCTTGGGCCTCATGGCAGTGGAGTGCTCTGACCTCGTGGTACACCACACGACGTGTTGGATCCCTGAGGAAGTACAAGCACAGAGTTCAAATCACAGCACGCGTCTGTCTTCGTCCCCGTGGCACGCCGGGAACCACAACCCTTTTGTAGACAGTTGAGTGCCGTCAGGGGCGCTCCTGGCGCAGCACTACTGGATGTCCGTCTATCAATGCAGTTTGCCCGGTAGCACACTCCTAGACTGGCCGCTGAGGCCGAGGCACCCTCAGACACGCCGCCACCCGGCCTTGCGCTCCGTCCGTGCCACTCCTAAGGGCCGTCAAGCCCCTCCAGGCCCACCGCAAGCGATGTCAGGGGCGGATGCGCAGACGCTAGGTACACCACCCTTCTGGAAAGTCGCGTGGGCCCCTCACCGCAGATCGGCACATACACTTCCGGCCAGAGCCCATGGGCAGCACTCCCCCCATCGGGACACCTCACTGCTGCACCGGGCCCAGACTCTCACCGCCACTCACTTGATGCCTCCGGCAGGGCCCGTCCAGTCATGGCCGCCTCCTGGGGTCCGTTGACTGGCCAACAATGTGCCCTAGGGGGACCGCCGCCGATGTGACGTCTACCCGGCCTCGCTGCACGCTCAGACGGCGCGGCGCCTCAGGGGCCAGCGCCTCGCCGAAGCCCCGGGCACCTCTTAGGCCCCCTGAAGAGCAGATCACACTGGATGTGACTGGCTGCCCAGTCCGGCTCCGCTGCTGATTGAGGTGCCCCACAGTTCAGGCCCCGGCAGGGGTTTATAATCGGTAGATGACCGCGGTGTTTTTCACCCGGCCCCCTCTGCGCCTCCGGTGGGCAGGGCCTTCTCTGCACTGGACAGAGCCGACGTGGGCCGCCGGATCACTCACCACCAGGCTCCCTGGAGCTCCGTATTGTGAAGGCGCCGCCCCGAGCAGGCCGCAGCAGACGCCACCACCGCTGCAAGGCCTCGAGCCGGGGCCTCAGGGTGTCGTGCCTCGCGGCTTCCGGGCTCCATCGCGGCCCTCACTCTCTCGGCCGCCGCCGTCCCGGGGGTCTAACTCCGGCCCAAGGGGGAGCCGAGACCCAGGAAAAGATTGTGCCTGGAGCGCACCGCTGAGGGGTTCTGGGGCACCTGGATAATGGCACCCTGGAGCGGATGCTTAGCGGATATCCTCGGGGACAACGTCTGCTTCGGCCGAACTCTCTCGATAGGCGGCCATCTTCATCGGCGCCTGGCCACACCCCCCTACCATTGGTATTCTTAAGTTACTTAGTACTGGCTAAGGGCTTACTCTTTCTTATTTAACATTTTGTGTCTAAGTAACTTTTCTATGTTGTCTAGGAAATATTTCCTGATGTTGTTGTTAAACTCTTGATAATAAAGTCAAGAATGACGTTTAGAATTGTACTCTTAGTACTCAATTAATAAATGCTTCAAAAAACCGAACTCTGTGTTTCACCCAAAGTGCTGCACTTAAAAATCCTGGAGACCAAGAATTCTCACCAAGCAGTCACCCCCTGACCTTGATATATGGTTCAATGGAGAGTTAAGGGAAAGCAACACAAAAATGAACTTACCAGAAGAATGCTTGCATTCATATCTAAGGCCTGTTACAAGTGGTCCTCCGTTGCTTTCACTCAGAGAAAATTGTAAGCAATATAAGTGCAAAATCTGGGCAGTAAAGTGTGCTCCAAAGAAAGTAACTGGGTGAAATTTTATGTCTGCTGTAAGTTAAAGGATGGTAAAAAAAATTGTGGTCACACATACAAGCTGTTAGTGGAAAACATGAATAGACAAGAGGGAATAATGTGTCCACGGGAGGCTGGGAGGAATTGGTTATTTTGCTCTTTTGCCTCTGTGGTCCAGTTAGTGAAAGGGATAGGAAAACAACTTGTGCATTGCTAATATCTCAGTCGAGGCACAAAGCAGTTCTCACATCTCCGCAGGGAAAACGGTGTCCCTATTAAGGGTATAGGAACATGGACGACAATGGGAGGGACCCATAAACATGCCTATTAGTTGACCATTACAGGATAAATGCTTAACAAGTTAACAATTTTAAATGAATACTGATTAATCAAGCAGGACCCACACATGGACAGAGTGCAACTGCGAGGTTAAAAGTAACGCATTGATATGGTTCTTTGAGAAGTAATTAGACTACAATGGTGAGGTGAGCGGAAAACGCTGAGTGGGGTGGAATGCATCATTCACCAACTGACCAGTGTATTTGTTGTTCTTTCTTTTGTGTTTTGTACAGTTAGACTTTATTACTGTGAACTGCGAAACCAGAAAGAAAAAGAAAGTGTGAGAAAATACCTCTTCTTGCTTGTATTCACACCCATTTTTTTCTGCACCGAAGTTTCTCGTTTTTAAGTTCTTACACACTGCTGTCCAGGCCCAGATGTATGTGCTTACCCCTTAAACATGACCGGTTGGCTAACTCCTAATTGGTGGATTTCACTTTCCCATAAGGCTACAGTGCAGGTAAATACACCAGTGGCATGGTTGTGCCCTTATTAGGCTGTCAAAGAAAACATGGAGTACTTGTGCTGGCTGACTCCTGTAGCTTTTAAACCTGCAAGCGAACCTGTCAAAATAACCCTTTTTGGCACGAAGGAAACATCCTTCTAAATATGAAATAACTCGCCTCTAAGTAGGCCTTGTAGCCCACAAAGTAGGGTGCCTGGTATTTAAAAGTGCTGAGTGCAGAAATTTAGTGTTGGTATGGACCTACAATGACTAGCCCCTAAAAGCTGTTTTCACTGTGAAGGGCTACAGCGGTACTTTGTGTGAAAAACAGAACTTCAGAATAAAATATTATTTCTGCTAACTTGGGTTTGGGACAAGATGCAGAAATGATTCCACCACTTTTTTTAAAAAAAATCTTTTTATTAGCAATATTACCAGAGAAACCGTGGATACACAAAATATACAGAATGCAAAACATCATCACATTACTTAGGACTTGAATAGCGGCGATGGTATTCTCTAAGGGAAAAAAAAACAATAAAATCCATCTTCATACATTTAAATTAACTGAGGATTACATATGGATTATCTTCATCTATCGGCAAAAGGTCGGGTACAGGGATTATCATAACTCTATCACCGATCTCTCTTTTGCAAGCCCGTTCCATCCTCTCCAGCTCCGATTTCTAGCCCGTAGTAGTCTATCCATGGAGCCCAGATCTTTCAGAATTTGCACGGGCAGCCCCATGCTTTATATATTATTATTTCTGCTACCATATATAAATCTAAACTGACTCTCCATTAAGTGTTGGAAGTTGGTGGACACCTCAATATCGGGGTATGTCCCTCTTAGCCACTACTAGTCCCAAATTGGCCAGCATGAGCTTGCTACGTTGTAGATCGATCTCCGTGGGGATACCCAGCAGAACGTATTTGGCCTCTAACTCAAGTTGTGCCACATATATGTTGTTCAGATCCCCCAGTATCTTGTTCCAGTATACTTTAATTTTACTGCATTCCCATAGGGTATGTTTAAATGTGCCTCGTTCTTGTCGGCATCTAAGACAGTCTGGGGTTTCTGCTCTTCCTATGTGTGCAGTCTGGCTCTGTCCCAGTAAGTCCTATGTAAGATCTTGTATTGTATGAGGCGTAACATTTGCTTTATTGCCACTTGGCGTGGATGCATGAGGGCAGCCTCCCAGTCAATGTCTTTCATTAAGCCTGTAGTGAACTCCCATTTGGTTCTAAGTGACCTTAATTTGTCAGGCATATTGTTAATCAGTGATCTGTATGTCAATGAAATGACCTTGGTTGGCATTTTTTCCTGGAAAATTCTGGTTATACACTGGCATCTAGTCCCTCTGCCTGCCAGGCATGTTTCAGTCTGAGATGAGCATAGGTTTGAGTGTCTTTTAATTGATATGTAGTTTGGAGCGTGCTAAAGGGTGCAAGGGTACCTTTCTCTAGTATGTCCCACAGTTTGGAGATCCCTATCAAGTCCAAGTCCATAGCCTCTGAGCTTCCCAATCTCAGGTAGTCTTGCTCCTACCCATAAGGGGGTTTCTCTCATGGGTTTCATATCTCATTTAATCTGTTTCTCAGCTCCTTTCCATGATTTCAACACACTTTGGGTAGCTGGTAGGAGTCGACTAGTACCTTTACTCCCTTATATGTAGTGTAGTCGTGTGAGGCACCGGAACTGGAGGCTTTCAAATGCATATGTGGGGTGATCTCTTGCAACATGGTTCCATTCATTGATTACAACAAGGTGGGCTGCTCTATAGTAGGCTCTAATGTCCGGTAGGGCCAGACCCCCATTATATGGGTTATATTGCAGCGTTTGCAACACTACTCTTGGGTGCGCGCCGTCCCACTGGAGTATACGTAATTCATTAGGGTTGGGTAAACGCTCTCTGGGATTTTACTATAGGTGTTTTACAATATATAAAATAACTTGGGGAGTGTAACCATCTTATACATGGCGGCTCTGCCCATTATCGTCCAAGGAAGTTTCCTCCATCTCTTAACATCTTCTTGAAAACCTAATACAACTCATTTGATGTTATGGGTTAGGCTAGCTGTTTCGTCTGTGGTAATGTATAGGCCAAGGTAAGGGAAGCCTTCTTGAGACACCTGTGTAGTGTAGTTCCTATTATCCCAATAGGCTCTGCGCATTGGAATAATACCTTCAATAGTATAGGCCTAGACCAGACGTTAACTAGGTCTTCTACTGTCGATATTAGACTTAAAGTTTTGGGTTTGCCAGCTAGCTCAGAGTTCACTAGAAACTTTCTCGAATAGGCAAGGAGGAGTTGAACCTCCCTGGATAGACAAGAAGGGATTTAGTTTCTGACAACCATAGAACATGACAACTTTGCTCTCCCCTAATCAAGAGTGTATCTCTAGAGTCGTGTGAAAACAAAAGACAACTTATTTTACTCAGTCAGTACGTGCATTCTTAGTCTCACCAGATTGTAGAGAAAAGGAAGAGACGGGCGTGTTCAATAAAAGATGTTATTTATTGATCAGTCTCTTTTCTCATACAAGAGAAATGGATCGATATTATCGCAATACTTATGGTTAAGTAAAGTGCATACAATAAAAGCAGAAGTATAAAATAATACTGTAAAAACATTTATATGGTTTCTAAGCCATAAGGTGGTTTAAAATGGATAAAATAGATACATACACATATACATTTGACTAATCGTACTCAACTGGTGTTTCTAACTACGCCTACCCCAGTGTACCTGACCTAAGCCTAATACATGGGCGGGAATAGAAAGTAGCAGTTTAAGTTAAGTTTGTTTTGCCAAGTGACTGACTCAAGAATTCTCTGCATGAGGTTATCCAGTTCTGTACCTGGAATCTAGGATGAATGAGGGATGGTATCTCTCGTCTCTGGTCTCGATATTCCAGGCTGCCTGCGAGGGCTACCCGGAAGCGCCGGAGCTGGATTTCTCGGCAGGAGAAAGCAGCGTCTCGTTCTCAGCGCGTCAGGAAGGCGGGGCTGCGCCAGCGGGGTCTGCTCTGCTCTGGGCTTCGGCAAGTCTGGCTGCTCCGATCTCGTCACCACCGCGTGTGTTTGCTTAAGGCAATACCGGTAATATTTATACCTGTAAGGTGCCGAGATTGACGTAAGGATGGACATAGATACGTCAATAAGGATGTCATACGACTTGGTCGTTAGCACATTCTTTTGCTGAAGTTCTCGATGAAATCAAAACAATGGCCGCAGGGTTTTTCCCAGGTTGTCATAGGTTTGATTTGTTTTGAGAACTCCGTATGCCTTATCAGGGGCTGGAGGAATATCGCTTGTCTAATTAGATGGCAAGCGTTATGACCTAATCAGATAACACGTTCCTGTGCCGTAGTGTGGCTTAATCAGATAACGGTTTCTGCATCATGGGATGGCTGCTAGTTAATTTGTTAACCAGAACAGGGTCAGGAATAGGGGGATCGATACAGAACCTATAGGAATACATCACACCCACTCCACGCTAACTATGGCCATGTTTACGAATCTAGGCATAGTAAAACATACTGTAGAGTATCGTGTATACCTTACCACCCCAAAATACATATAATGCATTTCGAATAATGTAATATACGGAAAAAAATATTCACATGTACTATATGCACTCAAGCTGTAGAATAATGCTAAAGTAATCACGCATATGTATACATTATTGCTAATTGGTATATGAGAATTTACACATGAAATGGCTCTTAATACAGAAGAAAAAGGTTCGAGACCATTTCATCACAGAATAAAAATAATTATGAACATACCAGCGGGCAGCTAATGTCTATAAAGTTTCTAAAAATAGAAATTTTAGTTCTCTAAGAATAGTTCTTACTTTAAGCAGAAGATAAGTGTCCCGAAAAATCGTAAAAATATTTAGGGGCTGCTGAAAAAATCGCTGTCCGTGAACTGGAGGGAAAATTGTTCATGTTATTTTGCTATTAAGTTGAAGGCCAAATTCAGGGTGTTTGGAACGCCGTGTGCTAGCTTGCTCAAAAGTCTCTATTTCTGCTCTGGTGAGAACATCATATCATTTAGACTGTCGAAAAAGCTGTCAACAACTTCCTGGGAGTTCCACTAACTCGGAAAAAGGTGTAACCATGCATTCGTGCGCATGATTGTCTCCATTGACGTTTTGATTAGTATTGCTGACAGAAGGTCGTACCTGATCGATGCTGCTTTCATCTTGAACTCCACTACCCCTTAATCGTAGTGGTGAAGTTTCCACGAATGCCGTCATCAGGATTGGTAGCCGTTGAGGGCAGCACAAAGCATGAGCCTTTATCGGACCCAACAATGTTTCTGCATCCATAGGCGCATCTGATTTTAGCGTCAGACAGGTGTCCAACACGCATTCTTCTCCGCACAGCAGGCACCTTAATACAGGTAAAACACATCGATGCCACATTGGTCGAAATGAAAGAAACCAAGTCATGTTCAGGTCTCTAAGCCGGGATAGTCCCAGGATTTTTGATATCCGGTCCCGGTATCCAATGGCTCGGATTGTTTCTTCCCTTGTCGCAGGTGTTTTGTCTGTGACACGGTTTGCCATAACGAAATATCAGGACCAAGAATAGGATTCCTGCAATTAGTCCTAAAATGAGGGGAAGTCCGCCAAAAATCGAATGGACGAAATCTGGAAAAATACCCAGTATGGCTTTGAATGGTGTTAATGCCATCGAAAATACTGTCTTAAATACTTTTGAGACTCCACTGGTATCAGAAATATTTAAGATTTCATTCAGGATTTCTGCGAAATGTATGGGGGAATTAGTTGATAACAATGAGTGAATCTCTGCAGTCGTCCTTGCGACTAGGAGATCATACGTTTCTTTTGATGACGTGAGTCTGGTCGGCGTCTGAAGAAGCACTGTTTTCATTCTGCTTAAAGTATCTATTCGAATAGAAGTAATTTTCAAGTTAGGCCATGCCCTTGCCTCCCTGTCTGGAAAGGAGCTGGGGAACAATGAGTGTCCACAGCACATGACCTTCGCAGTCGTAGTTACGAGATAAGGAGTCCCGGGCATAAGACTACAACATCTGCGATCCACAATTAGAATGTAACTCCCGTTATAGAGTCTTTTAAGGAATGGTTCTATCTCTGTTGCAGGTGCGCCTAGCTGGTGACATGAAAGGTTATTTGAGTTCCCTTCACAGGCTCCATGCAAACTAATTCCATTACACAGAAGTGTACCGCTTAGTGACATCGCACAATTATTGCCACTAAGAAACACTTTCTGTCCTTTATTACTGACACATGCATGTGAATAGGGCAAGTTCCATGTTGTCTTAATGTACCCTTTTCCCAATTTTTCGTACATGCCAGCCTGTATATATTTTTGGCAGTATTGAAACCTGAAGGTTGATATTGGAATATTAATTATCCCATGTATTATCCATTCACTGACAGGTCGTTCTGATATTGTCACTGGTAATCTCTCGAGTTTCTCAATGCTCAGGATTGTATAATCAGCCCCTTTCTGTGCCATACTGATTTGTTTATCAGTAAGGTTAAAGATATTGAATAGTGACGTTGTGTTGATTAAACGCCAAGGCACATAGCCTGAACGCAGATTTTGTAACGTCCAGCCAAGCTGTACAATAGAACGCAATTGAGACTGACCGTGTTGTAACAACAGTAAGTCTTGCGATGATATGTCGATTGCTGAAGACACAATGCTGTCCAAAGAAAAAATTCTGGAGGACAGAGTCATTAACCCATTGTCCACTACAGAAAGTGATTTTTCCAAATTAATACGGTCAATTTCCCGTATACTTTCTGCTGTCTCAATTTGAGTTACCTTCCAGGCCTCATTGTAAGCTGCATATATAGAGGCTGCTTTGAAGCGTTTTTGACGCTGTTTGCGCGGTCCCATAATGAAATCACGCAAGTCAGCACCATCAGTAAGTAAAGTTAGGTGTTGCTTAATTTCTGTCAGTGTGGAAGTTTGTAGCCATTGAAGGCATAATTTGCCCACACTGTAGGTGGTTATTATCCCTGGGTGTTGTCTTTGGGAATATCTAGGGTCTGGCCTGGTCAATTTGAACCCCTGTTTTTTGTTCAGGAATCTGTCTTGACAGTTATTAGTATCTGTGGGCCAGATCAACCACTGTTTCCAATCAGGATGTGTTCTGTTTTGGTTTAATATATAGTTTACGTCTATCTCTTCATCTGTGGAGCTATTGCTGTCCATTGTTGGCTTTGGAATAGATGGTTTATTTAAGTCTTTGATTTTGGCTAAGCCAAGACAGGTGGTTTGTTGAACAGTGTCATTTAAAAATATAATTTGTTCTGGGATCATGCAGGCTCTAAACAATGATTCTATACCTTGTACTTGCCATTCTTTTGTACCCCAAACACTTTTAACTTCAACATTTTTGTCCCAATAATCAAAACCAAAAGTATTCATGTGTTCAAAAAATGAGTCTGAATATATCAATTTCGTGTTTGTTAGCATGGTCTTTGTCCCTGTCTTATTTGACAATTTGAAATAAATAAAATGTTTCAGCATTACTTGTGTTGAACCCTGAAAAGTATGAATATTTGTCGTAAAAGGTTCTTGAGCTTCCTTTTGGAGGGGTTGCACAATGTTCCCATTGATTATAATTTAAAACATTTCTAGGTTGTGCAGATTTATGTAGAAAATGGTTACCATAGTGGTTGTAACAGTACATACTATCATAATTAGTCGAACCCTGCAAATAATCATGTTTGGTAAATTTAGCAGACATCACTAAGTCAGACATCATATTATTTATACTTTCAAAGTCCCAATCATCAGCAAATGAGCTTGTTTTTACAAAGTCACTCAACGAGATCTTAATTTGGTGTGGATATTTCAGGATCTCAACCGGACCATAAATTTCGTAGTCAGTATTGTCCCATGCTACCCCACCCGGTATAGGATTGGCTGTGAAGTTGACTGAAGAAAGTTCTCTTTTCTCGACGTGTGAAGATGTGTGTGGCTTGAGGATCAAGTTGATTTTCTGACTTGCTGTGTCCATTTTAGCGTATTTTCCCTCAATGAAGCGTCCCAAAGTTAGTACCATGATGAGCCAAAGTATGAGGATAAATGCACCAAATCCCACCCAAAATTCAATCCATGGAGAAATCAGATATGTTTCTTTCAGTGGTTTCAAAAGTTCTTTAGCTTTATCTTTAAAGGTTTTTGTTGATGGCTGTGTTTTTGATTCACTTAGGTCTTCAGAGGAATCATCGAAGTTTATGAAGTAGCCGGATGCAGTTCTGTCAATTGTTCCAATTGCTTCAGGATTACTGTTTCCTGCATATTCGTTTGTTACTTCATTGTAGGTTGGTGTGTCTCTACTAAATGTTTTTATTTGGGTTTTCAGAGGTCTAAGTTCCATTGCATTGTTGCATAGTCCTTGTTGTTCTTTTGTAGGCGTTTCGAATGTGATTAGCCTCTTAGTTAGGACCTCTGTATTGGTAGCAAATCTTGGTGTTCTACTACTTATCGGGAGTCCACTTGGCCTACTGTTTGTTATCGGCCACATGATTGTGGTTTTACCAGGTCGATGGATACAACTCGGTTCTCCTTTTTACCAGCAAGCGGCGGTAGTACAACTGATCTTGTCCCGTTGATAGACAAGACAGGAACTGCTTTTCTGTAAGAAGGCCCAAATTCCTTCTTTACCGCGATCTTTTCTCTGACTAGATCCCCGACTTTTGGAATCCAGACAGGTCTTGCTGGGACAGGTGGTGGTTCTTCAGTGGTTGTTGGCTGCTGTTTCAACTTTATGTTGCTCAGGTCTTTTCTTGTTTTGTTTAAGTCCTGCAAAATAGCCAAACGATCTTTGATATCAAAGCTTTTTTCCTTTACCACTGAAGTCTGACTGTCAAGATCTAAGACTAACATCCTAGTTCCAAACAATAATTCGTACGGACTGAATCCCCTCAGAGAATTTCTTGGCAGGTTATTTAGACTACGTTGGACACTTATTAGATGTTTGACCCACCCAGCTCCCGAACCTAATACCTTTGCTGTTATAGATTGCTTTATGTCACGGTTTTTTCTTTCTACAATTCCGTTCCCCTCAGGGTGAAATGGACAAGAGTACCGCAATGCAATGCCCATGCTGGTCATGGCCTCCTTATAAGCTCGAGAGCTAAAAGCAGGACCCTGGTCAGAATGCAGCATGCCAATTGCGTATGTGCCGATAAAGACCCGCAAATCTTTTATAACAGTCCAGACGTCAGCCGAGTGCTGGGGATCTACATTATAAGTGGAAACTAGCCTGTATATGTTAATCGGACGCTTTGCTTTTTACTGTTGATCCTTTCTGGAGTGAAACGCCAAGGTAGTATACCGTTTCTCTCGCCACTGCGATCTCTGTTGCAGTCCGGGCATTTTTTTACAAAAATGTGATGCTGCAGGCTCATGCCTGGCCACCAGTACACTGATTGTAGTTCTTCCAGAGAATCTTTTAGTTTGAGGTGTCTGAGACCCTCGCCCATATGTGCGTCTGCAATTAACAAAGTTCTCCTGTCCATGTTTGGAATTACTCTATCCCCCACTCCAGGGATTCGAGCAAAAGGGACGGAGTTTGCATCGATTATGTATGTATAATTGAGTGGATAGTTGATCGGTAGCGCTGAGCAGTCGCCTTTTGATGACGTTTTTACCGCCAGCACTGTTTCACCGTCAATGTATTTCATTGTACGCTTTTTTCTAGCTACGGAAGCCGATTTAATTGCTACCGCTGTGGCTGTCTTAGCCAATGAATTCCCTGCAACGTGAACGCCATCCCGTTGATGACTCAGTGTATGTATCACGTGAGTCTTTGGTAGTTCTTTCTGTAAAAGAACTATTTGTTCCCAAAGCAGTTTTTGCTTTATTGTTGCACCTGTGTCATCTTTGTTACCGTTTTGAATCCATTTCTGCAAATCGCTGTTATATGATTTGACGCAGTAATACGAATCGGACACTATAAGTGTCGGGAATTCGCGATCTGCATTAATTTGCGCCATTTTCAATGCTATTATTTCAGTCTGTTGTTCTGAATTGGTTTCTACTGAGTGTGTTTTTGTTAATAGAGGTCTTAGTTTATCTCCGCGCCACACTTCTTTTGTAATCTCACATGTGGGGTTGTATGCTTGTTCTCCCCAAACGGAGGGTTGAGCATGTCCGTCTGTATAGATTACACAAGCGTACTGTCGTAAGGGCAGAATGTCGATTGGCAGAGGGAATGTTCTTTCATATTCTAGATTTTTCAATTCTTTTAATTCTGGATCAAAGTAGTATTTTACTTTGTCCGTTGTAATTGAATTCACCCATTGTATCCATTCCGGATTCAATGCTGTTGTTGGTAAATTACACGGTGTTGTTAATGCCTCAAAGGCTGATTCTGCTGTTCTGACTGTGATGTGTCTACCGTCAGCTTTATCTTTTTCTCTAGCTATTGCGGTTTGAACTGCATGAACAATGTTTTCTTTAATGCTGAATTTCTTTTCAGCTTCTGTGTACAAGTGTGATTTGAATGCAATTGGTACCTTTTCTCCCTCGTTAGAGGTCAGGTATGTGAATCCGCATCTTCCTGGGATGACTCGAATCACAAGATTGCGTGTGTTATCACGTGTTTCTAGTTTTGTTTTAATTAACATGTCTGTTTGTAAGGATCTCAAGATTTCTGTGTGTGTTTGAGTCCAATTGGTTCTTTTAAAATCTGGTTTTATTAGATCATAAAGGGGTTTGACCCTTTCTGCGTTATTTGCAATGTATGTTCTTCCGAAATTTAGGAAGCCTAGAATTGACTGTAGGTTTTTTAGTGTTCTAGGTGCTTGGAGTACGGCACATTTCTCTAGGAAATTGTCAGCCAGGCTTTTGCCTTCACTTGATAATTCATATCCTAAGAACAGGACTGTTAGATGGGCAATTCTAGATTTTTTAAAGTTGAATTTGTAACCCTCTGCTGCGAACCCAAGTATTATGGTGTTCACTCTCTTCAAGTGAGTATCCAAGTCATCATCTGTTAGGTATATGTCATCGACATAAGATAATGCTTCGTCATCATATGTTTGTAGTAATTCTGTTACTCTCGCTGAGAATACTCCTGGGCTGTTCTTGAACCCTTGGGGTAACCGACAGAATTGTTTTTGAGCGCCATTTATTGAGAACGCAGACAAATATCTGCTCTCTGGTGCTATATTTTGACAAAAGAATCCATTAGAGATGTCTAATGTTGTTTTGTATTTTTTGCACACTATGTTATTCATTAGCGCTGCACTATGCGAGTTCTGCACTGCAAAAGTTTTGCAACATGAGTTAAGGTGTCTGTAATCCAAAACTAGACGATATGAATTGTCTGGTTTGGAGACAGGAAACAAAGGGTTGTTCATTCTAGTTGATCTAGGATTTCTTTTACCTGTTTTTTAGCTTCTTGCTTAATTGGGTACTGTCTTTGTGCAGTAGGTTGTGATTTTAACTGGATTTTGTGAGGAGGAGAGTCCTCATCCCATCCTACGTGATTTTTATATAAAGCAGGAGCTTGAGCTACTGCCCACTTTCTAGCAAGTGTGTATTTTTTATGAATTGGGATATGATTTGAGAAGGCAGGCATAATTACTACTTCGCCATGAGGGCACTCCCTGACGAACTCTGGTGGCCAATCTTTTTCAGCTAGAAGGATGTCATAGCCCTTGGAGAGATTATCCCAAAATAGTCCCCTTATTTTTCTAGTCTTATCCCCTTCTATACGTAAAGTTATTTCATATATTTTGTGAGGTTTGCTAACTCTGGTGTCTGCAGTTTCCACTTGAAGGTATTCATTCTTGTCCACTGTCTCCAGATGATTCATAAGGACTTTGCGAGCTATGCGCACTTCTGCTGCGCTGTCTAGCATTGTCTGAGCCCATTCTCCGTTTTTCAGTTGTGTCCTCAGTATTCTCGGCATTGTTAACTACTTTAATACTGGCTACCTTCTTTTTTGGAAATTGTAATTTCTTATTTGGATGAGCAGGTTCCTTGTCTTTGGACTTGACGTGCCCTTCCCTGGGTTCCGATCGTCCTCTTCTTTCCGATTTCTGCGAGGAAGTCTGAAAAGATTGAGAGGGACGTGTATCAAAATCTTGATATCTATCCGGTTTCTTTATATTATCCCTATTTCTAAGGTTGTATTTTTTCACAGAGGGCTCACTTTGGGGAGACTTGGGTCCTTGGTCTGGAGATCTTTCTCTCTGCCGAGGAGACCTTCCTCTGGACTGGAATCTCTTTTCTTTTGGATTGGATTGTTTGTTTCCATCCCAGTTCTTCTTTTGACTGTTTAGATGATTTTTAATAAATATTTTTTCAGGACTTTCAATCAGTTGGGGTTTTACTGGTATTCCACCTAAACTATCTCTACCTAGTTCCTCATAGGATTTTTCTATAATTCTGGCAATTTCAGCTGGTTGGTCTGCTATATCTGTTTCTTTTAACCTTTGGCGGATCGCCACGTTTGCTGCTTCTCCCTTTATATTGGCTAGTAATATAGCCGAGACCTGCTTGAAGTCTTTCAGTAATTTCATACCAAGAGTTAAAGCGGGTTCTGGACCGTATTCGTCTTGAATTTGTTTTAGCACATCTGGTATTACCGAAATGGATGGAACACCATGCGTTTTTGTGTAGATGGAAGCAAAGACTGTACCCCAAGTGTCACAGTCCTCCACGTGTGGTGCGATTCCCATTGGAAGACAGATAGTCAGAATCCTGTGTTTATCCACAGGGGTGGTGTCTGGAAACACCGCCTCTATTTGGGTGATTTTTTGTGCTAACCAGAATGGTATTTGTTCCCTTTTAGCTGGTACTTTACCTAGGCAGGACTGTATGTTCTGTGGTGTAATTTTATTTGTGTTCCCCTGATGAGGGGTCAGCTGTGGAATTTTAATTGCTGGTTGGATTGTTGAAGTCCGCATTACATATTGGACTAATTGTCTATGTACTTTTATTAATTGTTTTAGTTGTATTAGAAGATCTGCTGCAGACATTCTTTCGATGTCTGGATGTGGTGTGTATCCGGCTAGGACCGGCCACGTTGCTCCTGGTCTACATAATGGACCGAGCCTGGTGATGTGATTGTTGTGTTTTAGGGCGCCATTAAACAAGAGCAGGTGCTCTTGAAATTTAAGTGGTACTTCCACCTCCTCGAAAGGAGTGTATTCTTCAGGAGGTTCCTCTGTTTTGTAATGGTGGAAGACCTTTGTTACAGCGTTTGCTGCTGGAAAGTTTATCCATGAATAGAATACCTCTGTCTGCCGATATTCGTGTGCCTCTATTACGAATATGACTGTGCCACCTCTAGGTGTCAGTCCATTTTCTATAAGTTTTAAAGTTATAGATTTTCTTATGTTGACCGGGATGAGTATTAAATCCGGGTCTGCTTCTTGCATAGTATTATCAGCTGCTACGAGTTCAGCTGCTACTCTAGCTATCTCTCTTTCTTCTTCAGTGTCTGACATTCTACTGTCAGGAAGGTTATTTTGTTTGTTTGCAGATCAGGTTTCTTATGGAAACAAAGATTAGATGCACAATATTTTGGAACAGTGTATCCTTCAACGTTGACTAAACCAAGAACCATACATAGGAGTTTCCTCCTGCGAGGTTTGGCGGATATGACCTTTCACCCACTCCAGACGTCTTTGGAGTATTATGGGAAAAAAGGGGTCTGAGTGAAAAAGCACGACTGAGTTACTCTAATGTCTTGCGTTAGTTTTATCGCCTTTCAAAACGTTTGGGCGCCATGTAGTGTAGTTCCTATTATCCCAATAGGCTCTGCGCATTGGAATAATACCTTCAATAGTATAGGCCTAGACCAGACGTTAACTAGGTCTTCTATTGTCGATATTAGACTTAAAGTTTTGGGTTTGCCAGCTAGCTCAGAGTTCACTAGAAACTTTCTCGAATAGGCAAGGAGGAGTTGAACCTCCCTGGATAGACAAGAAGGGATTTAGTTTCTGACAACCATAGAACATGACAACTTTGCTCTCCCCTAATCAAGAGTGTATCTCTAGAGTCGTGTGAAAACAAAAGACAACTTATTTTACTCAGTCAGTACGTGCATTCTTAGTCTCACCAGATTGTAGAGAAAAGGAAGAGACGGGCGTGTTCAATAAAAGATGTTATTTATTGATCAGTCTCTTTTCTCATACAAGAGAAATGGATCGATATTATCGCAATACTTATGGTTAAGTAAAGTGCATACAATAAAAGCAGAAGTATAAAATAATACTGTAAAAACATTTATATGGTTTCTAAGCCATAAGGTGGTTTAAAATGGATAAAATAGATACATACACATATACATTTGACTAATCGTACTCAACTGGTGTTTCTAACTACGCCTACCCCGGTGTACCTGACCTAAGCCTAATACGTGGGCGGGAATAGAAAGTAGCAGTTTAAGTTAAGTTTGTTTTGCCAAGTGACTGACTCAAGAATTCTCTGCGAGGGGTTATTCAGTTCTGTACCTGGAATCTAGGATGAATGAGGGATGGTATCTCTCGTCTCTGGTCTCGATATTCCAGGCTGCCTGCGAGGGCTACCCGGAAGCGCCGGAGCTGGATTTCTCGGCAGGAGAAAGCAGCGTCTCGTTCTCAGCGCGTCAGGAAGGCGGGGCTGCGCCAGCGGGGTCTGCTCTGCTCTTGGCTTCGGCAAGTCTGGCTGCTCCGATCTCGTCACCACCGCGTGTGTTTGCTTAAGGCAATACCGGTAATATTTATACCTGTAAGGTGCCGAGATTGACGTAAGGATGGACATAGATACGTCAATAAGGATGTCATACGACTTGGTCGTTAGCACATTCTTTTGCTGAAGTTCTCGATGAAATCAAAACAATGGCCGCAGGGTTTTTCCCAGGTTGTCATAGGTTTGATTTGTTTTGAGAACTCCGTATGCCTTATCAGGGGCTGGAGGAATATCGCTTGTCTAATTAGATGGCAAGCGTTATGACCTAATCAGATAACACGTTCCTGTGCCGTAGTGTGGCTTAATCAGATAACGGTTTCTGCATCATGGGATGGCTGCAGGTTAACTTGTTAACCAGAACAGGGTCAGGAATAGGGGGATAGATACAGAACCTATAGGAATACATCACACCTGCAAGCATCTCAGATATTCCCGGGACTCTATGGTGCCATCCACTGAGTATAGGGTAGATTTACTCCAATTAATTATGTAACCTGCATTACGACCATATTCTTCAAATATTTGTAGGACCCTCAGGAGTGTCACGACCGGGTCTGTAATATATAACAGAATATCATCTGCATAAAGGGATATGCGCTCTTCATCTAAAAATTGCTTCTTGTCTATAAAGCCACTCAATCCCTGGTGGGATCTGACCACACACACCAGAGGCTTGAGTGTCAGGGCGAATAATAGCGGAGACAAGGGACATCCCTGTCTAGTGCCTCGCTGGACAGACCAATTTTCTGAGATCACCACATTAACTCAGACTTTGGCCTCTGATTCAGTGTAAAGGAGTGCCAGCCATTCCAGGAAGGTCGTCCATATCAAAGTTTTTCCAGGGGGTGTGTCATGAATGTTGAATGCCTTTTCGGCGCCAAGTGAGAGGAGCTAGTGTTGGTTGTCTGTATGCCTAACTGTGTGAATCCAATTGCCCAGCCTACGCAGGTTAAGTCGTGTGGCACGTTTAGGCGTTAAGCCTGATTGGTCTCTATGTACCAGGGCGGTAATGACCACCAGGTGGTGCGTCACCAAAATAGTGGCCAGTATCTTTGTCTCTATATTAAGCTGAGATATGGGTCGGTAGCACTTGTTTTATTGCTAATTAAAACTCTGATTCACTGGTGAAGTTGGATTTTTGATACATTTATAGGAAAAATAACTTTTAAAAAGTTAGACTTTCTGTGCTCAAACCTCTAATAGGCTAATTAGAATTAGCCGAGCAACAGTTGGCCCCTGTCAGTGCTTCCCCTTAATGCTGCGTGAAAACTGCTCTCAGAAATAATGGCTTAGGCTCGCTTCTTGCAGAAAGACCTGAGTGTGAGGTATGTAACCCTTCTCAACACAGGAATCGTAGCTGGAAATGGCTCAAACTATATTAACAAGGGACAAGGATGAGACCTCCGCATTCATAGTAAAGTGTAAAGGGAGACCTGGAGAAGAGAGGCCTTTGTTCCTGGGCCTAATATAGCTAGCATGGCACCAGCCCAGTGGGAGGGGGAACTTGTCCTAGACCCAGTTTGGTCAAGTGTAGGCGAAGGGGACTGCTCTTTGCCCTAAACAGAGCCCTGGCTCGGACACTAGAAACCTCCAAGTGCACAAGGGTGCTACCATATTGGATTTTACTACAAATTGGTGCACTGTGGTATAGTGGGCTGGAAGGCAATCAGAATGTGCAGCAAAAGTAGAGGGGCTGCCTCTGGGAGGAAGACCAGAAAAGTACTGGACCTGCTGTGTGTGACCTGTGGGGGTACCTGAGGGTCATGACCTGCTCCCATTGCACCCAAAAGAGAGAATTGAACTCCAAGGGTCAGTTGGCTGACCACCTGTGTTGCTACTGAGACACCACAGTCTGTAAGAAGCCTTTTTCCTGATGTGCCCAGCTTAGCCTTAGCAACTAGAAATGGCCTCTTTTAGGTGCAAGGACTCATTCTAGCAGAGGCCTCAAAGGGCTGGTCTTGGGCGCCTTAGCAGTGCCTGCAGAGCTGCTCCAGAAAGTCTAAAAAGTTGGAACATCAAGGGAGCTTCAGCTAGGCCTCGTGACAATGTTTCCCTACTTTGAGGACTTTGTCAGATACAGCTTCAGGGTTTGCCCTGGTAGATGATTTTTAGCTCCCAAAAATGTATGACGTCTAAATGTAGAAATATTGACGGAGTGAAAGTTGCAAAAGTATCTGACTGACGAGAAAACTTTGGCAAGTGTGACATTTTAATTTTCCCAATTGGAGCTTGTCCTTCCGAAATCAACTCTGTAGGACCTCATCAAAAGACGTACGGTCAAGTCTTTCACCAGGATGACACGCTTGGGGGTATCCAATCTCTACTCCATCTCAGTGAGGCTGAAATTATGCCTAGGTCCAAGTTAACAGTGACTTCTGATTGGTGCTTTAAATTTTCTTGGCATTGTTTGCCTTAATACGTTAAAAAAAACATGTATCCGGTTCCTCTTATTGCAATTGAGATATTTTGGTGTCATGTTTCTTATTTAATTTCCCCTCTCTTTTTAGAAATTAGTTGAGGGTTTTTTATTGTGTTATGTTTTGACGTTTTAATTATTTTGGTACTGCTAAATACTTCACACACTTCCTTAAGTTAAGCCTATCTGCTGTGTGCCATAACAGTCAAGAGGATGAGCCCAGCTTTATTTATTGAACTTCTGTGTTGAACCTGACAATCATTTGGATCTATTATTTGGGAATGACCTGCAATCTCCTAAACGAAGAATCCATCTTGTTAGAAAGTGGATCTGTATGATTCCATAAGCTAAATCTGAGTAGAAATATGTTATTGAAAAAGAATAAAGCCAGTGAAGAAAAGGTTAGATGGTGCACCTACGGACTAAAGAGCGACCTTTAATTATATACTAGCCTGACTCAACAGATTGTCTCTTAATCTTTTTATGGCTGTGATTTTACATTCAGCTATTCTTTGACCATTGCTTTCCAGCCTCCAAAAATCAGAATTTTTTAACCAGACTTGCAGGTCTAGTGATTTGAATAATCTACTTGACATAATTATAATGCGCTTTACCCATAAACTTGTCTCAAATTGTGTGATCCTAGGTAAATATTTAATTCCACTGAGTTCAGCGTGTCTGCTGTACAAAAAACCTTTTTGTATTTGTTAGACTAAACTTTTATAAATAAATATCTTGCCCACATATAGGGAACATGTGACCCCGACTTGCCTCTTAGTTCACCAATGGCATTGTCATCAGGGCCGGTACAGGAATATTTCTCTTTTTTGTTTTTTGTTTATATTTTTTTATTAGAGTTTTTTTGTCAGCATACAGAAAACATTATACAGCCATCATCCTAAATAGATAGGGATGAAGAAACAGACAATAAAAATACAGAGGAAAGAGCAGCCAATTCAGATCAACATGATAAATTATGAAAAAACCACATAAACTTGTCAGACAGTAATACATATCCACGTTTAAGCTTATGTTTTAAGAGCCTAACCAATTGACAGTCGGCTGCCATAGCCGAGTCCCTTGCCTTTTTTTCTTGATGCCCTTAGTTCTATAAAGCGCCATCTCTAGACGGTAGATTGCGAGCAGCCTAGTGTGCCAATTGACAGAAGTTGGGGGCTCGCTATCCAACCATTGCGATGTAATGCATGAATGGTACATGGCCATACAGGTAAATACAAACCCCTCCTCAGCAGCCGTCATTACCCTTCCGTGACATCCAAAAATCACCAATGTGGATGTAAGCTGCAATGAGATGCCCAGACTACCCGTAATGAAGATCTGAATTTCCTTTATGAAGTTACAAAGTTTGGGGCAATTAAAAAACATATGGGATGCATCAGCAGCATACAGGCCGCATCGATTACAGTTAGTGCCTCTACCCGAGTTCCATTTTGCCAGTTTCCCCGGAGTGTAATAATGCCCAAAAATAGACATGAAATGCTGGCTCTTTAAAGGGCCATTAAATAATACATTGATCGCGATCTCAATACTTCTACTCAGATTGACCCCTTCCATGCTTAATTTGTTAGCCCACTTTACCTCATAGAACTCTAAATCATCCTTCACAGTGTCCAAAAATAAAAGGTAAAGGGGGCGCATTTTACATCTAACAGTAAGTGCCTCCATGATCTCAATTTTCTTTAATGTAATCGCATTTTGAGTTTTTTTTCCTCTCACAGTAACTACGCAGCTGTAGATATTTAAAAAAATCCCCTCGGGGCAGATTGTATTTCCTTTGTAAAAATTCAAAAGAAACAAATTGTGTCCCCTGAAATAAATCCACTAAAAAACCAATTCCCAAATTATGCCATCTTCCCATAACGGAATCCACGAAAATCCCAGGTAACAAAGGGCAATTTTGAAGTGGAGTATATACATTCAGATTCGGGCCAATACCTAACTTCTTGGTTTTCCTCCAAATTAGATATGCAGCTAAGACAATCTTGAATTTGTTTTTTTTATAGTAGCTCGGCTCGATGATACGATTTAAACATTGTTTAGCTTCTTGTCCCAAAAGCATCTCTTAGATTGAGGGAGCCGCAAAATCGGGAGTAGGATCTATTGGTAACAGTAACACCCCCATATGCTGCAATTTGGCGATCCAATGGTATACTTGAAAATCAGGGATCCCCCAACCTCCTCTCTCTCTAGGCAGGGTGCCTCTGTTCAAGGCACGTCTGGCTCGGTGGTAGCTCCAAAGAAACCTTGAACACATTCTCTCGATACGAGAAAAAAAGACCGCAGGTATTAAAAAAGGAATAGCACGGAATACATACAAAAACTGGGGGAAAATAAGCATTTTGATGAAATTACTACGGCCAAAAAGTGAAAGGTGTAAGTTATTAATTCTTTCCAATGTTTTATTGGACGAGGCAATAATCTGATCAAGGTTTATAGATACATTATCCTCAACTTTTGGTGGGATCTTAATACCCAAGTATGTTACCTCCGAATCGAGTATGATATTCGTAGGGCGGCCGGCTTGGGAGTGGATCACCTGGATTTTCAGGACGTTTAATTTATACCCAGAAAATCTCCCAATAACACCTGCCGCCTCAATAATTCGGGGTAATGCCGCTGTCATGTTTGATGTTACCACGGCGATGTCATCCGCGTAGGCATATACTTTATTACATCGCGTACTTATATGAACCGGAATAATTATACTATCTTCCTCCATTGTAGCTATAAAGGGGTCAATATATAAGGCGAAGAGCAAAGGGGAACAGGGACAGCCTTGTCTCATTCCCCTTGCTATCGCAACTTCCCTTGAGACATCACCACCTACTTGGATTACCGCTGTTGGATGGGTATAGAGCGTTTGTATAGCTGTTATAAACGCAGGCTGGAATCCCTTCCAAACCAAAACCGCCCACAGGAACCGCCACGTGACCCTGTCGAATGCCTTTTCCGCATCCAACAGGGCCACGCCGACGGGTGAATTACTACTCTGTGCCCAGTCCAGTATAGATATAATTCTTCTAATATGGTCTGTGGTGTCTCGACCTTGAATGAACCCATGCTGTCTAGGTGAAACTAGTCCTGGAATCAAATCGTTCAACCTGTTAGCAAGAATTTTTGAATAAATCTTACTGTCTGCATTCAGTAATAAAATAGGTCGATATGAACCCATTTCCGTTTCTTTTTTCCCTTTCTTTTTAAAGATTACTATCGTAGCTTTGGACCAAGAGTCCGGTGCTCTACCCAAAAAGGCCTGTTGGCATACTTCCAGCAATTCCTTTTGTAATACGTTCCGAAAAATTTGATAAAATTCTAATGGGATATTGTCAGGGCCCATCGCTTTCCCCTGTGCTAAACCTAAAAGTGCTGTTTCTACTTCAGGCCAGTCCGGTGGTATGGGTAGAATTGCCCTATGATGAGCTGACAGTATGTCGCACACTAATGATCGGAGATATTCCTGCTCGTCATCCCCACTCCTTCCAAAGTTCGGATTGCTATATAATGTTTGATAAAATTCTTGAAATGCTTGAAGTACCCCTGGCTTCGACTCTTGCAACCTCCCGCTGATGTCTATAATTTTAACAATATCATTATAAGCAGCCCTCTCCCTAAGCCTCTTTGCCAGAAGTCTCCTGGCATTTTCACTGTATTAATATGCTTCTTCTTTATACTGTGTATATTTCTCCGCGATCTGACCTGCAATGTTGGAGTAAGCAGATGCTCTAGCAATTGTAAGATCTTGTTGGGCCTTTTGGATTGATTCTTTCCCCAGACCCCAGGATATTATATCAGCTAGATTATGTTCCTCTGTGATAACCTGTGCAAAATCTTGTTGACATTTGGCCATCGCTTTCTTATATTTGAATTTGGAGAAGCTGAGAGTTTCCCCTCGGACAACTGATTTGAATGTATCCCATATTGTCTCCTGAGAAGCTGTGCCATTATTCATATTAAAAAATTCCTGAATATGTTTAGACATAACATGATGATACTCCTCGTCAGCCAAAAGTTTCCTGTCAAAAGATCAAGTTCGCGGGGCTACCCGCTGACCACACTCCATAGTTAATTCTAAAATCACCAGATTATGATCAGAAACCACTTTTGGGTGAATCACAATATTAACTTTAGTTTGTAAAATTGCGGAAATAGGAAAGTAATCTAGACGCACGAATTTAGAGTGTGGAGCAGAAAAAAAAGTATATCCAGAATTATCGGTGTATAATGTGTTCCAGACATCATGGAGGCCTTGTTCTAACATTAATCCACGCAGGGCCGTGTACATTAACATCTTTCTTCCTATATACCTGTGATTTGATCTGACATTCAGATCCGCAGCAATATTTATGTTCAGATCCCCACACAACACCACGGGTTGTGGCCATTGCGCTAGTTCCACATTACTAAAGCTCAACAACTCAGCATCATCCAAATTTGGCCCATAAATATTGCATAAAGTAAACGTGCTGTGTCCTATCATAACCTTTCCTATTGCCCAACGGCCCCATTTATCTGCAGAAGAGTTACTACATATGCCTACTCCACTTTTCATCAATATAGCGACCTCTATTTTCACCCCAGTTTGTCTGGAACAGACTACCAAATCCATACCCAAATTTTTCAAAATACCCCTTTTTGCCCATGACACATGGGTCTCTTGCAGGCATAATACATCAATCTGTAATATTTGTACAATTTTTGCCAATACCTGCTGTTTTTTAACATTATTAAGACCACATATATTCAACGTGCATATTTTAATTTTCCTATCCATCATAAACTTTTTTTCCGGCTAGCTTCCCTGCCTTGGATAATGCAAACACCGCCATACATAAAAGTAAAATTCTCAGGATAAGCATTACTCTTTTTTGCTTCAATCTTAGCAAATTGTCTGTGTTCTGTTGCTGACTTTTCACCCACCCACCACCACCCCCCAACCTCCCTACCCACCCCACCTACTCCCACCCTGGAAAACCCACCCCCCCAACTGTCAGCCCCCCCCCGCCCCAACACATGAGGCCCAGGGACCGTCAGTCCCTGCATGATATGGACTACCGCGCCCCCCCTCCCTCCAGGTCCGTCCGGGGGGAAAAAAGAAAAAAAACTCAGGCCTAGACCGATAATCATTATACTGGAGAAAAAAAAACTAGACATCAAAAAAAAAAGACCTCAACCCAGAAACCAACTCATTTTAAATTACACTCTTTCATACCACTACATAGTTTCCAGGTATTCTTTAGCCTTGATTTCCGATACAAAAAATTTAGTTTGCCCCTTGAACAAAACTTTAAGCTTAGCCGGGTTCTGCAAGTATACCGTCGCCCCTTTACTCTGAAATCCAGACATCAATTGCCGGAGGTGCCAGCGCTTAGATACCGTGGCTGCACAAAAATCTGGTCTTACAAAAAAACTACAGTCTTTAGCCCTGGCTTTCTTATCTGGACGAGCTCGAACAAAAATGTCTTCCCTGGCTAAAAAGTTATTAAAGCAGACTAAGATTGCACGTGGAAGAACTTCTTCTGCTTGACGCGATTGTTTCTTTATAAACGGGAAGCGATGGGCCCTTTGAATTTCCTTTTTCCAATCCCATGTCGTCAGCTCGGGAAAAGCCTCTTAATAGTTCAGCCACAAAATTCCGTGTATCTGAGCCCTCTTTCTCCTCCGGAGCCCCCAAAAAAAGTAAATTGTTCCTTCGGCTGTGATTCTCTAACTCCGCTAATTTATGGTTAAGATCGTCCCGGTGCGCCTTGACAAGATCTAGCTCCAATTTTTGAGCACACTTCATCCTCCAATACGGAAAGTCTGGCCTCAGTTTCCGTGACCCTGACAGCTGTCTCAGCACTGGTCTTAATTGCTCTTCTGACGGTATTCTTTACTTTGCAACATGTGGCCTGTGTCCGTAAATTCTCCGCTTTACTCTCTTCTCTATGTTTCATCATAGTTTCATATATTGTAGCCAATGTTATTTCCTGTGGGGCAATGCTTTCCGTTACATTCTCATTTTTATCCAAGACTTCCATCGCCCTTTCTTTATCCTTCGACTTATCAACAAAACCATCTTCTTTATCCCCCTGGAGTTGCTGTGCTCTTTTCTTCCGCTTCTTAACTGTTCCAGTACTGAGGTTTGGCGATGTTAGACTTATCCTTAGATCCTCCGGTGCAGAGCTACCCTCACTGAAGCCTACCCAGTCTCGACTGACATTTGTGCTCCCATCAAAAGAAGGGCCCGACATAGAATAGAATTTCTCACCCACCTCATAAGGAATACTCGCCGCCTGATCAGCTTCATTATTACATAACACAGCCTCCACAAGCATATTATCTTGGCAGCTGGTCTGCATCTGGTTAATTACTAAATTAGAACCTGCTTCGGCCTGAACTACATCCCTTGTTAGGAGGGTGTTGAAAATGTATCGGGATAAAACCAAAGATACTCGTAGGTCAGACCAATTGTTTATCAATTATGAATCGGTCAGGACGGGTCTTGCGACCTCGAAGCAGTCAAAATGCAGGCTTAAATTGGAGCAACACACTGGTGGGTTGCTGAAGGTTCTGCCCTCTTTTCGCAATCATCCCGATTTAATAAAATAAAATACTAGAAAATAAAAACAAATGATTTTCTGCTTCGTTTTATTTTTGAGTATTCTGCAAATTTCTCACTTTCTGTCGTTCGAACATAACCACTAAATTCTGTGAAGAGACGTGTGATGAAGTGACACTCTTAGCTACGGCAACATCTTTCTGCATAGGTTTGGGGGAAGCTAGCCGTGTATCCTCACCTCTGGTTGAGTCCATTGCTGCCAGTGCAGCGGTCTTAGCAGCTTCCATCGCTCCCCCCGCAGCAGGCTGACTCCCGTTTCTCGCACTACGAGTGACAGCCTTACCTTGCGGTTTCTTCGTCTTGGGCGGCATCTTCTTGCGCGGCACCTCCACGTCCACGCACCACTCGGTATTGAATCCCCCACAATAACGCAGGGAGCCGCCAGAGAAAAGTCCGTTGGCGGGAGAAAGGGCAGCTGACCAGCATCAGTATCACTCAGCCTAGCTGTTAGCCGGAAGGTTCTGATCCGTGACCGCAGCTGCTACTGCGACTCCTGCAGCCGCTGCGCGTAGCTTCTGACACTGAAAATCCTCCACAGGTGTGTTCACCGCCGTAACCCAATGCTCCGACGCTTTACTCTCCCTCGTCGTGGAAAAACGCCCTTCTGCAGCAATGGAATGCTTTTTAGCTTATTAGCTGTTAGCCGGTAAGTTCTGCTCCGAGACCGTAGCTCAAGCTTCAGAGAATCCCTTTTTTTCCAAACCCAGAAAATCAGCTGGAGCCGTCGTTGCTAGCCATCTTACGGACCTTCTCAGGAGAGGGAGGTAGGAGCTGCCTACACAGCCCACGCCACGGCTGCCATCTTGCCCTCTGGTCCAGGAATATTTCTCAGTTAATATTTCAGAACTCTCACTTTTAATAAATATATTACTAAAACATGATCTGGTAGTGCACTGCCATTTAAAATTGAAATGGCCACTTGTATGCAGTTGTACTGATTTAACAAATGATGACAAATCCGTGTCAGCAAATATCTACCATTTGTACGTCACCAACTAAAGTATTCTGATTTGTTTTGATCCTATTCCAACTTCGTTTCCATCCTATTTCAAAGTTACAAAAAATTACGTAACTACTCAAATATTTTGAATTGTTTATAAAATTAATTAACAATCCACTTTAATATTGTGGGCCCGACACCATTGTTGGGCAGTTGACTTCAACCCCTAACTCTGCAGTCCAAGAAAGAAAAGTAAACACCAATCTCCAGCATAAAATAAGCAGAAATTTGTTAGAAGGCATAAGTTGACATTTGATCTTTCTTTCAGTGCACAGCGCATGTGACCAGAGATGAACAAGAAAGGCATGTTTTATTGCTCATTCACATGAACAGCACACCGAACTCTCTCACTAGACCATGCTGTGCTAAAAGTAGCTTGCCCTGATAAAATCTAACTCACCATAGTGAGTGGCTTAGTAGATTTCTCGAGGCCTAGCTTAAACTGGGTACATTGTCAGAGCAGAGTATCTAAAGATTATTAATTCTGCAAGATGTACAGGTGAAATAGTATGCCTCCCTTTTGTTAAGAGAGCTTGATGCATGAGTCTTTGAGTGGGAGCTGGTCCCATGGTACCTAATACTCTTCAGAGCAGACTGCAGGATAACATTGTTGCCCTTTCAATGTTTGTTGAACGTCATGGATGAGCAGACCGGGTCTTTGGTGAAACGCTGACAAAGATGGCCGCACCTGGAGAGACCTCTCACCTCGGTAGAAGTCCCATTAAAACTCTGCTCCCTTTGTGTCATCCATACATGTTATGTAAATGAAAGACCAAAGAATGCTACTGTTAGCGGGATAAAAATCCTGTTGGGGCAAAAGGAACCATGGGCAAAGAAACCAGCATTTTCAATGCAATAGGTCTCGCATTTACACGAGCTACAGCTATTGACATTGTAAATGACAATGCCTTTTAATTTTGTTTTCTTTTTTAAAACATAGATAAAAGGCATATTCATTTACAATGCCAATAGCTTAAAGTTGCGTAAACGCGAGACCTATTGCATTGCAAATGCTTGTTTCAATCGCTTTCGAGTTTCTGGAAAGTACCAGCAGAGCAGCGGACTCCACCAGAACACCAGGTACGCAGACAGAAGGCATCACTGCTCATTGTCAACTTTTGGCAATTCATTTAATGCGGACTTAGGGTTCCGTTTATGCACAGGCTACTCCTCACAGGGATACTCCGTTTTGCAAACCTTTATATTTTAACCACTTTACCTATGAAGTGTTACCATTTGTACCATCATAATTTAAACACAGTATAGCGCTCTGATACCCGCAAGGGTCATGTTCTCGCTATATAAAACATGATAAATCAATACATTTATAATGATACTTGGGCATATTTTCGTTCTTTATGTTGTGTTGCAGTAATGCTTTGCAGTAGTACAGAAAAGGGCTCTTCGGGCACCAGACTAAAGTAACCCTTCTCTGCCAACAGACTGCCCACTGCCATACAGCATGCTTTAGTGCCCAATGGGGTGAGACGGGCACTCTGATACTCCGTATAGAAACGCATGGTTTTCTAATGAACAAACATTCTGCTGTGGTCGGGACTTAGAGGTAGGTCTGCTGCGAAGTAGACAAGTTTTGAAGTAGAATTAATTTGGCTTTCAGGCGTCCTTAAAAGCTGGACTGAATATGATGTAGGTGGGATGAGGGTATGAAAGACCCTCTGTGGCCCCCTCACACTGTACTCAGTATGGAGTTGCCCATGGGCAGACTGAGGTTTAGAGTGGAGGACCTGATGTATGCATTTAGAAGTTATTCATTATGGCTGTAGGACACTAAATAAAGGTTGTTAACACAGACTGACCATATGTTGCTCCCACTACATTTATCTGCTACTATAGGGTAAAGTTTATTTTGAGTAACTTAACTTCACTCAAACGTACTTTGTGACGTAAGTAAAAGTGGGAGCTTGATAACGACAGGGAAGGAGCGAGCGACTACTAGTTGGGCAAACGGCGCCAGGTGAACGCGTGCACATGTCCTGGGCTGCATGCGCTAGTTAAAAAGAAAAAAAAAAACATATGTGCGGGTTGTATTGTTGCGATAGGGTGGGATACCACAAAAGTAGAAGGGGCCTGATAGAGGGAGAAAAAAAAGTAAAAACGTAAATACCGTGCGGCAACAAAAGCAAAGCACATGCATATGTTTTGTCCTTAAGAATGAAAGAAGGAGTGCATATGTTTTGTCCTTAAGAACGAAACCAGAGCACGTGCATATGTTTTGTCCTGCGCGCACACAGACATGGAAGGAGAGAGATAGCAACCGAGCAGAGCCGTACACTTGCACATCTCGTGTCACCCGTACGCACACATCTGCTGTCTTCAGCTAAGCTGTTAGACAGATGTACACGTGCACATGTCATGTCCCCCTTCGCCCACCAAACTGACAACAATAGGTCTCGCCAAGGCGGGCAGTGCATGCGCTGTGTCGCTAGCCGAGACCTAAAAACAACACCTGCAGTGGATGTTGGCCTAACGATGAGCAGCTGCATGAGCGAGTCTTGGCCTCGCTTATGGAAAGAACCGATTCGAGCTACTACCACTGGGATTGAAAGGCTCCGGAGTACCAGAACAAGCATCTCAGTAGGAAGATTGCAGAGCGGCCGGGAAGATTGGGTTACTGACGGAGGACTGAGGTGATCCTTTGATAGATGCAACTTTTGTTTCAATGACTGCTCGTCAGGCTTGGAACGTACTGCTTTGGTTTCACAGAATAGACATAAGCTCATCATACAATCCGAGGAGAGGACAGGTGCCTGACACAAGCATGAAGAATGTGCATACTGTTCTTGTGAGCTGTTGCCTATAAATCAACATATTTAGATCACCAGTAGCTTTGTTGGAGAAAACGTACACAATTTGTGCAGTAAGGCATTTAGTGCTTATATACACACTCTAGCCATACAAAAGAAATGTGATGCATTTTTTTTTTTAACGGACTCGACATAAAGGTACAGTTCCACAAAAGTCAATAGAAGGGATCACAGTGAAGCCAAATATACAATCAGCTACAATAGGATAAGTCATTGGAAATCACGGGGAGGGGGAATCATCACAGTCAAAATTATGGGGTGGAGTACATATATTGACACGGTATTCATTCCAGGGGTCCAATAACTTGGACCATTTCTGTGGGCAACCCCGAGCCTGGTATACAGTCTTTTCTCTCAGCATACACCAATCAAGGTCTTTCTTCCAGTCTGTGATCGTGGGTGCATGCGAGGCCCCCCCCCAGAGCTGAGCAATGTTTCTCTTGGCGACCATGGAGTCGTGTGTGACCCATTGTGTAGTGTGAGTGGTGAGGTCAGTGGACTCCCAGGTGTTAAGGAGGCATCTGGGTGCTTTAAAATATGAATTTGGGACAGGGTCAGCCGAGTTTTGTTAGACATATAGGAGGCGGGGTAGTGACATCATTTTAAAAAGGGCCGCCTTGCCCAATAGTGAGAGCGGGAGTGACTTCCAATTCGTGATGTCGGGCCTGAGTCTTTGCAGTGGGGGAACAAGGTTACGGGCATACCGGAGGGAATGATCAAGGGAGATGAAAATACCTAGGTATTTAAAGCCTTCTGTGACTATCGGTATAGGTCAGTTTTGAGGTAGCGGAGGAGGACCTCCATAGAGGACATATAGGAGAAATTTTTTGCCAGTTTATATGAAATCCGGAATATCTGCCAAAAAATGCCAGGTTGTCAAACAGCATCAGGGACTTCTTGGGGAACGTGAGATACAGAAGGATGTTGTCCGCATATAGAGAAGTATGGTCCTCCAAGTGCGAAGCCCATCGAATTCCACGAATCATTGGGTCTCTACGGATCCACGCTGCAAGGGGTTCAAGAGCCAGAGCGAATAGTAAGGGAGAGAGGGGACATCCCTGACTGTTCCCTTGGCTAAGTGTGAAAGTCTCTGATTTTTTTTGTTATTCACGACTACTTGAGCCATAGGTGTGCTGTATAGAAGACGCACCCATCGACTAAATCTCGGCCCAAATCCTAGTTTTGTGAGCACGGCAAAAAGATAAGACCACTCAAGCGTATCAAACGCCATAGTGGCATCTAGAGAGACTATGATTGCCTCTTCCCGTATGGTCGCTGCCCTACCCAGGACCCCGTGTACTCTGCGCAGATTTAGAGCAGTGTTTCTCATTGGCATAAATCCTGATTGATCAGGGTGCACTAGGTCCCCTATTACCTTGATCAGCCTATTAGCAAGTACTTTAGCTAGGATTTTAGGTTCTGCATTCAACAATGAAAAAGGGCTATGTAATGCATTTTATGCCATAAGGATCGTCCTAACATTGATGTAGATTTTATTCAGTTTCCAAAAAGAAAGTGCGCTGTGTTCCCAAGTGTAGGGAAAGAGATCCCAGGGTAGAAGATGTAAAGAAAAGTGAGCAAAATGTATAGACTTTGTGTTTTGAGAGGCACAAAACAGCTACTTTAATTATTTAATCAATCAAGTTCAAATTGGCCAGCAGTAAAATAAAAAAAAATGTCATCAATAAGTTTGTATGTAAATGTAAATGTATTGAGACTTATATAGCGCACGTATCACCCGAAGGCATCAAGGCGCTTGCTTAGGGAACCCGTCCTGGTATTCCCCTGTGAGATACCCCGGCAGGGTATCCACAAGGTGAAAGCCAGGCATCCCGCCGCGAGGGGCCGTAGTGGAGATTAAGCAAGCTATTGCCCAGAGTCGCAGAGTGTGACCCCATGAGTCGAGTAGGCACCGGAGCGAGAATTGTCGAGTCCTTCGAATTTTTGAGCCCGAGACCCGCCGAGGTGGGGAATCGAACCCTGGTCCACGGCCAATCTCAGCTTCCAGGTCTGCCGCCTCTAACCACTGAGCCACGCTTCTCCACGAAGTTTGGTTTGTGTGTTGTTACTTTGTCAACGATCTTTTGTATTATCAAGACTTCTCCAGGCAGAAGTTGTAAAGGACCGCTTTAAAATTACGTTGGCACTTTCACTTATCTGTTGTGGTAAATATTTTAGTAATTTACCTTGATCAGAATTTCTAGGCAATATCAATAAGTTCAAGTATGAAGAGCAGAGTCCGTGGTGGTTCGAATTCAGGGTCTTTATTCAGTAACTCGAGTTAAGGGAGAGCTCGTCACCTGAGGAGGATCGGAAGAATCTCTAACATTATTATCTGAACTCACAGTATTTATAGCAGGAAAAGAGGAAGGAGCTTCCCTTTAATGCATGCCCGGGTCATACGTTAACATAAATCAGAAGTCATGTAGGCCCGGATCATATGTTGCAATAAAACAGAAGTCATGACCATAAAAGGAGGCAGCGTCATGAACGAGTGAAGACATGGTAGAGGAGATAAGGCTGAGTCATGATTTAGAATGAGGAAGCACAAGAGAGGCGAAGGTGTGGAGAAATAACACTAGGCTGGTTCCTTAGATAAGGGAGAGGTGGTCGTGACAGGATGTCTGTTTGTCGTGTTTCAGCATTCGGGGGCTCTTCTTCTCGGAATTGGTTATCGTGGTTTAACAGAATGGGGCCTATTTCTCGGAATTGGCCCGATTGTAGGGAAATGGTTACAGATGGGGGGGGTCTTGTTCTCGGCATCGGCTTAACCACAGTAATGCACGGTTTGAGTGAGGCAGTTGGTTCTCGGAGTCGCTTTGACCATAAGGATGAGCGTTTGACTTTTTTTTGGGGGGGAAGGAGAGAGCGCGTGTGTAACTACATGAGGCGCATGATCAGCGCGTGATCGGTTCGTGCTCATTTTTCTCGGGTGCTCGTGTTCTCGTGTGCTCGTGTTTTGGCATGATGGGCTCGGGGACGTGACGGAAGAGGGTGTATGATGGGACATAACTGTATGATAAATAATCATTTTCCACACTGTAGTGACCTTTCTAATAAGTATGGTGCACCAAAAATGAAAATGTATTTACTCTTTGGTGTAGGTATACCTGCAAGTAATACAGAGTGGTGTCAATCAAGATGCAGTTGCGGCGTGGCTTCCAAGACGAGGGTTTGGCTTGGCCCACAAAACAATAGTGTTTAACCTGGGTAGGCTGGCTCAACAAATTTTAAGGAGCGCAGCGGTGCAGGACTGTCTAATAAACAAATTGCAGCATTGTCTGCTCAGCAGTGGCATGTCTCTTGTATCTGATGCAGTATGTTGACAAAAGGTGGAGCCGTGTAACCATCACAGTCCCCAAGAAAACGAATCCCGTCCGGATGCTCTGTTTGTTTAGTCGATAGTTTTGGGAGGATTCATGTACTTTCAAACTATAACTCTATAGCTATTGACGCAACAGTGGCACTCAAGCACAGAAATCTGAAACACTACTGGACCAGTGACCTGACATTAGAATATACAGTATAGAGCATCATACAGTCTTGTGATTACTAGGTTACGCAATAGCCTCGGCAACAAAATTGAAAGGTGAATAATACAGCTGATTTTTGCCTAAACAAGACTGATGTGCTGTTTCTTCAGTAGATTCACTTGATGTGCTACACGGTTAAAATCAGCCAGATTTCATGTAGAGAATACACGTGTTAATAAAGAAGAAAGACATGCAGTTGCTGTTGGGAGTTTGGGAGAGTGGAAAACTACACCTTGTTTCAAACGTATTGTTATATCTAAGGTTTTTACCTTACATCTTCCCTGTTTCTCTGCCTCTGCTGTTCAGCCAGTGTGAGTGGAATGTTAGTGTGAGTGTGATGGCATTGGAGTGTTTGGTATTCTGTGAGTAGACTGTCAGTTGGATCCTGGGCTGAGCAGCAGAGAGAATGCTCCTGGTGGGGTTTTAATTGCATATATACTAGAAAACCTATCTAACCATCTAAGAAGAATAAACTTATCTGTAACCTATCCAAGTCTTCTGGAGTTCCTTACCAGGATGTAACATAAATTTGGCGACGAGGATGGGATCAAATCTACGTGTGAGGACCTTCTTCAAACTTCTTAAGGACCTTCAACAAGTTTTTTAAAGGTACTTCTATTCATGACTTTACTCAAAACGAACTTACTTAAGGATTTTACGCCCTCCCGCCCCACCAGTGTCCATATTTCACCGGACAGCCCATGGACAAGGCGTAGATTTCCTTTTACCTTCTTCCTGCCTAAATCCTACTGCCTGCTTCAAACAGGACATAAGTCTCCTACTACCTGCTTCTTTCTGCCTGATTCCTGCTGCCATTGACAGAGTATAATCTTCCTGATTTTTACAGCCTGCTTATGACTGGGCGTGTTACTGCTGTCTGTTTACTCCTGCCATACACCTTGCTGCCTTCCTTTTCTGACTGACTTTAAGCACTGAATGGATGCCTTTTAAAGATCTTGCTACTCCTGTAAAAAATCTCCATGTTACTTTTCATAATTTGAAGGAGTGAGCTGCGTGCGTTTCAGTTATCTGGCAGAACGTGCAGTCAAACATGAAAAGATTCCTCCAGTTTCAAATCGTCTTCCACAGCGCATGTAACCTTAAGAACTTGTGTTTATGATTTACAATAACACTACCCTTGTTCATGCTTCAGCGCTCTTCCTAACATTTTTAACCAAGTGATCATTTTTAAAAATAAACTGTCAGTAAAGCATGAAGGAAAGCAATGATTAGAGGAGGAGAAGTACTGTTCTGTTTTATATGCGGTGACATTTTTACTTCTAGTAATGAAAGATTGTTCGCATTTTTATGTATTTCTCTTTCTTGGCTTGTGGATTGGATACAAATTTCAGTTTACTGTCGTCCCTCTTTGAAAATACTGGCACGAGCTCTTCGAGCGCGCACCCTTACCTGTCAGTCTCGGAGCTCCGTGATGCTTTTCATGACGTTTTCAACATTCTCCTGCCTGCTCTCATCTGGGACGTTTTTGGTGCATAGGCGCGCCGAGAGCCACACTGCATCACGCTAAAAAAACGTGCTGCCATTTTGAGACACTTCATCTGCCGGAGTCTGTGTGGAGTTTACCTGGGAGTTCTGGATATTATTTCGAACAGCGTCACTGATTGTACTTCAAATTTAAAAGTAGTAATGTGTTATTCCTTTATTTTATTAAACTATCGAACTTTTGACCTTCAAGGAATTTTTCAAAGGCAGCAATATGTTTTGAGACTTTACAAAGTCAGTACTTCATGAGACTTTGTCGGCAGTTCACACAATTTCTTGAGAGTTACAAGAGCTTCAATTTATTTCCGAGCACTTCTAGCGTGGTGACGCGCACACCTTCTTCATAAACCTATGACTATCAGTTTTGTCTCTGGAACCATGCTGTTGAGGTATATCAGGTGTCATTATTATTATTACATTGCCTATACTCTCGAACTAGAGACGCTTTGCTGTTTTTTTGTTTCCTCAATTACAGAGATTGTTTTCACGCTATGCTGGCTCATTTTGCAACCTGTTTTACTATCATTGTTAGCTCCTATATTTTCATGCTTTTTAACACTGTTACAATTATACAAGGTGTTAATACTCATCTTATTTTACTGTAATACTGCCATTTTATTCTGAAGCATTTGTTAATGTATTTTGCTTGGCATGCAGGTTTTCTACATTTTCTACTCTGCATTTTGATGTGGTGCTTTTCTTCTTTTTCCTTGGTTCTGTACATGATTTTCACTTACAGCACCTTTATTACATTGTGCGCAGGTTTTGTATGTGGTCTAACCTGAGATGTGACTGGAATTTCTTTGCTGTGTAGTTCAGTTCACGCAGATCGCACTTTTCCTAGAGCAATTTTTCTTGAACCTTTGATGTTTTCATGATGATACTTACAGTGTTTTTCCATTTAGTGCGCAGGTTTTCATTTATGGTCTAACTTGAGGTGTGACTGAATTTCTTTGCAGTGTTGTTCAGTTTTCCCAGATCGTATTTTCCTGCAGTTTGATGAGTGGTCTAACTTGAGGCTTGACTGAATTTTTGATGTGTTGTTCAGTTTACCCAGATCACATTTTTCCTGGAGCAAATTTTTGTTCCTCTGATTCCTAACTTGAGTACTTGATATTTACTGTTTAATTTTATTTTGAACACAGGTTTACTTATGTGGTCTAATTTAAGGTGTTACTGAATTTTCTTTGCTGTTTAGTTCAGTTTCCCAGATTGCACTTTCCCTGCAATTTTCACTTGTGGTCTAATTTTAGGTGTGACTGTACCCTTATCTGCGGTGTGGTATAGTTTACGCAGATCGCAGACCTTTTCTACATGTCTTCCTTTTGATTGATGTGTTAGGTGTACGTCACCTGTTTTCTTTCTTTACTTTCATTTCTTCCTCGTTTCCTTCTTCATGTTGCTGTGTTCAGTGGTTCCATACTTCTCGCTAGCCTGGCCAGTTGGTGTAGTTGTGGTGGTCACACCCGTTTACTACTTCTTGTTAGTTTTCGTGGTATTATTACTTCTTGCTTATGTATTTTCTCAGTTTGCTTTCCGTTCTTTTACTCTTTCCTTCCTTTTGAAACTTCTTGTATCTCTGATGTTTTGAAACTTCTTACGTCAATTTATGCTAAGGAAGGAGATGTGTGTCTGTTCTATTTTTGTATTACTTTCAGGATGTTTTAATTGTCATACTGTTCTCACTTTATACTTTATTACATGTTTTCCTTCATTGCTTATTTTTACGTCACATTTCACCTTGCTTATTTTTAGTATGTTTTTCATACTTCTGTGCATTTGCAATCTTTCTACTACAATTTATTGATTATACTGTGATGTTATTGCAATGTTGCTATTTACATTTTGCTTTCTCTTTATTCATTTTGTAAAGAGGGAAGGTGTGTTATATCTAAGGTTTTTACCCTGTTTCTCTGCCTCTGCTGTTCAGCCAGTGTGAGTGGAATGTTAGTGTGAGTGTGATGTCATTGGAGTGTTTGGTATTCTGTGAGTGGACTGTCAGTTGGATCCTGGGCTGAGCAGCAGAGAGGATGCTCCTGGTGGGGTTTTAATTGCATATATACTAGAAAACCTATCTAACCATCTAAGAAGAATAAACTTATCTGTAACCTATCCAAGTCTTCTGGAGTTCCTTACCAGGATGTAACACATATGTTTCACCAGACCTACAAACAAGCATGGTATAGGTTCTGGATACACTATTGGTGGACATCCCACAGATTACTCTATTCGTGGGAAAAACATCAATGTGATGATCAATTAATTGTTCTATAGGGTCACAACAAGACAATGTAGAGATAGAGCTCCCCCTGGACCAAAGGGATTTAGCTAGGCTATGGGACTTGGTGATATGTGGAGGGGACTAAAATCAACCAGAACTTTTTCATTGTATTTTGGGGCACTTAGTTTATACTTGGGAATAAAGTTCATTACAACAAGTGCAAATACTCACACATTCTTGACATGTGATACATAGTTACCTTGAACTATGATTCATACATCTCATTGGGTACCTAGCAAAGCATGAGACACTAGAAAAGCTGTACACAGTATAATATATTATGCAATATGTAATTACTACTAATATATAGTATAGTAACCTTATGGGAGATATATCAATCAGTGATACAAGGCCAACTGATCTCAAAAAACGATTGACATTGAAAGGGAACGCATGAATAACCATGCAGACAAGCCGAGAGATGTGCATGACTTTAAAAAATAACTAAATGACCAACTAGATAAATAAATAAAAGCACACATAAATGTCAATACTACTGAAACACTGAGACTACTGGCCAAGAGAATAGAATATGATACAATGGTGACAAATTAAGCTAAGATCGATTATCTTCATTCATTTAAAAAAGCCTAAACAATGTAGGAAATAAAGCCATGATGTTATTGGCATAACCAACTAATAAAGAGAGTGCTATGGAGAAACATATAATAGGTGACAGTTTACGGAAATATTCGCAGACCATTTTGAAAACTTTTATGATAAACCGCTTGTGAAACGAAGGGAACAGATGGAACTTGTGCAGTATTGTAGAACAGCACAGTTGACCGCAAATCAGAGAGGCAGACTTCTCTATCTGAAGTAGCAATCACAATTGCAGAGCTCCAAACAGGCTAAACACCCAGACCCAGTGGCCTTCCAGTAACATTTTACAAAGACTGAGCCAACACTGAACAGGTTAGTAGACTCCAGATGCGAAGGCGTCCTACCAAAAGACCTATAGACCGCATCCATAGCGCTGTATATAAAGAGGGGTAAATAGGGAAGATTGCTCTTAATACCATCCTATGACTCTGTTAAACAGTGAAAGAACAATTCAAGCTAACATAGTAGTGAACAAATGAATTCCGGTAACTGAATCTGTAATCCATCTAGACTAGTCTTGATTTGTGGCTGGAAGATCAAACTGAATGTATTCATGCGGTCTATAGGATAACCTTACATAAGCATAGGGTGTCACCGAACCGATTGCTGTAGTACCAATACATGCAAAAAAAGCCTTTAAATCGTAGAATCACCATGCTTGTTTTCAATACTCTACAAGACCAGAACTACCCAATTTCTATTGCCCAAGATTAAAAATTGTGCTGTACCTCGCTGGCTAGGATATGGGTAAACAGAATTGTATCTAGAACATAGGGGAGAGGATGTAGCCTTACGGTTCGAGCGGTCAACCTCGAAACTGGGGAACTGGGTTCGAGTCTCCCCCGTGCCTAACAAAAAAACAAAACTGGTGCTCACATAAAGCGCTCTGATACCCGATGTCTCGGGTCTAGTTCGCGCTATATAAAACTCTAAAAATAAAAATTTAAAAAAAGAAAGCAGTGATATCTATTAGTCCATTTATTACTTGCACTAGTAATAGAATCTTCGTTGAGTGAATGAGAGATGTACTAACTAGAGTGTGGAAGTGGAGCAAAAAACTAAATTTGAGAATATCCCGTTTTGCAAATTATATCTTATTACATATATCATACACACAATACCCTATGGATACATTAAAATCAATGTTTGTGACGTGGCAGACATTCTGGCTTCTGTATCAACTGGAAGAAGTCATTCGTTCCCCTGAAACGGCTGGGCCCCATCACATCTTTTAGCAATGCCGCTAGAAATAGAAAAAAACATTTGAAATATTTGGACTTATGAATCTCAGTGGAACCAAATTAATGTTATAGCCATAAATAAAACTCCTCATGACACAACTAGAATTGGAGGTTTCCTGGTAGTAAATACTTCCTCTGTCACTATTAATTAGATTCCCACCGTTCATATGTTTAAAAATATCCCTTTTTTGATAGGTTAGCCCCATGCAATGTATGACAATACTACGAAGCAGAACAGCTACTGGTGGTAGATGAGTGGGCCTCTGCACCCGGAGTGAAATGATCCTGAGCATTGAGATACACACAACAGGTAAAAGTAGGATGCCTAAATGCACAGTAGAGAAGCTTAAGCTATGGAACACCACAGGCCACAAAACCCATTCTGAAAATGTGGACAAAGATGACCAGAGACATGGGTTGAAAGTAACGATTGACACTCCAAAGACTGTTATAGGTGGGAACTAGACTACTAGGTGAAATAACCATGGGAAATTTCAGGGTTGGGATGAAATCAGGATATCCATGATAGATAAAATATGTGGCAAAGTGCACCTAAAAACATTGAACAATAAAATTTAAAATATTCATTAGAGTCCTCCCAGACATGTTTGGATGTATGTATATGGTATTTCAATACGGCAAACCTATCCAAAAGGCAGCAGTTAATTGTACAGTATCAAAGACTAGCATAAAGTCAATGAGTGATAGGAAAGGTTGCTTTGTAGTGGGTGGTTCATGTATTGTGATGTAATGTTCTTAGAAGAGATCCGTCTTCAAACCTTTTCTAAATTTGAGCAGTGTTTGGGCAGTCCTGATAACTACAGGATTGTTTTTTTTATATATAATCTTTATTATTTTCATTGCACCAAATACAATAATCTTATATATTATGACATCCATCCCCCATGGTTTTTAATACAGCCTCTATATCAGTAACTACTGTTCACATGATTACAGTTTCTTCCCAGCATCCCGGCTCCTGTGAACTCTTATGACATAGCCGCTCCGGCCCCTTCCATTCATTGTTTAAAGGGACACCTTCCGATTTTCCCTCTCTGGTCCTGTCCCACCCCTGTGTTTTCTCAAATTTCTTCATGTACCCATTCTCTTTGTAGACCTCTTTTTCCAGCATTCACCAGAATTCCATTCCCAATTCTCAGTTATGTTGTGTAGGGGGAAGTCACGAACCCAATCTTTGTGCAACGTCCCGCTTTCGCCCATACAGCCCAAGTTTAGTAACCATGTTTGGTATTGTGAATGATCTGTTGGGCCCCATATTCCTAGTTCTACCAACTTGGGCTGCCGTTCCAAGGCTAGCCCCGTTGCTTCTTCTAATGACTTCCCTACTGCTTTCCAGAATAATTGAATGCTGGGGCAGCTCCACAGTGTGTGTATAAAAGGCTAGAGCATTGTTTTTCCGGAATCTGGGTGCATAGATCTGTAAACGAGACAGCTGGTTTTGGAAATGATGTGGGCTGGCCAGGGAAGCCAATGGAGTTCCATTATCCAGACATTTAGATACATGGAACGTAGACGTATTACAATGCAAATTTAAAAAGGTACACACATTTTGGGACATTCACTGTTAGAGAGATGGCTTCTGGACATCAGAATGCTAAAAAGGCAATTTATTTAATGTATAATATATTAATGAATAACGCTGCAGAACTTAAAATCACACTGTGAACAGGGCTCTGAGGAAGAGGGCCTAAAGAAATATGTACTGTTACAGCCCAGAGAGGTTTCAATAAGGTCAGGGATTTCTTTGGTCCAACTAAAGGTACTGCATAGACTATATTTTGAGAGTTTAGTTGAAAAGATTCAAGAATATAGAAAAATATACTTGTCTAAGAGTTTCTCAGTTCCAAGGTACTTTTATAGATACACTTTGGAGCTGCTCCATGGTTGAGAATCTTTGGACAGATATTTTGAATGAGGTAGATATTACACTGGGCTTGATGTTCAAGTTAGAACCTGCCACAATACTACCAGGACCTAAACCAATATCAGAAACTATTATCTAAGTTAAACTCGGTCTTGTAGTGTCCAAAAATGATTAAACATAACTTTGAAGCAGTCCATTGTGACAACAAGAACTGGTATATACTGGAAGAGGCTTTCCAGAAAAATATAATATGATAAGGTGGACTGGGTAAAATAGAACTAGAACAGCAGAACAATACAAAAGTCGATCCAAGACCTAGATCTATAACAGCTGCAGTAGAAACAAGTGTACCCCACAAATATCTATGTAAATGTTATGATAATAATTGAAAGGGAATACCGTTGTTTCTTGTTTCAGTAAACATAATATGTTAATAACTAATGCTGCTCAGGAAGCTTTCTAAAATTGTATGTTACCTATTTTTCTAATCACCTCAATCAATATATTGTATCACAACTTACTAATCAAATAGGACTGATCACCCTAACTTCATTCAACTAAGATGGTCTATGCATATTTTACAAATAATTGTATGCACACTACATAGATTTTAGAACTGCTTTTGATTGTGTAGGCTGAATCGGTCTTTGAAGCAAGTTTATTTCATGGGGCATTTCTGCAGATCTGGTATAAGCAATCCAAGCCCTGTACAGGAATACTTGGGTAAAAGTTAAGTCTGAGGATAATGCAATGTTTCAATTTAAAAAAGTGTAAGCAGAAGCCTAAAATGAGTGCGCTCTTGCATCCCTTTTTAGCTTGTGTGTGGCAGTGATAAAGCTGGAATTGCCTAATAATAGACCTGTCCACCGAAGCTAGGAGGAAGGATTGGTTTCTTTTTTAGGTCTTGCCTAGCGCTGCAGCGTGCATGCGCTGCTCGCTCTGTGAGGCGTAGTGTAGTAGGGCAGGTTTTAGAAGTGGAGTGGAAGCCCTGCCCCTTGTTTTCATTTGCTTGCATCATCGTCCATGCTAAACGCTGGCTTTCAATTGAAAATTGGGCTTCTTAGTCCCTCCTTGTTACTGGCCGGTTTCCCTTTGGGACGGCCCTTCCGGACTGGATCGTTTACTTGGGGCGTTATACTGTCTCCTTTAATTAGTGGGTGAGCACTTTCTTTCTTCATTCGGCCGCGAAGCAGGATGCAAATATAAACAAGCAGCGACAGCCGATTCCTTGGATGAAGTGCACCACTCTGTAATTCAAGGGAACTTTGCGGGAGGTGTGGTTCCAAAGGTTCGCCATTACATCTGATTACAAGTTATGTATTTATCACAATATTCATACTGTAGAGGTGTGCTGTTTTTTCAGCAATCGCGGCATCCGCGCTTTACTTTAACATGGTTAAAGGTAAAGCGCGGGTGCCGCGATTGTTGAAAAAGTAAAGAAATAGATTATTTTGTCTATTTCTTTACTTTTGCATCAATCGCAGCACCTGCTCTTTACCTTTTAACCATGTTCATGTAAAGTGTGGGTGCCGCCAATGTGTGTGTTCAAGTTACGAGTACAAATCCCAAACATTAAAAAGGCTCTGGTTTCTGACCGGTTTACGACCCCAAATGTGCAAAATTTAAGTTTTTTAATATGGCCATCCCCTGAGAGCCACAGCATCCATTTCCCCTCAGCGACTCCCGGAAAGAACGCGCGCCTGCTTAGCAGCCCGGGTTTGTGTGTGTTTTGCCTCCCCGAATCTCCCTGAAGCTGGTTTGCTGAAGTGGGTTCTGCTGTTACCCTAGAAGGAGCGCGAGGGAGACTGCCAGCTGGGGGCGCGTGACCTCGCGGAGCGCAGCTGAGCTACAACCAGTGACGGGCCCGGAATCGCACCTGACCTGACCACACCGCTAGGGCTCACTCCGGGCCAGTGAATGGGGATGGCTGTGCCGCCCCCCTGGCAGGGTGCCGTGCCAAACCCCCTCGCTTTTACCCATTGTGCTAATGACCCTACGGGTGTCGTGTCCTGGGGTGCGGGCCCTCAGGCCAGGAGGGGACACCCCCGCAGAAGACCTGCAGCTCAGTATGGACCCAGAGAGGAGCGGCGGGGGCTTCCTTCTGACCCCAAGGCATGGTTAGGTCTGCAGCCCGGTAAGAAAACTGGGTGGGCAAGGAGAACGAATAGGGTGTGGCAGCCCTTACATATCCCACCCCCTACATAACAATGGTCTATAGTTACTTTCTGCTTTTAAGACTTTGCGGGCAGGGCCCAGGGCGCCAACTTCCAGAGGGGCACTAGGAGCTGTCTGCATTAAGGTCTTGCAGACACAGAGTCCCGGACTCCTCAGCTGCAAGCGCAGTTTTTAACACCCTTCCACCTGCTTTCTTGCACTCCCTTCTCCTCTCATCTCCTTCTCCGCTTATTGACAGCCCCCTGGATTAACTCCTAATATGACATCAGCCTATTGGCACCACAGGAGAGCAGGTTTCACAACCACTTAAAAGCAATCACTTCGTTCTTAACCCCACCCTAGAAAGGACTACCATGCAAGAGAGTTAAATGGGTGTTGGGGGTTAGGGTTGTAGATACCAGTCTGCTACTAATGAAACAACTCCTATTTTGATACACTAGAGTGCCCATCTTCCATGACAATGACCAATTATTACCTGTGCATTATTTTTGGTTTGATAGCCCCTGTCGTTATATATGGCATCTATATGATTGTGTCATTGTCTTCGATGTGATTAGTATATGTCCAGCCTTTTCTAGCACTATTTTTTCTCATGAGTGACATCAAAATGCCAATGGTAGGCAAATAGAGCTTTCAGATTTCATACAATGAAGCATGCAGGCAAGTGAGCACCAGCTAGGACAGACCTGTCCAGTGTAGGTCTAGGAAGCTGGATTTAAAGCAGACTTGAAAGATATCAGCGTTAAATAAATGTACCTACCATTTAATCTGAATGGTACTAATTTAAAGAGGTTATCCTGAAATTCTGATATGGATCTGACCCTGTGGTGCACGCCATTGACCTTGAAGATGGTGGTTGTTTTTCAATTATTCAAAAACTATGAGGTGTGATGTTTCAGAGCGACCTGCGTTGCAAAAGCTTGTACTTTTACCCTGTTCCTAAAAGGATTTGAGGGGTGTGCTGGTAGGGAGTGTTAATAAACTACCAAAATATGATTATTCCAAGAGTCAGAGGTCCACTGTACCCTATAAGAGAGTTAGCTTTGGTAACTGATGGTTTACAGCTCTAACTTTAGTAACCTCTCAGCTGTTTAGCCTGGGGCCTGTCCCACATTTTTAGCCTAACTTATTTTGCCAGAGTGAGGCTTACTTTTACTACAAAAAAAATCCTGACTGCAAAATTACAATTAAGTCCATACCGTAGATCTACACTCGTCTTACAACCAGTATTTAACACATACCAACACCCTTCATAAAAAAACTCAACAATATTCCACTCACTACTTTCCACACACTACCACATATTTCTACACCACACAATTAAACACAAAATTAAATTGAAAACCACATTCATTCCACATCACACAATTTCACTACAGAACACATTTTTACAAAACTCCCCATAACTTTTACACACCACATACATTTAAACCACACCACAAAATTATGTTCGCCTACAAAACACAACACATCACCATATAATTCAGCTACACTACATAACAATATGAGACTTTAATTAAATTGAGTACTCACACTATTCTGTACTGATGGCTGAAGTAAATCAATTACAAAACATACAAATAATGTTACCACACTAACATTATCAGAAATAATAATACAAGATAATAATACAAGAACCAGGTTTTGAAAGTCCAAAAAGTTTTTAGTTTACTTAAAGACATAGAAATTCATCATATATCAAACAAGCATTTGCAATGCAATGGTCTCGGCATCATTAAAGGTAGAGCTATTGTCATTGCTCATGACATTTTTTTTCTTTAAATCAAAAATAAATGGGCATTGTCATTAACATTGCCAATACACAGCACTCTGCACTCAACAGCACACAATGCTCTGCACACTTGCTCTGCACTCACTGCTCTGCACACTCACTACTCTGCACACTCACTACTCTGCACACTCACTACTCTGCACACTCACTACTCTGCACACTCACTACTCTGCACACTCACCACTCTGCACACTCACCACTCTGCACACTCACCACTCTGCACACTCACCACTCTGCACACTCACCACTCTGCACACTCACCACTCTGCACACTCACCACTCTGCACACTCACCACTCTGCACACTCACCACTCTGCACACTCACCACTCTGCACACTCACCACTCTGCACACTCACCACTCTGCACACTCACCACTCTGCACACTCACCACTCTGCACACTCACCACTCTGCACACTCACCACTCTGCACTCACCACTCTGCACTCACCACTCTGCACTCACCACTCTGCACTCACCACTCTGCACTCACCACTCTGCACTCACCACTCTGCACTCACCACTCTGCACTCACCACTCTGCACTCACCACTCTGCACTCACCACTCTGCACTCACCACTCTGCACTCACCACTCTGCACTCACCACTCTGCACTCACCACTCTGCACTCACCACTCTGCACTCACCACTCTGCACTCACCACTCTGCACTCACCACTCTGCACTCACCACTCTGCACTCACCACTCTGCACTCACCACTCTGCACTCACCACTCTGCACTCACCACTCTGCACTCACCACTCTGCACTCACCACTCTGCACTCTGCACTCTGCACTCTGCACTCTGCACTCTGCACTCTGCACTCTGCACTCTGCACTCTGCACTCTGCACTCTGCACTCTGCACTCTGCACTCTGCACTCTGCACTCTGCACTCTGCACTCTGCACTCTGCACTCTGCACTCTGCACTCTGCACTCTGCACTCTGCACTCTGCACTCTGCACTCTGCACTCTGCACTCTGCACTCTGCACTCTGCACTCTGCACTCTGCACTCTGCACTCTGCACTCTGCACTCTGCACTCTGCACTCTGCACTCTGCACTCTGCACTCACCACTCACCACTCTGCACTCACCACTCTGCACTCTGCACCGTGCACTCTGCACCGTGCACTCTGCACCGTGCACTCTGCACTCTGCACCGTGCACTCTGCACTCTGCACTCTGCACTCTGCACTCACCACTCTGCACTCACCACTCTGCACTCACCACTCTGCACTCACCACTCTGCACTCTGCACTCACCACTCTGCACTCACCACTCTGCACTCACCACTCTGCACTCTGCACTCACCACTCACCACTCTGCACTCACCACTCTGCACTCACCACTCTGCACTCACCACTCTGCACTCACCACTCTGCACTCACCACTCTGCACTCACCACTCTGCACTCTGCACTCACCACTCTGCACTCACCACTCTGCACTCACCACTCTGCACTCACCACTCTGCACTCACCACTCTGCACTCACCACTCTGCACTCACCACTCTGCACTCACCACTCTGCACTCACCACTCTGCACTCACCACTCTGCACTCACCACTCTGCACTCACCACTCTGCACTCACCACTCTGCACTCACCACTCTGCACTCACCACTCTGCACTCACCACTCTGCACTCTGCACTCACCACTCTGCACTCACCACTCTGCACTCACCACTCTGCACTCACCACTCTGCACTCTGCACTCTGCACTCTGCACTCTGCAATCTGCACTCTGCACTCACCACTCTGCACTCACCACTCTGCAATCTGCACTCTGCACTCACCACTCTGCACTCACCACTCTGCACTCACCACTCTGCACTCACCACTCTGCACTCTGCACTCTGCACTCTGCACTCTGCACTCTGCACTCTGCACTCTGCACTCTGCACTCTGCACTCTGCACTCTGCACTCTGCACTCTGCACTCTGCACTCTGCACTCTGCACTCTGCACTCTGCACTCTGCACTCTGCACTCTGCACTCTGCACTCTGCACTCTGCACTCTGCACTCTGCACTCTGCACTCTGCACTCTGCACTCTGCACTCTGCACTCTGCACTCTGCACTCTGCACTCACCACTCTGCACTCACCACTCTGCACTCTGCACTCACCACTCTGCACTCTGCACTCTGCACTCTGCACTCTGCACTCTGCACTCTGCACTCTGCACTCACCACTCTGCACTCTGCACTCACCACTCTGCACTCTGCACTCTGCACTCTGCACTCTGCACTCTGCACTCTGCACTCTGCACTCTGCACTCTGCACTCTGCACTCTGCACTCTGCACTCTGCACTCTGCACTCTGCACTCACCACTCTGCACTCACCACTCTGCACTCACCACTCTGCACTCACCACTCTGCACTCACCACTCTGCACTCACCACTCTGCACTCACCACTCTGCACTCACCACTCTGCACTCACCACTCTGCACTCACCACTCTGCACTCACCACTCTGCACTCACCACTCTGCACTCACCACTCTGCACTCACCACTCTGCACTCACCACTCTGCACTCACCACTCTGCACTCACCACTCTGCACTCACCACTCTGCACTCTGCACTCTGCAATCTGCACTCTGCACTCACCACTCTGCACTCACCACTCTGCACTCACCACTCTGCACTCACCACTCTGCACTCTGCACTCTGCAATCTGCACTCTGCACTCACCACTCTGCACTCACCACTCTGCACTCACCACTCTGCACTCACCACTCTGCACTCACCACTCTGCACTCACCACTCTGCACTCACCACTCTGCACTCACCACTCTGCACTCACCACTCTGCACTCACCACTCTGCACTCACCACTCTGCACTCACCACTCTGCACTCACCACTCTGCACTCACCACTCTGCACTCACCACTCTGCACTCTGCACTCTGCAATCTGCACTCTGCACTCACCACTCTGCACTCACCACTCTGCACTCACCACTCTGCACTCACCACTCTGCACTCTGCACTCACCACTCTGCACTCACCACTCTGCACTCACCACTCTGCACTCACCACTCTGCACTCACCACTCTGCACTCACCACTCTGCACTCACCACTCTGCACTCACCACTCTGCACTCACCACTCTGCACTCACCACTCACCACTCTGCACTCTGCACTCACCACTCTGCACTGTGCACTCTGCACTCACCACTCTGCACTCACCACTCTGCACTCACCACTCTGCACTCACCACTCTGCACTCACCACTCTGCACTCACCACTCTGCACTCACCACTCTGCACTCACCACTCACCACTCTGCACTCTGCACTCACCACTCTGCACTGTGCACTCTGCACTCACCACTCTGCACTCACCACTCTGCACTCACCACTCTGCACTCACCACTCTGCACTCACCACTCTGCACTCACCACTCTGCACTCACCACTCTGCACTCACCACTCTGCACTCTGCACTCACCACTCACCACTCTGCACTCTGCACCGTGCACTGTGCACTCTGCACTCTGCACTCACCACTCTGCACTCACCACTCTGCACTCACCACTCTGCACTCACCACTCTGCACTCACCACTCTGCACTCTGCACTCTGCAATCTGCACTCTGCACTCACCACTCTGCACTCACCACTCTGCACTCACCACTCTGCACTCACCACTCTGCACTCTGCACTCACCACTCTGCACTCACCACTCTGCACTCACCACTCTGCACTCTGCACTCACCACTCACCACTCTGCACTCACCACTCTGCACTCACCACTCTGCACTCACCACTCTGCACTCACCACTCTGCACTCTCCACTCTGCACTCACCACTCTGCACTCTCCACTCTGCACTCACCACTCTGCACTCACCACTCTGCACTCACCACTCTGCACTCACCACTCTGCACTCACCACTCTGCACTCACCACTCTGCACTCACCACTCTGCACTCACCACTCTGCACTCACCACTCTGCACTCTGCACTCTGCACTCTGCACTCTGCACTCTGCACTCTGCACTCTGCACTCTGCACTCTGCACTCTGCACTCTGCACTCTGCACTCTGCACTCTGCACTCTGCACTCTGCACTCTGCACTCTGCACTCTGCACTCTGCACTCTGCACTCTGCACTCTGCACTCTGCACTCTGCACTCTGCACTCTGCACTCTGCACTCTGCACTCTGCACTCTGCACTCTGCACTCTGCACTCTGCACTCTGCACTCACCACTCTGCACTCTGCACTCTGCACTCTGCACTCTGCACTCTGCACTCTGCACTCTGCACTCTGCACTCTGCACTCTGCACTCACCACTCTGCACTCACCACTCTGCACTCACCACTCTGCACTCACCACTCTGCACTCACCACTCTGCACTCACCACTCTGCACTCACCACTCTGCACTCACCACTCTGCACTCACCACTCTGCACTCACCACTCACCACTCTGCACTCACCACTCTGCACTCACCACTCACCACTCTGCACTCACCACTCTGCACTCACCACTCTGCACTCACCACTCTGCACTCACCACTCTGCACTCACCACTCTGCACTCACCACTCTGCACTCACCACTCTGCACTCTGCACTCTGCACTCACCACTCTGCACTCACCACTCTGCACTCTGCACTCTGCACTCTGCACTCTGCACTCTGCACTCTGCACTCTGCACTCTGCACTCTGCACTCTGCACTCTGCACTCTGCACTCTGCACTCTGCACTCTGCACTCTGCACTCACCACTCTGCACTCTGCACTCACCACTCACCACTCTGCACTCACCACTCTGCACTCACCACTCTGCACTCACCACTCTGCACTCACCACTCTGCACTCACCACTCTGCACTCTGCACTCTGCACTCTGCACTCTGCACTCTGCACTCTGCACTCTGCACTCTGCACTCTGCACTCTGCACTCTGCACTCTGCACTCTGCACTCTGCACTCTGCACTCTGCACTCTGCACTCTGCACTCTGCACTCTGCACTCTGCACTCTGCACTCTGCACTCTGCACTCTGCACTCTGCACTCACCACTCTGCACTCTGCACTCTGCACTCTGCACTCACCACTCACCACTCTGCACTCACCACTCTGCACTCACCACTCTGCACTCACCACTCTGCACTCACCACTCTGCACTCTGCACTCACCACTTCCCTTGGTGCAGCAGGTGTAGTGGCACCGGGACCCAGAAGCCTATGGGAGTGGGTGGCACGTCGTTCCTTGCACTAAGGCTTATGCCACATTGTCAACGCTACTGCCTTGTATTCTGAATGTTGCCCTTTATCAGACTGGCGGTGGTATGATTGGGGGAGAGGCTGGGGGGCGGGTGTTATTAAAGATGAATTCTGGAACTAATCCGTATAATATCGACCACCCATCCCCGAACTGGTAAACCATTCACTGCAGCCAAGTCAACACTGCGTCCCGAGCACACCCGCTTCGACTGGCCTTTTTCTTTAGTCGCTGTGTGTGATCTTGGGCAGGTGTTGTCAGCACTGATCTGCTGAATGAGCTTCCGCTGCTCGATGCGCGTTGTCACAGCCCGGCCGGATTCACAGCCCAGCTCTGTCTTCCCCTTAAAGTAGGCCAACAGCGGACACAGCCGGGCCTCGCCCCGTGTCCTGCGCTCAGCATGTGGCGGAATATGGATTTTCTTTCTTGTATAAACCTGAAGCGGCGCCGTTCCGCAGGCGAGCGTGAGATTGACCTTTGAGAGAGTCTGGCACGTCTCCTCCGATGCCAAACACGGCGTGTGCTGTGCCCAGGAACAGCAGTGAAGGGTTCAAAGCGAGCTCGAGCCTGCCACCCCCCCCCCCCCTCATCCCCGTACCCCACCTCCGTTGTAATGCATCCCTTTATTAAATGTATAGTTAAATGCGTTTATACTGTCTACGCAAAGAAAGCACGTTTGCGTTCCAAGCGGATTTTGACTGTTCCTTTCTGCTCTGCTCATCCTAGGCCGTGAACACACAAACACTTCAGTGTAAACACCGGCCTCATTGTTGACACCTCCTCCTGCTGGGTCAGAAGGTAAATAAGGTCGGCACTTTCACACTCACCCCTTGCATGCAACCATTGTAACTCCACAGACCACACTTTGTCCCCAGCAGTCTCTTAGTATCGCGGCCGCCCCGGAAGTCAGGCACGGTCGCCTGTGACGGGGGCGGGGCCACGTTCAGACCGGAAGAGGAGGCAGGCGGAGTCGTTGCGTCTCGCGGCCCGGGGCTCCTGTGAGCGGTGTAGAGCCCCTGGGCCGCGCCAGCAGGAGTTTGGGCGCCGCGTGCTGAGGTAAGGTAAGTTCCAAAAGGCTGGAGCGGGATTGGTGCACTTGTGTGTGTATGCTCGTGTGTGTGTGTGTATGTATGTGTGCGACGGTGACGGCGGGGGGCGGGGGGGGGCCTGGGTGCACTTGTGTATGTGCGCGCGTGTGTGTATGTGTCAGGGGTGGTGTCTGTATGTATGTATGTGCGTGCGTGCATGGGCGCTTGTGTGTGTGTGTATGCGCATGCGTGTGTGGTGCTTGCGCTTCCCAGGAGACAGCGCCTGGCCACAGCGCGCGTTCCAGTTACAAATCGCCTCGAAGGATGCGCGCGGCCGGGACTGTCTCCTGGGAAGCACGCTCGGTGACATAAGATCTCGGCGGAGACGCGCTTCCGCGCGTCTTTAGCCGAGACCTAAAAACGGGGTACAAAAGGATGCATTGAAGATATACAGGGCGTATATTAAATATTCCACAGGTATATCACAAAAGAGTCTAAACTGCTAGTGGATCAAACATAAAGATTCCAAATCAACAAGTAAATAGAAATCAATAATGAATAAATCTCATGCAGAATTAGACAAAGTTGTCGACGTTTCGGTCTTCGTGTTGTGCTTTCATAAGACCATCATCAGGACATAAACTTTATTGCATTTGGATGTGGACCCTTCGGAATTATAACCACAAGCACTTCCTAGCCAGGTCAGTGATGTCGATTGAGGGGTTATAAGTGATTCGGACCCGAAAACAACACACATGAGGAGGGTGGGGAACAAAGAATGTACAGCGGGAGGAGGACGTTGGGGTGGGTTAAGAGAAAGCCAGAGGTAACATGATAAAAAGATCAGAGCGAGTGAGGAGGAGGGCAACAGTGTTTTAAAAAGAATAAATGCCAGCATTCAAAGTGCATCCTTTTTAGCTGTAGCTGTGCGGACTCACCAGGACCGTTTCTGCTTCTATGAATGAGTTTGCAGCCGGGGTCGCAAAGAGGCTACTTGGGTTGGGGCTTTAACACACAATATAACACAGCTGTTTCGTCTGAATATGCTGCCACGGCCGATCGAGTAATTGAAGTTTTTCGATAGCGCCCAATTATCCAAAAAAACGTGATGACGCATTGAGTGCCACTATATGAACTGCAAAACGCCTCTCCCACGTCTTTTTTTCATCAAGATTTAAAGCGTGTGTTGAAGTAAAGCTGCAGTTTTCTGAGTCTAACCAAGGGTCCGAATCACTTATAACCCCTCAATCGACATCACTGACCTGGCTAGGAAGTGCTTGTGGTTATAATTCCGAAGGGTCCACATCCAAATGCAATACAGTTTATGTCCTGATGATGGTCTTATGAAAGCACAACACGAAGACCGAAACGTCGACAACTTTGTCTAATTCTGCATGAGATTTATTCATTATTGATTTCTATTTACTTGTTGATTTGGAATCTTTATGTTTGATCCACTAGCAGTTTAGACTCTTTTGTGATATACCTGTGGAATATTTAATATACGCCCTGTATATCTTCAATGCATCCTTTTGTACCCCGTTTTTTGATATATGATGAATTTCTATGTCTTTAAGTAAACTAAAAACTTTTTTGACTTTCAAAACCTGGTTCTTGTATTATCTTGTATTATTATTTGTGATAATGTTAGTGTGGTAACATTATTTGTATGTTTTGTAATTGATTTACTTCAGCCATCAGTACAGAATAGTGTGAGTAGTCAATTTAATTAAAGTCTCATATTGGCTGGATTCCAACATTACAAACAAAATCCCTTTCTGGCCTAATTCTATATAAGTTTACCTGCCCAAGCCCGCAAGGGTATATTGGGTTGCTCACCTTTTCCTAAATTACACTACATAACACACAATATAACTCAGCATAATTCTATTACATTACACACATTCACACTATACATCATTCCACTAACTACACAGTCCACATAAATACACGTCATACAATAACACATAATTATACTCAATACACTTTCACTCTGTGCCACACATTTCACAGCGCACAATTGAACTTCAAAGCCCCAACCCAAGTAGCCTCTTTGCGACCCCGGCTGCAAACTCATTCATAGAAGCAGAAACGGTCCTGGTGAGTCCGCACAGCTACAGCTAAAAAGGATGCACTTTGAATGCTGGCATTTATTCTTTTTAAAACACTGTTGCCCTCCTCCTCACTCGCTCTGATCTTTTTATCATGTTACCCCTGGCTTTCTCTTAACCCACCCCAACGTCCTCCTCCCGCTGTACATTCTTTGTTCCCCACCCTCCTCATGTGTGTTGTTTTCTGGCCCCAAATCACCCCCGCCGTTTATTGCGCTTCATGTTGTGCAGCAGTACTGTCTGTAAAATTACAAAAAAAAAACGCTATTACGCGGTCAAGACTGGCTGCGTCATAGCACTTTTTCATTATTGAGTTGCAGTTGTACTCTTGTCTACAATGCAAGTATTGTCTCCAGATATAAATATGATTGTTTGTTTACTTATGACCTTGGGTCTCAATGGTCAATCGGATCACAAGGAAGTGTCCCAGTATCTAACACTTGGAACACTCTTAAAACCTTTATAAATTTTGAAATATTTATACCAGTACGCTTAAGCACCCCTCTTTTATAATCCAGTTCTTCAGTTTACAGTGGGGCGATAATCCCATACCATCCTTTGCCAGTTCACGGTCCTATAACTCACGTGTGTTAAAGTTGCAAAATCACTCTGTGTAGTGCTCCATTAATCACTGAAATAGTAGTTGATTAATTGAGGCAAATAAAAAGTCACACTCTGAATATTATTTTTAATTGTTTGTTTTGGCCCAAAATCTTATAAAACAGGCCTTTTATATAGTTTTATATATGTATATATATATATATATATATATATATATATATATATATATATATATATATATATATATATATATATATATATATATATATATATATATATTTATTAAATAATACCTGTCACCTGCTATACATTCCATCCTACATTTTAAGATACCTTCTTTTTATTTTTATTCATCTATTCACACCCCTTTACATTAACATAGCCATACCTTTACTGTACAGTTGCTATACAAGCTTATAATATAGTGTGCTGGTTAAGGGGTACTGCTCCTGTGGGAGTGACATCTCGGGGACTATCTGAACCTTGGGTGTAGGATGTCCCGATCCTGGAACAGGATTGTATGTCCCTGTTGGCCACTTTTGGGTTTTTCTCTTCTCTCTCTGTATTTCTGCATCTTACTGGCTTCTTTTTCCTGTTTCATCTTGTCTCCTGAGTGTGTCGGGTGGGGGTTCCTGGTGCTGCGGCGCATTGTGCTGGTGGGGATGGATGGGCTCCTCCGTACCTGTGTGCTCTTCTTGAGGTGGAGTGGGGTGCCGTGGAGCGTCCTAGCTTGGGCTCAATCATGACTGCGTATCTACCTAGTCCCTTAAAAGTCTTGACGCTTAGCGTCAAGAGCATAAATTCCCCCAACAAATGGAGGCAAACATGGCGTTATCTTCCCCAGCATAGCCCGGCATCATATTTTTCAAGAAACTCACCTCTTGCAAGCTGATGTGCGGCGCATGGCACACCCTAAATACCCCCTCCAGTTTTGGGCTGCAGCGGATACCAAAACGGCGGGTGTGGTGATTTTGTGTAGGAATGGCATCAGGCGGGGGAAACTAAACCCTTTAGGAGCAGGCCTGTCTCAACCTCGTGGATTACTATTGGGCCTCGCACCTCCGTTTCGCAGTGGAATGGACGACAACCAAGAGTGATAAGGTGTGGCTGCATATGGACCTGGTGGTGACTGGGCGAACCATCTGGGATCTTACATGGCTTCATCAGGCGGCGCGCTCTAGGAGTGCATATATAGCGGTGCCCACTAGAACGGTTCTGGATATATGGGATAAGGTGGCTGAGCACAGAGGTCTCACAATGATTCCCTCGCCGCATAACCCTCTGGAGGGGAATCCGCTAAACCCGCCGGCCCATCGCACGCCCGCCTTTGCTGACTGGGCGCATGGGGGATGGAGGGTGATCTGTATGAGGGGGCGCGCTCAAGACATTTGCCCAATGTAGAGAGGAGATATTGCGTCCCACCGCAGGCGGGATTACAATACGCCCAGCTGCGGAACTGGGTATTCGGGAGGAAGATGCAGCAAGCGGCTACTCGCGCCTTCACCCCCTTCGAGCGGCGGGTCCTTTCTTTTGATGAATCCAAGGGGCTGATATCTCTGATCTATCAGATCCTGCAGCAACCACCTGCAGTGCCCTTCCACCCGTATTAACGGCAATGGCAGTCGACATCCGATGCGGAAATTTCGCCCGCGCAGTGGTGCAGGTTATGTTAGGATATCACCAAAATCTATTGCAGTATCCCGCAGCGGGAGAATGCATACAAAATGATGACTCAATGGTATTATACACCCCTGCATTTTCATAAAATGTTTCCTGCGTCTTCTCCCCTGTGTTGGAGGTGTCTGACTGCATCTGGGGACTTCATTCATGTTTGGTGGGCGTGTTCATCGTTGACCCTGTTCTGGAAAGATGTCCTTAGCCACATTAAAGGGGTATTGGGGTTCCCTCTGCCTGAGGCCACGAGCACGATTCTATTGGGCATCAAACCTGCTAGCCTGAAGGCACTCACCCGGAGTGTCTGGATTCTGGCGCTTCACATGCTAGGGGCGGCTAAACAGCTCATAGCCTTATACTAGAAAAAAAACGGAGGCCCCTCCAGTCGCTGCCTGGTGTGCGGCGTTTATGGCATGTCATCGCTATGGAACTCTTCACAGAGCGGCTGCAAGCACGCAATACTAGTTTTAAGGCTGTCTGGCAACCTCTGATTAAATAACTCTGTGCAGTTGAGCGTGCGCGCCACATGCCTACCAAACTTAGGACCCTGCACCTCTTTGAGGATGCTATTGTTCCATCTGAACCTGGTAGATTGCTCCCGTAGTCACATTGCTTGCTTGCTTCAGTCACCCCCTTGAAACTGGTCCTTGCCTGCATATGTGGCAACATATGTTATCCCCCCGCCCGCACACACCACTCTTATCTTTGCTGTTCTGTTTTATCTTTTTTATCTTTTTTCTTATTCTTTCTACTCTTAAGGTTCTATTCCCTGTCTAGGTCTTCCCGTTGTCTTTGGGCCTATTGCCTGTCCGATACACTTGTTGACTTTCAGAGGTCTTGCTTCATCCCTCGCCCAGATGGAATAACCCTATGTACCAAATCAAAATTAAATGTCTTTATTTAGATATAACACCGATATCTTTAAAAGAAGAATACAAAATTCACATTATAATACAAGTATTGAAAAAGAGTAAAAAGACGCGGTTAATTATTGTACCATGTTACGCGGCCGGCCCCTCAGGGGTTGTAGGCGAAACGCTGTGTTCAAACTTGCCCCTTGTAGTGGATCCTTATGTCACCAGTGAAACACCCACTTACGCGGCCGGCAATACATACGGTTGTGGGCTTAACGCTGTTTATAATCTGACCTGTTTTCTGTGTTTACGCCTGAAAAACAAAATAGATCTGAAACAAAAAAGAAAAAAAAGGCAAGCTTGCAAACCGATGATGAGCACTTGCTTAATTGTGTCTTATAGATAGACAATGAAAAGTCTTTCTTTCACTTCGATTTGAATTTAAGCTATAGTATATTTTGTTCAAAATAATAATTATGCTAAACTTTTGCAATTGCATAGAATAATTAAGTTGGTATCATAGTATAGTTTGCATTGGCCCAACAATTCTGTTATGTTAAACTTTTTTTTTTTTTTTCTTTTTTTTAAATTGAAAAAGTGTATTTTATTAACAGACAGCTAGTACATCAGAATATATCAGTGCATTGAGAAGTGTTTTTTTTTTGTAAAACCTTTATTGCACAGATTCATAAACAATTACGGGCCTACAACCAACTGGCCGGCCTCTACAGCAATCGGTGCACCGTAGCAAGCAATATGGCAACTCAGCAGCAACGTAAATCCAAATACAGGCAACCCAAGTTACACGGAAACATTTACACTACCGAGAAGCAGGAGAATGGAAGGTTTAATTTTATAATGTTCATAAAACATACGTAATTAATAGACATTAGAAAGGATCAAAAATTCGCGATATACATTCAGCACAGAGGTGGGCGACGTCAATCAAGAAAATCATCGAGCGTTAAGACAGAAGCAAAATGGCAGCACAGTGCTAACTGAAAAGGATTGATAATCGCCTAGTAGGTCGTGCGCCGATCGCCACCCACCCCACCCCGACCCACACCATTGACCCAAGGAAAAAGAAAAGGAAAAAGAATTAAAGAATAGAAAGGAAAAATAAGGCCCATAGGAACGAAAACAGACAAAGCAAAGACCCCTCCCCCTTCCCCCCAACCTGCACACACGTAGAGGCTACGGCCTACCCCCCCCTTAACGGCGTGCCTGTCGCCCAATAAAGAGTACCCGAAATACAGAAAGAAGAAAAAGGAAGAAAAAGTACACTTATAAAACCGGAGGAGGGCCAGATTTATGTGTCCTAAAACGAACCACCAGGATATTTTCGGCCGCCCTACCCATCGATCCCCAATTGAAACATATCCAACGTCCAGTACCCCCGTCTACCCATCACAGTCCCAGCAGGCAAACAACAGTAAACAAAAGTGAAAAGCATTGTCAACCTTGTCCCTGACGATCCAGGGTGGCAGCGAAAAGCAAAAATAAAACCGCCCACCAGAATGATGTGAACAGCTGCAAGTACCACGGCAGGACAGGGCGCCGTCCACTAAGGCCAGTCCAACAAAAAACCATGTGGGCCATCGGAGTACAAAGAAGAGCGGTGCGCAATATCAGTCCTCCATAGTTGAACAGTGGAAGTAGAAGCGGCGGGCCCAGGACACCATAGGAAGAGTCGCCAGCAGATCTAGAATAAGTTGCAGGACATGGCGCCCAAAGGCGACTCCCCCGCAGCTGCGCCAGTCCAGGAGTCTCACATCCCTCCACAGTTGTAGCAGATAGAGTCGCAGCAGCATCCAGTTCCCGCACCTCCAGCGTCTCCACGCACCTCAGGATAGACAGCTCACCGTACTCGGGCTCAGGGTGTGGCGAAGCGCTCTGCACGCAATCTCCAGCTCGGACAGTTAAGGATAGAGTAGATAAAATGGAATCCAAGCGGCCCCCCAGGTCCCGGGCATGACCAAACCAAGCAGCACGCAAGTCAGCCAGGGCGCCCAGAATCCCAGCGATCTGAAGGGGAACCTCCAGAGAGGAGGATAATGGAGCTCCTTGTAAACAAGGGTCGACGACCAGTGGCAGTCCTCGAGCCCATACGCCGGCATCCCCTTCCCGCAGTTCGTCATCCCATGGGCGCCCCGACAAGCACAGCCAGGCCACGGGGACATGAGCAGCAAATTCCATACCGATGCGGCACACGGACATAGTGTGTAGTCGGCAATGGTAAACACCCTCAGTAGTTGGTCAGGCCACCAGGCACAGTCGCCGAGCACTCGGTTCAAAATGGCCCCCCTCACAGCTCCGGAGAGTGAAAGGCACACGAGATACAAATGTAACACTGGCAGCTGCGAGTCTGAGCAAGTGCGGAGGTGGAAAGGAATGAAAGCGCGCCGCTGCAGAGACTCTAAGCGGCCGCCGCTTTCCGCTGGTGGACTCCGCCCTGCCGTCCGTGGCCGCTGTTGTGGTGGTCGGAGCCAGTCTGCTCCGAGAACAAAGACCCGGTCGCTGCCATTAATACCAGAAAGAAAACAGGGACGCTCAATCAGTCCTGTCGAAGGGATCACATCGGGGAGCACACCGCTGGAATCAGCATCACTTCCGGAGTCCGATACCGTATCGAGAAGACCGGATAAATCACAGGATTAGCAACGGTACGGAGGGAAGACGAGCGGGGCGGCGGAGCCGAGGGTTTAGGCGGCCATCATGTTTGCAGGCTAGGCTCCTCCTCCTCTGTTAAACTTTTGCTCGGTCTGCACCTTACAAATACCCATGCATACGTACAGATTTTTGTGCCGCACTATATCGACTGGAAATAAAGATGGTAGAATCAGACAGCAAAAAAAATGTAGTTTTTAGTATGTGAATATGAGTATGTGAATATCTCAAGAGATTTTAACTCCTTCCTTTCCCTGAGCAGCTCCAGAACGTGAAATGTGCCATCAAGAAAGAAGTCCCCTCATTATTGGATGCATGTTTTATGCAATAACTCTCCTTAACTTTACTTTCATTTTATAGGAACACCCGGTATGTCTGCTCCGCTCAGGTGAGGCAGATAAACTATTTTTTTTTTAACGTATTTTATTGATTTTGAGCCGCAGACAAACCACAACATCATCGACATCTCTTAGCATCATCAATTACATCTTCAATTTTACTCCCAACTGAACCCCCGGATCCCTCCCCCACGCTCAGCAATTGGTGAGGGCAAATTCCAGACATATATATTACACAACATAGCAGCGGCTACAGGGACAGTTAGATGTAACACAATACACTGTTTCTACATATCACATGGACGTTCTGTACTGTTCAATCCTCGTCTCCCTCTTGATTATCCTGTAGAGCCTGCACTAGCGCATCCCAGGCTAGCTCTAGAGCCTTGTTGTTATTCGTGCGCTTAGCCTGTCTTAGCCTAATGGAGCCCTCACTACCCGCCCATTTACAGAACTCAGTTCTCCATGTCCTGTACAATTGCCCCTCCCTCGATTTCCAGTGCCATGTAATTTCCCTCTTAGCTAGGAGTAAGCCCAAGTCGATGAATTGACTAGTAATTTTAGTTTTGGCCGTGTGCGGAAACCAATGCAGCAGGCACACTGCCATGTCAAAGTTCAGATGCCTATCCGTGACCTCTGTAAGGAGTTCCCCTACTTCCACCCAATAGCTACCCAAGGCCGGGCAGCTCCAGAGCATATGTTCCAACTCAGTGCCCTGCTCAAGGCACCTTGGGCATGCCGCATCATGGACCCGGAAATATTTGGTAATTTTCCCAGGAGTCAAATATGCACGGTGCAAAATAAAAAATTGCACTTGTTGAAAGAGCGCATTCCTACTTCTGCATTGTCCTAGAACAAAAGCAGGTCATCTGCATATAAGGATATAAAGTGGGGTGTGTTCTGTAACCACAGCCCCCGATAGGCCAGTCCCGATCTAGCCTGCACCGCAAGGGGCTCTATCGCCAGAGCGAACAATAAAGGGGAAAGCGAGCATCCCTGTCTCGTTCCCCTCAGGACCGGATACTGGGCAGATATCACCGCCCCCAGTCTTACTCTAGCCTTCGCCGAGGAATACAACACCTTCGTCCAGGTTCCAAAGTGTTCCCCCACGCCAAACCGCTCCAACACTCTATAGACGAAGGCCCACTCCAAACTATCAAAAGCCTTCCCTATGTCTACCGACAGAGCAGCTGGCAACCGCGCCTCAAGGTGATCCCCTCCCATAATCCGGATCATCCTCCGAATATTGTGAGGCAGATAAACTATACGTAACGTACACCGCCTGACCATTCTCCTCCAGGACCACTCCTCTGTGTCAAACACACCGATCTCTTTTCTGATCATTGTGCAGTTGCCTACTATGATATCCTCGAGTTATGATTAGTGCCCTAGTGCCTTTTCTCCCTCTTCATGCAGTTGAGGCTGCTCGCCTGCTAACCTTGGCCTAACGGCTAGGGCGCTCGACCTCGGACCTGGGGATCTGGGTTCGAGTCTCGGTAACGACGCCAAAACCTCCTGTGATTCTGGGCAAATCACTTAATCTCCCCGTGCCTAAAATGAAAGTAACTGGAAACGTAAAATGTAACGTAACTGGAAAAATATGTAAAGCGCTCTGATACCTGATTCGGTTCGGGTCTAGTTCGTGCTATATAAAACTCTGCAAAGAAAAAAACTGAAGAAGGTATTACTCGCCTGTGCTGTTGAGCAGTACTTTTCTAGGTATGGGGAAGCCATGTCCTCTCTTTAAAATGTTGTATCCAGTGGTGTTGAAACAATTTTCAGAATGGGGGTGCTTCCTTCAATGCGATGTTGCCAAAGTTGTAGGGTTTGTATAAAATTCAAGCATTACACAAAGAAAAAGTCTAGCAAATGAGCTACACCCACTCACCCAGAGACTGGGAGGGGAGCAGTATGCTTCTAGTGGTGCATTTTGACGCAGATTGTCCCAATTATATGAATAGGTCATGGTGATCCAGGCTACTGTTTACAGTGAGTACATTTTCCATAGAAATGGCAACTAAATTTGCATTGGATGTGCAGTTTTACTGCTAAACATACATGGTGTGCAAACAGCACATGGAATTTGCATTTCACAAGTGTCTTAGTTTGTTTTGATCTTCTCGGTAAATGTTTCTTTCCATTACACTTCATAATCACAAAATAACAGAGAGCCTCATTTTTACTTTCCTTGCAGCTTATTTATTCTGAAATAATTGTTAAGTTAATTTACACATATTTACATGCCTTTCCTTTCATACTGCACTCCTCCAAGATTCTCACTTGGTTCATATCCCCAAATTCCCTCACTATGAAATCAGCAGAAGAACTCCTCTCAATGTTAAATAGGCAGCAGTTTGTCTGAAGATCTTGTCCGACACTTGGCTTCCCTTTGAATATACTGCAAATGGCACAAGATAACAAGCATTGGCATAGCCAATAGGTCTCACCGTTGGGACTTTATAAGGTTTTAGCCATGCAACACTTGATGTAGTTGCACCAAGGCCCTTGTGCTGGGTAACTAAACACTTCTAAGGTCTCAAAGCCTAGACCTATTGGCTATGCCAATGCTTGTTGGGCATTGAGGTCGAGGCCTCACATTCTCCTGTTCCTGACTGAGTGAGGTACCATTCTCTGATAAAATATCTGGGTGAAGCATGGACGGCACATCAACATAATTTTGTTGCTTAGGTCCTAAGATATATTTCTGTTTTTGAGTCGTTGAGGTTCATGCTTTTTTGGAGTGAGGCCTTGGAAGACATTTTTGAACTGGTTTTGTCTCCTCTGGCTTTTTAGTTCATTTACATTTCATCTGCATATGAATGGACATGGAGGTTGCGGGATCTGAAGAGGTGTGTGAGAGGTTTGATGTAATGTTGAGGAGAGCATGCACTCGTGAACATCGTTTGAGGACTCTGGACGTCCACTAGATATTGGGGAGGATATACCCTTTATTCTGCTCTTGTGTGTGGTCTAAGAGGAACTATTTTAGAAACCTTTGCTGCTTCTTACAGTTCGGAGACCTTTTAGGAGATGGGCCAGCCAGCCATATTGAAGGTGGTAGAGAGGTCTTGGGAACTAGCACACTGAGGGGATCTCCATCTGCCACATATTAGTATCTCATGTTGAACATTGACTACTGCTGGTCAGTCCTTTGATTTTGGGAACCAGTTTGGTTTCAGCATAGGATGCAATTTGCTTGTGCTGTATTTAGAGTTGACCATCCACTACTTTCTCCAGGATTTAGAGAGCAGATGTAGTGCCTCTACAGGGTGATTGTTATGCTCTGCTGTGTCAAGTGTTGCTTTTTTGAGGAGGGGCTGATAAGTGTTTGACATGTGGGAACTAGGCTAGTTTCTAGAGACTTTTTTGCTGTTTGAGGGAAGGTAGTATCTGAGTATTTAAAGCAGCTTTTAGCTGTGGGCATGGCAGCTGGTGTCTAATTGCTTGTTAGGAATATCACGTTGGAGGATGGTTCAAAGGAGAGAAAAAAATCACAAAGCACGGGGAAGAAAGCAAGGGAGACCAAAAGATAATACAGAGGTTGTTATTTACATATAGAGGCACATAAATACAACTAAATTGCAGTGACCATAACAACCAGATGTGTACTGGCAGTGTGTAAGTTAGTGAACGGCACAGTGACACATGTGATTATAAATAACGTGGAGCGGCGCAAGTGAAGGTAAGGGAAGGTCAGGACAAATATTTACAGTTCGAAACAAACAATCATTATTTGTAAATGACCAATAGAAGGCCGCAAATGGGGTTGCAGGGTCAACGGCGTTTCAACCTCTAGAACTTGAGGTCATCATCAGGATGATGGTCACATAAATTAGAATTTGTGCTCTATAGATTCAGAAAGAAGGCGAAGGGGGGGGTAGAAGAGAAGAAGAGATTCAATGAGTAGGATTCAAAACCCGTAGACCAAATTAAAGGAAAGCAAACAAGGGCACGAGGTACTAGCTGTCCGACAAGGAGGTAGGAGTCTACGTCGGGGATCCCTGTAGCAGCTTCTAGGGAGTGCGGGCAACCTTAGCGAACTAATCTAAGAGAAGGGGAGAAGGTAGGCTAAGTCATAGGCAGGGGAGCCGATTCTTGGGAAAGGAGGTCGGGTGGAGGGGAGGGGGGGGCGGGGTTGTGCGAGGGACGAGGGATGGCGGTGCTGATAGGGAGATATCTGGGTTTGTAAGGCTATAAGGACTTACCAGGACGACGGTCGAGCAGCGGTTATATGAGCAGAGCAGGATATAAACCAACGCTCTGTAAAGGAAGGGGATGCAAGTAAGGGACATGTGTAATGGCGGGGGCAGGGTGATAAGCTTGTCGGCAATCGAAGAAACAACGATCTTACCGGGGTGGGGCGCAATACGTGGCCACAAGGTTAACTTTGCATTCCGCTTGGGGAGAAGCCAGCAGGGTCGAGCTGTCTCCCAGACGAAAGAAACAGTTTCCGGAGTGCAAGATGATCTTGTCGGCGATCAGAGGAAAAAGTATCTTGCCGGTGTGGGGTACAATAAGTGGCCACAAGGATAACTTTACAATCTGCTTGCGGAGAAGTTGGGACGGTCGGGCTGTCTCCCAGACAAATGAAACGTCTACGGAGTCCGAGAACGGGTTTCCGGATATGGCAAGTCCCACGTGATCTGAAGGGAACAACTAGACTGTAGGTATATGAGCCTAGTGCCCCGGGGGGGGGGGGAGGCGAATCTCATGGAGCAATGTAAGCACGCGTATGGAAACCGAGGAAAGGGAAGGAAAACACATAGTGCATGTGACATCAATTACATATCCGGCCCAAGGGCAAAAAAGATGTGTCCCCCCCCCCCCCCCCCCCCCCCCCCGGGGCACTAGACCTTGTGTCACAACATTTTTATGTAAGTAGGTCAAGGGCTTACATATTCATTAGGAGACTGCTATATTTGCAATAATTTCCCTAGTTTAGTAAGCATGTGGATTTGACAGTATTGACAATCATAATGCCAGGTAATGTTGTTGCACAAATACTGCATATCAGTCACTTCATGAAAGGTACATTTAAAAGTTTCTGCCAACTGGCCCAGTTTATCTTCTTTAGAAAACCGTTTTCCAGAGATTGTAATGTTTGGTTAGCCGGCACAATTTGTCTAATTTACATAATCGAAACCCCCAACTACAAACTCCCCATCCCAAGGGCAGCATTGCAATGGCAAGCTGCCCAAACCTGTAAGAAAAGAAAGCTGTAAAACAAGAAGACCTCGTCTAGGCACCTAGTAGAAACTTCCTGGTGGGGGTGGATCAAGTGGAGTTGAATAGACTTTCTCCAGTTCAGCCTGACTTTTTGTGGTCGTTCCACAGTTAGAAGGTGCGCAGTCCGGAATCCCGATCAGGACTGTTCAAAGCCAAGGGGAGTCAGTCCCCCCCGGGCCAGGCTCCTTTAAACAGTTACAATTTTAGTAGGCATGCCAGTCTGTGGAGAGATCAATCTGTTGTAGTGGTGCGCCTGCCTAGTTGTTGAATTTACGATTAGAATATTACTCCAGGCCCATCAAAAGAACTCATCTGCTGTCCTCTGGGTCAAATCAGGTAGCTGCTTGCCGCTGGCGGCCGAGTCCCCGTAGTCCAACGCCCCAGATTTAGTGTCTGAGGAGGCCTTAGCTGCCTTTTCCTCTTTCTTTGTGGATAGAATCTCGGATACAGCTTGCAGCGTTGCTCTCCGATCGCTCTCCGTCTGTGAGGAGGTAGGCCTTCTCAGCAGTGTTTGTTGTGACTGCCACCGAGGTTGCTTTCTGAAAGTGTTATTCGTTGGTGTCAGCCCCCTCTGGGGCTTCGGCAGCGGGGCCCCTGCCTTGTAGGCCTCCAGCCAGGACCACACCACCTCGGGGGTGTCACAGAAATGGATGTTGACATCAAGGATAAAAACACTCTGTAGCCCAACTCAAATTTGTCATACTTGAGCAAATCACCCCCACTCATAACAACAAAGAGACATTGCTAAAAAGAGAGAACTTTTGGATTCGCTATATGGCATCGATGCAGCCACACGGTCTGAATGATCGAATGGAGTTTTTATGTTATTTGTAACCAGCCATGTTTATGCATATGCATTGTGTTTCTAACGAGGGTACTTGAATCTTATCCAATGTGACCATGTTTTCTTTCACTTTTATTTTTCACTTACACTTGGAACGCCTCACCCAATATGGCCGCCGCGTTTTTTGTTTGCACTTGTCTTTGTTAGTCCGTTTTCACTTTTCACCTGCATGCACGAGCCGGTAAAAACTGCACCCAGTGAGAACACCGCCGGGGTTCCCGACACATTGACGGCTATGCGCGCTTTCAACCGCATCACCGAGTAAGTACTCTGGCATGAGACCACGTTATTAGTTGTACAAACGAATTGAAGGTTCCTTGGTTAACACGCGCTGTTCTGTTACAGAGACAGCGTCACAGCTTGTTGAAACTGTCCGTGAGTATGCCGCTCACGTTAATGCATGTTCAACTGCCTAGATCACTTTTAAGCTCACGGTTCGGTGATCGGGGTATAAGGTGGTTTCTACTTATATTTACGTTTATCGGCCCGATGGATCTTTACCAAAACACCATCTTTTGTTCCGACTAAGGATTATACTTTTAAACAAACAACACACGCATGAGTGTTAGCTTTCACCAGAACATTTGGGCACCTTTTTGATTGATTTGAAATGTCGGTCACAAACACAGTGATATGTGATAATGTGTGTACATTAATTTTCTTGGGCACACACAGTGACATGTTGATTTGTTCCTTTTTTTGTAGAGTTGTCCCCTGAGGAAGGGCTTACATATTAGCCCGAAATGCATTGGGGAAGGAATTATATCTGATGATGTTAATGTTGGATGTACAATCAGTAACCCACATGTTACGGAAACTTTGATGAACAATTAAATACTTTTTGGAACCCCAAGATGAGAATTAACTTTGATGATTAAACAGAAAGACTTTTCAGTCTGAATCACAGAGCGGTGCAACAGGGTGTCTCCTTCCATTGGGAGGAGCTTTGTATCAGACATCAAGGATAATGCATAATTTGGCTGGGAAAATTAGGGAGTACTGGAGCCCCTCACCACGTAACACCTTCTTCGCCCCTGGAAAGATGCTCGTTGGGCCTGCACCGTCACAGTAAAATCTAGCAATAACAGAATGTTACTGTTTTCTATGGTGTAGGGGCCATGGGTCCGAGCCCTCTGAAGTATGACGTCCCAGTCTCTGTAGTGGAGGAGCCGCTCCACCACTGGGCTTCGGGGTCTCCCCGGTGCTAGTCAATAGGCTGGGACACAATTTGCTCTCTCCAGAGTGAAAAACTTGGTTGAGGTGGTCTGGGGCGACCGTGGTGCAGAGCCACTCCTCCAGGAAGGTCACCATATCTGCTCTTTCCGCTCCCTCAGGAATCCTCACCTTCAGCTCTCCATTCTAGTGTGGTTATCCTGCTGTAAGCTCATAGAGTCTGCAGGAGTTCGCTTTCTGATCAGGTCGGATCTCGTCCACCGATCTCTCTATATCTTTCACCTGATCAGCCAGTGTATGGTGTTCTGCTTGTAAGAGCCCCAGACCCAGTGACACTGCTCCAGTATTCTACTGCAGTGCAGTCTTGGTGTCTGCAATGGCTAACAGCACCTTCTCTAGGTGGGTGTGTATGGAGTCGTTCACCGTGTGGCTCTCTCGCTCCTGATGTGGCAGGGGTATCCCTCCAGCCGACCTCAGTGAAGGGGCCCTTGCTTATGCTCCAGCTTTCCCATCGTGGCTACCACTCCTGCCGGGGAGTGGTTGTGCTTAAGGGCCAAGCCCCCCTCCTCCGGCCATGTGGTGCAGGGCAGCCCAAAGCCTTCTGCTTTGCGCCAATCTGTGCGGCACCCAGCTCATCTTCAAGTCTCATCTTCCAGAGAACAGCAGGCTCCTCCACCTTCCCAATCACGTAACAGGCTCTCGGTTAGGTAGTGCGCCACATGATATCCCTGTGGTGTGGTGGGGCCCCAAGTTGCCGTCCTGGCCTCAGGCGAGAGATCCCATGCAATCAGGCCCCAATCCACAGTCACGTAGGGGGTGCTTTCCACGGGGCCCGCAACTCAGGCCAACGGCAGGCCGGTAATGCTGCTCCCCCTTGGGACGAAGTGAGGGCTTTCACCGGTCTTCAGAACTGGCTTAGTTTTTCTTTATTCTCCCTTTTCCATTTTTATTTTCTAATGGTTTTGTTTTTCCCCTCTCAAGCGGGTCAGAGGCACCGCACGATCTCAGCAGGCTCATATTCCTGCAACACTTCTCTAGTTAGTCTCTAGGAGGGGGGCCACAACGCAGAGGACTGCGTCTTCACTAATGTTCTCCTGGGCCCCTCTGGACTCACTGGAGCCACGTTTAGGCGGGACCGCTATCTCCCAGCCAGCTGCTCTGACTGTCCAGCTCATGTCCTCACCTCCTGCCAGACCTCGATATTGGCCTTCATCCCTCCCGTCGCAGCTGCTCTCACCTTGGAGGCCTGCAGGCTGCTCTCCTTGTCGGCACACCTTTGCTGACATCTTGATACTGCAATCGTATTTCCGCTCACTGGAACTCCGCCATCAACTATGAGGGCCGCACTCTCCTGCTGCTTTTTGCTGGTAACTCGCCGCAGCCCCGGTTCTGTAGGGGCAGTGCCCGGTCCCAGGTGAGCACGACCTCCTTGTCTGCTGCCGTCGCCCTGTCCAAGCGCAGCACTTGCAGCCCTGTCTTTCCGGCCTGCATGACCCTCTCTGCAGGATGGTCGCCGCAACTCCTCCGGACCCTGGACAGGAACCCGCTCCCACCCAGGACATCGACAGAATGGCTCTCGCATCACTGGGTCATAGTTCCGGCCCACCAGGTGCCCTGTATTACAGGATTAGTGGTAGGCAGTTGCGGCGCTAATGGCTCACTCGTCCACCATCTTTCGTGTCTTGGCCACACCCCAATTTTAGTGTAGTTAATGTTTATTTATAAACTGTATATAGATATATAACTAGTTTGGAAAGTCTGATTCCGCTCCAGCCGGTCATAAATATTGCATGAGGGACATTCCAGGACCAGGACTAGCTTCCTTATTATATGCTAAACTGCTTTACCTCCTGGTCTAAAGATCAAGGTTCCCTGAGGAATTGCTTACTTTAAAAACTATATTTTTACTTTCTGGCTTTTACACCAGTGGTGGAACTCAGTTGCAGCTTTTTTGCTAAGCCCCTTCATTAGGGCTTGTAACTAGTAAAGATGAATCAGTATATAGTATCTAGAAAATTGTATAGGCATCATAACGCGATAGACATCACATCAGTAAAATTCATATGATAAAGAATCTCGAGTAAAGAAGGCACACGGTTCACGATATCCGATATATGCGAAGTTCACGTGGGTCCCATGACAGGCTTAATATCCAAGGAGCATAACGTTAAAGGTTCTGAATGTGCAGTCTTCATAAAGCAAGGAGTACAGGTCACTGCATGCTAACCGGCATCTATGCCTTAGACAGTGAGCCTGCCATAAGACTCGTGTGAATTTTGCATATATTGATATCACAAACCTAGTGCCTTCTTTACTTGAGATTCTTTATCATATGAATTTTACTGATGTCATGTCTATCGCGTTATGATACGTATACAATTTTCTAGATACTATAGACTGATTCATCTTTACTAGTTTAAAGCCCTGATGAAGTTCCCCCTGGCAACTGGGAACGAAACGCGTTGGCTGTGTGCCAGTTCTTACGATTATCTTTATAAAAGAAGACATTTTTTTCTTTGGCCTGATTTTGTGACTACACACTGAGTGCACCTTCCGTATTTATGAACATTCTTGATAAAAAGACTGCAGGCAGGAAGACTGCTGAACAACCTTTATTCTTCACCGCTCCTCTCTCCACCAGTACAGGTACCACACATCAACATTCTAAAGCAGCCTCCTAAGTCCCAGGGAGGTACCAACCAGAAGCGCAGGGTAGGGGAGGTGGAACGTACCAAGTATGATGATAAATACCAGTAACATTAAATGATGGCACCTTGGGTAATGTAAAATATAACAGGGTATAAGAAAAACAAAACGTAATTAGATTGTAACGCATCTTCATTGTAGTGCTTAACCTTGATCAGCCGTTTGTTCTTTTTCTTTCGTTGTTAATCCTACATATTAATGTAATGCTGTGGTTTTTAGGTGGTTCAGAAAAGGGGGTGGTGATGAACAGAGTGCCAGAATTAAGCAGACCACTCTTACCCCGTCCAAAGATCAGGGCTTGATCCATCACCGTTTTTTAGCTCACTGCCCCATCCCAGCTCAGAACCTGGCTATATGCAAATTAGTCTGTCCCTGGCCCAGTGCATCATGGGAACAGGGCAGACCAAACTACCAAGCCAATTCTTCACCAGAAAGGAGACAAGCTTCCGGGGACCGGTTTCTTCCATTTCAGGCGTCGTCGGCCCGGCTTGCTGGAATCCTGATGGTGCATTGAGCAAGGGACTCACATCTGAGTATACCCTTCCACGCTTATGGTGGACAAAATGATTCAGAAAAGGGGGTGGTGATGAACAGAGTGCCTGAATTAAGCAGACCACTCTTACCCCGTCCAAAGATCAGGGCTTGATCCATCACCGTTTTTTAGCTCACTGCCGCATCCCAGCTCAGAACCTGGCTATATGCAAATTAGTCTGTCCCTGGCCCAGGGCATCATGGGAACAGGGCAGACCAAACTACCAAGCCAATTCTTCACCAGAAAGGAGACAAGCTTCCGGGGACCGGTTTCTGCCATTTCAGGCGTCGTCGGCCCGGCTTTCTGGAATCCTGATGGTGCAATGAGCAAGGGACTCACATCTGAGTATACCCTTCCACGCTTATGGTGGACAAAATGATTCAGAAAAGGGGGTGGTGATGAACAGAGTGCCTGAATTAAGCAGACCACTCTTACCCCGTCCAAAGATCAGGGCTTGATCCATCACCGTTTTTTAGCTCACTGCCCCATCCCAGCTCAGAACCTGGCTATATGCAAATTAGTCTGTCCCTGGCCCAGTGCATCAAGGGAACAGGGCAGACCAAACTACCAAGCCAATTCTTCACCAGAAAGGAGACAAGCTTCCGGGGACCGGTTTCTGCCATTTCAGGCGTCGTCGGCCCGGCTTGCTGGAATCCTGATGGTGCAATGAGCAAGGGACTCACATCTGAGTATACCCTTCCACGCTTATGGTGGACAAAATGATTCAGAAAAGGGGGTGGTGATGAACAGAGTGCCAGAATTAAGCAGACCACTCTTACCCCGTCCAAAGATCAGGGCTTGATCCATCACCGTTTTTTAGCTCACTGCCCCATCCCAGCTCAGAACCTGGCTATATGCAAATTAGTCTGTCCCTGGCCCAGTGCATCATGGGAACAGGGCAGACCAAACTACCAAGCCAATTCTTCACCAGAAAGGAGACAAGCTTCCGGGGACCGGTTTCTGCCATTTCAGGCGTCGTCGGCCCGGCTTGCTGGAATCCTGATGGTGCAATGAGCAAGGGACTCACATCTGAGTATACCCTTCCACGCTTATGGTGGACAAAATGATTCAGAAAAGGGGGTGGTGATGAACAGAGTGCCTGAATTAAGCAGACCACTCTTACCCCGTCCAAAGATCAGGGCTTGATCCATCACTGTTTTTTAGCTCACTGCCCCATCCCAGCTCAGAACCTGGCTATATGCAAATTAGTCTGTCCCTGGCCCAGTGCATCATGGGAACAGGGCAGACCAAACTACCAAGCCAATTCTTCACCAGAAAGGAGACAAGCTTCCGGGGACCGGTTTCTGCCATTTCAGGCGTCGTCGGCCCGGCTTGCTGGAATCCTGATGGTGCAATGAGCAAGGGACTCACATCTGAGTATACCCTTCCACGCTTATGGTGGACAAAATGATTCAGAAAAGGGGGTGGTGATGAACAGAGTGCCTGAATTAAGCAGACCACTCTTACCCCGTCCAAAGATCAGGGCTTGATCCATCACCGTTTTTTAGCTCACTGCCCCATCCCAGCTCAGAACCTGGCTATATGCAAATTAGTCTGTCCCTGGCCCAGTGCATCATGGGAACAGGGCAGACCAAACTACGAAGCCAATTCTTCACCAGAAAGGAGACAAGCTTCCGGGGACCGGTTTCTGCCATTTCAGGCGTCGTCGGCCCGGCTTGCTGGAATCCTGATGGTGCAATGAGCAAGGGACTCACATCTGAGTATACCCTTCCACGCTTATGGTGGACAAAATGATTCAGAAAAGGGGGTGGTGATGAACAGAGTGCCTGAATTAAGCACACCACTCTTACCCCGTAGGGACAGACTAATTTGCATATAGCCAGGTTCTGAGCTGCGATGGGGCAGTGAGCTAAATAACGGTGATGGATCAAGCCCTGATCTTTGGACTGGGTAAGAGTGGTCTGCTTAATTCAGACACTCTGTTCATCACCACCCCCTTTTCTGAATCATTTTGTCCACCATAAGCGTGGAAGGGTATACTCAGACATGAGTCCCTTGCTCACTGCTCCATCAGGATTCAAGCAAGCCGGGCCGACGACGCCTGAAATGGCAGAAACCGGTCCCCGGAAGCTTGTCTCCTTTCTGGTGAAGAATTGGCTTGGTAGTTTGGTCTGCCCTGTTCCCATGATGCACTGGGCCAGGGACAGACTAATTTGCATATAGCCAGGTTCTGAGCTGGGATGGGGCAGTGAGCTAAATAACGGTGATGGATCAAGCCCTGATCTTTGGACTGGGTAAGAGTGGTCTGCTTAATTCAGACACTCTGTTCATCACCACCCCCTTTTCTGAATCATTTTGTCCACCATAAGCGTGGAAGGGTATACTCAGACATGAGTCCCTTGCTCACTGCTCCATCAGGATTCAAGCAAGCCGGGCCGACGACGCCTGAAATGGCAGAAACCGGCCCCCGGAAGCTTGTCTCCTTTCTGGTGAAGAATTGGCTTGGTAGTTTGGTCTGCCCTGTTCCCATGATGCACTGGGCCAGGGACAGACTAATTTGCATATAGCCAGGTTCTGAGCTGGGATGGGGCAGTGAGCTAAATAACGGTGATGGATCAAGCCCTGATCTTTGGACTGGGTAAGAGTGGTCTGCTTAATTCAGACACTCTGTTCATCACCACCCCCTTTTCTGAATCATTGTTTTTAGGTGGTGCATTGGTTCTTGTCAGTAATGGCAAATTATTTGGAAATTGCAGGTGCGAGAACGTTACCTTCCACTGTAAAGCTGATTTTGAAAGCTTTGCTTCTCTTGTGCTATTAGTTGAAATAAGTAACGTGGCATCTACAGCTGCTTCATCTGTAACACAAAGCAGTTGGCATTTAAAGTAAGGCGTTAATGATATAGGAAATTCTCACTGTTGCTCGGCAGGTTATATATAATCCTCTCACTACGTACAACAACTAATTCCATGGTTTAATTCTTTTAATAGCCACCACAGCTGATTTCTGTAATCCTAGGGGGAACACAGTAGAAAATGGAAATGGTGTTTGCTACTGTATTTACAGAAGACTGGCTTTCTTCTGCAATGCATCTGCTTTGAGATTTTTAATTTGGTATTTATTGTCTTTTTTTTATTTATTTTTTAGAGTTAATGATGAAGATGTCCGACTGATGCTGTGGGATACGGCAGGCCAGGAGGAGTTTGATGCAATAACCAAAGCATATTATAGAGGTAAATACAACTATGTTGGAACCTGTGGATGTTGGTTCTAATCTTGGGTTTGGCATCAGTCCAACGAAAGTGTGCCACTCTAGGAACATTTCTTCATCTTTCGAGGCCCGAGAGAGTGAATTTTTGTCCTCTCCTTCTAAACTCCCATTACACACTGCTTTATGTATTCTGGGTTTAAATAGAAACACGGCACCACACCACCTTTCTGCTTTTACTTAAATGGAGGCATACATCTCCATTCTGCTGACCTACGAATTGTGACTGTTGAAGGCAGTGATTTTGCTGAGTATGCCCCACCCAACGTTGTTTGATGGTTCTGCTTCACCTCTTTCCACATTCTACTTGGATCGCGAACTTTCAAACGGAAGACACTCGCCAGAGTTGTAATGCCATATTTGCCATTCACCAGGGATGTACCTGTAAGAGACACAAAGTGACCGACTACTTCAGCATTATGCTGACACTACAGACTAGACTTTCTTCCAGAAACCTACTGCACTTGGTCAGGAAGTTCTGCTAAACTTGATAACTTGATTGTAAGCTGCCCGGCACTGCTTTCTACTCCATTGCCGCCAAATGTTCCCACATAGTTAAGTATGGCATGGCGTTTGAACGTCAGAGTGGGATAAACTTTCCATTCTGGAGACTTCATAACTTTTATTTTTGTGATCTCCTTCCTATTATCAGGACCTTACCACAGACGTCTCTGCCATTGAAGAGTGCGAAAGGGAGGGAGACAGACAGAGACACACACCCAGACACACACCCAGACACACACCCAGACACACACCCAGACACACACCCAGACACACACCCAGACACACACCCAGACACACACCCAGACACACACCCAGACACACACCCAGACACACACCCAGACACACACCCAGACACACACCCAGACACACACCCAGACACACACCCAGACACACACCCAGACACACACCCAGACACACACCCAGACACACACCCAGACACACACCCAGACACACGCCCAGACACACGCCCAGACACACACCCAGACACACGCCCAGACACACGCCCAGACACACGCCCAGACACACGCCCAGACACACGCCCAGACACACGCCCAGACACACGCCCAGACACACGCCCAGACACACGCCCAGACACACGCCCAGACACACGCCCAGACACACGCCCAGACACACGCCCAGACACACGCCCAGACACACGCCCAGACACACGCCCAGACACACGCCCAGACACACGCCCAGACACACGCCCAGACACACGCCCAGACACACGCCCAGACACACGCACACACCCAGACACACGCACACACCCAGACACACGCACACACCCAGACACACGCACACACCCAGACACACGCACACACCCAGACACACGCACACACCCAGACACACGCACACACCCAGACACACGCACACACCCAGACACACGCACACACCCAGACACACGCACACACCCAGACACACGCACACACCCAGACACAGACACACACCCAGACACAGACACACACCCAGACACACACCCAGACACACACCCAGACACACACCCAGACACACACCCAGACACACACCCAGACACACACCCAGACACACACCCAGACACACACCCAGACACACACCCAGACACACACCCAGACACACACCCAGACACCACACCCAGACACCCACACCCAGACACCCACACCCAGACACCCACACCCAGACACCCACACCCAGACACCCACACCCAGACACCCACACCCAGACACCCACACCCAGACACCCACACCCAGACACCCACACCCAGACACCCACACCCAGACACCCACACCCAGACACCCACACCCAGACACCCACACCCAGACACCCACACCCAGACACCCACACCCAGACACCCACACCCAGACACCCACACCCAGACACCCACACCCAGACACCCACACCCAGACACCCACACCCAGACACCCACACCCAGACACCCACACCCAGACACCCACACCCAGACACCCACACCCAGACACCCACACCCAGACACCCACACCCAGACACCCACACCCAGACACCCACACCCAGACACCCACACCCAGACACCCACACCCAGACACCCACACCCAGACACCCACACCCAGACACCCACACCCAGACACCCACACCCAGACACCCACACCCAGACACCCACACCCAGACACCCACACCCAGACACCCACACCCAGACACCCACACCCAGACACCCACACCCAGACACCCACACCCAGACACCCACACCCAGACACCCACACCCAGACACCCACACCCAGACACCCACACCCAGACACCCACACCCAGACACCCACACCCAGACACCCACACCCAGACACCCACACCCAGACACCCACACCCAGACACCCACACCCAGACACCCACACCCAGACACCCACACCCAGACACCCACACCCAGACACCCACACCCAGACACCCACACCCAGACACCCACACCCAGACACCCACACCCAGACACCCACACCCAGACACCCACACCCAGACACCCACACCCAGACACCCACACCCAGACACCCACACCCAGACACCCACACCCAGACACCCACACCCAGACACCCACACCCAGACACCCACACCCAGACACCCACACCCAGACACCCACACCCAGACACCCACACCCAGACACCCACACCCAGACACCCACACCCAGACACCCACACCCAGACACCCACACCCAGACACCCACACCCAGACACCCACACCCAGACACCCACACCCAGACACCCACACCCAGACACCCACACCCAGACACCCACACCCAGACACCCACACCCAGACACCCACACCCAGACACCCACACCCAGACACCCACACCCAGACACCCACACCCAGACACCCACACCCAGACACCCACACCCAGACACCCACACCCAGACACCCACACCCAGACACCCACACCCAGACACCCACACCCAGACACCCACACCCAGACACCCACACCCAGACACCCACACCCAGACACCCACACCCAGACACCCACACCCAGACACCCACACCCAGACACCCACACCCAGACACCCACACCCAGACACCCACACCCAGACACCCACACCCAGACACCCACACCCAGACACCCACACCCAGACACCCACACCCAGACACCCACACCCAGACACCCACACCCAGACACCCACACCCAGACACCCACACCCAGACACCCACACCCAGACACCCACACCCAGACACCCACACCCAGACACCCACACCCAGACACCCACACCCAGACACCCACACCCAGACACCCACACCCAGACACCCACACCCAGACACCCACACCCAGACACCCACACCCAGACACCCACACCCAGACACCCACACCCAGACACCCACACCCAGACACCCACACCCAGACACCCACACCCAGACACCCACACCCAGACACCCACACCCAGACACCCACACCCAGACACCCACACCCAGACACCCACACCCAGACACCCACACCCAGACACCCACACCCAGACACCCACACCCAGACACCCACACCCAGACACCCACACCCAGACACCCACACCCAGACACCCACACCCAGACACCCACACCCAGACACCCACACCCAGACACCCACACCCAGACACCCACACCCAGACACCCACACCCAGACACCCACACCCAGACACCCACACCCAGACACCCACACCCAGACACCCACACCCAGACACCCACACCCAGACACCCACACCCAGACACCCACACCCAGACACCCACACCCAGACACCCACACCCAGACACCCACACCCAGACACCCACACCCAGACACCCACACCCAGACACCCACACCCAGACACCCACACCCAGACACCCACACCCAGACACCCACACCCAGACACCCACACCCAGACACCCACACCCAGACACCCACACCCAGACACCCACACCCAGACACCCACACCCAGACACCCACACCCAGACACCCACACCCAGACACCCACACCCAGACACCCACACCCAGACACCCACACCCAGACACCCACACCCAGACACCCACACCCAGACACCCACACCCAGACACCCACACCCAGACACCCACACCCAGACACCCACACCCAGACACCCACACCCAGACACCCACACCCAGACACCCACACCCAGACACCCACACCCAGACACCCACACCCAGACACCCACACCCAGACACCCACACCCAGACACCCACACCCAGACACCCACACCCAGACACCCACACCCAGACACCCACACCCAGACACCCACACCCAGACACCCACACCCAGACACCCACACCCAGACACCCACACCCAGACACCCACACCCAGACACCCACACCCAGACACCCACACCCAGACACCCACACCCAGACACCCACACCCAGACACCCACACCCAGACACCCACACCCAGACACCCACACCCAGACACCCACACCCAGACACCCACACCCAGACACCCACACCCAGACACCCACACCCAGACACCCACACCCAGACACCCACACCCAGACACCCACACCCAGACACCCACACCCAGACACCCACACCCAGACACCCACACCCAGACACCCACACCCAGACACCCACACCCAGACACCCACACCCAGACACCCACACCCAGACACCCACACCCAGACACCCACACCCAGACACCCACACCCAGACACCCACACCCAGACACCCACACCCAGACACCCACACCCAGACACCCACACCCAGACACCCACACCCAGACACCCACACCCAGACACCCACACCCAGACACCCACACCCAGACACCCACACCCAGACACCCACACCCAGACACCCACACCCAGACACCCACACCCAGACACCCACACCCAGACACCCACACCCAGACACCCACACCCAGACACCCACACCCAGACACCCACACCCAGACACCCACACCCAGACACCCACACCCAGACACCCACACCCAGACACCCACACCCAGACACCCACACCCAGACACCCACACCCAGACACCCACACCCAGACACCCACACCCAGACACCCACACCCAGACACCCACACCCAGACACCCACACCCAGACACCCACACCCAGACACCCACACCCAGACACCCACACCCAGACACCCACACCCAGACACCCACACCCAGACACCCACACCCAGACACCCACACCCAGACACCCACACCCAGACACCCACACCCAGACACCCACACCCAGACACCCACACCCAGACACCCACACCCAGACACCCACACCCAGACACCCACACCCAGACACCCACACCCAGACACCCACACCCAGACACCCACACCCAGACACCCACACCCAGACACCCACACCCAGACACCCACACCCAGACACCCACACCCAGACACCCACACCCAGACACCCACACCCAGACACCCACACCCAGACACCCACACCCAGACACCCACACCCAGACACCCACACCCAGACACCCACACCCAGACACCCACACCCAGACACCCACACCCAGACACCCACACCCAGACACCCACACCCAGACACCCACACCCAGACACCCACACCCAGACACCCACACCCAGACACCCACACCCAGACACCCACACCCAGACACCCACACCCAGACACCCACACCCAGACACCCACACCCAGACACCCACACCCAGACACCCACACCCAGACACCCACACCCAGACACCCACACCCAGACACCCACACCCAGACACCCACACCCAGACACCCACACCCAGACACCCACACCCAGACACCCACACCCAGACACCCACACCCAGACACCCACACCCAGACACCCACACCCAGACACCCACACCCAGACACCCACACCCAGACACCCACACCCAGACACCCACACCCAGACACCCACACCCAGACACCCACACCCAGACACCCACACCCAGACACCCACACCCAGACACCCACACCCAGACACCCACACCCAGACACCCACACCCAGACACCCACACCCAGACACCCACACCCAGACACCCACACCCAGACACCCACACCCAGACACCCACACCCAGACACCCACACCCAGACACCCACACCCAGACACCCACACCCAGACACCCACACCCAGACACCCACACCCAGACACCCACACCCAGACACCCACACCCAGACACCCACACCCAGACACCCACACCCAGACACCCACACCCAGACACCCACACCCAGACACCCACACCCAGACACCCACACCCAGACACCCACACCCAGACACCCACACCCAGACACCCACACCCAGACACCCACACCCAGACACCCACACCCAGACACCCACACCCAGACACCCACACCCAGACACCCACACCCAGACACCCACACCCAGACACCCACACCCAGACACCCACACCCAGACACCCACACCCAGACACCCACACCCAGACACCCACACCCAGACACCCACACCCAGACACCCACACCCAGACACCCACACCCAGACACCCACACCCAGACACCCACACCCAGACACCCACACCCAGACACCCACACCCAGACACCCACACCC